>NC_136057.1:1228161520-1228761735 GCF_964261635.1 Lissotriton helveticus | reverse complement strand
AGGGTACCCACTAAAGCTCTTGAGGACATCACAGGGGCTTCTGCAGCTGAATTTGCCACTCTCACCGGGTGACGGTGTCGAGCTGAACTGCCACATTATTGCTACTGGGATATTGTCATCTATCCCATTCAATTTCCTCAAAGATGGTTAAGAATAAGTCAGACAGGTCCCAGGCTCTAATGGACACTTTAATAGATTATTGCCGCCCCTTTGATGACCGGCTTACATTGATTCTGGATATTAAATGTACCCTGGGCCCCATACTGGGCTTCCTATGCATAGAAGTGGGTCTCCTACACTAAAATCATACACTTAATAACCGTGTGGAAAATTCTGAATCTACGTTGGCAACTAATAGGTCTTTGGTCCGGACAGCAGAGGAACATATCAAGAACCTGAAGAACCTGAAGGAGGAGGTCAAGTATCCTTGTAAACGGGTCGAAGACGAGGCGGGGAGATCACAGAGAAACAACATCTGAATAGAGGGTGTCCCTGAAAAAACAGAGGAAAAAAGTATGGAACTTTATCACGAAGACTGGTTCATCAATACAGTGCTTTGAGGCAAGCAGTAAACCTTTATCTCAGTGAAAAGAGCCCATAGAGTTCCCTGCCTCCCATCCACATCCTACAGGTGACAAGAGCATAGAAATTCTGGGCTTTTGAGAATGCTCAGGTTCACATCTACCCAGATTATACCTTAGAGGTCGAGAGACGAACGTCCTACTTTATTAAGGTAAAGAAAACCCTGAGAAAACAGATTGTGAAGTAAGTATTGCAGGTTCCGGCACCCTAAGGGTGCAACATGAGCACCACCAAATTATGTGCCACACCCGAAGAAGCCTGGTCTTGGATGGAACGTATTGGTGCTCTGTCCCATGTAAAAGATGCTTTTGAAGCTCATACATAATGGCAACCTCAGAGGTGCTGTAGACTATGCAACAAACAATGAATGCATGGCCCCACCAAAGTACAGGTGGCGAGAGAGAGGAGTCAGGTGGTGAGAAATGCAGAGACACACGCTGCATCTCGATCCCCCTTGACTTCTGGATCAGAGGGGGAACTTTCAAAGGAGGATGCCCTGTCGCTGACAGACTCGCAGCTTGGAGTCGTATTGTGCGGTGGTCCCTCCATTATCCCACAAACATATAAGGACCTGATGTGAAGCCCACAACACAAGTTTGGTGGGAAAGGTATGTTTAATGCTCGAGGGGACTGAGCAAAAGCTTTGTTAATATTACTATGTCTTATAGTCCCACAAGGATATGGGTAATGATCTATGTGAGTCGGGCCTTCCGAGACTGGTAATATTGCCTTGTACCCAATCCACAACTATGTTTACAATCTAACGCTGTCACAGACACTGCCTATATAAAGTTAGTTTGACCCGTAAATAAGTGCTGATGGATAGTCGCCCATTGGCGCACTGGTTGCGATGTGTTATTGTTAAGATTTAACGGTATACATCCCAATGCAGTGTATCCGGGCATGCAAGGTGGGAAGTATTGTACATTAGGTGAGAGGATCGGTCCTTATCGGGTAGTGGTGGAAGTACAATGCTGTATTGGTAGTTGGTACTACTTACACTGTTTTATGTCTATGTTAACTAGTTTACAAGGTACACCCATATTACTATTGACATGGAGTGTTCATGGCCTTGCAGGATACGCTTAATGCTATGAAGTCTGTCAATACCTGCGGAGGAGCAAGGTTACAATTCAGGAAACCCACCTGACTACCCATACGCTCCACTCAATGTTTAGGCGCTGAAGGGGCACATTGGTAAGGACCACGTACTCCAATCAGAGGCACCCTGTTCTGGGTGGTGCCTGGGACTCCACTGGAAGTGCTACACACTCATATTGACACAGATGGTCGCTATGTGGCATTGGAGGGACTATTGGACAAGCTCACAATCTCACTGATCTCACTGTACGAACCCAACTCTGGTCAAGCCTCTTTCCTCTACTCACTGTCACTGACACTGCCTCACAATCCACTGGCACCAACCTATTGCGGTGAGGATTTTAATTGGACCCCTGATCTGAGTATGGATCATTCATAACCCCTGCTGTCAGGGGCCCACACAAGTTTACTCACACAACACATGGCATGGCGCTGTATGCACAACACTGACAGAGAATACTCGTACTACCCGGTACTGCATGATCTCCACACTAGAATTGATTTATCCTATTGCTCTCACGATGGTGTTGCCAGGGCGTCTCGCGCAAAGTATCTTTGACACACACTGCCAATCAATGGCTCCTGCAGTTAGAAGTAACGTGGGGAAAAACTAGACCTAGAATCCCTATATAGTGCCTACCCCTAGAAGTGCTACAGGACGCCCCACTCCATTCAACCATTGCAAACTCTATCTCCTTACACTTTCAAGAAAATTAGGGCCCCCATCTGATAATGAAGTAGAATGGAATGCCTTCAATGTAGGGCTGTTCCGATAAAAGTTAATGGCGCCCGCATGACCCTCTGAAGGGAACTGAGTGAACTAGAAAGTGAGATCCGATGCCTCAAACGGTTACACCCCACCACGCCCCAACTGGAGCCCACACTGGCCCAAGTTAGGTTACAGCATAAATCAACACTGGGCTGTCAAAGTGCCCTTGATCACAAAGAATATCTCACCAAAAAACACACAGAGGGGGACAAGGCCAGTAGATTGTTGGCATGGCTCCTTAAATCTGAATTACCTTGAGTACCTAATACAGTTACTTTAAATGCAGAGGGATGCCTGGTAAATACACAGGACAACATTAACTCGGAATTTTGGTCATATTACACCACCCCATACAGAGCCACCCAGCGCAGGACACAGCAGTATTGGTACCTTTTCCTGGAACACGTACAATTTCCCTGCATACCACAATCACTTTTTACTGAATTTGAAACCCTGATTACTGAAATCAAGATAGTTGATGCCATCCAACAAATCGAGGTAGCTGATGCCATCCAACAAATGGCAAGAGGAAAAACCCCTGGGGCAGATGGCTGGCCCTTACATTTATATGCAGCATTCGGTGCACAGCTAGTTCCACGCTTTCTCCAAGTGTATATAGAAGCATATGAGTGTGGTATATTGCCCTCATTACTCTGGGAGGCTGTTCTCATGGTGATTCCCAAACTAGATACGGACCCATTGCAACTTGGGTCATACCATCCACTGTCACATTTGAACTTAGACTACAGAATACTCAGTAGGGTATTGGACGCAATTGAATAGAGGTAACTCAACTTCTGGTTCACCCAGACCAGTTTGGGTTTACGACTGGTAGAAATACAGGGCTGTCCACTGTCACCAATTATCTTTGCTCTGGCAATGGAACCCTTGACCTGTGCATTGTGCCTGTGTGCCCTGAACTGGTTTATCTGGGCACATAATTAATGACACGTAGTCTCTCTCTATGCTGATTTATTTGCGCAATAACAAAACTGTTTTGTCAGTTTTAACAGAACTGCTGGATCGTTTTGGGAACATCTCTGTCCCTTCTATTACCAACACAATGTATGTCACTGGAGCAGAGGGCTGAGGTCCCACAAGCGTCACTCCCCTGGTACTGCGATACTTTCATCAAAACTGCTCATGCAGGGCCCATGCATGCGCAGTTTTGATGGAGAAGTTGCGATGAAGGAGGAAGAGGGAGCCCCGGGATGGGGCAGCTAAGGTAAGCCGTTTCCCTTACTTTTAAATTGTTTTTAAAGCTTGTAGTTTAATTGTTAATAGTGCGAGAGGGAGGGAGGCGGGTGGTGCGTAGTGGGGCTACGTAGAGTGTGCAGAGTTTTTTTCCACTCTGTGGCACTCTGCGTAGCCTCACTATGCCTACCTTCAAAGACCAGCCTCAGGATTCAGCATTGCATATAGGAAAACTCCTGTGGATAATATGTTGAGTTTGCATCCAGAATTCTACCAGACCATCACCACTCAATCAGGAAAACATCTATTTAAACCTGAATAAATTTGTGAACCAACAGCGTCTGGTTACTCCATGCGTTCCACTTAGAACGTTAGCATTTGCTTACTTTAGCCATTTGGAGCCTTCTGCCTGTCTCTTCAATATATGTCTGGAGTGGGTGACAGTTGTCTTCCTGCATTCCCTCTAGACAGTCACAGACACAAGAAGGACTGGTGTGCCTGAGTGGTCATCTGCATGCAGATGAGCCATCCCGAGCAGAATGGGAGAGAGGAGCTGATACTAATACCTGAAAGGGCAGTGTCTTGTCCCCACACATAGGATTCATTGCCCCCCTGTAGTTTGTCTGGAGCCAGGGCAAGAAGGGAGAACCTCTGTGAACTACAAACCTTTCTATGAAGTCTCCCTCACTTAAAATACATCATTGGGTATAAGTATTGATCCTCTGACACCATAACTTCAGTACACTTCTGAGCCTGTGACTACTCTGCCTGGATGAAGAGCCTCTGTGCTGCTGAAAGGACTGCTTCTCAGCTAGACTGCTGCTTTACTGAACTGTGCCTTGCAGTGCTCTTGCCTCGCTAAGCTGCCCTGCTGGCTGCTGTTCTCCTGCTTAGGTGAAAAGGACTGGACCGTAATCACTTGAACCCAGAGGGACTCCAAGGGCTTGCCCAAGTCTCAGGGATATTAATGACTTGAAATAACTGCATCTGCAACTGGACTCTACAAGCTGTTCATCTGCCCTGCCAAGTGGTGCCACCCCAGTCCCGGACACTTGCAAGTGAGGCCCAATGTGCTTCTTTATCCAAAACCCATGCATAATCATCGGTACCAGCGCATTGTCCTTGAAACCAGTGTGTCATCTTCATTGCGTGTAGCATACCTGCCGCATTGCCCTTGGAGCCAGTGCATCTCCTTCAGAACTGAAGCATCACCTAATGCAGGAGCAGCAGCTAAGTAACACATTCTGAACTGGTGCCTCACACTCGGAACCAATGCATCGCTGCAGTTGTCTGGAGAAAAATCGATGCCTCTCATCCACTCAGCTGACCAGCATATCCTCTTCAGGGTTGACCCTCTGGATCTGATCCTCGCTAAGCATGGGCGTAAAATCCGTTACGCTCGCGGATTTTTCGTATTTTCGGTA
This sequence comes from Lissotriton helveticus, assembly GCF_964261635.1. Classification (NCBI taxonomy): domain Eukaryota; kingdom Metazoa; phylum Chordata; class Amphibia; order Caudata; family Salamandridae; genus Lissotriton; species Lissotriton helveticus. The sequence goes on along the minus strand of NC_136057.1, from coordinate 1,228,756,665 downwards.
AATCCGCAATCCGCGAACTATCGCGGATGTGGCGAAAATACGCAAATCCGTGCGAAGCGGATTTTTTGCTTGTGTTCGCACTGCTCGCGGGCCGCGGCGCGGGCAGCAACAATCTCGCACTAGCGAAAGTACAAAAATTACAATTGGGGAGGGGTGAAGGAAGTGGCCCAGTCTCCAACTTCCTGTTCCTGTCCAGCAAGCTCCTCCCATAGGGGTGGTGTGAAGGAAGTGCCCCAGTCTCCAACTTCCTGTTCCTGTCCAGCAAGCTCCTCCCATTGCTTAGTCCATTTCCTGGCCACTTTGATTTCGATCTTGACTGGGAAGGATTACTTTTTGTGGTTGCTGCTGGATATTTGGATTTGAGGCCTTTTGGATTACTTTTGGATTCGAAATTTGATTTCACAAAAGAAGTAAGTTGATGTTGTTTGTTTGTGGTGATTTTTGTGTGTGTTGCTTTTATTTCGGCTTTTTTGGGGGGAAAATCTGCAAGTTCGCGAGCTGAGGATGTTTTTGCTTGTGTTCGCACTGCTCGTGTCCCGCGCAGCAACAATCTCGCACTCGCGAAATTGTAAAAATTACAAATCTGCACATGAATTGAAAACCACCAGGCTTAGTTATGGGTGCATGCATGATACAACTGTTTTGTTGAATTTTTTTTTTAACATGATTCTGGCCAGGGCATGGATGGCATTGGATTGTGGTGATTTTTGTGTGTTTTACGACTTTTTGGGGTGGTGTTGGGGGCTTGTTATGTGGGTGGGGGCCATTTTATTGCCTGGTCCCGTGTGGGTGGGGGTCTATGGGCCATTTTTAAGCCAGTTTGTGTGCTTTGTGCCATAGGCCTGCACCCAGTGTGCTCTGATTTCATCCATTATGGCCAGGGGGCCCAGAATCGGTCTGTTCGCGGATTTTGCTGGTTTTTCGGCACGTTCGCGCCGTGAAGCAACAATCTCGCACTCGCGAAATTGTAAAAATTGCAATTTTGCACCAGAAAACCACCAGCAGGCAGCATAAGCCTTCTGAAACTTGATGGATGGCATTGGATTGTGGTGATTTGATTTGTGTTGTGTTTTTTGACTTTTTGGAGTAGGGGTTGGGGGCTGGCTATGTTGGTGGTGGCCATTTTGAGGCATGGTCCTGGCCATGTGGATGGGGGTCAAGCGGCCATTTTGAAGGCAGGCAGTGAGCTTTGTGCCATAGGCCTGCACCCATATTGCCTTGCTTTCACCCATTGTGCCCAGGGGGAGTCAGTGGTACATGAAACTATAACCCTCTCTGTGTGTGCTCTCTTGGATCAATGTTAAATTCCTGTTTCCAAAAAATTTAGCAATTCTTAATTTTGAAATTTCCATATTGTGTGGTGTGCACGAGTGTATTCATAAATGCCTACTTGCAAACTAATTATTGAAGTGCTACATATGCAACATATATTTACTGATGTTCCTCTGTCTTCGTTTGCTTGTAGGTGCATAAAGTCAATAAATCCGCATCATCGTTGAGCATCAGTGCCAGGAAGAAGTCCTGCTGAGGCCTGTTGTTCCGACATCTGAAGAAGATGGCTCCAAAAAGAGGTGCCCGTAGGTCCTCTAGCAAGAAAGATGTCTCTACTAAGGAGAAGAAGAAGCAAGTGGCACCACTTACCAAGGAGACTGGTGGCACCACCACTAAATTTTTGTGGGGAAAACAAAGGCCCACCATGAGTGCTGCACAGGTAGCCGGTTTAATGGTTAAATCACCAACGACCAGTGATGTTGGCTCATCGCAAGAAAGTAGCAGCACACCATCAACACAGGTTGTAACTCATCTCACAAGTACTATTCAACAACCAAAGCCGCAACAACAACTGTATGGGCTACTAGTACAAGTACAAGTACATGCGCAAGGAGCTGTCCGAGAAGGAGCTGTCCGAGAAGGAGCTGTCCGAGAAGGAGCTGTCCGAGAAGGAGAAGGCCGAGAAGGAGAAGGCCGAGAAGGAGATGGCCGAGAAGGAGAAGACCGAGAAGGAGAGGTCCATGGAGACTTGCAAGTAGAGGTCAGTGAAGATGCCCATGTAGCGGCGCATGGAGCGGTGCAAGTGCCCACAATGGTTGTTCTTCTAGAAGTAGGGGCACAGGAGGAAAATGACTTTGGAGCCGGGGTATCATGTCAGGAACACGAAGCCACTCCTCCTGATGATTCATTTTCTCCCAGCTCCCCAGCAAGGAAAAGATCAAGGAGGGTGTGTAGAAGTTCCTCTTCAAGCCCCGCTCCATCAGATGATGATCTGGATCTAGATTGGCAACCATCTCTGACGTCTGAGAGGGAGGCACACCATGAGCTGCGAAAGGTATCAAATGTTAAAAGGAAGGGCCCCGGAAAGCTCATACTTATGGATCCGAACATCGGACTTGATGAAGTGGTGCATTCTGATGTTGTTGAACAGGATGACAGCAATGACCTAGTCATCACACATGTCAGTCCAGCCACACCGGCCATGCAGCAGACAGACATTTATACCCTATCCCGACATCATGCTGAGCGTGACCCTGGCGACGTGCCACTGGTAGCACCACCAACGCAGTCAAGTAGTACAACAAGTTCAACAAAACCTACAGCTCCCATATTTTCTCCCCAGAGGGGGACTCCATCCAGCTCGACTCCCTCAAGTAAGGTTGCTGCAATAATTGCACAACCCAGTAGATGTCTGCAAGGCTCATCCACCACTGCTTCATCTGACATTGGCAGCAGTATCACCTCGTGCGGCAAAACCAGAAGTTTCCAGTCCCCAGTTTGGAACTTTTTTAGTGTCCATGAAAAGTATGATAACATAGCCGTTTGTTGCATTTGTAAGACTAGCGTTAGCCGTGGTAAGACTGGTACCAACTATGGAACCGGAGGCCAGATAGGTCATCTTGAAAGAAAGCACGCTGTCGAATGGTTTCCGCATCTAGCAAACGTCAAGGGAAAGCGATCCCAAAGGGCAAGTGGCCAAAATATACCCATACTAGGTGTTTCATCTGAAGATGACGGGGAGGTAGAAGAAGCGTCAGACATGTGTCCGGTTGCACCCAGTACCCCTGGCAGCACCACACCCTCCGGAACACATAGGAGGCACACTGAGAGTCTGGGAGACACACCAATGCGGAAAATGTCAACACTGAGCAGAAGTGGGTCGAAGAAGGCATCAGCATCATCCCGTAAATTTGTCCAGCACACCATTTCAGCCATGTTCTCCTCAGATGTGCAATTTCAACGCAACCACCCAACTGTACGCCTGTATAACACTAAGCTGGCAAAAATGCTAGCGGTGGACCTTCTCCCTTTTTCGTTTGTCGAAGGTGTGGGTTTCCTTGAACTCGTGGCAACATTGGCCCCTAAATGGAAGGTTCCTAGCCGGTTCTATTTTGCCAGGGTTGCTGTTCCAGCACTACATAAAGAGGTGCTTGAGTTGGTGGGGGCAGCTTTGAAGAAGAGTGCTGTTCACACTATACACCTGACAACAGACATGTGGACCAGTTGTCAAGCCCTTGATTACATGTGCATCACTGCACACTGGGTCTCTTTTTCAGGGGTTATAAAACAGATAAATGCAGGTGGTGACTTGGTCGAGATTTTTAAGGGTGCTCGTAAACATGCAACATTAGCCATGTTTGGCATGGAGAAAAGTCATACTGCAGTCAACATTTTGGCTGACTTTAACAAAAAGGTCTCGCAATGGCTGCCCCCAAGAAAATGCAAGGTTGGTTATGTTTCTACAGATAATGGCAGCAATGTAGTTAGGGCCATGGAGGACGGTTTCTATTTCAGAGTGCCGTGTTTGGCGCACTGTATCAACCTTGTTGTGCAAAATTTTTTGAAAAAAGAACTTGCAGTCGACAAAACACTGACCACCTGCAGAAGAATATGCACACATTTCAACCATTCTTTTAAGGCCCGGAAGGAGCTGAGGCGCAAGCAAAATGAACGTAGAATGCCAGTGAAAGCACTTATCCAGGAGGTGGCAACACGTTGGAACTCAACCTTCTACATGCTTGAGCGTCTGCATGAGCTGTTTCCAGTAGTCAATGAGTATTTCTACAACCTGGGTGGTGATACGACAGAAATGATGCTAGCGGTGGAGCAATGGCAGCTAGTTAAAAGCCTGACAGACATGCTTCGTCCTTTTGAGGTCTTCACGCGTGACGTCAGCAGGGAGGACTGTTCTTTGAGCAAAGCTATCCCATTGTTGCTGAAGCTCGAGCACCAAGTAAAGGTGGTGTCTTCACAATTAAAGGACGTTGGAAAGAACGAAGCACATGAGTTGGCGCAGAGATTATTACAACGCCTAGTTAGCAATAAACGGCTTGTAAATATCAAGAAACAACAGCACTACATTTGTGCTACTATTCTGGATCCACGTTACAAAAAGCCATTGTTTGGCAAAGTAATAATTCCTTTTGAAACATCGGATGTTACAGAGTACAAAGGTTGGCTAGCTCAGTCAGCCATTCGTTTTGAAAGAGAGCGGAAGGAAACTGTAGGAGAAGACAGTACTACTAGTGAATCAGCAGGCCATCAGGCGTCCCAAAAAAGCACTTCTGCATCTGTGCCTCTGGCAGAAGTGAGTGACTTTTCCTCTGAGCCGTTAACCACACCAGCAACCGTATCATCTGCACCAGGCCCAGGCGATATGTCTGAAGCGGGTTGGCTAAGTGAGCTAGGGTTTCCTTGTCCCAGAAAGGACACAGAAGTGCAAAGTACAGGAATGCGGGAGGACATTCTTTCAATGGTGCAGGCCTATCTGGATGACTCAACAGAGGTCAATATTACTGAGGACCCATTGGCGTATTGGCATGGGAAAAGAAAAATATGGCGAGAGCTCACCAACCTGGCTATCAATTACTTGTCTTTCCCACTCGCAAGCGTGTCCTCATAACGCGTTTTTAGTTCTGCTGGTGGCATTGTGACTTCCAAAAGGTCCCGCCTCTTGCCCGCAAATGTGGAGCGGCTCACCTTGATAAAGATGAACCAGCACTTCATACCACCAGATTACAGAGTACGAGAATCCACGCAGGAGAAGAGGACACCGACCTACCTGAGGAAAGTTCTCCTCAGTTACCAGAAGTAACCCCGACTGATGATTTAGCAGAGTATGAGGACGAGTTCTGCTTCCCTGACAGTGAGTTCTGAAAATGAGTCAATCATTCATTAATTAATTGTAAATTTAGTCCTCCTTATTCACTTTTATTCCTGTGTGTCTGTCTTTCTTTAGCAAGTGCTTCATCACATTCCCAACAAAACTGTAATCAACCAATAAAACAACAAGCCCATCAACAGAACTGTCTTGATTTTGATGCCGCAGCATTCCTCAGGTTCACAACAGTTAGTTGACAAGAACTCAGTCCTGGTCGTCTATCCTGAGTCCTCCTCCTCCAGACTCACCCTATCCATTACCCATAATGCTGATGCCTGGATTCTGCACAATGAAGAAACTTACGTTGACGAGTCCCCTAACGCCTTAGGACACTGTGAATTCCAGGTGGAGCCAGCCCTCAAACACAAATTACAGGTAAGGTAAGCGTTTGGATGGGAGGTAGTATAATGGAGTATTCGGAGAGGCGGGAGAGTGACAGTGGTACTAGCAGTAAAGTCCTAGGGCTCTTGAATTAACAAACTCTGTGACAGGCATTTACTTTGGAAAACATTTGGCCTATTACGCGTGAACGTTTAGGCGTTATTATTGCTCGCTTGCCTGTCTCAGGGGTGCTGTCTGTGGGGCTTCTAGGTTTTTGGGTTGTGTGAGCACCGCTGCCACATTTCTAATGTTGATTGCTTTTGTTTTGCAGAAAATCCACGCCGGGAAACTCCAGTTGGGGCCCTGCTGCAGAACGCCTTAGGACACTGTCAATTCCAGGTGGAGCCAGCCCTCAAACACAAATTACAGGTAAGGTAAGCGTTTGGATGGGAGGTAGTATAATGGAGTATTCGGAGAGGCGAGAGAGTGACAGTGGTACTAGCAGTAAAGTCCTAGGGCTCTTGAATTAACAAACTCTGTGACAGGCATTTACTTTGGAAAATTTGGCCTATTACACGTGAACGTTTAGGCGTTATTATTGCTCGCTTGCCTGTCTCAGGGGTGCTGTCTGTGGGGCTTCTAGGTTTTTGGGTTGTGTGAGCACCGCTGCCACATTTCTAATGTTGATTGCTTTTGTTTTGCAGAAAATCCACGCCGGGAAACTCCAGTTGGGGCCCTTCTGCAGAACGCCTTAGGACACTGTGAATTCCAGGTGGAGCCAGCCCTCAAACACAAATTACAGGTAAGGTAAGTGTTTGGATGGGAGGTAGTATAATGGAGTATTCGGAGAGGCGAGAGAGTGACAGTGGTACTAGCAGTAAAGTCCTAGGGCTCTTGAATTAACAAACTCTGTGACAGGCATTTACTTTGGAAAACATTTGGCCTATTACACGTGAACGTTTAGGCGTTATTATTGCTCGCTTGCCTGTCTCAGTGGTGCTGTCTGTGGGGCTTCTAGGTTTTTGGGTTGTGTGAGCACCGCTGCCACATTTCTAATGTTGATTGCTTTTGTTTTGCAGAAAATCCACGCCGGGAAACTCCAGTTGGGGCCCTGCTGCAGAACGCCTTAGGACACTGTGAATTCCAGGTGGAGCCAGCCCTCAAACACAAATTACAGGTAAGGTAAGCGTTTGGATGGGAGGTAGTATAATGGAGTATTCGGAGAGGCGAGAGAGTGACAGTGGTACTAGCAGTAAAGTCCTAGGGCTCTTGAATTAACAAACTCTGTGACAGGCATTTACTTTGGAAAACATTTGGCCTATTACACGTGAACCAACACGATGACAGTGTTCAGTAAAACGAACTTACTGCAAAACCACCACCCACCAGGCTCAAAAGTAGTAAAAAACAGGTATGCTCAGATAAAGTTTGAAAAAGTATATTTATATCCCTAACAAAATAATCTCCCGCAAGACCCTCCCTAACCCCAAATAAATAGTCCATCAAAAATCCCCAAAAAACCCAACTCCCAATTCCCACCCCCCAAAAGTCTCTAAAAAAGGGGCAAGGGACACTCTACGGATGCAGGTTGTTCACTTTGGCCTCCAGGGCATCATGCCTTAGGGCCAGGGCATCGTACTCCTCCCGGAGCATAGCATGATCTAAACGGAGGCCCTCCATCACCTTTTGGTACTCTTGCCATTTCTTGACCTCCGCCTCCAGGTTTGACACTCTGCGGAGTGCACGGCGCAAACGAGCCTTTACAGTACTGTGAGGAGGTGCAGCCTTTGCTGCTCGGCGGTGGCATCTTCCAGCACGGCTCTGGTTGGCTGGAGCACTGCGCTTACCGGCAGAACGTGGGGTCACGGAGGAGGATGCAGAAGATGTTACATTTGATGCACTTGAGTGCGTGTCGTCCCCCTCCATTTCCACCAGCCGGCGATATTGCGCAACAGTGGCATCCAGCCTCCGTTGCCGGGCCAGTACAGCCAGCATACTCCTGCTCGGTTTTGCAGTTTTAGTATTACCAACTATATGAAGAAAGAAAGACATAATCTGTAACCAATGCTCTTTAAAAATATGATTAACACAAAATGATTCAGCAGGAAGTTGTGTCACAGTACAACTAGCAACTAGCCAGCGCAGTACAAATCTATTCAGGCCAGTATCATGGGCGTCTGCATGGAGGGGCAAGGTGGGGCGCTTATGGTTTGGTGCTCTTTCATATGAAAGAGATCTGGCAGAAGTGAGTGACTTTACCTCTGAGCCGTTAACCACACCAGCAACCGTATCATCTGCACCAGGCCCAGGCGATATGTCTGTTTCCCTCTCTCTCTCTCTCTCTCTGTCTCCCTCTTTATGTCTCCCTGTGTCTCCCTCTACCTCACTGTCTCTCTCTCTCTGTCTCCCTCCCTCACCCTCCCTCTGGCTCCCTCCCTCTCTCTCTCTCTCCTTCTGTCTTCCTCTCTCTCTGCCTCTATCTGTCTGTCGGTCCCAGCCTGCTGTAATTACCATATTGTAATTTGTCACTGGGCCAGCACTGGATACACATCATATGCTATCTAAGAGTCAGATAGCACCATGATCCAGCTTACCTGTACTCGCCACCACCACTGCCTGCTTCCTCACAGTCTGATTGTCCTCTGGCGCCGCATCCTCCACAGAGTAGTCCTCAGACTTGGAGTCGATCACGATCACGTCCGAGCTGGCCCCGCCACCAGATGTTCCACCTAAAAAATATATTTAAGACTGTTAGATTACACCACTCACTAGTATTTGGTTTAGGAATGAAGAAATTTGAAAACAACAGAAAAAATAATTGACTGTCTACTCTAGTATAAAGTAAAAATGTCCCTCCTTCCAGGGAAGGCTGTTGTCTTGCTGCTTTTTTTTTGTCACAATTGATGAATGCTTGCTTAATTTTAACACACATCATTTTTCTCTGAACAGACAGACGCTGGACTTCTACAGACAAGAGCAACATCAACTAAACCAGGTGAAAGCTCGGCTCGACCACAAGAAATGTGTTCCATTACTCATCAACTCAGCACCAAGCACTTTTCCTTTTCCAGCTAACTTTATTTTAATATATGTGTTTACTTTTACTTTTACTAAAGCTTTTAAACTTGAATAGACTCTGTGGTTTTTGGTCCTCCAGACTAGAGTGACTGAGCGAAAGGTTTTGTAATTTTTGCAAGGAGGAGTCCGTGCCGCTGACACTACCAGGTTTATACAGTGTGCCAAACACACCACTCTGAAATATTATGACTCTGGTCTTTGGTGTCCATAGTTTGGTTTGTGGAGAATTGTCCCTGCAACAGTAGTATTATTGATTTTGCTCCTATCTAAACACTGTTTTGAAAAAATTAAATTAGGAACGCTTGGACAACAATAGGTCCTCTATATTTAAATGAAAACTTACTGGGGCCAGCAAAGGAGCACTCGCCGCCCTGGCCTGCATCCTCCTCCTTTGGAGCCACTGCATCCACTGTTTCTGTCCGCTTGCCCATGGGCGGACCTGACGTACAAATGAAAGAAAGAACAGAAAAAATTGATGATTGCTGCTTGTCGATGTCCTTGTCAACCAAATCAAACATTTAGAAAGAACAAGAACCAACTATTTCAGCCAAAAAGAGGGCTACAAAGGAAGGACTGCACCTGAGCCTCTACTCTAGGGGCAGATTTACAAGCCCCTTGCAGCTCTTTTGCTCCGTTCTTGCGTCACTTTTGTGACGCAGCGCCACAACAAGAGAGGTGCCATGGTGTGGCGTATATTAACAACGTGACGCATATGGGAGATGCATCCCATTCTAAAGCCCTGCGCCATAAGGGAGCGTTCCAGCGCAAGGGAGGGCGTTCCTGCGCAGGAACGCATGCTAAAAGTGGCTATGGGGAATAGATAAAATTCCAATCAGTCATTTAGGACAATGATGCGTCACTGAAACCCTGCGCCTGCATGAAGCAGACTTACGGCTTGACGCAGCATTGCTGGAGCTGCGCCATCGTTGCAACGCAACTCCATCAATGCGCCGCCTGTACGGCACCGATGCGTAACGCTTCGGTGACGTCTTGGCACCATGGCGTGCCGCATTGAAAATACGGCGCACCATGGGTGGTGCTGGCGTGCCTCACACTTTGCAGGGATGCGCAGGTAATTGCTAATCTGACACTTAGGGGCATACTTACGAGTTCTGAGCTGGACACCTCCAGATGTGCACCAGAACAAATGCGTAACGCAAAACTAACCTTGCGTCACGGCAGATGCGCCGCAATTACAATGCGGCAAACCCTGGCGCAAGGGTAGGCAGATGTGTGACGCATCTCGTGACGAAAGAGGGGTGCATCTCTAGAGTCGCGTCGCAGGCGCGATGCAACACTAGCAATGCTCAGGGCTGCCCAATACTCAACATACCGCATCAGTCCTTACGCCTGCTTCAAGCAAGCAGGCATAAAGAATTGACGTAGCAGCGTCGCGGAAGTGCCTGCGTTAAATCTTGTAGATTTCACGCAGGCACTTTTGCGAGGCGCACATCTGCCTGACCGCCACCCCCCCCCCCTGCGTGGGAACGCTCCCATTGTGGCGCAGGCCCAGGTCTTAACGTGGCGCATCTCCCTAGATGCATCACGTTGTACATGACTCGCAGGGATGCGCCACGTTTACGTCGCTGTGCGTCAGGTAAGGCAGCGTAAACGTGGCGCAAGGGGCTTGTAAATCTGCCCCTTTGTGTCTAGCATTACGCAGTTCTGTAAAGTACACTCATACATTACTCAGCCCAAATAAATGAACACAAAATAGAAAACAAATAAGCAGTGGCACCGCCACAGAGAAGGAGAGCAGTGCACCTGAAATGCACAGAAGATGTTGAAATATTAATTTACCTCTCCTATCAATGTAATCAGCAGCATTATTGCTCTTTGTAAAAAAGTTAAAGCAAACATTTGCAATATTATATAACACACAGAGCAGGAGAAAAAACAGAGTAGTGACGAGTGATGAAAAAATTGCTACTACTACTCACCAAGCCCGGGGACCTCCACTCCCAGCAGGTCGAGCAGGTCGTGCTCCCGGTCCAGGATATCGGTCCAGCGGTGGGTCACCTGATTATAGGTGCGCTGGACCCCCGTGATGTTAAAAAGGGCCCGGCACACCTGCCCCCACCGCTTCCGACGCTCCTGGCTGTTGGTGTAACCGGCAGCGATCCTGCCGCCTGCCGCGATGGTCCTGGGGAGACGGCGCTGCACATAATAAACCAGTGAGCCCACCTCCTCAGGGCTGAAGATCTCCCGGGGCACCACCATTTCCGCCCTCAAGCGGCCACACGGGAGACGGGCACGGGCTGCGGTGCCCGTCTTGGGCAGCTTGACAGCTGTCTTACTCTTAGTCTTCACCATGTTCTGGGCAGGTAAGGAGATAAAATGAAAAAGAATAAGAGTAGAGAAGAAGGAAATAAAAGTTTTAAAAAAGTAGTTGAAAAGTAAACAAAAGTAGACTAAAACACAAAAATATAGACCTAGAAAACAAGAGGGATAGAAAAAAAGTTTAATAGATCAAAAAAAAATAAAACAAGCAAAGGATGGCAGAGATATACAGAGGATAGAAACACCATGCCCAGACACATAGGAATGAATGAAAAACAAGATGGCCGCCCAAACACGTGCGTGTAAGTAAGTTCGCACGCGATTTCTCTCGCGAACTCGTGCGAACTTGTATTCGCAAGGCGCTCATTGCGCGAGATTACACATAGCGGGCGGAAACGGAAATACGTCACGCAAACAAAATGGCGGCGCCCGTACTCAACCTTGGGGTAACTCGCACGAGTTCGCGGCTTACACGATCGATTTCGCACGACGTCGCGCCTCGCGAATAGGGCGAAATTACCGAAAAACGAGTTTTGCAAAAGCAAAACCAACGAGCAGGTGCAAAAGTTCGAGCTCATCATTTGTAACCATTTCCCTGTAGTGCTTCCTGAAGGGGCCCTCCAGAATCCGGTTGCCTAATTGCAACTATTGTGTGACCCTGCTCTGACAGTCACAGAATAGTTACAAGTATGCCATTGCATCCTGTTAAAAAAAATTTACAATGCAACAAAAAGGAAAGGGAGCAGACAAGCAGGTGCCAGTGTCAGTTGAGGCAGGGCAGGTGTTGCGGTTTGCATAACTTAAAGCACTTAGCAGGTGTGCTTTGCTTTGCCTCAATAATGTACACTCACTGGTCAATCAGAGGGTGTTGTGATGACACCGAGGGTGGCATGGGTGTGCCAGCCAGAGGGTGGCATGGGTGAACCAGAGTGCCAGTGTTGACAGAGAATGGCAGTGCTTTGCTTTGCCCCAATAATGTACACTGGTGAACCAGAGGGTGCTGTGATGACACAGAGGGTGACATGGGTGAGCCAGAGGGTGGCATGGGTGACCAAAGAGAGTGCCAGTGGTGACAGAGGGTGGCAGTGATGAAGAAAGCCTTGCAAACAGGCTGGGCACGTAGAAACAACAAGTTCGCAAAACTGGCGACCCGACAAGTAAGTTCGCAATTTGCGAAATTGTACAAAACCCTCGCGAACTTGCAGAAACCCGTGCGAACACACCCCCCCAAAAAATACGCAAATCCGCGAGAATTCGCGGAATTTGCGGATTTTCGCAATCCGCAAATACGCAAATCCGCAAATTCACGGATTGCGAATCCGCAAAATCCGCCCATGCTTAATCCTCGCTCCATTGCGGTTAGTCTGAACTATTGACTTTGCCCCAGTCTAGTGCGACCAAATAACCCACTTGAGCTCTTATTGCTTCTAAGCGCTATTTTGATTTTTTTTATTCATATCTTGACTTCTACACATTGGATGTTTGCTGTTTTGGTCTTGTTGTATATATGGTGTTTTGACTGTGTTATTTTATGAAGTGATACACATATGCTTTACACATTGCTGCTTAAGTTAAGCCTTACTGCTTTGTGCCAACCTAACAGAGGTTGAGCACAGGATAATTTAAGTTGTGTTGTGATCTACCCTAACTAGAATTGTGGTTCCTGCTTGTAGGTCCTGATGAAAAGCCTTAAGGTGGGGCTTGAAACTAGTCAACCAACCAGGGAAACAGTAGGTAATCCCTACTTTGGCATTTCCCACTTGTCCCCAGATTTTAGCATATCAATTAGGGGTAGAAAATAAAGTACTTTTTTACCCACTATTTTGATATTTTTAACAGTCACTTCCAAAACCCACTCCATCTTCATAACAAGACCGCATAGGTGTATAGGTGTACAGAGACACCCTTATTTTTTTATTAAGTGCTCCTGCGTATTTGCAGGTAGCAGCATGCCACTGTCAGTAGAGGGAAGGGATGGACCCTATGATGAGGAATTTGCACAGAGAAAGCCCGGATGGGTGAGGGTTATTTGAAAGAAAAAAGTTGTTTCTTTCTTAGCAGTCCTAGCAAGAGGTGTGCTTGCCTTCTGCAATAGAAGGGGCCCTCTTTTTGGATATTTGATTTTTTTTTTGTTCATATCTTGACTTCTACACATTTGATTTTTGTTGTTTTGGTCTTGTTTTATATGGTGTTTTCACTGTGTTATTTTATGAGGTAGTGCACAAATACTTTACACATTGCCGCTTAAGTTAAGCCTGACGGCTTTGTGCCAACCTAACAGAGGGTGAGCACAGGATAATTTAGGTTGTGTTGTGACCTACCCTGAGTAGAATTGTTGTTCCTGCTTGGATAGGGTGCATATCTCTGCCAACCAGAAACAAATATCTTACACAAAACAGCTATTTTTACAACAAGTTTAAGTTCAATTTGGTTTTTCTAGAATTACTGAATAACTACAGTTAGTACTGTCTGAATGGAATGTTGTGAGAATAATTCTAAATTGCATTTGTGTCACATTGAATCTTTCTGTTGCTTCAAGCAAGAGCAAGGATTGGGAGTTCAAGTGTTGTGAAATTCCCGTGAACACTGGTGCTCCAACCAGTGAGAGATCAATTCGAATTTCTAAGATACATTTTCAATGTAGGTCAAAAATAATGCACAAAGAGTTACACTCATATTTATGTCTGCTTAACTCTTCCCTCTCTTCTTTGTTCTGCTTTCTTAGACTGGAGACGCTGGTTCCAGGACACACAACCAGAAGAACTACTTCTTCTAGTACACTGGGGATACAGTCACCACACAAGAGGAGACACAATCAAAGTAGCCTTACAGGTAAGTCCAATTGGCTTAAGATCACAGTAGAATTGCCATCTGGTTCTGGTTTGAGTGTGTTTTCTTTTTATTACTGACAAGTCCAAAGTAACTGGCTGCTTCATGCGATTGCACACACCTTCTTCCCTATCTCATCAGGGCCACCTACCCAACCTCATAAGGCTGCCAGGCCAACTCCAAACTAAGGTAGTCAAGGAATTCCCAAAGATGGAGCCGCAGCATAAGTGAGGGAAGAAAGGCATTAGGTAGGTAAAAATGATGATCACAGGTAATGGCTTAGTCAATAAAATTGGGGCAAGTTACTGTATCAGGCGGAAGCCGGGAGAGACGCTACGCTGCTTTTTTAAAGATTTGATTGTATATTGTGATTTTAATAACAATATTTGTACTCTCCCCTGGGCATTACCGCGTCGCAGATTAAAACGCTTCCGCGGGATATTTGACTGTGTTGCCGCCATTCTCGGGACACTGAGGCCACGCCCACTAACATTCAGGCCACGCCCCTTTTCCATCTGGGTATTTAGAGCGCGCTGATTCGCTAGTGCGACCCTAGAACACCTGATCTCCTGAGGCGGAAGCCGGGAGAGACGCTACGCTGCTTTTTTAAAGATTTGATTGTATATTGTGATTTTAATAACAATATTTGTACTCTCCCCTGGGCATTACCGCGTTGCAGATTAAAACGCTGCCGCGGGATATTTGACTGTGTTGCTGCCATCCTCGGGACACTGAGGCCACGCCCACTAACATTCAGGCCACACCCCTTTTCCATCTGGGTATTTAGAGCGCGCTGCTTCGCTAGCGCGACCCTAGAACACCTGATCTCCTGAGTCGGAAGCCGGGAGAGACGCTACGCTGCTTTTTTAAAGATTTGATTGTATATTGTGATTTTAATAACAATATTTGTACTCTCCCCTGGGCATTACCGCATTGCAGATTAAAACGCTGCCGCGGGATATTTGACTGTGTTGCCGCCATCCTCGGGACACTGAGGCCACGCCCACTAACATTCAGGCCACCCCCCTTCTCCATCTGGGTATTTAGAGCGCGCTGATTCGCTAGCGCGACCCTAGAACACCTGATCTCCTGAGGCGGAAGCCGGGAGAGACGCTACGCTGCTTTTTTAAAGATTTGATTGTATATTGTGATTTTAATAACAATATTTGTACTCTCCCCAGGGCATTACCGCGTTGCAGATTAAAACGCTGCCGCGGGATATTTGACTGTGTTGCCGCCATCCTCGGGACACTGAGGCCACGCCCACTAACATTCAGGCCACGCCCCTTTTCCATCTGGGTATTTAGAGCGCGCTGATTCGCTAGCGCGACCCTAGAACACCTGATCTCCTGAGGCGGAAGCCGGGAGTGACGCTACGCTGCTTTTTTAAAGATTTGATTGTATATTGTGATTTTAATAACAATATTTGTACTCTCCCCTGGGCATTACCGCGTTGCAGATTAAAACGCTGCCGCAGGATATTTGACTGTGTTGCCGCCATCCTCGGGACACTGAGGCCACGCCCACTAACATTCAGGCCACGCCCCTTTTCCATCTGGGTATTTAGAGCGCGCTGATTTGCTAGCGCGACCCTAGAACACCTGATCTCCTGAGGCGGAAGCCGGGAGAGACGCTACGCTGCTTTTTTAAAGATTTGATTGTATATTGTGATTTTAATAACAATATTTGTACTCTCCCCTGGGCATTACCGCGTTGCAGATTAAAACGCTGCCGCGGGATATTTGACTGTGTTGCCGCCATCCTCGGGACACTGAGGCCACGCCCACTAACATTCAGGCCACGCCCCTTTTCCATCTGGGTATTTAGAGCGCGCTGATTCGCTAGCGCGACCCTAGAACACCTGATTTCCTGAGGCGGAAGCCGGGAGAGACGCTACGCTGCTTTTTTAAAGATTTGATTGTATATTGTGATTTTAATAACAATATTTGTACTCTCCCCTGGGCATTACCACGTTGCAGATTAAAACGCGCCGTGGGATATTTGACTGTGTTGCCGCCATCCTCGGGACACTGAGGCCATGCTCACTAACATTCAGGCCACGCCCCTTTTCCATCTGGGTATTTAGAGCGCGCTGATTCGCTAGCGTGACCCTAGAACACCTGATCTCCTGAGGCGGAAGCCGGGAGAGACGCTACGCTGCTTTTTTAAAGATTTGATTGTATATTGTGATTTTAATAACAATATTTGTACTCTCCCCTGGGCATTACCGCATTGCAGAATAAAACGCTGCCGCGGGATATTTGACTGTGTTGCCGCCATCCTCGGGACACTGAGGCCACGCCTACTAACATTCAGGCCACGCCCCTTTTCCATCTGGGTATTTAGAGCGCGCTGATTCACTAGCGCGACCCTAGAACACCTGAAATTTGAAATTTTTGAAATTTAAACTTTATTGTTCAGTTAATTAAAACCATAACAATTTAGTAGGTAAAACACATCCATTAAAATTACGTTAAAATTAGCAGTAAAACGTCTATTATAAGGCAAAAAGTAAAACTCAAAGATTTCCGATCAATATTTACATCATTGTGCAATAGTTCAAATCATTAGCATTAGATATCTTCATGTTGTTTAATGCGTTTCTCAAATGCCTGCAAGAACTTCACCAGCTTACAATGTAACCGTGGAGCAGTTGTATATAGGCATCCAATAATAGCAGATCTACATGTTCGCAACCTCTTAATCCGAAAACTATTCTTTAAATAATATGTCCGTTCCTTAGACAGCGTCTTACAATGGCAAATTATGTGTATAAGATCTTCTTTGGAGCTGCCACACAAACGACATGAGACAGCTACCTGCTGTTTCCAGGCTGCTTCATCAGCTAATGTTGCAAAGTTACCAAATCTCAATGACATCAGCTTTCTTTTAATTAAAATGGAGTAAGTTGTTTCCAAGTACAGTGCCGGTGTCAGTGTCTTATAGCCATTTATTACAGTCCAAGAGTGCGAACGATGGGAAAAAATTTCTTTATCCAAAACAAGTGAATGAAGTTTAGCTGCTTTATTTAAAATCTGTTTTAATAAAGCAAATGACAAATTTTTATCCCATAGAGTTTTGAGCTTGTGGCCTCAAAAGCATACGTAAGGAATTGATTGGCTTTGGATTTTTTTGGGGATTGAAGTTCTTGCCATAAATAGGTATTGAGATTGCTATTAACTGCTTTTTGCTTTATCTGATACCACATCTTAATGTATGAGTATAGTCTGCCCAGGGCTTCATTTTTTAATCCAAATTCGAGTCGCATTTGCGCTGGTGATGTCATGCTGGGTAATCGTAAAAACCTTTTTTATAAATTTTGGTTGTTAAACTATTCAATAGATCCGCATCTGTTCCATGCATTGCCACACTTGCATAGGTCAGGGTTGGGAGAACTTTGTTGGCCATCACAGTTAATAGTGGTTTGAGTGATGGACCTTCCAGTTTTTTTGTCAACGTACTTAAACCAAATATCAAGGCTCCCGCTCTTTGAGTCAGATATTTCTTCTGTTATTTTAAATTAAGCTTATCGTCAAGGTAGAAGCCCAAGTATTTGTATGCTGGAACTTTCTCTAATGGTTTTCCTTTTAACAAAATAGTGTGATGTAATCCGCGGCGATTGGTTATCAGCATAGTTTTTGTTTTTGCGATGTTTAAGGCCAGTTTATTTGGCAGCAGGTAAACCGAAAGTTCGTTTACTAATCTGGTTAGACCCACCTTTGTTAAACTCATAAGCACTATGTCATCGGCATAGGCCAGATGGTTGAGCTGTAAATCACCTACTTTCAGCGTATGAGCATTACAACTATTCAATATCCCTGATAGATCCGAGATGAAGAGATTAAATAAGTGAGGCGTGAGAACACATCCCTGTTTAAGACCAATCGTTGTAGGAACTTTTCTCGATAGCTGGGTGCCATCACCTATTTTCACTTGCGACCATGTATCCGAATAAAATAGGAGCAAACCCCTTAAAATACTTTCCGTAATGGCCCATGCTCTCAGTTTCGTCCACAATAAATTACGATCGACACTGTCAAATGCCACCTGAAGATCGACGTAACACATGTTTAGATCCTGCTTTTTACTCATACACTTCTCCGCAATCATGGTGATGGATAGGATGTTGGCAATAGTTCCAATCCCCTTCCTGAACTCCGTTTGATTAATGGGGATCAGCTCTTTTTCATTCGACCAGGTAACCAGATCGTTTAGAAGTAGTGTTGCAAAATATTTTGCCTCAACATCCTGCAACGCTATTAGACGATAGTTGTTTGATTTGGATCTTTCACCACCTTTATAAATTGGCATGAATATTGATCCTTGCCAACTTTCTGGGACTTGGTTTAAATTTTGGACATCTGAGTACAGTTCGGCCAGGCAAGGCCCCCAAAATTCCGGTGAATATTTGTACACAGCTTGTGGAATGCCATTCGGGCCTAGCGCCCCATTTGATTTTGCTCTTTTAATAATTTTAATTATCTCTTCCGCTGTGTATAGATTGATCTGAGAGTCTGAACTCAGTTCATTACCGTTTTTATTGGTCCTCGATTGGCTCACTTGATATTCTGCGGGGCATATTGTTTTTAGACTTTTTGGACAAAGGTCACTACAGTAGCTTTTTAACGTGGTGTCCGTAAATTTTGAAGCAAGGAACGATGCCCACTCTGATTTCTGCACATTTGAAGTTAAGACGTTACGGGGTCTTGTTAATTGATTTATAGTTTGCCAAAATGTATTTGTGTTCTGTAATTTTGAACTATAAATTATTTTTGACCAAAAACTATCATCTGTTGACCTTTTAAGTTTCCAGATCATATTTTTATATTCCTTTCGCTGAGCACGGAAACTGGCCCATTGGTTTGTACCATGGTCTGACGACTTCAACTTCTTTTGGGTTTTTCGAAGTTGTCTTCTAAGATCTTGTAGCTCTTTCGGGAGCTTACTCCATGGACCTTCATTGCTGGATTTTATGACAGGCAACTTCATTTTTTTTTTTAATTGTAACAGAAAAAGAGACCATCCTTGGATCGCATTTGGGACATTCCCAATCTTTATCAATGTTTCCTTCATTGTTGAATCCCACTCTTGTTCATTTTTGTTGGACCAATTAATACGTTTCAAGTTAACAGAGTTTAACTGACCTTTCAATATATATGATGATTGCAATCTTTCCTTGTTAAGGTTAAATATGATGTGTTGCATTGCATGGTCACTCAGCACTGTAAACTTGATTTGAAAGCTAGTTACCAAAGGAAAGATTGAAAGACTAACCATTGTAAAGTCCAAGGTGGATTGTGAGAAAGGACCAACGTATGTTTTGCTGGGGGGTTGATCTTCCGGGAACCTCCCGTTTAGTACACGCAGCCCAAGGAACTCTAACTCGGTCACCAATTGGATTGCCTGTTTGTCCTTTCGTGTTCCTACACTACTTTGTATCTGTTCGGGAACACCCCAGTAGGCATTATCAATTGTAAGTTTATCATCCTCTACCGGAGTTAGGATCAGGTTGGAATTGAAGTCACCAGTGATTATTATATCAGCTAATGGTTCAATCGAGCGTAAGTTCGTAATGACTTTGCACAATTTCTCGTACTTTAACTTTTTTTTCTTAATTTTCGGTTGTGTGTAATAATTTACAAGAACTATTGGATTGGTTTTATTGTAATCTGTTAGTTTGATTAGCTGAATACTAGAATCTGGTGACTGTAATTGTTCTGAATTAATCTTTAGGGATGAAGACACGTATACTGAGAGTCCACCTATGGCCCGGCCATAGATCTTACATTTTTCCACTGCTACACTATGGTGTACGAATCCGGCAAGGGCAATTTCTTCTTGTAGCCAGGTTTCTTGTAGAGCAATTATATCACAACCTTGCCATTCATCCAATGGAAAGCCTCCCTCCAGTAAACGTTTTGCACCAGCAATATTCCAGGATACCACATGTATATCCTTTTTGGTGTCTTGTTTCAGTTTCCATTCAATTGGTCAGACCTTCCTTTTTTCATTTAACATACCAGGGAGCCATTTCCAATTATCTGTGGAATTGTCTGATTCCCCATTTCCCCGTTTTATTTCTTCATGTTCTGGCATGGGTTCACTCCTACCCTTAGCATTAAATAATATTGAATATACAGTTTTTTTTATTTTATTTAGAGATACATCGTCCATTTTCAGGGAATGTTGAACTCCACTCTGCCTCTTCAATGGAGCAGGGTAGCGTGGGGAAATTTGATGCGATATCTGGATGCCCCATGATTGAAAGATATCGACTTTCCCCATAATTGCTTCAGCTATTTGTGTTGATTTCCAAGTTGTCAAGGTTTGTTTTGCTGAAGCATCAGTCGAGCCTTTAAGAAATTGAACCCGCTCAAGATCGTCTGTACAAATAACCTTTAGGTCTTCAAATTCCGTCAATAGCATCAAAATGTTGCTCCTATTTAATATGTCATGTGCCCCCTGAGACTTATACTCTGGTGTCCAGATTATTTTGTGCAACTCCAATCCAGCTTTGTGATTGACTGACTGTTTAAGGATACCTGATTCCATATTTACCTGAGTACTCTCTGGATTCTTTACACAGAATGTCCATGTTTTCTCGGTCAGGGCACTATGCTCCGCATTCAGTCTTTGGCACTCATGGATCAATCGATCCTCTCTAGTTACAGTCGCAAGCTCTATTGATTGTATGGAGGAAGCTGGAATTGCCCTTTAACATTCGTCACTATCCACTGACATTTGTGCGAGTTTATTTATACCTTCTAGAGGAGTAATTGTGTCTGTTAAGTGACCATCAACCTGTAATTTAGCTGGTATAAATTTCACGGAGTTGCTGTTAAGTTGTTGGCATCCTTCCTCTTCTCCCTTATCTGTGCCGTGGGCAATGGCTTCAATGGGCTTGATCTTATGCTTCACTTCAGGCTGGATACACTTAGTACCCATAATATTGCACTGTATGTCTGGATCTGCAGTGCGCGTTTGATTTGTACCATCCATCTTATTATGCTGTATTTTTTTAACTTGCAGAGATTTGGTAACAGTGACTGGTTGCTCAAGGTTTTTACACGCTTTTTCGGACACTAAGTTACCTTTAGTAGTCGTATCTTCACTTACTGAAATATCTATATTACTTCCACTTTTGTCAACAATTTTTGATAGACCTTGGTTCAAGTTCGCGAAAATAGGATACACTCCATATACCTTGTTTGAAACCACCTCACTTTTCTTGTTTCGAGCTTTCCTCTCTTTTTTCTTTTGTCTCTTGGATAACCTTGGCTTTGTGATCTCGTTATTACTAGAGTCTAACAAAACCGTTTTATTTGCTACTTCGTTAATTTTGATCCTGACCATGGCCTTTTTGTCCACATTGGGGCTCATCATGTTTGAGGGTTTTTCATCGATCGGTAAATTTTCATCAAGTTTAGAGCTGCTTGCACTGTCCAGCGTCTGATCTGCATTATTCAAGCTTTGGTTTAAGGTTAAAATCTGTTCAAGGATGATAGGGAGAGAGCTCAATTTGTCCAAAACAGGGCCACAAGGGCAGGGGGATTGTGACTGGTATGTATGGGCTTGTGCTCTTTTAATCAGGTTATTCAGGTTGTCCAACTTTGTATTTAGCCCTGCTATACTTGACGCTATAATGTTCATTAGGTCGATTTGGATATCCAACTTATCAGATTGCATTATCATTGTTTTTGCCGATGTTTGCAAGGCTTTTAGAAGAGGGGCAACCAGATTCACAAAGGCCATATCCATTTGTGTTTTAGTCATTGATTCCTCTTTTATTGGGTCCTTATTATTAGTATTGATTATTGGCAATGGGCCCCCCCCATGGCCCATTAATTTCTGTAAGTGTTCAGTATGATACTCACTAAACAAGTACTTATTCTCATTGTCTCTCTCAATAACTCCAACCTCCTCTAACTCTCCTTTCTCCGAGAGGCATTTGGCCGACTCATTCTCACATTTGCTTTTGTCGCATGCCAACTCCGTCAAATCCGTGTTTTTTAATTCCACCGTATTTGCAGACTCTTTTGTGGCTGGTAATACTTGGGTTGGATAAGTTGTTATTAACAGCTTTGGAGACTGCAGATTTAGTGATGGCATTGGGGTAGTGTGTACCAATGCTGCTGTTAAGACTTCACGGTTTCTCCCACAGAGGCTTTTAGTTTTTTCAGTGTGACCTGGACTCTCCGTTAGACTAGTATTTTTAAAGGGTTCATCCATATCACCAGGGATGGTTATTGTGTCTTGTGTCAAAACGGCTTTGATTGACATAGCCGAGGCTGGCCCCCCTGGGCTAATCTCCATTGTTGGCACTATAGGTGTTGATAGGCCCAGGACTCCTTCCGTTGATGAGAACAAAACACCCCCCGGATCTTTCAAAAACTGGAATCGCGTACTAGGCGAGTTTTTATTTTGAATTGACTTTTCAAAGAGGGAGGCAATTGGTGAAATAAGTGGATTCTGTTTAGAACTATTTGCTTTGGTGGAGTTCATCTTTTCCAATCTTTTCCGTTTGAGAGCACTTCGAGAGGCTGGAATCTTGTCCCCCGGTGTCTTCCTCACTTTGCCCGACCTCATGATGAAACCCAACGTTACTAAGCCTTATGTTGCCTGGCTTATCAGTAACTTTATCAGTAACTTTGTCTTTGTCCTGTCTTGACGTTTATCCTAGACCCTTTTATTGGGGACCTTTTGGAGACAAGGTTGTGTTTCACCTATTTGTCTACCACCTGTCGCCCCCACAATCTTCATTCAGGCGTACCCTGCCACTGCTGCAGCTCTCTCTGGCACCGCTCTTTCACCAATATGACTGCTGCAGCAGGTGCAGGTGTGACTATGGCTCAGCAGCTCTGGTCCTGGATACTGGGAAGAGTAGCCGTCCGCAACCCCCTGCCACCTGCCGCCTGCCGCCGACATCCCTTTGGATTCCTTTTAATTTTGGCAGCAAAAGACAAGACAAGGTCGCGGCTGCTGCCGCTCGGAGGTGGTTTGCGGCTCGGCATTTTTACCGGTGGTGGCGGCGGCGGCTGCAGTTTCAGTGCCCAGCGTCTCCTTGAAAGAGCGAGTGTCTCCTCTGCGCGGCTGCGCAGATCACCAACCAACCTAGAACACCTGATCTCCTGAGGCGGAAGCCGGGAGAGACGCTACGCTGCTTTTAAAGATTTGATTGTTGCCGCGGGATATTTGACTGTGTTGCTGCCATCCTCGGGACACTGAGGCCACGCCCACTAACATTCAGGCCACGCCCCTTTTCCATCTGGGTATTTAGAGCGCGCTGATTCGCTAGCGCGACCCTAGAACACCTGATCTCCTGAGGCGGAAGCCGGGAGAGACGCTACGCTGCTTTTTTAAAGATTTGATTGTATATTGTGATTTTAATAACAATATTTGTACTCTCCCCTGGGGATTACCGCGTTGCAGATTAAAACGCTGCCGCGGGATATTTGACTGTGTTGCCGCCATCCTCGGGACACTGAGGCCACGCCCACTAACATTCAGGCCACGCCCCTTTTCCATCTGGGTATTTAGAGCGCGCTGATTCGCTAGCGCGACCCTAGAACACCTGATCTCCTGAGGCGGAAGCCGAGAGAGGCGCTACGCTGCTTTTTTAAAGATTTGATTGTATATTGTGATTTTAATAACAATATTTGTACTCTCCCCTGGGCATTACCGCGTTGCAGATTAAAACGCTGCCGCGGGATATTTGACTGTGTTGCCGCCATCCTCGGGACACTGAGGCCACGCCCACTAACATTCAGGCCACGCCCCTTTTCCACTACTCACTTCCTATTTAATATGTGCATCTTCCGGAAGCGCAGCGGACGAGCGCAGCGGGTGCGCCGAAGGCGCGCCTAAGGCAAGCCCATCTGCGCCCGTCCGCGACCAGACCGCGGCCGGGGCCAGGCATGCTGGCGGTGAGGCTGCATATAAAGGCAGAATTGTATGGTCACGGGATAACCTATCGTCCTTAAACACCATGGCTGACACCTGCACTCATATCACCAACCTTGGGACCTCCACTCTCCCCTATGCCTGTAGGACTTGCGGGATTCTATTAGGAACACCGGTCAGTGGGAGGGCTGAGGGGTCTACAAAACCCAAGCCACTGATCAGTAGAGACCTCAGAGCGGGACTACTGAACTGCAGATCCCTTGCAAAGCATGCAGACGACATCTGGCTGCTATTGGAAGGGCAACAGTGGGATGCCCTGTTTCTAACAGAAACTTGGCTCAATGAAGACAACATGACTGCCATTGCACTGGCCATACCCTCTGGGTATAAAATATGTTTCTCCAACCGGCTTGGCGATAAAAGAGGGGGGGGAGTGGCTGTCATATTCAAAGAGCAGCTTACACTTACCTCCTCTGCCCCCACTTCCATTCAGGGACTAGAGGGACTACACTTTTGCTTTCAGGTGGGTCCTCAGCTATCCCTAGCGGGACTAGTTATTTACCGCCCTCCGGGGGGGGAGGAGCCCCACCTGACTATTCTGATGGATATCATCATCCAGAGCTCCCTCCTTCACCCTCAGTTTCTTGTTGTTGGGGACTTCAATATTCACATGGACAGGGAAGATTGTACCCCTGCAGATATACTGAGGTCGACACTGAATTCAGCCAACCTGAAACTCATTAATGAGGGCCCCACACATAGAGCGGGCCATATGCTCGACTTAATATTTTCTAACATTAATAATGTGGTGGCAGAAACACCGTTACCACTGATATGGTCTGACCACTCTCTGATTCCATTTCAACTAAAAGTACGGCTGACAAATCTGTGTCAAGCAAGTGCTCTTTTATGAAGAGACAATGGAATAAGTTAGTCCCTGCTGTTATGGGACCAGCTCTTGCCCAGAATTTTCCTACCCTTACTTCAAATGTCAACACTGACGCTCAGCTACTCAATGATTGGATCGGGAATATGGTTGCATCTATTGCTCCGGCAACACCCGCAATATCTAAACGAGACTCCCCTTCCGCTCCCTGGTTCTCCCAGGACCTTAGAATACAAAAATCGGACTGTAAAAGGTTGGAGCGGCTTTGGAGGCTAAACTACGAACCTCTAGAGAAGGCCCGTTACAAGGAAGCATCCAAAAAACTGCATAAAGCCATTAGAAAGGCAAAAAAACAGTTCTATGCGAACTCTATTCAACAAGCTGAATACTCAAGCAAAGAAATCTTTAAAATAGTACAGTCTTTTTTCAAACCTATGTGTGTCGAGAGGGAGGTTCCCCCGTCGATCTCGTTGTGTAATAGTATTTCTGACTTCTTTGACTCAAAAATTAAAAAAGTCTATGAGTCCTTTGGGCCAGAGAAGATCACGGTAAAAACGGATCTAGCGGGCAAAATATCGGACTGCGCTATCTTGACACAATTTGATCCAATAGCTCTAAAGACGGTTATGCAAGAACTAAGTCGATGCAAGTCTGGCTCGCCGGATGATCCCTGCCCTCCTAAACTGTGGAATTGCATAGCTGACTTCGTAGCCCCACTATTCAGCAAATATGGAATCTGTCCATCTCATCTGGTGGTGTTCCCGAATATTTGGAAACATGCCACTCTCCTCCCCCTAAAGAAAAAACCAAATGGGGACCCCAAAGACCTCAGTAATCTCCGTCCGATTTCTCTGCTGGCAGCACCAGGCAAAATGCTTGAGAAAGTTATCCAGCGCCAATTGAATCAGTTTATCGAACACAATAAAATATTACACGAGACGCAGTCAGGCTTTAGACCCGGCTTTAGCACTGAAACAGCACTAATTGAGGTGGCAGAGTCAGTGAGGTGGTCGATGGATTCGGGAGACTCGGCGGTGCTGGTACTCCTGGATCTGTCGGCCGCTTTTGATACGGTCGACCATGCTATACTGCTGTCACGACTGGCGGAGATAGGCATTCAAGACCAGGCTCTGGAGTGGTTACAGTCGTATCTGACCCAAAGAACACAGAAGGTGGCGCTAGGGGACGTTTCTTCAACACCTAAAGCCCTTAGCTGTGGCGTTC
Organism: Lissotriton helveticus; assembly: GCF_964261635.1. Classification (NCBI taxonomy): domain Eukaryota; kingdom Metazoa; phylum Chordata; class Amphibia; order Caudata; family Salamandridae; genus Lissotriton; species Lissotriton helveticus. Next base: position 1,228,730,995 of record NC_136057.1, on the reverse strand, counting down.
CACAGGGCTCGGCCCTTAGCCCACTTTTATTTAATATTTACCTGGCCCCACTCTTTACGCTGATTGCCAACTGGGGGATTAGGGCAATTTCATACGCCGACGACACCCAACTGGTGTTCCCATATTCAGAGGTGTCGAAAGCAACTTTCTTGAGCTTTAAGGGCTGTCTACAAGATGTGGCCTGCTGGATGAACACAAATAAACTAAAACTTAACGCTAGTAAGACGGAAGTGATCTTCTTCGGCAAAGGCCCCCCCCTCCATCTAAATTTTGGTGGCCGGCAGAGATGGGACTAGCCCCCTTGCCTAGCCATTTGGCAAAAAATTTGGGGGTACGGTGGGATGACAATCTGTCCTTTGCATCACACATCCAGCAAGTAGCGGGCTGCTGTCTGAGTAAACTGAGGAATCTTCGCAAGATTCTACGACTTTTACCAGTTAGTTGCCGAAAAACTGTAATCCATGCCACAGTGACATCCAGGCTGGATTACGCTAACGGCCTGTATCTGGGCTTACCAAAGTACCTTATACAGCAACTGCAACTGGTCCAAAATGCGGCTGCGAGACTATTAATGAGAATTCCCTTAAAGCATTCAGTCTCTCCGCACCTTCTCTCCCTTCATTGGCTACCAGTGTCAAGCAGAATAAAATTTAAGGCACTCACTCTGGCCTTCAGATCTTTATACGGCAATTGTCCAAACTATTTGAAGGCCCGACTACCAAGATATACGCAGGCTCGCTCCCTCAGATCCAACAACCGTGTTCAGATTGCAGTCCTAGAGTAAAAAGAGCCCGACTGGGAGGACGAACTTTCTCGGCCAATGTGGCGACACTTTGGAACTCCCTGCCCCCTGCTCTTCAACAGGCCCCCTCTGAATTATGCTTCAAGCGTCTGCTGAAAACCTGGCTGTTCACTCAGCCGCGCTAGTCATCATCTTTTCTAGCCCTCTTGGTCAAAACATCCTGTTCTTATAGCGCCGGGACACCTCCTCGTGAGGTATTATAAAACTAAAAAAAAAAAAAAAAATCATGCCTCTGTTTCTGCTCACCGGACCAGGGTATTTGCATCAGCGGCTATCCGGACTAGCAGCACGGCCTGCCTATTCTGCGGATCGCCAACACCGGACAAGGTAAGAATCACACATATCGCAGCACATAATCCCCAAGCTTCCTATCAATGTCACAATGTCTATATATGCCTGATATGTCGGATATGTGGCATACTGACATCTCTTTCCATCACTCCTCAATGATCTTGTCCTTGAAACAGGAACGATTTTTGAAAAACTTCAAGAAAAAGGAAAGGTGAAAGAGCGAGCTATGTAAAAACAGCATAGCCTGGCATGTTATAATACTTGGATGTACATCTTGAGGTGGATGTCTAATTGTGTGTGACGTTTATAACTAATATGTTCTGGTGTTTATTTTGATATAACCAATGGAAAACAATGAGCAATACGGAAGAGTCCATGGTTTGAAATCAAATGCTCAATAACAACCAGGACCCAGATTTATCAAAGAATGGCGTTCCCCCGCGTCACGCAGGAAGGTTACGTCTTACATAGGTGGAGCATGGGTGTTCCAAAGCATCCACCCATGCTATTTGGTGCATTCCTAGAATTAACAATACTATTAAATCTGGGAATGCTTCAATTGTACACCATCACGATTGCAGCACGGGAAACAATATCTGTATTTCTTGTTTCATCTTCCTAAATCTGCTGTATTCTGCAACACAGCATTGGGGCTAGGCAGCTCATAGTGCACCAGCGCAGGGAGACAGCAGGAAGATGCCATATCTTGGATATGGCACATTCCTGTCCTCTCAATTTGACGCTGTGCAGCAAGTTTATCTGCTGCGTTCAGAGGTTCAGCTTGGTCAGTAGGATTGGAAAGGAGTGAGCTTCAGATTTTAGACCAGTCACCCGCCTGAAAGGGTTCAAGAGGCAGTGGAAAGCGAGAGGAATATGGATTGGTAGGAGCACTAAGTGCGGAAAAATAGTATTTTGTAAACTACATTATTTTTGAAGAATTTCAAAACAGAGAGAGTGTTTGTGTGCATTTGTGTCTCTTTGCATGCAAACATTTCTGATGAAATCCGACAGACACCTCCCCATAGCTGACTGAACAGACCTGTACCCAGCTATTTACCATTTACCATCAGTTAGGGGGCTGTAACACCCCAAACACCTCCCCCCTACTGAAGCTATTCCCCTGGCTGCTTTGTGCTGCATCAAATATTGATAAATATGCCCCCCCCCCCAAGCGGAAGTGAAGTGCTGTCTCCTCCCCTTCTCCTTTCCCCTTGTGTGCACACTAAGCAAAGTGAAAAATCAAGTTACTTCTGGATTAACACAATGGAATGAAGGGGGTTGTTGTTCCTGCTAGACCAGTAAATGAGGCTAGTGCTCACATGCAGTTTGAATACATTCTCTATAAATCTTCTGAATTATGTGACAGAACTCTGATATTATGCAAGGCTATTAACAGCACAGCCACAGCATCATATCCCATTCTAACAGCTTGGACTGTGTCATGGGAGAGTCTATGGGCAGTTTTGAATCTGTTGGTGGATTATGACACTGTGAGCCATCAAATTCTACCACAGAGGCTTTCTCCAGGGGCACACATAGAGCTGACAGCTATCAAATGTTTCAGTTTCTTTGTAACAAAAAGATCTCAAAAAGTGCTGTACGGGTCTTTCCCAGCCACTTCTTTATTACCAGGTTGTGTAGTCCCAAAGGGCACCAGTCTAGCTTAATTTCTATATGGCCCTGATGCTTTATCTATTTACCATCTGCATAATTCAAGTACAACTCTACGCGGCAAACACACAAATGCATGTTGTGTTAACAAAAATGTTGTCTGTCCTATATGATCTGCTATTTAAAATCAAACACTGGATGCACCTTGCACAAGTTACAACTAAACTGTAAGAACATATTTTTTTCTTTTTAGAGACAAAAATGTTGGTGAATCAAAGATGCACACTTACTTAAGCTTCCTCTTTGAGAACAATGATATCTCTGAAACCTCAAATAGGTAAAGAGGTGGGCAGTGCACTGGGCAGATGTTTGCAGCAGCTAATCAAACTGAAACCCATCCTCCTCTTTTTGTCGTCAGCCCATAATGCTTTGGTATTAGGAGTTTTGATTACTTTCATGCTAGACTACTGCATCGATAGTCTGTTCAGAACACCTCACTAGTACAGGTCTAATTGAAGAGAGTGCAAGACGCAGTTGTGCGTGACATTATCAAATTGAAAACAAGGAACTACGTCTTCCATGCCAGAAAATCAGTCCACTGGTTCCAAGCAGCAAGGTTCAAACTTGAGAGCTAGAGGGGTTGCGTGCTACCAGCAGCAATTTTCCCTCTTGTTAATTCAAATGATTGTGCCCTGCTCATCAGTTCATAGTCTGTGGAGACAGGACCAAAACTTACTTTCAACTCGTAGTTAGATTCAAGCCTAAGTCCAAGCATGGCAGGGCTTTTTCATTGGCATCGCCAAATTTGTGGAAACTCCTTTTAATTGTATTAGATAAATATACCCTCATTTGCCAGATTTAGAGCAGCTTTGAAAATCTACCTGTTTTAAAGACTCACATTTAAGACTTGTAGCAAAAGGCTTCTTTTAAGGTGGTGTATGCCTAATGACTGACATCATTCATGGATTCAAATTCACACCAGAATAATTGAGACTGATATTTTCCATGCTGCCACTGTCATTCCATCACTGTAGTTGGCCCTCGACAGCCAATACAGATACACACTTAGAATAGATGTCTTGACACATCCCAACTGAACAGCGTACTGAAAATGTTACTGTGCACTGCAAGTCCTTCAGCCATCAGAAACCACCTCTGTTGATATTATCCTACCAGCCGCACCATTATGTTGCCCTCACTCTACACTAGTCCTTGACAGTGCACATTATGTAGAGAACACTGAGTAGAACTTACATCCAAACGTCACTTCATCACACCAGTACAACAGACAATCATGCTTCAGTAAACTATAAACTACGTTATAGTATGAACATGTCAACATATACTACCTTGACACACTACATGCACCTATGGCATTTGCACAATGGCTGTCATGACTCAACACTGGAATAACAAATGTGTGGCCTACAGCTTCTCTACAATGAGTAACTTACATTGCTGATCCATAAATACTTCCTGCTACTTTAACTACCATGTGCCATGGCAATTCCACACTGCTAACCAATAGTGCCAAAGTAATACAATCTTGCATTGTGATCACAACTTTGTGAAAGCACCTGGCTAAGATCTAGGGGCGTGTGGCAATTATAATTGATAGGACTATTCTGTGGTGATAACACGTGACTCTGTGTCTCTATCTACAGCTGCAGATGTCAAACATCATCTGGTCACAGCTCTGCATCGCAGCTGTACGGAACCAGCAGGGGACACTCTTCAAACAGTACCTCTTCTTTTTGTCATGCGTCAGACAGATACGTCTGTTGTCCCTCACCAAAAGTGGCATTTGGCACCATTTTGCATTACAATGTTCCACATACCCAAGTGTATATACATCTTCAATGGCCGTCATATTGTATTTAATTGGCTCCATTTTCTTTGGAGAGTTGGTAAACTCTTATGTTTACTATTTTACAGAGTGCTCCTTTATTTGTCCATAACCCTAAGTCACTACGGGAACAGCAATAGAAAACATCCTACAGTTAAGGATCTCTCCATAGCAGAAGCAAATGCGATACTGCCCTCCGATGTAACTGGGCATATGCTATGTGCCATTAACCCACAAATCATATGCGTGTGGCTAGTTTGACGGTGTCAGTGTGCCATGTGTAATAACCATGCCACAGTGTGTTTGCATCACCGGCCTAAATCATTAATAACTGCGCATTTCACACAATAAATGAAAAGTTGGACCGGGTTACAATAACAATATACACACAATTGTTCGCTTTGCCTTTAAATTAATACAAATTTCATAGTGAAAAAATCCCTCCTGAAAAGTGATGAATGTAACAATTTTTGGACGGTAGGGGCATGGAGACAACAATACTGCTAAGTAAAATGATACTGTGACATTTAACCACTGTAAAAAAAAATAATAATAATTTAATCAGGACTCAAATTTAACAGAGAAACGGCTTCCTATAAAACCTCAATTTGCAGTCCGCCTCATAAATGTTATGGGTCCTTAATAGTAAAATTAGAATAACTATTTTTCTCATTTCCGTGCTTTATGAAATACATATCTCAGTACAAAAGGCTTTATTTAGACATTAAAACAAGTACTAAATTGCGCCATTTATATTGCTAGCACAAAATTAGAACCCATTTGTAATCTTGGAGAAAATTGTGGATTCAGTATCAAACGTCGCACAGGGCAAATTTAAGTGCTGAGTGCAACAACAGAGAGATAAACCACACTAAGCCAAGGGGCAAACTGCAACGGAATAGGTATTATTTCGCTTAAAACGACCTCAAAATATTTCCAGTCCCAGTCCTGTCAAGTATCACGCATCGGGCGTTAGACTAACGCATTACCGCACTGAAATGAGTTGTCACGCATTATAGCGCCTCTCAGCTGTAAAGCCAAAGTGCCTATAATGCACCAATATTGAAATCTGCAGTAGTAGCGCGTAGCGCGATGTGTGCTTCTACGGCAGGCTATGGGAATGGTTAATCTGCTCCTGTGCTACAATATAACACCAAGAGGACTGACGTCAGTAGAGGAGTCATTGTGAGTGCCAAATTGTGAGACCCGTTTTAATTGGATGGGCAGGCAGGCGCGAGAGGGCGGTATATTTTAAATTTGGTAACTGGCTGGGCTGCGTCTGCTCCACTGCTGTGTGCGCGCGGGATTTTGGTAGTGCAGTTGAGCACGCTGCTTCCATCTCTGTTGCAGCGGTGGCGGCATAACGGATCCCGTGGGCAGCCGGAGCTGCACCCTCTGCGGCTCAGCCGACCCCCAGCGCTGCAGGCGGGTTACTCACTCGCCCCCGTGAGTCTGCTGCTCAACTTTAATAAATGTAATTCTGCGTAAGTGAAATTATTTTATTTTTCTGTTAATTTATAATGAAGAAACTGAATAATCGGAGCTGGAATTGAATCATACATGGCGAGGCCCGTGTTTTACAGATTAGCCGTGCCCCGCCTGGCCTGCCTCTGTCCGAGTTTACTCTGGGTATTATAGAAGAGCCCGGATTGCTCTCTACAGCGCTACAGGCATGAGTGATCCATGAGCGGAGCCTTGCCTGCAATTTTCCTGCGCAGTGTGTGCCATTAAAGGGGCTCCCCTTTGATGGCCAGCAGCGTCACACACCTCGCAGATTGGCCCCAGATAGGCAGAATGACGCCGGGCGGCATCTTTGTTTTTCTTTGCAGCGCTGCCATCAGCAGACTTTCTGTGCCGTCTGACCCGACCCTTTCAGTGTTGTGGGTAGGGTCATTGTAGAGGTTGTTGGTTTGCAGCCTGCTGGGCCCATGCCTTCCTAACCCCCCACAGATTACTTACCTCGGATTGTTGTCAAGAATCGATTTGCAACTCTTGCCCTCCAATCACATATGGTTTCAGGAACTGGCACAGTGTTCGTTCATTTTCCCGATCCCGGGCCTTTTTCGGTCACCAGAGCGCACAAGCGTTTGTGTGACCTCCAGCCTAAACTTGTCAAGGTTTCAGTCGAGGCTTGTGACATCCCCCATCCCAAAAATCAGAAGGCCGTCTGTACTGTAGAACCTGGGAGACAACCCAACCCAGCGCGAGGATGAGGCCAGCCAGCAGCAACAATTTGGTAGGGAGCAGGGATAAATGTGCAGTGCGCGCCATGGCAGATGACAGCTAAGTTCTTCAGAGATCGGAAAATTGCTGTCATTAATTTAGGTAATGCGTATCAATTGCAAAACTGAAATACCAAACTAGTGTAACATTTTGTTTACAACAACATTAATTTCTACTTATAGATCAAAAGGGTATAAACAAGCCAACCCTGAGATAAGACAGCTGTTATTTGGTATAGATTACCTGCTGAATTTTATTAAATGCTACTAAACATATTACAGGAAGGTATGGTATGGTAGGAAAGGGTGCAGGGCAACTTCACAAATCATGCCAGGTGTGAGTGGTGTATTTAATCCAGGTACTACACGCACTTAATAAAAAAAATTATCATTTTGTACCATACATTTTCTTAAACCACTGCTCCTTATAAAGTATCACTGAAGGCATTGCACAGGAGATGTGAAAATCACTTATACTTGATTTGAAAACATAGAAATGTTACTTGTGTGTACTGAGAACTTGGCAGCTAAGTTTGGGCCGCGCCAGTGATGGTTGGGTGACACTGATAGTTGTGACGGCGATAGTGTCACTCATAGTAATTGAAATGTCACTCATAATTACACCGAAATTATGAAAATGTCACACGTAGCAATCTGAAACCTTGGCAGCTATGCCAGTCCGTGTTTTAGTTGTGCCTGAAGATGTGCCTGGAGATGAGAAGCTGCCACGAATGGAGGGGGCAGCATCGCTGCGAGGTGGACACGAGACGCTGGTGAGAAGCCGGTGTGAGCCCGGGGGTGAAGGCGGGAAGGTAGTCCGGTGTGTTGAGAGCTCAGCGCACAGCACAGTCACAGCATTACTGCGGCCGCCAAATCAAGCCGCCAAACCGGTAGACTAACACCGCTACCACCGCCGTCGCAGTTGCAGCTTGAAGGTAGCGCAGGCTGTCAAGTGGATGGTGAGCAGCTACAGCTTACAAAGCCTACAAAGCCAGGTCTCCCCAAAGCACGAGCAGGAAACTGTCACTGGTAAGTCTGGTGAGTCTGGTGCACCCGCTTTCAAATTTGAATTACAAGGGAAAAGAAAACTGCTGTAGACTCAATTTGGGCACGGCACGGTTGAGCCGGGTTGAGCTGGGTTGGGCGGAGCAGAGGCTTCTCCCCTATCCCCCATACTCCAGCTCCGACTCCCCCGCACCTCTGCACCTCTTTGCCCCCCTTCTCCTCAAAAGCCCAACAGCGTTAAAGCATCTTATTCCCAACAGCCCAGAAGCATATGCTCACAGCGAAGGCAGGAGGGCAGGCAGGCAGGATGGCAGAGTGGAGCACTTTCAGCGGTATTCTCCAAACCACTGCATCGTTTCATCATTGTGGGGTGGCGACGAGGTGAAACAGAGGACGAAACAACATCAAACAGCGTTAAACCAGAACAAAATCAGGATTAGAGCCTGTGGAAAAGATCACACTGCAGGAGTAGTTCACTGCACATTAGGAATGGAAAAATAATCTGAAACTTGTGCAGCATTGCACGTGTTATCCTCCTCTGATGTCAAACTACACCGAGTAGGGACAGTCAGAACACCAGGGGTGCCTTAGGAAATATCAACGGGGGCTGTGTTGGGAGCATCACAAACTTATTATAAATTCAGATATAAATGACTGAAAAACAAAAAACTTCTTCGAAACCCTCAAAACCCTCAAAACTCGTAGTTCTTCAAAGGTCCCTTGGAAAGTCTCCTAAAGGTTCTACTATCAAAATAAAAATATAATCAGGCCTGGCAAAGTACAGCATGAGATCAGGTCGTTTATGAGGAGGCCCGACGGTCAAAAGAATTTCAAACAAGCGTAAGCTGATTGCAAAGACGCTAGAGGGTTCCAGGGAAGAAAAGCCTACTAAATACAGCGCGACTGCTCCCTAATTGAATTAACTACAGATATAACTACTTCAAGCGAGCAAGTGAGTGAGCATTTATCGAAATTGAAAAAAATCAAAGCTCCAAAAAATGCCAGACACTTTCCCAACCAAAGATTTACACAAAATGTTGCTTTTTTTAAAATGCGAGGGACACTCTTCTTTCAAATGCCAGAGAATTGCCAGGCCTTCAGTCACCTCTTCAGCCGTTACCAGCAAGCGCTTATAAAAAGGAAAGTTCAAATATGTTAGTTGGCAGACCATCGGACGTAACATCAACCCCACAATGTCAAATGACACTGGTGGCTCAGAACACTATTTCCTCAGTAACGAAAGCTGTGAATGACACTGAGACAATCCAAGTGAATAGGACCAATGAAGCACACAAAATCTCAGAAGAAGGTCTGGGAGAAAGCCAAATAGATATACATGAATTGCCTATGGCCAGAGGATCACTTCACAGTAAAAATGTCTTAGGCAACTGTGCTACGACTGACGTACCAACGATCTGTGAACTGAGAAGCCCGTAGGAAACAAAGCAGCCAAGGAACACAAAGCATAAATATATGAGGGAAAGGAAAGAGTGGAGTTAAAAGAAATTTCTTTGGCATCTCCGGTATCAACAACGAAGGATCAAGCCACAGATTACAAAAAGCCAGTAACATCAGCATTAAAACAAATAAAAGAAGATAGGCCAGCAAATCACTCCTTGGAAGACTCAGAAGCCTCTTCATATTTGGGGAAGGAAGAGTGGGTGGACCTTCTGGCCGCTTATTCTCAAGACAAGTGTAGGATCGTGCTTCCCGCAAATACTTCTAATATGACAACTGAAGACAATCAAAAAGATCAGGCCGCTGGGGAGACTAATGGTGAGCAAAATGTTCAGGAAGTCAAAAGGGGTCTCCAAAACATTCAAATTTTGGTAGTGCTTGCCCAAAGCTGTTAAAAACAGTGCAATTCCTGGCGGAGGCCCTCCAATACCAATCAGATAAGATGGATACTCAACTAACACTATTAGACACCCTGGTTGTCTTTGTGGTTGCCATTGATGGAAAGTTGGGCACATTAAACACGTTTTTACAAAACACTTACGAACAATCGCAAGGTATCAATCTAAACTGTGGATGCTGCCCAATTATTGACAAATTAGCCTCCCTCCCAGTAATACTGAGTGATCTGTGTACACAACTTCAAAGCGCTCCACAGTGCCCAAATAACCAACCTTCAGAGGGACACCCGTAAAAAGAAATTCATGAACTGACAGAAACACACTTAATCAAATCTATAATGAAGGGAATTCCATGACAAAGAAAAACCCAGTGCAATCAGTTACAGGAACAGAGGGTGGCAAAACTAAAACACGAGTAGGTCAAACGTCTGATGCCCTATCGGTAGATACTTTAGACAATAAAATGAATGCAAGGCAAAGGCGAGCAAAAAGACGGAAGGGCCGAAATCAAATTCAAATCAGGAGAGATTCATGCGCCTTTTTGGGTCATCATTATCAAAAATCGAACCTACACCCGAAAATGACATCAATTCAGTAGGGGTCCTTGAAAAGAACACAGAAGCTGCAAAAGGAACAATTCAAACCCTCATCAGAGGGATGCAAGAAACTGAGAAAATGCAAGCATTCGGGAAAACTAAGAATGAAGAACTAGAAGTCCCTCACCAAAAAAGAATTAGCATAAACCCTCAAATTAACAAAGAGGAAAATGGATCTGCTGAACCCAACCAAACGCTACCACAAAAGAACAATACCACAACTCATTTCATCATCAGCCGAACAACAAGTGGTGAAAACACTTCGGTAATTAACTTAAAGAAATACAACAACCAATGCTCACAGACCACGAAGGCAGTTGGTATAAAAAGGAGCATGTATAAAGAGACAAATGGCAGCCAAGGAGGCTCCATTATTCAAACAAACCCAATCATACATACAGGGGCCCAATGGAGCCAAGGAATCCAGACACCAGCAGAACAACCGGGAACCACGTTAGATCTCCCCTGGCAGGGAGTAGGAGGCCAACCTTTTAAACTACGACAACAAATAACACCTCAAAGTGAGGAAGAGAAAGTAGAATCTTCCAATCGTCACGCATTATCAGAAACTCGGAGACACAAGCCTACACCACTGTGCCCAAACAACAAAGGGTCCATCAGAACAGAGAATTCAAGTAAGGAAACAAGTGCTTTATGGTTCAGGCCTGACTATATCTAGAAAGGAAGGCATGACATCCATCCTGAACAGGGGTAATATTCTACAGCTGTTATCGCATATTCCCTCTCTGAAAGAAGTGACAACTTTGGATTTGGTTTCAATTGAATTCACCAAAAACAAAGATGATATGGACGGTGAAAAAACGAAAACAACATGGACAACATCATCAATTGTACAAAAAATAGGAGTAGAGGCTCAAACATTTAAAAAAACTGGGGGATAACAAATACTCCTTAAATAAAGCCAGGATACCCTGATTTGCTTGTTCCGGGGACAATCGTGGGGGCTCAGGCCTCTGTGAATTGACCTGGAATATTGGTGCTGAGAGGAGCGGTGGGGAACTGCAGAGTAATGAGCAATCTCCTAGTAACATTAGACATGACCTGGACGTCACAATGTCACCAAGCTGGCTAACAGATCCAAGATGGATCGCTAGAACAATAAATAACCATACAAAATGACAAAACACCAGCTCACAACGAAGATCCTGTAATCATGGATATTCATGAATATGTTTATGGAAATGGTCTAGCAAATAAAATGCCTAACCTAGACTTTGTTACCTACATAAGATCATTTGACATCGTGGCACTACAAGAAACATGGCAAATAGACCCTCCGCACCTTCAGGGATTTTTGCGCTTCTTTACTTGTGCACTTAGGAGGGCAAACTATGGTCACCTCCAAGGTGGATTAGTAACCTACGTATCAGTTACAAGTGTACTTATAGCTCAGGAAGTTGGACCTACTTCTTCAGAAACAATGGCAGTAAACCTTCTCACCTTGCAACGAACACCAGGTATAGGGGGCATCAATCTTACTCTGATCAACGCTTATATCCATCCAAAATGGAAAACAAAGGCAGCAAAGGAATTACGTGATTTTCTGGAGGCATGTATAGGGGAAAAATCAGCAACAGACCTTATGCTTACTGGTGACTTCAACCGTAATCTAATGGGAACTTCATCAGATGAAGAAATCCTATTACAAAATTCAACTTGGGATATCCCATTACAAGGGAAACCACGAACATTCATAGAAACCAAAATTGGTAAACAGATACTTGAGGATTTCAAACATTTAAATATCAGAGCACTAAATGGAAGATTCGCTGGAGATAACCCCCCAGCTACAACACATTATTCAACAAAAGCTAATGTAATACTAGATTATACTTTCATCTCCCTGTCTCTATTTCAACATATGATTTCATTTCAGATGGATGATAAAGCTGACAGTAATCACCGTCTCCAAGAAATTGTGCTGAAAGTAAGTAAGCCCAACCTCAAGCGATCTTTGACTCCTCAGGATTCACTTTTTACTATCAATTTTAAAAGGATTAAGTTTGCAGCAGCGGCTGACTTTACTGCGCTGGAAAACGTAAAACAGCACTTGAATGCAAGAATCGGATCAAGTGAAGTTGAGAAATGGGAGCATTTTACAACATCCATGGCAGCTTACACTACAAGAACTAACCCACAGGTCCAACCGGTTCACAGTAGCACGTAACGTGCTTCACAAAATATCAAGGAAAAATCAGGCGCAAAAACAAATCAAATACCCAAAAGTTGAGACAACTTCGGCTTAATCCAGCAGACAAAGTGACACTTGATTTATTACCGAAGCAAAAGACAATGTTGAAAAAACAAAAATGGGGAGCCAACAGAACAGCGAAGGACAATCTTTGGGCAAAACTACATGCTGACACCAAACAGAGTAATAGTGCAAGATTTTGTAAGACCATAAACCACTTTATCAGACCCGCGCACAACGGAGTTTCCTCTAATATTACAGAAGAAGTATGGGCAAGCTACCTCAGGAACCACTTCAATCAAGATATTGATTCTACTAACTTGGAGCCAAGAAATGATAATGCGAAAAAAAGCACAACTATAAATAAAGTACAGACATTTCACATGATCACCGGCAAACCTGAGGGTCAATCATTATCAATAGATGATGGTATGGCGAGCACGAGTAACCCCATGTAGCGCCAAATTAGAAAAAGAAGGAGAGAGGGGGCGCCCGGCCCGAACGGAATTCCGCCTATCATTTACAAACAAGATGCAAATGAATGGGCAGCAGTACTGGAACCATTGTTTATGGAAACAAGATACTTTAACAGACTGCCTGGCTCCTGGAAGGGATAAATTATTTCTCTGACTTCCACAGAACTATCGATCGGTGGCCCTTATGGACAATGAGGCAAAGTATTTTGCAGGAACACTCTTGGAGAAGCTGCAGGCCTGGGCCACAGAGAATTCTTTGATTCCAGCTAATCAGACTGGTTTCGCTAAATCAGTTGGAACAACCACAAATGTTCTAACCATGGGAATACTAATAGACAAGGAAGAATCAACAAAAATGCCCATTCATCTCTGCTTTATAGATTAGATTAGAAGGCTGCCTTTGACCATATAAATTGGAACATCTAATGGTCCAAATTGAGCAGCTGGGGGACACCAAAGTCTCTGTTAGACTTGTGGATCAGCCTTCACACGTACACATGGGTCCAGATAAAGTTGGGCGATGGGTCATTTCTGTCAAGACGCATACTAACCAAAAAAGCTCAAACAGGGCTGTGTCTTAGCCTCCGCGGTTTAACTTGTTTTTAGCCGACCTCGTCCCGATATTAAACAGCTGTAACTCTCATGCTCCCAGGTTAGGTGGGTTATCACTGCCGAGTCTCCTCTATGCGGGCGATATTGTCCTAATCAGCCATACACAAGTAGGCTTGCAACAACTTGTGAACTCTACATAGGGCTATTCTGAAGCATATGAACTGACCATAAATCTTGAGAAAACAAGGACTATGACAATCAGCAAAAATAGAAAAAATCGGCTAACTGGTTTTGAGGTAGTACTCATATTGAGGATATGTCAGTATATAAATATCTAGAAGTAAAAATCGATAAAGACGGCCACTTCACTGCACAGAAAACCAGTATTAGAGGCAAAGGCCTTGCATTAGCAATCTCTCTAAAAACACTAAACAGTAAACTAACTGGTCCGTTGCTTCTGCCTCTGGCTCAAGTGATGCGAGCTAAACTTCATCCAACAATTGCTTATGGTAGTGAAGTACGGAGAAGAAGAGATGCAAAAACTCTAGATAACACAGTTATACAGATACGCTATTATTTTTGATTTTCTCAAACAAACTTCACCAGCACAAATAAGGCTAGAGTTTGGGGTCCAGAAACAGTTCCTGGCAAGACAAGGGGACAACATATCTACCTGGGACAAAGTGCGGAAATCCATCCAAGGAACTCCAAATGAATATCTATGGAAGGAGTTTTAGCAACACTCACCCGCTGCCAAATACCTCAAAAGCAGCCTAGTGAATATCATCTTAAACCAACTTTAGGATACTCCTACAAGCCAGTCAACGCTTAAAAAACTGGTCAGGAAGACAGTTAAACACCTCTTGTGGGTCGAGGACAAGGCATCGCTCTCGAAAAGGTCACATGGCTGGATGATCCTGAACACGTATTCCATACCAGCATCACAGACCTACCTTGACTTGGGCTATGCTATGTTAAAACTACTAAAATGAAGTTTTTGAAGTATAGACTGGGCTTGTTACCCCGTATTCAGCACTTTTTGCATTGGCTAAAGGGTAAGGCAGGCTCCTCCTGCCGTCTATGCAGCTCAGCACCAGATGATCTGCTGCATCTGTTATGTTGCTGTAAAGAGCTTTTGGAAGAACAAAAGCGTCTGTTAAAATGCCATTTTAATCAGTGTCGGTTACTCTCACAAAGATAAGCAGTTCTTCGTTGCTTTGCACCTAATGACCCACAGCTGAACTGCAGCCTGGTGAAGTTCATGAGGGTGGTTGAAGAGAAAATGACAAAATCAGATTCATAATTTATTGTAAGATACCATTTTAGCACAACAGTACTTCTATTTACGGACGTTTAAAATAATTTATTTTTAGGAATGATTTTAATAAGATAAAAGATGCACACTATGAAATCATTTTTTACAATTGAACGCAGAACTGCTTTTAAACGTCAAGGTTTTGTACTGCAATGCTTTTTTATTAACTATGCAAATAAACTACATACAGACTGCAATGGAATAGGAATTTGCACTAGGTGCTTAATGTTCCTTAAAATAAGGGTACCCTTAAAATAAGTGCAAAGTAACTATAAACATTAGTGCAAAACCAAACAATGGAATTCCAGGTGCTGGATCACTTGCTGGGTGAATTATCTTCCACTGTGCCAAGACAAAAATGTTTGCCCAGCCAGATAACGCAGAAAATCACTGACTGCAGTGCAGGTACAAACTCACTGGTGAAGAGGAGAGACCAAAAGTTGCTCAACCTACCAATGAAAACCTATAGATTACTTGAATAAAACTTGGGCCATATTATGGATAGGGCACAATTTCCCTGTTTGCGCCATGACACACCTTGAAACAGGTGCGCCGGGAGCTAATAGGGAAAGTGCACCCTATTTTATTGAATGTGCTGTCCTCAGGACAACTGCAAACTCGTGCTGCCCTGTGGGCAGTGCATCCACATGAAAAACAGAGCAGCTTTGAAGCAGCCGCTGTGTGTTTCACTGTGCAGGCAGCAATCCACCTGCACTTTTAAGAGAGGAGAGAGATTCTCTTGACGGCAGGTGCAATGAGTGACTGACTGCACCTGCATGCAAGATGTTGTCTGGGGGCTCCATGGGATCTCCTTTCCCCTTTCCAGAGGGCTGCTATCAGGGGGCGCACTGACAGTGCACCGCCTTTTAGCTGGCACACTGTCAGTGCTTCTCCTGACAGCTTATTTGCCTCTGTGTCCGCATCTATACTATGGCGCAGGCACAGCGACAAAGGGATTTCCTAATTTGCATGGGTCCACACCCTCATACAAACAAGGGAACACCCTCTGGTGATAGCCTGATGCAGTATGTGTGCCATCACTATCTGCATTAGATATCTATAATACCAAAGTGCGCACAAAGTGGGCGCTAACCCCTGTGGTGCTTCTGGGGCACTCTCGTAATACAGCCCTTGGGGTACCGACCTTTGATGCTCAAGTACAGCACGATAGGTACTGTGCATCACTGTACCACTCATAATGTAAACTGCCAGATGTTTTTCCAAAATGGATGGTTTGCATAACATGTACGTCTGTTTAACATAACAATGTCCCTGGACTGTGTGCAACACTAGTCCGGCCAAGATAACGTCTATTGTACTAGTGGATGTCTAATCCATCCCCTTTATCTCCTTCATGATTCAGTTTTGCAGATGTCAGTATTGGGCAGGATTAATAATGTAGTGTGTTTTGTGGTTTCTGAATCTGTGGTTCTAATGAATGGTATATCTTTTTTCCTTTTTTGCAGTGCACCCTATGTGTTGTTGAAATATAGCCCCCAGCTTTCATGTAATTTGACACTGCATCCTATCACAGAAGTGTGGTAATGATGAGGAGGAAAGATGTGGTAGACTGGTTTATAATTTATTCAGATTCTTAGAAGAAGATAAATGGAGCACCTGTTTGTTGCTCTCTGTAGGGAAGCACCCATGTGTTCTATTTCATGATGGAACTCTAAGCTGCAGTTTTTCTGACCAGGTCAATTAACTTCAGTGCATTTAAAAAATATAGTAGTAACCACAAGATTCCAGGCATCAATGCTTGTCAGAGTTAGGATCATCTCTGAGGTCCTTTATAGATCTGGCATTAACTAATTATGTAGACATCGGCGCTCCTCTTTACTCTCCCTCGGACACACCCAATGCATCAGTCGCAGCCGCAGCGGAGGCCGCTCCTTCTACATCACTGCCAGGACCTGGAACAACTTTCCCCTCTAGCTCCGTACAGCCCCCTTGCTAACAGACTTCAGAGAGAAATTCAAGACCTGGATCTTCAACGGAGACACAGTGCCCAGATACCATTAGGGGTAACAGTGTTGTGCTTTACAAATGCTGTTTGGCTTGATTAAATGACATACATAATATGTCTACTCATAGTGGCTTTCAGACAGCCCTCTTCATTCATTGGTTTGCTGTTGCATTATTCCAATTTTTCCTCTGTCAACAACATCCTACAGCATCGGGCAATGGGTCACTCCTCTCCTGCCCTCTGCAAAGCTCACTGTGAGTGATGGCATTCGGCTCTTTCTTGAGGAGTACATCCGGACCCAAAATAGTTTCTTTTAGAACTAGGGTCTACTTTGACAATGGGTGTTTTTTGAAACTTTTTCCTCTTATCCATTTTTTAAAATATTGCAGAGGGTTTAGTGCTAACCCAACAAGACCTTTTTACAAAACCCATGACAAAATTAGCATTGACAAAGCCAGAAAGCTGCCAGCCAACACCAAGCCTACTGGCGTTAGGAATGCTTGTTTGACATTATCCACCTATTAGCCTAATAAAATATTGCCAAAAAGAGTGGCCCACAGCTAAATTGCACGTTTTGACTGATTTTTTTTTTTGTTTAAATATTTTGATTAATAAAATGTTTTGCACATTTTAAGCACAGAGCCAGAGCAGTGCTCATGCATCAAGAGAGAAAGTAAGAAAAGTGATTGCAAACAGCATAATATGCAGTACCCAACAGCAAAAGGAGAAACAGATGGGTAGATCATACCAACCACAAGAAGTCATGGGACAGTGTCCATAGACAGGGCGGAATAATGCTGATGAGTCTCACCACTGAGTGGCATACAAATGGTTCGGATATAGTGCAGTTCGAACCAAACTGGGGTTAAAGGGTACAACAAAATGAGGACAACAGAAGTCAAGGACACGTTTTGACTAATTTGAGAGAACATAAGGAGCTTAGAGCTTACTCAAATGTGACAAGAGGTATAGAGTGCTAGTGCATAGCACTGAAGTTAATCCATACTCTCATTACTTGGTAGGAAGACATCAGTCATACACCAAATCTGATACATGGTTTGTAGGGCCCCATGGTTTGCTTAATGTAAGCGGATAACAAGCATTTATAGACGTCTGCAAACATTTTAAGACATCTTATTATTTAATGCTATACGTTAGTCCATGGCACTCTGACTTGAATTATTGGAAATCCATTCTTTATTTTGTAAAGGTTACCTAGCTTAACAGCATTATTCATTAAAATAATCTGGTAGTGAGTGTACAAACCATTTTTACCACATCAGTGCATTACAACATTACAGAAAATAAAATTTAAGCTCATGGCAACTATTAGCAAATTTTAACAACAGAAAAAGGATGTGGGTAAATGAACCAAAGAAGGCCTGAATATACTGCCAGTAACCTCATGTCTATTGGTTAATGCTACATTGAATACTTAAAGAGAGTGGTAATGATGTGAAGAACAAGTCTGACTTCTATGCTTCATTACTGCTGTTTAAAATAGTCTGTAAAAGGCACCCTCTGTGTTCTGTCAAGTTCTATCATTAATTAGAATACTGTTTTGTCTGTTGTTGGACCTGGCCATTTTTGCCTTCTCCCTCCTATGTTTTATGACCTGTTTTGTTTGTTTTAGGACACTGAAAACCTTACCACTGCTAAGCAGTGGGGAATTGCATATTCTCTCTGTTTAAATTGTATTAGAGATTGAATTAATCCATGATTGGCATGTTTGATTTACTAGTAAGTCCCTAGTAAAGTGCACCAGGTGTGCCCTGGGCCTTTAAATCAAAAATGATACTAGTGGGCCTACAGCACTGATTGTGCCAACCACAAGAGTAGCCCTGCAATGTCTCAGAACTGCCACTGCAGTGTCTGCTTAGGCAGTTTTAAACTACCATTTCGACCTGGCAAGTGCACACGCTTGCCAGGCCCAACCCTTCCCTTTAACTACATGTAAGTCATCCCTACAGGAGGTCCAATGCAGCCCTTTGGCAGGATGCAGTATATGTAAAAGGTAGGACAAGTACTGATGTGTTTTACATGCCCTTATAGATAAATACTGCTAATCTTATTTTTCACTGTTGCAAGGACTATCTCCCCCATGGGATAACATGGGGATTGCTTTGAAATATCTTTTACGAGTAATTTCCCATTGGGAGATTATAGAGATTTGGACTTTGGAGTCTCTGAACTCACAATTTAAAAGTACATCTTTTGGTGAATGTGGTGTTTAAATAGTGTGTTTGAAAATACATCTTTTAAAAGGTGGGCATTTTCTTGCTTATCAATTCTGTGCTTCTGCCCGTCTGTAGAATCCACGTCTAGGTGAGGATGACTGTTGGGCTCTTATGCATTCACTCTAGACAGACACACAAAGGGAGCTGAGGTGTGCCTTGAATATCCTGATGGACCATCCACAGGCTGATAGGCCATCCTGAGCTAGAGTGATGGGAGGAGGTGTCACCTGAATAGGGCTGTGCCTGTCCTCACAAAAACATGTCTCCACTCACTTGTAGTGTGTCTGGAGACAGGTCAGGGAAAGGCATGTTATTCCTTTGAAGTTTGCCTACTTCAAAGGTAGATATGGGTATTTGTATTGTACCTCTGACACTCTCAAATCAGAACTCTTCTGGACTAAAGAACAAGCTGCCAGGAAGAAGAGCTGGATGCTGTAGGAGGGACTGACACTGCCCGTTGTTCTGTTGTGCTGGCCTGCTACTTGCTGCTTCTGTCCTGGGAGTGAAATGACTGGACTTTGCTTTCTGTATCTTGCTCCCAAGGTTCTCTAAGGGCTTGCGTGTGCTTTCATCCTTTTAAGATAGGAAAGGATTGAATCAAACATACAATATCACAAGAGTCCTGGGAGGACTGGATTACTTAATATATATGAACACAAAGTTCAGTTCAGAAAGACAGCACATTTATTATCTGCTTAAATGGGATATCATATATTTGAGTAGTATTTCTAATGCTCACATAAAGAGTGGGGGTGCATGCAGTGAAGGTGTATAGGTGACATTTTTCACATTGAACAACAGTAGTAAATTATCAAAACTCCACAAATAAATGAAAGTGAGAATGTAGTTTTTGTTGAAGAGGTCGACGACGTTTCGATCTCAAGCTATTGAGATCATCATCAGGATGTGAGCGTGTGAGCAATTAGAATTAGAATGTGCTGTCTTTCTGAACTGAACCTTGTGTCCATATATATTTAGTCATCCAGTCCTCGCAGGACTCTCGTGAAATTGTATGTTTGATTCAATCCTTTCCAAAATATTGACTATTGTTCTAAACTGGGGTGAACTTCTTTTGTAATGTTTTCACTGTGTTACTGCGTGTGCATGTTGATATGCTTTACACATTACCTCTGAGATAAGCCTGACTGCTCATTTCAAGCTACCAAGAGGATGGGCAGTGGTTATCTTAGCTGTGTGACTCCTTTTCCCTGAAAAGAGTGAGGTACTCTACTTGGAACAGGGTGCAAACCATTGCCAACCCTCAGCCTCATTTATGAGGCTTTGACGTAGGGCAGACCCCTAAGGACTCTTGTGGCGTTGCCCTACATCAATAGAATAAGAAAGGAATGTGCTGTATCTATATGATACCACACATTCCTGTCCTTTTCCCCAGCTCTGGCGCGTAATGGGCTGCTGTGCTCCAATGCAGGCACCCTTGCACCATGTTGCATGGGTGCCTGCATTTTGGGCTGATTGATTTTGTGCAGGAAGGGACACCTTCCTGCACAATATCAATCAACTCAGGCAAAGACCTCTTTCTATGTGTGCTGCAGAATGCAGCACACCTAGCAAAAGGAAACAACGAGAAGAAATGAAAACATTTCTCCACGTTGCCCCTCCCTAACGCAACCCCTGGCGTGGCATTATATTTACGACGGATTCCCAAGCTTACGATTTCTCGTAAATCTGGGAATGTGTTGGATTCCATGGGTGTTACATGGGAACACCCACAGCAACAACCATGGAACGCCCCTTTCACACAGTGTTCTGAGTGAAAGAGGCACATATTTACAAAGCCATGAAAAGCCACGTAAAGTGGATTTACCTTGTAAATATGCTGGGGCACATTGCGCCACTGGAACGTCAAAAAGTGACATTCCGGTGCTGCAAGGCACATTTCTAACACCTGTCATATTGCCTATATAATATTATGTAGTAATTGATCTAATGCTCATTCCTCAAGCAAATAGGTCCACATATTGCAAGTAAATGTATATACAATAGAGCCTTTATTTCTACTGTAGACTATGAGTTTCATAAACAATGTTTGTTAAAGCTTCAGAACAATACAATTGTATGTATATTTAAGGTATGGAATCACCTTATGCTCGAGCCCATTCTGTCGAAGTGAATCTCAATTTCATAACTCTATTCTGAGTAGGTTTGAAATGACTTTGCAAATAATCTTGATGCCCGGGATTTTGTTCTAGTTTTGAGTGATGAGGGAAGCATTACAGTCGATGGAAATTTTTGTAGGTGGAATGATCAACTCAGGTTCGTAAAAACATTTATGGTTGATGGTTGACCCCAAGGTGAGACGGCTGGGCAAAATTGTGCGCATTCATCATGGCTTTTCGAATGAACTGTGATGTACCGTGTAACATTCAGTCAGCAGTGTTAACAGTGCTCACTTCTTGGCATACCTCATTTTGCTAGATGGTAAGCCTCATAAGAGTGAACTTCACAATAATATATTTTGATGCGAGGTAGCCATTGAGTATTGATATAAAAAAATATTTTTACTTGGAGTGGGTGATGTGCTGGCTTTACATGGAGGAGTCCAATTTCTTTTTTTCTAGCACCTGCATTAAAAACATCTATGTAATTTATACTGCTTGCTTTCCGGATTGTGATATACATTTTAATGTATTGTCTCTTGTTATACTTTATATTAGTGAGGCACCTCGGGAGTACACTGGTGGCCTGCGTTTTCTGTAACCTCTCCTCTGATGAGCAATTTGATGAAATCAAAGATTGCATTGTGCATCACTGTCTCTTCAATCCAGGCTGAGTATCCTCATATATATTTCTTTCTGTTTTGAAGATTATAAATCGAGCTTGGCTACAATTCACAAATAAGTTGACCTCAGTTCCGCAAGTTTCATGAACTTTCTTTTTTAAATATTTCACATTTAAGTTTTACATTAGTATACGACTTGTTTAACTTGTGGCATGCTTAGGAGCTCAAAAAAAAAATAAGTGACACAAAAGTATTTCTATAATGCAAAAATGCCTAGTTTGCTCAAGGGTCTGTTTAGAAATATCGGGGAGCCAGAAATTCTGGGTGCAATTCCGCTGATATTTATTTATGTTGCCCGGGTGGGTTATCGGGTTATTTCACTGCTCCTCTGGCCCCCTCAGAATTACATCGTAACGAGTCTCTAGTCAAAGACTTTTCGAAGGCCCACAACCATAGATGCTTTTCGTAAAACCACCATGTTCACTTCCAGATGAGAAACCTGAATACAAAATATTGATCAACAGTGAATTCTCTACAATGAACCCCCACTTCATTAAGAGTTTTTACTACTAGCCCATCTGTAAAAGCTAATACATTCTCATTTCACTTCAGAATGAATACAAACCGAGTAGCATATATGATGTCTTCCACGTACATTAATTTAAATTGTTCCCCTCCCTGTGCATCCAGTGTCGACCTAAAAACTATTTACACAGTCCTGCGTCTCTATTCACCACCAATAAGCATTCAAGAATATTCTTTTGTTTGGTAAATCTTAGCTGGTTTTCAGAACTATTGTGACATCTTTTATCACATGGTCCCTGTAAGGAATATTTTTACATCTAAATGTAAAAAATGATTAAATTGCCATTCCCACTCCTTCTGTGCCCCTGCCTATTAACTATATAAGATACTATCTCTCCATGGCAACTTTGATTTCATTGCCTGTTGAATCAACTTGATAAATTCGCTTTTAGTATTCTTGGGTAATAGATGTGCCCCAAATTAAGTCTCTGAAAATAAATGATACTGTATGATTTATTGACTTCATTAATCTAACTAACAAAGTAAAATTGTAATATCATACGAACAGTTATAATACATATTACATTTTTAAATACTTTGCGGTTTGAGGAATCAGGGCTGTGTGCCTTATAAGCGTAACATTTCTCAAAGGAGAGACAGGTCCCTGGTGAGAATCTTGTCTATGTAGTTCAAATCAATGAACTGGCCTGTGCCTGATATCAATTTTGAAACATACAAAACACTTTGAATTTTTACTTCCTAATGAATGTTGTGATTACTTTTGTTACATACAAGCAATTCAGAAATGGTCAGGTAATTCCACTTATCCACACATAACACACACACACACACACACACACACACATATACATATAAATATATATATATTTATATATATATATATATATATATATATATATATATATATATATATATATATATATATTTCCTCTCCGTTCCTGTGACACCCACAGGAACCAAATGAAGTCGCACTCTCACTCGATTTTCAACAGCAGTATTGATTTATTATTCCATTAAAAAATCCAAAATCCAAATGAAGGTACAGGCGAACAACCTACGCGTTTCGGTATGCTTATACCTTAATCACGGTTGGAGTGTTCACCACAAACAGTGTTTTTTGTAATTATCAAATCATTACATCATTTCCTGTTTCTTCACATTGGGTCACAACAGTGCACTATGGGACATAGAGTCTGTTTATTTACAATTTAAAAAATGGAAAGAATGTGTTTTGGTTCACAAAGAAATGTTTCTTTTTCAAAGTAAATTATATCTATTCCTTGTTATTTTAATATTCACGCAGTTCGAAAGAATGGTTGAATTAGGTATGTCCCAATATATATATATATATATATATATATATATATATATATTTATATTTATATGTCTTGGACTCCTTTGCGTACCTTGCACAATCCTCTTGTACGGCGGACATCATGGCACAACAATGGAGGTGCTTATTTAAAAAAATGATTTATTTCCACACCATAGTGCAAAATAATGAACAAACAGGACGGTCTACGCATTTCGGCTTCCAATAGCCTTCTACTGGACCATAGAGTCCCTCGCGTCTCGACTGTATTTTTAAAGTGCTCTGTGCTTAACCCCTTGGTGCTTTTTACTAGCCTTAACCAACTAGACTGCTAATCCTCCCGAGCAAACATGGGTAATTCTATCAACCATTTTGATATTTTTATAAAGAACATTCATTTTTTTTTAAAAAAGGTGTGTGCAAGTACAGAAGTAAAATTCAAATATGTACAATTTAAAACACAGATTTGACTTCCATAATTCATAATGAAAAAGCAATCTTGTAAGATCATTGATTATTCTATTATTGTTCATTTCCACACTCCCTGTACTTGTTTAAATATTGTTTCATATTTTTTAATGGCACACAACGTGTCAAGGTACTCATTAAGATTCCTGAAAAGCATGTCATTTCAAATAATTAGTCATTTCATCCAGCTGTCTAGTGATCAGAAGTCCCATCAGGCTATTATATGGAACTCATTCAATGTACAGTGCAAATTGAGTGTAAGGATCAATTACAACTTGGTCTATGTGGCCTTGCAGCAATGCATTTCACAGGAGTCCATCAGTTCTTTTTTTTAAGTACTGTCATAGTTGCTGTCATTTTTTTGAAAACATGGGGTGGAAATATACATAATTAACTATTACAGAAGACTAGTATATCACTATGTTTTATTAATGGTCTTTAGATTTCAATTTTCAACAATTTAGTCAAATCTGGTTGATCATTTGATGGATACGGTACATGTCAAAGAGAGGTGAATTATAATGTGAATGATAAATGATGAGTGAATATATTGTAACAAGAGGAGTATAAAAAATCCAATGAAGATAAACAAAAGTATGAGAATAGTTTGTATACACAAGAGTGTAAAGGAAGTTCAGTCTAAGAATATCATTCTCTAAAATTCATGCTATTTACAAATGAATGTGAAGTTCTGCATCCTGGTTATGTCCCTGTGGATATTCAGTGATGATTGCAGGGATAAGTCAGGATTCTGTTCTCTGTAATTTAAGAGTTCTGTCTTCCCAACTTTCTGTTGATTTTACAATTTTTATCCCTGAATATTGGAGTTGTTTACTGTCACTTGAATAAAATTCATGAAAGTGCTTTGCCATGGGATAACTGAAATCCTTGTTTCTGATTGAATGTTGTAGGATTTTGAGGTTTAATTTGTTTATTGTATTTATATATATATATATATATTTATATTACCTACTGGAGGTCGCCAGTAGGTAGTCATAGCTAGGACTTAGTTTCTATTCAAAAAGCGTTTTTTCTTTTGCCAATTTCTTTGGCGCCATTTAAGGAATCCTTGCAAAATGTTCCATAAAAAAGGTTCATTCAGGTCAGCTCCTGTCTTGAAAGTTTGGTGGTGATTTGTCAAGTGGGTGCTGGGAAAAAAGGGGGTCCCAAAACGCATTTTCCCAATGTTAATTTCTATAGGAAATGTTATTACAGGCTACGGCCCAAACTGCTGAACGGAATTACACCAAATTTGGCAAAAGGTAGCTCTTGGTTCAGAAAGCGACTTTTTTTTAAATGGTGTACATCCATCCAGTAGTTGCTGCAAATTTTTAAAAATAAAAATATTGATATCTAAGCACCGGGGAGGGTTTGCGAACCTGCACAAGCTCAATTCTAATTGGCTGCCAACACTCCAAACCAAATGTGTTGGCAGCCATCTTGTGACTCTGTAACCGAGTCACAAGAAAATGTGGTAAAAAGGTTGAGCAATAGGAATAGGGGGCAGGGTAGAAACAGCCTGACTTCCTAGAGCTTGACTAGTGGTACTTGACTAGGTTTCGGCGCCTCAAGGGAATGTTCACCTTTCTTCGCCTCTGAATGGAATAATGAGATACACTTTTGGGGCAGATACATAGATGATTGTATCATGATTTGGACTGGAACACCAGAGCAATTACACAAATTCCACGAATATTTAAACAACAATAACCAAAATATTACATTTACTATGGAATACAGTAATACTAAACTCCCGTTGAATTCTATATTGATTACAAAACAATCCAGAGCAGACTATACAGAAAAAGCACAGCATGCAACTCCTTACTGCATGCAACCAGTGCCCACCCAGAACACCAAAAAAGAGCAATCCCTTATGAAGAATTAGTCAGAAATCGCCGCAATTGCAGCGATGACAATGAATTTGAAACCCAAAAAAGAGGGGTGGTCAAAAGATTTGCAAACAGAGGGTATAACAAAAAACAACTACAAAAAGCAGCAAGTAGAATAGATGAAGTTACCAGAGCAGATACCTTAAAAGAAAAACCAAAACACAAATATATAGAAGAAAAGATCAGGCTAGTAACTGGTTACAATAACTGGGCCACTATTTTGCGGAAAAGTCTTAATAGACACTGGCATCTACTCAGGACAGACACAATACTAAACAAATACATAACAGAGAGACCCACACTAACCTTTAGAAAGGGGATGATGCTAAGGAACATACTGAGTCCGAGCTACCCTCAAACTGCAAGCAAGACCGCATGGCTAACAGAACCAGGATTCTATAGCTGTGGGATGTGTGTAGCCTGTAAATGCCTCACAAAAAGAAAAAAGAATTCGAGGGACTGAACAATAAGAGACACCGTATCCACACCACTATAAACTGCCTTAGCAAGTTTGTAGTCTACGCTCTGGACTGTAAATGCGGTAAAAGATACATAGGAAGCACTAAGAGACCACTGAGGGACAGGATTAATGAGCACATCAGGGCAGTAAAACAAGGTGACATGCGTTACCCAGTGGCAGCACACATGTCCATCTGTCCAGCACAGACATCGAACCACTCTTTCCAATTCTTTGGACTTGAACACATATTTACCCATCCAAGAGGGGGCAACAGAGAACTTGCACTACGGAGGAGGGAGGCAACCTGGATAATGACACTTACAAGTGTAGAACTAGGCCTAAACATTGACCACGAGTTACACTACTTCCTAGGCACATGAACAGTCTAGAAACTATTAACTGAACAAAACCAGGATTGGAACAAACCAAGTTTGGTCAATCATTAGGACTAACGTGCACCGACAAAAGCATACCATTATAAATATTAATAAATATTTCTGAAATGTAACAATGCCTGTACTGTTTTTCTATAAATGTGTTTGGCCACATAATGGCACATATATTTGTACTGAACCCATTTTGAATGGAGAAACCACACACTCACAGAACTACTGGCCCGTGAAGATTCGTTTAACCAAACAAGTATAGCAAAAAATATGTTCACAATCTGTATAAAACACAGTCACACATATCACTATCACCAAAAATATATTTCCTCACAGAATATAGCGATACACCTATGACATATGTCAAACTCACGAACACGAGCGCACTCCACTGTCAGAATTCACTTAAAAAGCCACAATCACTTGAATATAGGAAATCACCTAAGACTAGCGCTTATAAACTAAAATACATTCTAATGCCTTACAGGTCATTATTTATTAAATAGAAGGATGTCGATACGGATTGACAAAGATGATGTAATTTCGATGAAAATCACGACAAATTTATATGTTACATAAACAAACTAATAATATCGAATTTTGGACTAAATAACAGGGCATCTGCCATAAAGTAACGCCCAGGGCCATAAGTAATATCAAAACACAACAGGTAGGTCAAGATGGCCACCAATGTTGTAGAAAGATACTCATACTAACAATGCTCACACGAACACCGGCAAAACCGGAAGTGAAAGAGGTCATGTGACGCGGTACCTTTTCCCATTTTAAATATAAGGCACCAAAACATTGCAGCGGGGGCTGAATTTCGAACTCGAAATCTACAGCGAGCAGGTAAGAACTAGCATTTAATAACGGGTTCGCCATGAACGCGAGTCGCTTTTATTTTAAAAAATCACCGCAACTGAGAGGCTATCTCTGCGGCAGTCGTTCTTATATATTTCTAAGCATGACCATAACGGAGAGTCAGTCAGTACTTGAGCTGTCCAAAATATATTGGGATAAAACACATACCGTTGTCGCCCCAATCCCAAGCGCGACCACGAGGCCAATTATGTCTAAACGCTAACCCAAACTTACTTTTTTTTATTAAATTCTGCCTCACGCGTTGGGTTCTCCAAAGGAATTACAAGCGTAATAGTGACAAGCGGCTCTTACTAAATGTGATCTAGTATAACAAAGACCACTGGATTACAGCTGAGCCCAAACTTGAATATATGTACTAGCTACGTAATCAATATGTAACAAAGGCAGTAAAAAAGTTTAAAACCTGGCGATCAACGATCATATCACGATTGGCAGGTATCCACAAAAAACTGTTTTCTAGTTCATAGTTAAAGAAAGGGACCAGACAATATAAAATCTGACTGATTGAACTAACAAGTTAATGCCACAAACCAGCAAATCTTGGCATGACATGGTATTCGCAACGCATGCTCTGATAATCCAAAAGTATCAGAATGATAACAAACATGTAAATTAATTTACAGCTGTCTGAATCAATAACCGACACTCCGGTTACAACGAACGTGCTAACCAGGAATAAAGTCCCCAAGCAGAACCCCTTTGAGGGTTGGAATTATCACCTCAACAAATGTGAGTAAACTGAGTTGGAACAATGACAATAAACCTAGATTGTTAATACAACTGTAACTCATAAAGGGTGGGACTCGAACTAAAGTCTCATTTTGTATTTCTTCCTCACAGAAAAAATGACATTTCGGAGAATAGGTATTTTATGCATGATTCACAGTTATGCATTCTATCACCAATCATAGCAGACTACTGCCACACATGTCCAAATATAAAATCAACCTTGCACACCAAAAACCTGATGCATGATGACTAATGAAACCACTGGTTTCTCCATATTCTCTTAATGGGTCCATAAACTTTCTGATTTTTTAGAAGCACTCTGTGTATACCGAATGGACGAGCATCAACCAACTTTGCACAGATAGCTGACGATTGTCAATATAACCATTCACAAGATGTTTAACCATAATCACCACCTGATCTCACTAAAATTAGCAACACACGATATGTATTTGAAATGTACTAGAACCCCTTTGAGGGTTGGAATTATCACCTCAGCAAATAAAAAACGACATTTCGGAGAATAGCCTTGAAAAAGTCGTGGGTTACATTCCCTCAACGACGAAACATGTGTCGGCTGTGACGTCTCCAGAAATAAAACTACACCAACAACAAACCTGAATACAAGGAACTGAATTTCTTTACGATTGTATGATTGATGTATGGTGGAAACACATGTAAACTGCTAGAACTATAATACTAAACGTGTGCTAAGGAGCATTAAGAAAGCCTGACCTCCTAGGCCTGCTCAGGGTGTCCCACAAGGACCCTTGTGCTTTGTTATCTGTATCCCCCGTGGCACCCATCCCATGCAAACATATAAATATATATCTTTTAAATGGAAATGCCAGCCCCGGGGGATGGGGTCCCCTGGGCCATAACTGACCCAAGGAGGAGGGCCACGCAGCCCCTCCTAAAAAAAAAGAAGGTTGGCCGGCCCCGGCATACGGGGTACAGTGGGCCACAGATGGCCTGAGGAGGGGGGCCACATGGTCCCTCTTCTTGATTTTGGGAAAAAAATCATCGCAGGCCCCCGGGGATGGGGTCCCCAGACAAATCCAAAATAATAGAATTGGACGTTTTTTTTCATCAAAGTTTGGAGTCACGACCCCAGGGCAGGGTGAGCAGCTCTCAGCCTGGCTTCCAGTGTAAACGCGATGGGTGCGCGGCTCCTCCAGTGTAAACGAGATGGGTACACGGCTCTCAGCATGGCCCACAGTGTAAACGCGATGAGTGCACAGAGTTCAGCGCGGCCGCTTCCCGGTGTAATCGCGATGGGTGTGCGACTCCAACCAAATTTAAAAATAAATACATATATGTTTTATCTAAAGTTAGGTTATATGTAAGGGCGGGCGTACTGCCTTTACTTCTTCTCCCACCTCCCAAAGTCCTTTAAAAATGATGCAAGGAGCAGGACGGGGAGTGCGAAGGCAGGGGAGGCGGCAATCAACAGGTAAGTGCCTTTCGTGAATCAATTTTAAAGGACTTTGGCAGGGGGGAGGGAGCAGCTATCTCCGCACCGCAATGGTGGTGTAGTTTTTGCCTACTTCTAATTTGCCACGGAGTGCAGATTATGGAAAATCTGAGCAAACTCTGTTGTCAGAGCGGAGTTACCAGCCCAGTGTTAGTTATATGTTGGAATATTGGGTGACTCTAAAAATAGCTCTTGTTTTCATTGGGCTTTTGTTGTGGCTACATGTAAGTGTTAATGCAGAGCTTCAGGTTGTTTAGAAAGACTTTGTTTCCGTTATCTGTGTGGTGTACTCCATCACTTCTGTAGATGCCATCCATACCAAAACATAGACTGTTGTTATAGATGGAGACCATCCTATGTTCTCTGAGGTAAGTAGAAACAGCTTTATTGACATTCTTTCTAGATTTCTCAATCTGTTGACAGAATTGATTAGACAACTTCCATTTCTGTCTTTGGCATATGTTTGAGTATACAAAGACAGTTTGGGGGAAAAGGAACATCAATTGTGGAAAGGTGTCCTTCTTTAGCATTTCCAGACCTACCCCAGTCAATGTGCCTAGGTCATTGACACCACAGTGTACAATCATGAGGTCAGGGGGTTGGAGATGTAAAAAGGTTTTAACCAGAGGCATCAATTGGTGCCACTTTAATCCTCTCTGTGCAATCCATGTTTAATGTTCACATTTTGCAAAGCTAGGTCTTTGTCAATACCTGTGCATTCTGCATACTTTTTGCACCAGAAAAAATACCTATGTCCAACAATCCACACTGTAAGCATCTTGAAGGGATGTCTGGAAGTGATGAAAAGATGTCTGTAGCTGAGGGAATCAGTTAGTAAATGAGAAGTGTCTAAAATGGT
Source organism: Lissotriton helveticus (assembly GCF_964261635.1). NCBI lineage: Eukaryota > Metazoa > Chordata > Amphibia > Caudata > Salamandridae > Lissotriton > Lissotriton helveticus. The sequence goes on along the minus strand of NC_136057.1, from coordinate 1,228,700,257 downwards.
GGACAAGATGCAGTTTTACAAAAAGTAGAGAATTGATTGGGTGTTTAAGAATGTTGTACATTCAAAAATATGGTGCATGTTTGTGTGTTTAAAAATCATGTTTCTTATTGGTTAGTAAAACATGTCTGAAAGGTATAGTAGATAGGATAAGCTGATATATTGTAAAGGGGTCCGGTCACGAGGGAGATCCTAGGTGTCTAAGCGGGCTGTGAGCAACGAGGGCGATGTGCCAAACTCGCTCCAACCCCCCTCCCGAGACCCATGGTGCAAGTAGCGCCAAATTTTAAAGTGCAGAAACACTCCCGAATTTGGAGTTTTTTTGGGATTGAGCAATTGCTCTCCTTTTTTATGCACTTTTTCACCCACCTTTTTTTCACTTTCACGTCCCTTGGTTAGGGTGGACGATTAGAGAGTCCATACCGCCGGGGTATAGTCCTGATGAATGCCTTGGTAAATTTAAGCCTCCAAAATGGCAGAAACATGTTGACTGACTAACTAATTTACTGTATTTCTCTGAATTTTACCATTCCTAAACCTTGGCAACCAAATTCAGACACATAATACCTGTTAAATCGTGTCTTAGGGATCATTTAATAAAATATTTTTTTTTGATACTCGTTTAGACACTTTTAATTTAACTCACCCTCACAACACGTCCTTCTTCACACAACCAGCTCCGCAGTCTTTTTGGCGTTGTAGCACACCAAAGAGGCACTCGGCCTCTTTGGTGGGGCCCGATGATGAAGCATGACACTGACTAGGTCGGTGTGTGAGGGCTTTCCTATTTCACCCTAAGTGAGTGTGTGATCCTTATTTATCTCGCTCCAATCTAGTGGCATTTTTTAGACGGAATTGGCCTCTCTCTTTTTGTTTATCTACATTGAACCGGGGATTGAGAGAAGCCTTCTTGACTCTCCCTACCTCTCCCATTGTTGTTTTTATATTGTAAAGTCAACCACACCCGCTGGTTGTATTTGCAACATTGTGTGGTGAACTTGAAAATATGCTGAACTTGTGACCTTTCACTTAAGTTGAATGTTCCATGAACTGTTACTATGGAAACTGCCATTAAGCAGAATGGGGGAAAGGTTGGATCTTAGCTGTGGATTTACTATGTCAAATTGTTATGTATATGTAAGTGAAATTGCATTAAAGTAAGATTTTCAATGTCAAGAATATCTTTAGAATTGGTGTGTTCTTAAAAAATAGTTGATTTTTTATTTGTCATATGTTTTTGAACTCCTGTATGGGTTTGCGGCTCTGTCGCTGTGGTGCGCGGTGGAGTCATGACTTTGAAAAATTCTAGAAGAAATTTGGGCAGTTTTAGAAGTTAGTTTGTAAGGGTTAAAATGTCTAATAGAAAAGTAGGGAAACTGTGTCATTACTGGTTCTACCTTGCTGAGACAGATGCATTACATTGATTGTGTTCCTGAGAAAATCTTTTATGAGTTTGTGATATTTGAAATTCTACAAATCTATTTGGAAGATTTGGTATAATTTTGTGAGGTGTATTATGGATTCGGCTATTTTAAACTTTAAAAATAATTCAAAATCTGTGGTGTTTGAAATATATTATTAAATGTACAGATGTGTGTTATAGTATGTTTTATTGTAGTTACATATTGTTTGAATTATAGTTTGAATAGTAATATGTGTATTGTGGAAGAAGGATTAGTTATTGTGGTACTTTCTTTTAGTATGAAGAATATGTATATTTTAGTAATACCACATCATTTTAGCTGTTGCTTTAAATTTGGAGGTGGAATCTGTCAACTTTTGAGGTGTCCACGGACTTCTGTATGAAGTATGTTTCTACTTGTATATGCATTTTGATATGTGTTTTATATTTGATGGGGCATGATATATAGCAAAGAGGTACCGATGCTTTTTATGTGGTAGGCTCAAGACTGTGACTACTAGTAGAATGGTGATGATGCAGCACAAAAGTGTGGTGTAAAAGATGGTGACATAAGGTGTTATTAATTAGGCTTCTTTTTAAAAGTTTCTAGAGAGGAACAGTTGAAGTGTGCCACATAATTTTTGATGTTTGCTTGAAATTGGAAGTTTGTTCTGTGTTTATTTTAGGTTTGGATATTGTTATGGTACAGACATATTCATGTATGGATTTAGTAATATGGTGAGACTTTTACTAAAGATATGTGAAGGGTTCCTACTTCCTATTTGGGTAGGTGTAATATTATAAGTAGTTGTTGAATGGTTAAGCAGTAGCTTTAAAGTGAGGTTTGAGATGTTGGTAAGGATGGTATTTATTAGAATAATTTGTATGACGTGAAAAAAGTTATATTTCGTATATACCACATAATTTTCAATGTCTGTTTGAAAATCGAAGTGTACACTGTGAAGTTTTGAGCTTTGCATGGTGTTGTGACTCAGATATGTGTCTACTTGCTCATACACTTTTAGAATCAGCCAGGCAGTACCTTTGCAGTCCTGTAATCACTCAAGCAGAACATTAGTACTCCTGCAATCACCAAAACCGTACTTATGGAGTTATAAAATCACCCAGTTACTTTCTATGTATTCCAGCAATTTCCCTGAAATTACTTCTGCAGTCGTGCAATCACCCAGGCACTTGTTTTGTACTACCCGTACAGTCATGTAATCATGCAGGCTGTGCCTATGCAGTCATGTAATAACCCACACACTATCCTTGCAGTCATAGAATCCTGGCACTACATATGAACTGCTGTAATAATTCAGGCATTAGTGCTGCTCTTATGAAATCATGTAAGCACTCTCTGTGCAGTCATGCAATCACTAAGGTATTACCCATACACTCTTTCAATCATGTAGCCACTACTCATGCACTTATATAATCACACAGGCACTACTGTTGTAGTTGGCCAATCATGGCGATAGTACATTTATAGTTTTGTAATCACTCAGCCACTACTCTTGCTATCATGAAATCAACCACGCACTATCTTTGCATATCCCTCATTTATAATCCAGTAACTACCCTTGAAGTCATAGAATCATCCAAGCCCTTTTGTTGCATTGATGTGTTCACCTAGGCAGTACTCAATAAATGATCTATGCCTTCAGGTGCTATTCATACAGCTGTCCCTGCAATGAACTTCTATGTGTGCACTCACACAATTAGCCAGTCACTATCTATCCTCTCCTCTAATTACCCAGTGACTACCCTTGCTCTCATGCAATCATCTAAACACTACCCATGGGGTTATGCAATCACTTAGGCACATCTATTACATATCTCAGTTTCTAGGTTTCACTATTTTCCCGAAATATTGTGTACTTATTTCTTTTTAGGTATGATCATGATTTGAAAAGGTACAGACATATGTATGCACGCTTTTAACAATAAAAAGAGACTTATGGTTGAGTCATTTAATAGTGTGCTGGTTTATATTTGGCTAGGTCCAGCACTCATGCAGTTATAAAAAGACCCAAGTACTACCCGTGCAGTCTTTGAATGATCCAGGCAGTACACATACACTGCTGTAATCACTCAGGCATTACTGCTGCACTAATGCAATCATGTAGGCACTATTTATGCAGTCATGCAATCATTCAGGTATGACCCAAGCACTTCTTTAATCATGTAGTGACTACTCATGCAATTATATAATCATCCCAACACTACTGTTGCACTCTTTCAATCACAGAGGCACTATCCATGTAGTTATATAATCACTCAGCTAGTAGTTTGCTGTTGGGAAATCTCCAACACATAAATGTTGCACTTGTTTATTAACTTAGGCACTACCTCAGCAAACCTGCAATCACCCAAGAAGTACACATGCTCTTATAAATTCACTCAGTCATTTCCTATGTAGTGATGTACATTTTCATTTGGGGCTGTTGTAGTCACCTGCCAAGCACTGTACTCACTATGCAGTCTTCCAATGATGTGGGCCCTAGATATGCAGTGTTGAGATCACCTAGGCTTTACTGCTGCACTGATGGAATGATATAGGTACTATCACTCATGTATAATAACCCTGGGCGTAGTGTGCGTAGTGGGGCTATGCGAAGCTACGCAAAGTGGGCGAAACTACGCCCACCAGCGCACTTCGCATAGCCCTACTATGCGCTGCATGCCCCCTCCCCTACATACCTAATTTTATGAAATGGGCACATAAAAATAAATAAAAGACACTTACCTTGTCCGCGGCGTCCCGGGGCTCCCTCTGCTCGTTCACACCGCCGTCTGCTAACTAATGCGCACGGTCTGCGCATGCGCATTTCTCGCGAGGGTGGGAGAGAGGCGGGTGGCGGGCAACTTCGCTACGCCCAAGGAGTGGGCGTAGTGTTGCCTGCTTCGCCTACTTTGCAAAGGGCGAAGTAGGCAACACTACGTCCACTTCGTGGGCGTAGGGAAGTTCTTCGCCCAGGGTTAATGTATAACCCACACACTTGCAGTCATAGAATCACCCACATCCTACTGTTGCATTCATCTATTCACATAGGCACTACTCAATGACTTTTCTACCTTCAGGTGTTATTCCTATAGTTATCTTTGCACTAAACCTCTATGCCTACACGCATGCAATTAGGCAGTCACTATCCATCCTCTATTCCAATTACCCACTGACTAGCTTTGCAGTCATATAATCATCCAACCACTATCCATGGAGTTATCGAATTACTTAGACAGATCTATTATATGTCTCAATTTCTAGGTTTCACCCTTTTCCAGCAACATGGCATACACATTTCTTTTAGATTTGATGGTGATTTGAAAAGATAGTGACATATGTATGCATGCATTTAACAATATGGATGGACTTATGGTTGAGTTATGTAATAGTGTGCTTGTTTATATTTTGCTATGCCCAACATTCATGTATTTATAAAAAGATCCAAGTACTATGCATGCAGTGTTTGAATTATCCATGCACTACATACGCACTCCTGTAATCAGGCAGGCATTAGTGCTGCACTCATGTAATCCTCTAAGCACTAGGTATGCATTCATGCAATCACCAAGATATTACCCATGCACTCTTTCAATGATGTAGGCATATCTTGCATAGTGCGAAGTGAACTTCGTGTAGCTATGTGTAGCGCTACTACGCGAACTACACCCAGGGTTAATTACATGTGTTTTCCACTATTCCCCTGGACATTATATTGCATTAGGTATAGACTGGTTTAATCTCAAAGGTTGCACCCTTGCAATCCTCCAATCACTCTGTGAGGATATAGGCACTACTTCTACCACTTGCCAAGTGTGCATGTAGTTATAAAATCAGCCACTCCCTTTAGTTTTCTCCACTGACGTAGCCACTAGTACTAAACTATTGCAATCACTTAGGTAGTACCCATGCACTTAAAAAATTCAATTAGACACTTTCTATATAGTGTTCCAAGAACACAGGCAGTATCCATACACCTACACTTCTCTAATCTCTCACTTTGTAGTGGTTATTTACCATTGTACTCGTGGCAAAGGAGAGGGTATTCGGCCTAAGAAATATAAAAGAAAATTGTCAGTATAGTGTGGAAATTATATATGGATATGGTTTAAGTTTTTTAATTGTATGTATTTTTATCTACATCCATGTGGGTATTTGTATATAATTATTTTAATTATTATTGAATAGTTTTTAAAACTTTTCTTTTTTACAGATATTCTGCATAATTATTAAGAAGGAGTTACAATGATGAAAAAAGATCAAAGGAAAAGACAAGAAAGAATAAAGAGGCCTATTTAAAGAAAAGAGAAAAAGAGAAATTAGATGAACTACAACATGGAGCATTAAAGAAAAAGTCTTCTGGTAAGAGAACTAAAGAATTTGTTAAAAAAGTTTTAAAGAGTCTAACAAATTCTCAAAATGAAGAAAAGAGAAAAAAAAGTAGTACAACCAAATAGAAGGAAAAGACAAATTAACAAAAAGAGTGGAACATTGGATTATGAGTAAACAAAATATGTTGAAAGAAGGATGAAACCATTTTTAGACATTAGAAAAAGATTATATAAGACTAGAGTACTACAAAATTGCAAAAAATGCAAAAGGAGAACAGCATTTTAGAACAGCATTTTACAAAAAAGGAGGTTCAGATTGTCGTTGAAAAAGATTTTGAAATGAAAAGAAAATTGTTTATCTTTGTTTTAAACAGAATGAAAACTTTAAATAAAATAATGCAGTATATGAAGGACATAGGTAAAAAAAGAGTTGTAAATAGAAGTAACTTTTGTAAAGTATTTTCTGGGGAATGTAAGCATACTACTAGTATGGAACCTTTTTTCAATGAAGAAAGCTAAATTCAACAAAAATATCAATTCACGCAGTTGATACCTGTGGTCATTGTTACGAAGTAAAAAATGGTTGTCCAATTGAAAACAAAAAAATGGTTCCTGGAAATGTTGAAGAAGTAATAGCTGAAGAAGTTTAAGGGAGACATACTCAGGCTTCGGTGTTTAAATGGCACTGTAGTAATATTTGTAGTATATGACAGAAATCTTGAGATATTACTACATATTTTTTTTAAGAGAATCTGGAAAAAAAGTGTGAAACAGAAGATTAAGATGTTGCAAGGACTAGATCCTTGGAAAGTGAGAAAACATACTAACTTGCAGGATCATTCTATGGCTTATCATTCTAAGAAAGTGTGTCAAAGTCGTTTTCATCATTTAAGAATGTTAGCCGTACATCATTCAGAAATGCGGAAGTTAGTAAGAAGATTGTACTTCGCAAAATGTCCTGCATTATTTCTAAATGCAATTGCATGGTTCAGTGTGGGATGTAAAAAAAGTTTCTGATGATATACAGTTGTGTTTCTTTGGTGCTCAAGATGATTGTAGAGAAAGTGAGAGTGTTAAAGAAGAGATGGAACATTCAACTTCTGTGATGTTTGAAAAAGAAATAACAAAGTTTAAAATAGTTTCTGGTGAACATCCCAATTATGTTTGTATTTGTTGCCGACGTACTCACTACAGAAGACAAACTAGGAATGTAGATGTGTTTTTAAAAAGTGAAAAGGAAAACAATGATAAATAGAGGGAATAGCTGCTTATTTGTTTATGGAAGGTCGTTTTGAGTTGGGTAGCGATCAACGTATTTGTAAATATTGTTACAATAAATTAGAAGAGAACAAAATGGTAGCTAGAGGTATACATAACAACCTAGAATAAGTAGCTATACCACCAGAACTGGTAGATTTAAATACATATAAGTCCATCCTTATTCAATCTGTGCACCCGTTTCAGGCTATAATTCGTATGGAGCTTAAAACAGGTAAGCTGCCTCCAACAGATCTACAAAGAGGTTTAAAAGGAAGAGTTGTGTATTTACCTTTAGGTTTTAAGAAAAATATTGAAACTGTTGGTGTGGACAGAGAAGAAAATAATCCTATAATAATTCTAGTTAATGGTGTACAAACAAGCAGTCAGAAAATTTGGCAGGAGATTGTAGATGATTCCATACTTCAAAAGGATACATTATATCAGGTACAAAACAATATTTATTATAAAACTGTATATGTAGAAGAACAAGAAATATGTTTAGAAGATGATGGCTGATTAGCCAGAAACCGGTCCTAGGATGCTTGTTTCCGGTCCAAGGAAGACATGGCTTGGCAGTTTGGGCTGGACTGTTCCCATGAGGCACAGGGTCAGACTGATTTGCATACGACCATGTCTGAACTGGGATGGTGGCGGAGTGAGCTAAAGAATGATGATGGATTAAACGCAGATCAGTTGACTGGGGTGAGTGCTTGCAATGTTCAACACTCGGTCCATCTTCCCCTTTGGTTTTGCTTTGTTTGCCCTAAGTTGGCAGGGTATGCCCAGACGTGGGTTCATTGCTCACTTTGCCACTGGATTCAAGCTAGCCTGGCTGATGATGGCTGATTAGCCAGAAACCAGTCCCAGGATGCTTTTTTCCGATCCAGGAAAGACATGGCTTGCCATTTCGGGCTGGACTGCTCCCATGAGGCACAGGGTCAGACTGATTTGCATATAGCCATGTCTGAACTGGGGTGGCGGAGTGAGTTAAAGAATGATGATGGACTAAACCCAGATCAGTTTACTGGGGGTGAGTGCTTGCAATGTTCAACACTACGTCCATCATCCCCTTTAGTTTTGCTTTGTTTGTTCTAAGTTGGCAGGGTATGCCCAGACGTGGGTCCCTTGCTCACTTTGCCACTGGATTCAAGATAGCCTGGCTGATGATGGCTGATTAGCCAGAAACCAGTCCCAGGATGCTTGTTTCGGTCCAGGGAAGACATAGCTTGGCCGTTCGGGCTGGACTGTTGCCATGAGGCACAGGATCAGACTGATTTGCATAGGGTCATGTCTGAACTGGGGTGGCAGAGTGATTAAACCCAGATCAGTTGACTGGGGGTGAGTGCTTGCAATGTTCAACACTCTATCCATCATCCCCTTTGATTTTTCTGAGAAGATGAAGCAGACATTTCAAGTGGACCAATAGAAAAAGTGGAGAACTCCAGAAAAGAACAAATTTATGAACATTATACTATACACCCTATACGTTCAAAAGAAGTGATAGGAGACAGTATTGAATTATTCCAGATGGAAAAAGCAAAAGTAACTCCCATGAATGTTGTTTTCCACACCTGTTCCCTACTGGAAGAGGTGAACGATATGATGACCGACCAGTTCAGATTCCAGCTTCAGAAAATCGTACTTTAAGACTGTACTCAGAAGATCCAAGATTTCGACAGAGTATTCCATATTTGTTTCATATTTTATTTGAAAATGACCTGTCTGCACTTTCATATGCAGTGAACCACATATTAAAAACAGGAGTTCATCTTTTCACATGTTTCTGCAAAGGAATTCATGGACAAAGTTCAACAAAGAGACAACCATTTAGAAACACAGTTAATTAATTTGAAGGCTTGTCAACATGGTACTAATATGGTCTGGTACTGCCTAAAACCCCCTCCCGTTATTAAGACAAAATACCCTTCGGAAATGGGGACCCTCCCTTCTCCCCCTTTCCCTGCAGAGGCAAACAATGCAGATACCACAACTGCTTGGATTAGGGGTCGTAGTAACCCGGGCCGTATTCTTATTACATAAAAAAATCAAAACTTTTATTATTTACATTATGTACAATACGCAGAAAGTCCAATACATTTATAGGTACAAGATGTCATTGGCTAATCTTAATATGTTTCTAATACACAGCCATTTCTATCGTGATCGAAGCGATGAAGATATTTTCTTTCTGCATTTCCCTGTTAGAGCTTACGGTCAATGACTGACGGCCCCAGACCCCGATCAAGCTAGGTCCCAACCTCCTACCAGAAAGACCTTTTGTAAGGGGCCCAGTTTACCAGATGGATACCTCCCCAGTCCCACTACGCCCTCAACGGTAAAAACTCCATAAAGGGGGCAATGCAGTTATGCATCCTAGCGCCCTTGAGCTCTTGCGCATGCGGGGATTGGCCAGCTAGCCTACTGGAAGTGAGACTTCTCTCCCCCCGCACCACTCCAGCCTATCGGCTGTAACTGCCCCTGGAGTTACATGAGATACTCTTTGTCTCCCCCTCTGGCGTCCTCATTTGACAATGGTGATGCCCGCTAAGGACCGAAAACTATGCTCACCAATCATGAACTTACCACAGGCCAGCATTGTTGCCCGACTATCTGGCCTCCCCCTCTGCCAACTAGAAGTTCATGCCCTGCACCTAGCGCCCTCTAACCATGCCAGTATGTTCTCCATGAATATCTGATTACCATGACTTGAGAGGTGAACACCATCCTGCAGAAAAAACTGCTCTCCTCGATGCACCCATGACTTATTGATCTAAGCATTGGGGTCCTGAATAACTTCTCCATTTTGTTGTTAATCCTTTTAACCAAATAATTCTAGGCCCATAGAGACTACCCCCCTCTCCACTCAAATCTAGGAATCATGTGCGACCACATTATCATGGTCTCAGGGCATCTCTTTCATTGGGCTTTTGTTGTGGCTACATGTAAGTGTTAATGCAGAGCTTCAGGTTGTTTAGAAAGACTTTGTTTCCGTTATCTGTGTGGTGTACTCCATCACTTCTATAGATGCCATCCATACCAAAACATAGACTGTTGTTATAGATGGAGACCATCCTATGTTCTCTGAGGTAAGTAGAAACAGCTTTATTGACATTCTTTCTAGCTTTCTCAATCTGTTGACAGAATTGATTAGACAACTTCCATTTCTGTCTTTGGCATATGTTTGAGTATACAAAGACAGTTTGGGGGAAAAGGAACATCAATTGTGCAAAGGTGTCCTTCTTTAGCATTTCCAGACCTACCCCAGTCAATGTGCCTAGGTCATTGACACCACAGTGTACAATCATGAGGTCAGGGGGTTGGAGATGTAAAAAGGTTTTAACCAGAGGCATCAATTGGTGCCACTTTAATCCTCTCCGTGCAATCCATGTTTAATGTTCACATTTTGCAAAGCTAGGTCTTTGTCAATACCTGTGCATTCTGCATACTTTTTGCACCAGAAAACATACCTATGTCTAACAATCCACACTGTAAGCATCTTGAAGGGATGTCTGGAAGTGATGAAAAGATGTCTGTAGCTGAGGGAGTCAGTTAGTAAATGAGAAGTGTCTAAAATGGTGGACAAGATGCAGTTTTACAAAAAGTAGAGAATTGATTGGGTGTTTAAGAATATTGTACATTCAAAAATATGGTGCATGTTTGTGTGTTTAAAAATCATGTTTCTTATTGGTTAGTAAAACATGTCTGAAAGGTATAGTAGATAGGATAAGCTGATATATTTTAAAGTCAACCACACCCACTGGTTGTATTTGCAACATTGTGTGGTGAACTTGAAAATATGCTGAACTTTTGACCTGTCACTTAAGTTGAATGTTCCATGAACTGTTACTATGGAAACTGCCATTAAGCAGAATGGGGGAAGGGTTGGATCTTAGCTGTGGATTTACTATGTCAAATTGTTATGTGTATGTAAGTGAAATTGCATTAAAGTAAGATTTTCAATGTCAAGAATATCTTTAGAATTGGTGTGTTCTTAAAAAATAGTTGATTTTTTATTTGTCATATGTTTTTGAACTCCTGTATGGGTTTGCGGCTCTGTCGCTGTGGTGCGCGGTGGAGTCATGACTTTGAAAAATTCTAGAAGAAATTTGGGCAGTTTTAGAAGTTAGTTTGTAAGGGTTAAAATGTCTAATAGAAAAGTAGGGAAACTGTGTCATTACTGGTTCTACCTTGCTGAGACAGATGCATTACATTGATTGTGTTCCTGAGAAAATCTTTTATGAGTTTGTGATATTTGAAATTCTACAAATCTATTTGGAAGGTTTGTTATAATTTTGTGAGGTGTATTATGGATTCGGCTATTTTAAACTTTAAAAATAATTAAAAATCTGTGGTGTTTGAAATATATTATTAAATGTACAGATGTGTGTTATAGTATGTTTTATTGTAGTTACATATTGTTTGAATTATAGTTTGAATAGTAATATGTGTATTGTGGAAGAAGGATTAGTTATTGTGGTACTTTGTTTTAGTATGGAGAATATGTATATTTTAGTAATACCACATAATTTTAGCTGTTGCTTTAAATTTGGAGGTGGAATCTGTCAACTTTTGAGGTGTCCACGGACTTCTGTATGAAGTATGTTTCTACTTGTATAAGCATTTTGATATGTGTTTTATATTTGATGGGGCATGATATATAGCAAAGAGGTACCGATGCTTTTTATGTGGTAGGCTCAAGACTGTGACTACTAGTAGAATGGTGATGATGCAGCACAAAAGTGTGGTGTAAAAGATGGTGACAGAAGGTGTTATTAATTAGGCTTCTTTTTAAAAGTTTCTAGAGAGGAACAGTTGAAGTGTGCCACATAATGTTTGATGTTTGCTTGGCATTGGAAGTTTGTTCTGTGTTTATTTTAGGTTTGGATATTGTTATGGTACAGACATATTCATGTATGGATTTAGTAATATGGTGAGACTTTTACTAAAGATATGTGAAGGGTTCCTACTTCCTATTTGGGTAGGTGTGATATTATAAGTAGTTGTTGAATGGTTAAGCAGTAGCTTTAAAGTGAGGTTTGAGATGTTGGTAAGGATGGTATTTATTAGAATAATTTGTATGACGTGAAAAAAGTTATATTTCGTATATACCACATAATTTTCAATGTCTGTTTGAAAATCGAAGTGTACACTGTGAAGTTTTGAGCTTTGCATGGTGTTGTGACTCAGATATGTGTCTACTTGCTCATACACTTTTAGAATCAGCCAGGCAGTACCTTTGCAGTCCTGTAATCACTCAAGCAGAACATTAGTACTCCTGCAATCACCAAAACCGTACTTATGGAGTTATAAAATCACCCAGTTACATTCTATGTATTCCAGCAATTTCCCTGAAATTACTTCTGCAGTCGTGCAATCACCCAGGCACTTGTTTTGTACTACCCGTACAGTCATGTAATCATGCAGGCTGTGCCTATGCAGTCATGTAATAACCCACACACTATCCTTGCAGTCATAGAATTCTGGCACTACATATGAACTGCTGTAATAATTCAGGCATTAGTGCTGCTCTTATGAAATCATGTAAGCACTCTCTGTGCAGTCATGCAATCACTAAGGTATTACCCATACACTCTTTCAATCATGTAGCCACTACTCATGCACTTATATAATCACACAGGCACTACTGTTGTAGTTGGCCAATCATGGCGATAGTACATTTATAGTTTTGTAATCACTCAGCCAGTACTCTTGCTATCATGAAATCAACCACGCACTATCTTTGCATATCCCTCATTTATAATCCAGTAACTACCCTTGCAGTCATAGAATCATCCAAGCCCTTTTGTTGCATTGATGTATTCACCTAGGCAGTACTCAATAAATGATCTATGCCTTCAGGTGCTATTCATACAGCTGTCCCTGCAATGAACGTCTATGTGTGCACTCACACAATTAGCCAGTCACTATCTATCCTCTCCTCTAATTACCCAGTGACTACCCTTGCTCTCATGCAGTCATCTAAACACTACCCATGGGGTTATGCAATCACTTAGGCACATCTATTACATATCTCAGTTTCTAGGTTTCACTATTTTCCCGAAATATTGTGTACTTATTTCTTTTTAGGTATGATCATGATTTGAAAAGGTACAGACATATGTATGCACGCTTTTAACAATAAAAAGAGACTTATGGTTGAGTCATGTAATAGTGTGCTGGTTTATATTTGGCTAGGCTCAACACTCATGCAGTTATAAAAAGACCCAAGTACTACCCGTGCAGTCTTTGAATGATCCAGGCAGTACACATACACTGCTGTAATCACTCAGGCATTACTGCTGCACTAATGCAATCATGTAGGCACTATTTATGCAGTCATGCAATCATTCAGGTATGACCCAAGCACTTCTTTAATCATGTAGCGACTACTCATGCAATTATATAATCATCCAAACACTACTGTTGCACTCTTTCAATGACAGAGGCACTATCCATGTAGTTATATAATCACTCAGCTAGTAGTTTGCTGTTGGGAAATCTCCAACACATAAGCTTTGCACTTTTTTATTAACTTAGGCACTACCTCAGCAAACCTGCAATCACCCAAGAAGTACACATGCTCTTATAAATTCACTCAGTCATTTCCTATGTAGTGATGTACATTTTCATTTGGGGCTGTTGTAGTCACCTGCCAAGCACTGTACTCACTATGCAGTCTTCCAATGATGCGGGCCCTAGATATGCAGTGTTGAGATCACCCAGGCTTTACTGCTGCACTGATGGAATGATATAGGTACTATCACTCATGTATAATAACCCTGGGCGTAGTGTGCGTAGTGGGGCTATGCGAAGCTACGCAAAGTGGGCGAAACTACACCCACCTGCGCACTTCGCATAGCCCTACTATGCGCTGCATGCCCCCTCCCCTACATACCTAATTTTATGAAATGGGCACATAAAAATAAATAAAAGACACTTACCTTGTCCGCGGCGTCCCGGGGCTCACTCTGCTCGTTCACACCGCCGTCTGCTAACCAATGCGCATGCGTCTGCGCATGCGCATTTCTCGCGAGGGTGGGAGAGAGGCGGGTGGCGGGCAACTTCGCTACGCTCAAGGAGTGGGCGTAGTGTTGCCTGCTTCGCCTACTTTGCAAAGGGCGAAGTAGGCAACACTACGCCCACTTCGTGGGCGTAGCGAAGTCCTTCCCCCAGGGTTAATGTATAACCCACACACTTGCAGTCATAGAATCACCCACATCCTACTGTTGCATTCATCTATTCACATAGGCACTACTCAATGACTTTTCTACCTTCAGGTGTTATTCCTATAGTTATCTTTGCACTAAACCTCTATGTCTACACGCATGCAATTAGGCAGTCACTATCCATCCTCTATTCCAATTACCCACTGACTAGCTTTGCAGTCATATAATCATCCAACCACTATCCATGGAGTTATCGAATTACTTAGACAGATCTATTATATGTCTCAATTTCTAGGTTTCACCCTTTTACAGCAACATGGCATACACATTTCTTTTAGATTTGATGGTGATTTGAAAAGATAGTGACATATGTATGCATGCATTTAACAATATGGATGGACTTATGGTTGAGTTATGTAATAGTGTGCTTGTTTATATTTTGCTATGCCCAACATTCATGTATTTATAAAAAGATCCAAGTACTATGCATGCAGTGTTTGAATTATCCATGCACTACATACGCACTCCTGTAATCAGGCAGGCATTAGTGCTGCACTCATGTAATCCTCTAAGCACTAGGTATGCATTCATGCAATCACCAAGATACTACCCATGCACTCTTTCAATGATGTAGGCATATCTTGCATAGTGCGAAGTGAACTTCGCGTAGCTATGTGTAGCACTACTACGCAAACTACACCCAGGGTTAATTACATGTGTATTCCACTATTCCCCTGGACATTATATTGCATTAGGTATAGACTGGTTTAATCTCAAAGGTTGCAGGATCTACAAAGAGGTTTAAAAGGAAGAGTTGTGTATTTACCTTTAGGTTTTAAGAAGAATATTTGAACTGTTGGTGTGGACAGAGAAGAAAATAATCCTATAATAATTCTAGTTAATGGTGTACCAACAAGCAGTCAGAAAATTTGGCAGGCGATTGTAGATGATTCCATACTTCAAAAGGCTACATTATATCAGGTACAAAACAATATTTATTATAAAACTGTAAATGTAGAAGAACAAGAAATATGTTTAGAAGATGATGGCTGATTAGCCAGAAACCGGTCTTAGGATGCATGTTTCCGGTCCAAGGAAGACATGGCTTGGCAGTTTGGGCTGGACTGTTCCCATGAGGCACAGGGTCAGACTGATTTGCATACGACCATGTCTGAACTGGGATGGTGGCGGAGTGAGCTAAAGAATGATGATGGATTAAACGCAGATCAGTTGACTGGGGTGAGTGCTTGCAATGTTCAACACTCGGTCCATCTTCCCCTTTGGTTTTGCTTTGTTTGCCCTAAGTTGGCAGGGTATGCCCAGACGTGGGTTCATTGCTCACTTTGACACTGGATTCAAGCTAGCCTGGCTGATGATGGCTGATTAGCCAGAAACCAGTCCCAGGATGCTTGTTTCCGATGCAGGAAAGACATGGCTTGCCATTTCGGGCTGGACTGCTCCCATGAGGCACAGGGTCAGACTGATTTGCATATAGCCATGTCTGAACTGGGGTGGCGGAGTGAGTTAAAGAATGATGATGAACTAAACCCAGATCACTTGACTGGGGGTGAGTGCTTGCAATGTTCAACACTTCGTCCATCATCCCCTTTGGTTTTGCTTTGTTTGTTCTAAGTTGGCAGGGTATTCCCAGACGTGGGTCCCTTGCTCACTTTGCCACTGGATTCCAGCTAGCCTGGCTGATGATGGCTGATTAGCCAGAAACCAGTCCCAGGATGCTTGTTTCGGTCCAGGGAAGACATAGCTTGGCCGTTCGGGCTGGACTGTTGCCATGAGGCACAGGATCAGACTGATTTGCATAGGGTCATGTCTGAACTGGGGTGGCAGAGTGATTAAACCCAGATCAGTTGACTGGGGGTGAGTGCTTGCAATGTTCAACACTCTATCCATCATCCCCTTTGATTTTTCTGAGAAGATGAAACAGACATTTCAAGTGGACCAATAGAAAAAGTGGAGAACTCCAGAAAAGAACAAATTTATGAACATTATACTATACACCCTATACATTCAAAAGAAGTGATAGGAGACAGTATTGAATTATTCCAGATGGAAAAAGCAAAAGTAACTCCCATGAATGTATGGGAAAAAAGTTTGAAAGCTTGTTGTTTTCCACACCTGTTCCCTACTGGAAGAGGTGAACAATATGATGAACGACCAGTTCAGATTCCAGCTTCAGAATATCGTACTTTAAGACTGTACTCAGAAGATCCAAGATTTCGACAGAGTATTCCATATTTGTTTCATATTTTATTTGAAAATGACCTGTCTGCACTTTCATATGCAGTGAACCACATATTAAAAACAGGAGTTCATCTTTCACATGTTTCTGCAAAGGAATTCATGGACAAAGTTCAACAAAGAGACAACAATTTAGAATCACAGTTAATTAATTTGAAGGCTTGTCAACATGGTACTAATATGGTCTGGTACTGCCTAAAACCCCCTCCCGTTATTAAGACAAAATACCCTTCGGAAATGGTGACCCTCCCTGCTCCCCCTTTCCCTGCAGAGGCAAACAATGCAGATACCACAACTGCTTGGATTAGGGGTCGTAGTAACCCCGGCCGTATTCTTATTACATAAAAAAATCAAAACATTTATTATTTACATTATGTACAATACGCAGAAAGTCCAATACATTTATAGGTACAAGATGTCATTGGCTAATCTTAATATGTTTCTAATACACAGCCATTTCTATCGTTATCTAAGCGATGAAGATATTTTCTTTCTGCATTTCCCTGTTAGAGCTTACGGTCAATGACTGACGGGCCCAGACCCCGATCAAGCTAGGTCCCAACCTCCTACCAGAAAGACCTTGTGTAGGGGGCCCAGTTTACCAGATGGATACCTCCCCGTCCCACTACGCCCTCAACGTTAAAAACTCCATAAAGGGGGCACTGCAGTTATGCATTCTAGCGCCCTTGAGCTCTTGCGCATGCGGGCATTGGCCAGCTAGCCTACTGGAAGTGAGACTTCTCTCCCCCCACACCCCTCCAGCCTATTGGCTGTAACTGCCCCTGGAGTTACATGAGATACTCTTTGTCTCCCCCTCTGGCATCCTCATTTGACAATGGTGATGCCCGCTAAGGACCGAAAACTATGCTCACCAATCATGAACTTACCACAGGCCAGCATTGTTGCCCGACTATCTGGCCTCCCCCCTCTGCCCACTAGAAGTTCATGCCCTACACCTAGCGCCCTCTAACCATGCCAGTATGTTCTCCTTGAATATCTGATTACCATGACTTGAGAGGTGAACACCATCCTGCAGAAAAAACTGCTCTCCTCGATGCACCCATGACTTATTGATCTAAGCATTGGGGTCCTGAATAACTTCTCCATTTTGTTGTTAATCCTTTTAACCAAATAATTCTAGGCCCATAGAGACTACCCACCTCTCCACTCAAATCTAGGAATCATGTGCGACCACACTAACATGGTCTCAGGGCATCTCTTTCATCTCTTTGCCAACCAGCCAACCTCAGTGAGCAGGGTCTCTACTGTGCCTTTTCGCCCTAGGTGCACCAGGTTGTTCCCCCTAAATGCAGAATACAAACTGCCAGGTGTCCCTGACTTCTGCCCAGTGCACGTGTCACAAGGTCCCTGAATTGACTACGTTTCAGACCACCTTGCCCATAAAATGAGACTTTTGCACCTGCCTGCTGTGCCCTGAGCTATAGGTACCTGTAGAAAATAACTTTTTGAACCTTTGAACATACGAGTGGCCGATTATCCACACCTCTTGTTCCGCGTGTTCCCAGGCGTGAACCTCGTCCATAACTTGTGCTGTGCATTGCTGAATTGTTGAAAGCTGTCCTCCTGCCTGACAGGACGTTGCAGCCTTTGGTGGACGGTGGACCGATGCAGTCTTCCCCCCTGCATGACAGGACGTAGAAACTGCAAATAAACCATGACAGAAAACGAACTGTGAGAGCATTTATCTTTGACACATCTAATGAATGTGTAGGCGCACATAGCATTTATAACAATTAGAGGACCACCTGCCAATCCTTTGCACCTCACTCCCCGAAAATCCCCTAGCCACTGCATCGGTGGCTGCCCCTATCCTAAAGGAGTGGGTCCCAAAGCTGCCTGGATCCAAACTGGCTTTTTGCATGGCTAGGCCCATGACCCTTTTAAACTGGAAGATAGTGAGGGGGTCCCATCTGCATGCATGAGTAATGGCCCGCGCCCCTAGGAATGTTTCTAACCTGGCGATGGGGCAGCAAGCACTTCCTTTGGCCTTATGTAGGACCAACCCTTCCCCCTGCTTTATCGATCACTTTTGGACCTAGGTATTGATATCAATAAGGAGTCCCTCTGAATCCACATGTGCGTTAACTGCAGCCCACCCTGCCAATTCCTTTTGATTTTTGCTACCAGCTCTCCGATCCTGAAAGCGCCATACAACGCCAAACAAAATGCCGCTTGGAACAAAAGTGCTTCCCTAGCTGAAGTGCACATTTGGTGTAGACCATCCATCAGGGTAGCCAGTGTCTGTATTCCTATGGGACTCCTTATGTCCGGCTGCCCCCTGTAAGCATTGCCACACTCTCATGGCTTTTTCCCCCGTAAAAGTGCCAGGGGGATCCTGCTTTTCACTAGCTTTTGTGAAGAAGGTAATGACTGCGATATGGCACAGGGCTGATGCTACTGAGCGCCCCTCATCTCTCATGGTTTTCAAATAGGAAATTACGAACCAAGTCTCATGCCATTTTGCCTCCCAATTGCCCCCCAAGAAATAGCAGTAAGCCCCAAACGCCCCTTTATATGCCCTCCTGGTCCTGGGTGCTAGGCTAGCTGCCATGAGGTCTGATAACTGGGGGCACCAAGTTGCCAAAGCTGTTCTGGGAAAGGCGTTGTGTTCTCTGCCGCCTCTGGATGATGGGACCTGAATACCTGCATCTTGAAGCGAGAGAGCCCATCAGTGGCATGGTTTAAAAATCCTGGCACATGCTTTGCTCTAAACAGCAAATTCATCCTCATGCACAACAGTATTATCTCCTTCAGTAGGCTCAAGATCATAATACACTTTGCATTTTGGTTATTGATACATTCCACAAAAGCTCAGTTGTTTTGGCCAAAAAGTCAGTGCCACCAGGATAGGAAACAACTCAAGGAATCTTATGCTACTTGTAAGCCCTGTGTCCTCCCACAGTGCTGGCCAGCATTGGGCAACCCCTGCTGGACCTAAAATGGTGCCAAAACCTTCGCTACCCTCTCTGTCAGTCATCAACCCAATCTCAGGGATGGACCTGGGGGGACCGGGCAACACAACCCCACCGTTGAAATCACGCAGAAATGCCTTCCATATATGCATGTCCTGCCTGACCTCATTGGACAGTCTGGTGTGATGATGCTTTTCCCGTATTCCTGACATAGCTTGTGTGATGGTGTGCGAGAAAGGTTGTGCCATTGGAATTATTCTCAGTGCAAAATTCAGTTGTCCCATGACCTGCTATAATTGATGTAGTGTAACCTTTTCTTTAGTCAAGCAATGCTGCAAGGCAGCCCCAAAAACTGGGATTTTCTCCAGGGGTAGTTGAGACACTCCCTGCACTGAGTCCAACTCCATCCCCAGAAATTCGAGTTCAGTGCTTGGCCTCACAGTCTTGCCCTGCGCCAAAGGCACACCAAAAGCCTGCATTAGTGTACAGAACCTCTGCAATGCCCACCCGCAATCCTGTGATTTCAGCGCCCCCATGAAAAAGAAGCCATCAAGGTACTGTAGTACCGACCGGTGCCCTGTGGTTTGCCTAAAAACCCATTCCTAAAAGGAGCTGAATTTCTCAAAACAGGCGCAGGATACTGAACACCCCATAGGCATAAATTTGTCAACATAATACTTTGCCTTGAATTGAAAACCCAACAGGTGAAAATCAAGGGGGTGCGCTGGCAGCAGGCGGAAAGCTGACTCAATATCTGATTTTGCCAACAATGCGTCCCGTCCCAAACACCTGAGCATCTCTAGTGCTTGATCAAAGGAAGCGTACATGACACTACATAGGTCCCCATCAATGGCATCGTTGAGTGACACACCTCTAGGGGCTGAGAGATTATGAATCAGTCAGAATTCGCCTTGCTCTTTTTTGGGAACCACTCCCAATGGGGAGCAGACAAAGTCTTGCAGTGGGGGTGCATCAAAGGGGCCAGCTACTCTGCCCAACTGAATTTCCTTCACATTTTTTTCTGCCGCCATCCTTTCCTTAGCCCTGACTGATAGTTGGTTCTGGCAATGTGACACACCCACATAACCAGGCGCGGGGATCCTGAACCCATCCCTGAAACTCTCCAGCAACATTTTTGCAGATTTGGGGCAATTGTAACTGTTCAACCATGGAATCAAAACTTCTGTTATAATGGGAGATCTTGCCTTAACAAGTGATACACTCTCAGTTATGCTTCTTGCCTCACTTGTCCTTTGCTTTCTTAAAGCATTTAGACTCTGGGTGCGAGGAGTTGCCACAGAAAGAACATGCATGTTTGAATTTACATGTGCCGGCTGCTCTGGTACATGAGTGCCTGTTGAAATCCCAACATTTGACCCAAATGACTGACCCCGAAAGGTGTCTTGAAACTGACCCCGGGCGGGGTCCTGTGGCCCACCACTGAAATGTGCTAGATAACATAACATGACACGTGTATTTGTAAAGCGCATGTTCACCCCAGCAACGGGGCATCTTGGCGCTGAAATAGCAGATGTACATTGTTACCCAACTCAATGGTACTCATTTTATCGACCTTAAATGGATGAAAGGCTGAGTGGACCAGCCGGGATTTGGACCTGTGACCATGAGGTCAAACACAGGCCCCTGCAGTGGATGCATTAGTCCACTGAGCTACCTACCCGGATATATGATCCTGTCAATCTAATTCCAGTCCAGTGCCGGGTCAGATGCCTCAGCTCTTCTAAAATCCTTGTCATAATCCTTCCATCCAGTGCCACACGTAATCCTTTTCTGATAGCAAGCCATCTCTGAGGCAAGACCTAGGAAACACTCACCCATTATTGACGTGAAAAAAGTAAAACCTTTGATCCTGTTAACCAGCGTCTCCTCAACCCTGAATTTCAACTACATATTGGCCCACTCTCTTGGGTGTGTCCGTTCCTTATTCTTTTTAGCCTCCTCCCTTTCTGTCTCATCTAGCAGCAGGGAAACCATATACACATAGGAGCCCTTCCAAATTTTTTCTTTAACTACTTGGGATACATGTCACCCTAGTTGCTCTTCAACGGAATGAAATTCACCTAAACCCAAAGGTGGCAAGGCCTGGGGCGTACCTGTTGGTGCTGTCTCTGCAGGTTTCGCTGCTCTGGCGTCTGTTGGCATGGTGGGTGCTGGTGGGACTCCCCCACTCCCCTTTGGCCCTGCACTCGCCCCCATCGCTCTTACTACTAGTACATATTTACCCAATCCAACTGTGCCACTATCTGTCTGGCCTTTTCCAATGTGTTCTCCCCACTACCCGACATCCCTGCTGCCGGGGACCAGTTACATACTTTTTCTAGCCAAGGGAGTACTGCTGCCAGACTGGATACCAAATCCGGCGTGCTCCTGGAAGGGACCCCCATGACATGGACCAGTGGGGCCTATGGGGTACCCCCTGCTGCTCCCGGCTGCCAGTCGGTAGAGAGAGGTGCAACTGGTGATATCAGCTGACCCCCGCCGGACCCCCTACCCCCTCGTTTGGTGGCTGATCTCCCCCCACCTGTATTAAGCTGATCACCGGTGGCATGTAACTCCACTATGGGCTCCACCACTCTGGGCACTACCCCCTCAGTGGCTGGCAGAGTGCCCCCCCCATCCACTGCCCTTTGCTAGGGAGAGGTGCCCCCCATTCCTAGATCTAACCCTTTTTGACACCGGGGGAACAGCTGCCTTAGGTGCTACGCCAGATCTCCTGTGCCTATCCTCTGCCCAATCTTGGCCTTCCACCTTGTCTCTCAATGCTGCTAAGGCCTGGCCCATATCATCAACTTTTTTCACAATGGAGTCCATTGGCCCATCTTACGCTTCATTGTCTCCAAAAAAATATCCACGCGCGAACGCTGTTCGTTACGGTGTGCCTTAGGGTCCATTTTACTCCAAAACTCAAATTCACTGCACCAGTCAATAAAACTGGTTAATTAGGGCACAAAGCAATACCCTCAAAAACCTATCCCAAAATGAATACACACCCCACATTCCAATGCATTCCGGTCTGGGACATTGCCCGGAACCTTACCTTTTTGATGTAGCGGCCCCAGCACCCACGCCACTAGAGCCACGCCCACCAGCTAATCTAGGGGGTCAGGTGAGCATTCTCCAACCTGCATGGCTCCTGGCAGCGATGGAAGTGCAGGTCTGCCAGTACTGCCTTGAGGCTAAACAAGTCCCTGTATCAGAAGTCCACCACAATTCTTGGAAACAGTAAGGAATCTTCAACTCTGATGCCTGTTCCAAACTCTCCCAGCTGTCGGTAGCCATAAGGCTCCCGCACGTTCAGTGTGCCAATCTGTTCCCTGCAATCAGGAAAAAGGAAAGCAAAATTGCGAGCAAAGAATACCTGAGGCACACACAGTACCTGCACTGTGACCCTGCCTCCTGCAATAGCTCAAGCCGCTCAGCACCCTGCTCCCAACTACTCGCACAACAAAGGCTGGTCCAGAAAAATTGAAAACTCCCCAGGTAACTGCTGCTTTAAGCAAAATAGGATGCGTGCCACTCCACCTGGTCCACCAAAGCAGAAGCGGAGCACTCCACTGTGCTCCGTTCGATGCGCGCTGTTCCCCACCGGAAAGTAAATGCTTTGTGCATTCTCCCCGCCGATATCTGCAGTGGGAGAGAAAATTAGAAAGAAATTCCAATAAATGCTGCTCCCCGTGGTTGCCGTATAGTCAGGAGCTCCCCACTGGCAATGAAGACCGTCTAAGGAAATGCCCGCTTCCGTAAAATCAACTGCTCCCCACCGGCAATGGGGCTCATCGTGCTTCTCTCCAGAAATGCCCTATTCCACAAAATCAGCTGCTCCCCACCTGCACTCCAACTCGTCGTGGCCTCCCGCGTAATCAGCTGCTCCCCGCTGTCTTGAGATCATCCTTCCCTCGCCGTGATCAGATGTAGAAGGAGCGAGAGAAAAACAAGCAAAACAAAACAACAAAAAAACTGTAGGGGCCTCTGACTGAGGCCCTTGCCCGATTACGTGACTTGCAAGGTTGGGGAGCGGCAAAAAAGAGACCGTCCACTCTGCTCTCCAGCCTTTTATGTGGGTCAAGCAAGCCAGTTCTGGTCGGCCGGCCCGACATCGTATCAACGTGTGAACCACCAGTTCACACCCTGCCAGCCAATCAAGTATGGAGCTCCGGGGAGGGGGTCGCCACGTCACCTTTTTGCACAGCTCTCTGTGCCACTCCCTGTGTGCGGCGGCCCAGCGCAACCGCCATACTGCCGGCGTGCCCGAGCTGTGCCCGCCGTATCGACGTCATGGAGAACTCAAATGTATGTAAAGGTACTTAGGATCCCCTACGTGGTTTGTTACACTTAGTTGTGCAGAGTATGTATGGGAGGATTTACTTGATTTTCTCTGACAAGCAAATTCAAATATAAAAAACATTTAATTGAAGACAGCTGGAGAACTGTGTTCCTTGCATCCTGTAAATGTGTGCAGATATTTTAATCATATGTTTGAAGCTATGATGTCTTTTATCTGCAATCAAAATAACCCACCCTTTGGAGAAGTTATTGATTTCCTTTGTAGAAAGGAGTGCCAAGCCAGAGATGCTCCACATATACATATCTTATTATGGATCAAGGATGGTCCTAAATTTGGAACCAATTCCGAAGAGACTGTTTTATCTTTCATTGAAGACCATCCTACCTGTGCGATTCCAAAAACAGAAAGAGAGAATACCTTAAGACAACAAGTTTTACGGTTTCAGAGCCATCGATTTTGGGAAATATTGTCAACGTAAATGCAAGTTGAAGGAAACATTTTACACAAAATGTCGATTTGGATTTCCAAGTCCAGTAATTTCCCAAGGAAGAGTCAACAACTTCTTGTCAGCAGTGAGGCATACTATCACTCGAAAATCTCCAAAGAATGCTTATAATATAAAAAAGGAAGTGGAGAGTCAAAATATATTAATGACTACAATCCAGTTATTTTGACGATGTGGAATGCAAATATGGAAATCCAGTATGTTGCTGATAATTAGATTGCTGTTGCTCGGTATGTTATGTCCTATATACCCAAATCTGAAAAGACGCTGTTGAAAGAAATGTGGGAAGAAATTTTACAAGAGAAGACTCTTGTAATAGCTTTAGTTTGAAAATGCTTTTGCATCGAAAGATTGGATCCTACTAATGTTCGGATCGGTTGACATCTGCAAGTTTATATTTAAAGTCAAGAGGAATCATTTGGGTAAGTCTAGGTCTTAATGCAACACAAAATCGAGTATTGAAATCTGTACAAGAAATTGAATACTGAGCCCTGAATGAACCGGGAAGTACAGATATTATTAAAACAAATATGTTGGATATGTATTACCCTAAAAGAAGTCCAGATATGGAAAACACATGTCGCTATGAAGTACTGCAACATTACAGCTTTAAGAAAAATGTTACAGAACATATAAATGAAGGTAAATATGCAGTAATTGGTTGTGAAGGAAGTTTGGTAAAACATGCAAAAGGAAACCTTATTAATCACAGGAAACTCAGTTGCGATACTCCAGATAAAAGGGAATTGTTCTATTTAGCACTTCTTTAACTCTTCAAGCCTTGGAGGACTGAAATTGAATTACTTGGAGATTTTGAGTGCTATGAAAATTCTTTCAATGCATGTAAAGATAGCATTACATTTACAATTTTTCCAAATTATCTGCAAATGTTGAATGTAGAGATTAATCAAGAAAGTACTATTGCCGCTGAAATAGATAGAGACAGTTCTCAAGATAGTCAGAGTTCTGCTCCACTAAGTCAAGATCCAGTAGGAGAAGCCATTCTTGTAAATGAAGCTACAATAGCAATAAGTGAAGTGGAAACGGCAATGCAACAAGCACAACAGGACACTATTGAATTGAAAACGTTAGAAGAACAACTGAATATTGGACATAAAGAAATATATCAGCAAGTTATACAACAGATACAACATGGTTTACTGCATGAAAAGAAAAATTGGCAATGCACATCTTTAAAACCTATTCTTATGTATATCAGTGGGCAAGCTGGAACAGGAAAAAGTTTCTTGATTGAAGGTATGACCAGTTATCTACAGAAAACCACTAACTCACATTTATCTTGTGTTGTAACTGCTCCAACTGGGCTAGCAACACAAAACATTAAAGGGATTACATTACATTGTTTACTTGTGTTACCAGTAGAACATGAAAATAAGTTGGAATATCATAAGCTAACTGGAGAAGCTTGTCAAGAAGTTTCAAGAATATGGAAGAAAATGAAACTTGTGATAATTGATGAGGTAAGCATGGTCTCAAATGTAATGCTTGCCTTTGTACATTTAAGAATGCAACAGATTTTAAAAACAGATTATGATGTTCTATTTGGAGGAAAACATGTAATTCTATTTGGCGACCTACTACAACTTACTCCTGTAAAAGGACAAACTGTTTTTAAGACCCTTGTTCAGGAAGACACTAAACAATCATTATGAAGTATTGGAATTGTAGACATTTGGTCTCAGTTTGAATATAAAGAACTTATTAAGAATATGCAACAAGCAAGTGACGAACATTATGGAAACATTCTTCAAGATATCAGAAATGGTGTGTTGACAAAAGATGGCAAAGAATCTTAACGAAGTCGGCTACTAACAAACCTGTTTCCAAATGAAAATATTGCACCTGAAAAAATGTACAAATAAGTTGCAGAAAAGAAGTATATAGTTTGCCTTATGCCAACACTGAAAGAATGCTCTACATTCAATGAAGAACTGTTAAAACCGGAGAAGCAACCCCTATTGAAAATGGAAGCCATTGATAAAATAAAACACAAATGAGTTACTATTCTTCTGTCAGAGAAAATACAGTCAAAATTAGATTCTTTGGGAAAATCTATAACTAAGATTGCTGGTTTGGGAAGACTTCATATGTATGTGTAAACTGTCGGGTAATATTACGGCATAATTTAGATGTTGAAAAAGGTTTAGTGAATGGAGCAATGGGAAAAGTTGTTGATTATGCACATTTTCAGTCCAGACATGGAATAGAATTTTTGAATATTAAATTTGATCAAATTGAACAGGTAAAACAGATTTGAAGTTGTAGTGTTTGTTTCTTGCTTGTAAAAGACTTGTGCGTTTGTAGAAAACAGTTTCCTCTTTCTTTAGCATTTGCAGTGACCATTCATAAATCACAAGGTTTAAGTGTAGCCAGTGCTTTGGTAAATATTGAAAGTTCAGTAGTTAAAGCGTGAATGGCATATGTTGCATTGTCTCAAGGAAGAACATTATCTGGATTGTATTTGATTGGTTTTGATGAGAGAAAGATTAGTGCAGATGCAAATTGTGTTAGAGAGTATAATCGGTTAAGAAGACTGTATGCTCCCAACTTAGGTGAATATCCCATGTATGAAAAGCGTGTAGTATGTCCAAAACGAACATATGAGAAACACTGTAGTGAGGTTGGAAAGAAAAAAAATCAAGAGAATGTTTAGGCTCCAAAGAAAATGAAAAAAGTTCAGGTATCAACTGCTATGCTAACGTAATTGTGAACGTCGTGTTTTTTCTAGAAAATCTTCATCATCAAATTATGGAGAATCAAGAAAAAAGATTTTGTTCTTTGTTGCAATATATTTTTGAAAAATTTACAACAGATAAAACTAAAATCCAAACTGCTTCTGGCATTCGGCATCATTTAGATATATGTTCTGGTTCTTTAGAATTTACACTTAATGTACAGCAAGATGCTCAAGAATTTCCTATGTTTATGCTTGCAATATTGGAAAGTGAAGGAATACAAATCGAATATCTGTTTGGAGTACGTTACAGATGGGATCATAAATGTGAAAACTGTTCATTTTCTTCTACCACTGATATAGACACTATACAATTCATATATTTGACAATGCCAGATTGCTATACAGTGTATTTTAACAAATTAGTAAAATCAGCTAATAAAATATGGAATGTACTCACTGCAAATCTGAAATGTTGTCAACATGATTTAAAGAAACATTTGGACAATATGTCATTTAATGCAACAACGTTGTAGAACAGATGGAACAAAATTGGAAACCTAAATTAAAAAATGTGTGGCAAGTCAACTGTCAATTTCAGAAAGAACTTTTAAAGCAGTGGCTCTTATTTTCCACGAAGGGCCTTCTACAACATCTGGACACTATACTGTGTATTTAAAGTACAATAAAGGATGGACACATGTAATGATACCCAATTAGAAGTCAAATAATGGTTGCCTTATGAATTACCAAATTCATATCTAATATTTATGATGCCAAAGTTCTGAAAACATAATTTGGCCTATTGGGAAGATGTCAACATAAATTAATGAATTTATTTTGGATATTGTCAATGCAAATGAATTCAGAAATATTTCGGCCTATTGGGAAGATGCCAACATGAATTAACAAGTTTATTTTGGATATTTTCAATGCAAATAGTTTCGGAAATATCATTAGGCCTACGAAGATGTGACCAATTAAAGTTTGTATTTTTGTTTTGGTTTGTTGATTTTATATTTGGAAAATTGAGATAGAAAGAATTAGTTCATACATTTGGTCTTTGTATTATAAACAATGTAAATGAGATCGCTTTTTTTGTTAAATGTAAACAGATAGTTGAACTTGTAAATATTTTGAACACAGATTTGTTTGTTTTTTACCATCTGATTGATTGTATTTTTTTCCCCGTTGTTTTATGATGATCAACATTAAAATCACTGTGTATGGTGATATTCAACAGAATCTGAAAATAGCAAAAAATAAAACCTGAATATGTTTTGTAATTTTAAAATTATATTGTGTTGTTAATGTATAATATTATTTGCAATAACAGTATTTTGTCTTCTCTTTTACAGAAAGTAAAACTAAACATTGAAAATGTTTTAAATTTAATTTAGAATTCAACAACTATAAAATAGTTTCAATGAGTTTGATATCTACTTCAATATAAAAGGTAAGATAAAATAATGTAATAATCATAATATTAATTAATGATTAAACTTACTTTTATTGCAGTCATTCATTTTTTCAAACTCAATCATCTCATTCCTCATATTGGATCACTGACATAATATCGAGGGACATAATATCAACTACCAAAAATATTGGCGAAAAAATATCGACAGACAGAATATCGACTTTGTATCTGCAAACAGGTAAGTACAAAAATATAGAGTAAAAAATATCGTTTACAAAAATATAGTTTATAAAAATATCGACTTTATTAAAAACAATGTTAAATTAAATTAATATTAACAATTAATTACTAAAATATACTTAAAAATACTTAAATTAACTTATAATAATTAAATAAATAATTAAAGTAAAAAAAAAATTACAATCATATTTGTTAAAACAGGATGTATGACGTTACATCGCGAACTTTTACAACGCACACCGTTACAACGCAATTTTTACAACGCATATACATTTACAACGAATGCTTTTACAACGCATGACATTACATAGCAGATGCTATTACAATGCATGCCATTACAACGTAAGTATAGGTAAGTATATTATTTTTTTTTAAATGTCATTTATTAAAATTTAATTCATTTAATAAATTAAATTATTTTTTAATAATTAATTTGTAAATA
Organism: Lissotriton helveticus; assembly: GCF_964261635.1. Taxonomy (NCBI): domain Eukaryota; kingdom Metazoa; phylum Chordata; class Amphibia; order Caudata; family Salamandridae; genus Lissotriton; species Lissotriton helveticus. Next base: position 1,228,671,300 of record NC_136057.1, on the reverse strand, counting down.
TATATACTTTAAAAAATAGTTTATTTTAAAAAGAACAATTATTATTAAAGAACTAATATTAAAAAATAATAAAATTATTAAAATTAATTATTTAAATTATTTAAAATTATTTATATAAAAACTGAACCCTAAAAATACCCGTTACCCTGAACCCTTAAAATACCTATGTACCCCATAACCCATATCTAGCCCTGAAACCTAAAAATACCCATGTACCCTAAAACCCTAACCTTGCCCTGAAACCAAAAAATACCCCTGTACCCCAAAACCCAAACCTACCCTGAAACCTAAAAATACCCATGTACCCCAAAACCCAAACCTAGCCCTGAAACCTAAAAATACCCCTGTACCCCAAAACCCAAACCTAGCCCTGAAACCTAAAAATACCCCTGTACTCCAAAACCCAAACCTAGCCCTGAAACCTAAAAATACCCCTGTACCCCAAAACCCAAACCTAGCCCTGAAACCTAAAAATACCCCTGTACCCCAAAACCCAAACCTAACCATGAAACCTAAAAATACCCCTGTACCCCAAGACTCATACCTAGCCCTGAAACCTAAAAATACCCCTGTACCCCAAAACCCAAACCTAGCCCTGAAACCTAAAAATACCCATGTACCTCAAAACCCAAACCTAGCCCTGCAATCTAAAAATACCCATGTACCCCAAAACCCAAACCTAGCCCTGAAACCTAAAAATACCCCTGTACCCCAAAACCCAAACCTAGCTCTGAAACCTAAAAATACCCCTGTACCCCAAAACCCAAACCTAGCCCTGAAACCTAAAAATACCCCTGTACCCCAAAACCCAAACCTAGCCCTGAAACCTAAAAATACCCCTGTACCCCAAAACCCATACCTAGCCCTGAAACCTAAAAATACCCCTGTACCCCAAAACCCAAACCTAGCCCGGAAACCTAAAAATACCCCTGTACCCCAAAACCCAAACCTAGCCCTGAAACCTAAAAATACCCCTGTACCCCATAACCCAAAACTAAATATATACTATTACTTAAATTGATTTATTTAATTTACATTAAAAAAAATGATTTAAAAAAATAACATACTTACCAATACTTACGTTGTAATGGCATGCGTTGTAATAGCATCTGCTATGTAATGTCATGCGTTGTAAAGGCATGCGTTGTAATGGATCCTGCGTTGTAATGGTGTGCGTTGTAACGGTGTGCGTTGTAATAGTTGCGTTGTAAGGGTTGTTTCCCGTTAAAACATATATATATATAGTAACATAATATAATTAAAAAATATCCAATATTATTACCATAGGAAAGCGGAAGTGTAAAAACTTACTATTCCACTCCAGAGAGTGCAACAGTAGGGAAAGGGTTGGATAGCGTAGGGGTAAAAATTACTATTCCCACATCCCTGAGAGTGCAACAGTAGGGAAAGCGATGGATAGCGTAGGGATAAAAATTACTATTCCTACTCCAGAGAGTGTAACAGTAGGGAAAGTATTGGATAGCGTAGGGGTAAAAATTACTATTCCCACTCCAGAGAGTGCAACAGTAGGGAAAGCGTTGGATAGCGTGGGGTAAAAATTACTATTCCCACTCCAGAGAGTGCAACAGTAGGGAAAGGGTTGGATAGCGTAGGGGTAAAAATTACTATTGCCACTCCAGAGAGTGCAACAGTAGGGAAAGCGTTGGATAGCGTAGGGGTAAAAATTACTATTCCCACTCCAGAGAGTGCAACAGTAGGGAAAGCGTTGGATAGCGTAGGGGTAAAAATTACTATTCCCACTCCAGAGGGTGCAACAGTAGGGAAAGCGTTGGATAGCGTGGGGGTAAAAATTACTATTCCCACTCCAGAGAGTGCAACAGTAGGGAAAGCGTTGGATAGCGTAGGGGTAAAAATTACTATTCCCACTCCAGAGAGCACAACAGTAGGGAAAGGGTTGGATAGCGTAGGGATAAACATTACTATTCCCACTCCAGAGAGTGCAACAGTAGGAAAAGCGTTAGATAGCGTAGGGGTAAAAAATACTATTCCCACTCCAGAGAATGCAACAGTAGGGAGAGCGTTGGATAGCGTAGGGGTAAAAATTACTATTCCCACTCCAAAGAGTGCAACAGTAGGGAAAGCGTTGGATAGCGTAGGGGTAAAAATTACTATTCACACTCCATAGAGTGCAACAGTAGGGAGAGCGTTGGATAGCGTAGGGGTAAAAATTACTATTCCCACTCCAGTGAGTGCAACAGTAGGAAAAGTAGATACTTCATATATTATTTAAAAAATATATATATTAATATCTATAAAAAAAATAAAAGTAATTACCAATGTAATATAATATAATAATTAATTAATTAGTTATCTATTAATACTAATTAATTACAAATTAACAATTAATTAATTAGTAATTAAAACGTTACTTATCAATTAAAATCTAATAAATACCCAAAAAATTACCATATGTAATTAGTTATAATTTAATTGCTTCCCACCCTATTCCCCTATAAACCCCCAACCCACTACAGAAAATAAATTAGTAAAATTAACATAATTATCAACTAATAAATTTAATAAAATTAATTGTCAATTAAAATTTTATTAATTACCAAATACCAGTTATTTAACAATTAATTATAAATAAATAACAATACATAAATTAACATATTTAATTAATTATAAACAAATTACTTCCCCCCTATTCCCCTATAACCCCACAACCCGCTACAGAAAACAAATTAGTTAAATTAACATAATTATCAATTAATCAATTAAAATTAATTGGCAATTAACATTTAATTAATTACAAAATAAAAATTAATTAACAATTAATTATAAACAAATACCAATAAATACATTTACATATTTAATTAATTATAATTAAATTACTTCCCACCCTATTCCCCTATAAACCCACAACCCGCTACAGAATTAAATTACGCAAAATTTAAATAACATTCAATTAATTAATTAAATTACATTATAACATCAATAAACACTTTTAACACATAAAATACACTATAAAAAATTTGATATTATAAAATTTTCGATATTTTTATTAACCTATATTATGTACTTCGATATTTTGACTATCTATATTTTAAAATAAGATATTACATTATTTACCTTCAAAACGATATTTTTGATGTCTATATTCTGTCCATTCGATATTTTGTCCAGCCTATATTTTGGACTCGATATTATGTCCATTCGATATTTTTTAGTCGATATTTTGTCTGTTTACCCTCATATCACCTCAACAGTGCTTGTGCACTTCTTCAATAAGTAAATCATAATCTATGTACTTACAAAATCACCGAGGAATCACTAATCCACAACTTTAATCAGCGTGGTAGTACCCATACACTCCTGCAACAATCCAGACATTACTTCTACAGTCTTTCAATCACCTAAGTATTATCAATGCACTCCTTCAGTTATCGCGACATTACTCTTCCACTGATGGAATCACAGAAGCAGTAACCATGCACTCATGCAATCACCCTAGACATTATATATGGATTTACAAAATCATCAAAACAATACATATACACTTACAAAATCACCCAGGCACCACCAATGTACCTCTGGAATCACCTAGGCACTACTCATCAACTCATGCAATAACACAGACAGTAGCTATACAGCAAGGGCAAATGATGGCGGCCGTGAACTCGGCTGAGTAGGCTGATTCCGGTATTCCCCTGGAGAACTACACCCTCTTTGGTCTTTTGCTCCGTCCCCGCTCCCATGCTCTTGTTATGCTCCGGTCCAATAAATTTGCCTTAATCATACTGCCACTCTTTGGTTGAAAAAGCTCAGTTATATAACTGCCCAGCATATTCTTCAATGGCGTATGGCATTGTTTTGCAGAATTAACCAGCTGAAAGCGGGACTTACCGAAGCATTTCTGGGTGTGGGCACGCATTGCCCCCGGCTCCTGTTCTCACTTTCACTCACCTGGCTGGATTGCTTGGATTGACTTCGCGCTTTGCTCTGGAACTTCTGTTGCCGCTGTTAGTATGGCCCCGAAGATGGCTGCAAAGACGGTTTCGACAGCGGCGAAAACCCGTGGTGCTGTACGCGCCGTCGGTTCCGGCGATCCTGAGGGAAAGGAGCACTCGGCTGCTGGCGGGGGAGTTGAGGAGACGGCGGTCTCTGTGGGCGCATCAAGGACAGCTTCTGCTCCAGCGATGGTGGCAATGGGCGGTCGGACACTCCCGGAGTTGTTTCAATGGCGGTCCCTGAAAGGGAAACCTCCCCTGGAGGTCAGTGACGGTAGAGTGGGAGAGAAGCAGGTTGATCTTGCATATGCATTAAAACTTCGTGCTGTGGAGGAGGGGAAGGAAGTATTAGCCTCCTTACAATCACTGTCAGCCCCCGGCTCAATCTCTCGTCATGATAATGGCAGTAGCAAGTCAACTACTTCACTCGTTTCATCAACAACTGCTGTAATCAACGGATCCCAGTCTGAATGACACTATAGGGATTGATGTATCGGTGAGGGGGCCTGGGATATTACTGCCACTAATAATGAGCGACAGGAGTTCTACTGATTTCACTCCCTCTCGCCAATGTATTTTGGGAACTGTAGTTCAGCCAACTATTCAAGTCTTGCCTCACTGCAAGCCAAATGATAAGTCATCATTGTCTGACTTGCTCGACCCTTCCGCGGAAGTTATTGCTGATACAAAGGAGTCTGAGGGTACAGAAGCCACTGACAAGTTCTATTCTATATCAGATCACTCTGTTTCCTCAGTGGATGAGGGGGGAGAGCTAGAATGGTCAGACTACGACAGTGAGTCTTGGGACTGGCGTTTAAGTGAGGCATCTAAAGACGAGACGGCATCTGGGGGTGTCAGTACAGTCCATAAGGTTACTAAACCTAAAGCCCCCCCAGCTAATACCGAGGAGTGATTCGGGCTCTATACCATCAATCCCGGGCCAGATTACTCCAAGGAACCCTGCCAATTCTGTCACTCTTACAGACCCCCTATCGGATCCTCTGGAGGAAGTGACTTTATCTATAATTTATCAAATGATTATTGCGCATCGGGAGGAGGTGCGACAGGAGAATGTGCGTACGCAGGGGGCCTGCCGTAGAATGCCAAATTCAATCCGCAGGGTGGCGAAAACATGTTCGGATATTGCTGCCAGGATTGGAGAGGCTGAGGAGCGAATCTCTGTCCTGGAAGATGCAGTAGCGGCTCAGAAGGGATTGGCGAGTGTGATTAAAGATCAGCGGGAGGATATGCTTTGGAAGCTGACCGATTTGGGCCAGAAGAAATAACTTGAGGATTTTAGGAATTGAGGAAGGCAAAGAAGGCGAAGATGTCAGGCAGTTCGTAGTGGAACTATTTATTGAAGCCTTTCCAGAGGTTACGCAGTGGGACTGGCGCCTGGAAGTACAGCGGGCGCATCGGTTCTCATTCAAGGAAAGGCAGTTTTCTGGCCCTTCTGGTGCTACGGCAGCAAAGCCACGAACAATCTTGATTTGCTTAAATAACTTTCTGGCCCGAGAAATAATATATGATCTTGCTAGACCAGATAGGAGCAGGGTGGGGAAGGGCTGCAAATTTTTTGTCCGGCCTGATTTTTGTCCGGTAACAGTTGAGCGAAGGTGGCAGCTTTGCCAGCTAATTACCTTGTTTCAGGCCAAGGGTGCGCAGGCTTTCCTACCTATCCCATCTAAGTTGAAAGTAATTTTTAAGGCTCAAACAAAGTATTTTTTTTCGGAGATACAGGCAAAGGAGTTTTTGGACTCCAATTAGAATTGTTGTACATGGCTGGGTATTGGGGATGGGGGTGCCTGTAGTTAGGGATGTAGTATCATTGGTTGATCTGATCATATTTGTTCTTTCTTCCCCAAAAATTATTTTTGCTGTTGTTCTGGCTAAGTGATCAAGGTCAGCCTTTCCATATTGTTAGCAGGGGGGCGTAGGATCCAGGGGAGTTGCGGTGGTAACCAACCTAAACCATCATAAGGACTATATTCCTGCTGCCCTACAAGGGGGCTGAGGGGTTGGGCTTGGGTGGGGGAGGGTTCTGGTTGGGGTCAGGGGTTGGTGGTGGGGGGTGTTGTGGGGTTGGTTTGTTTTTTCAGGTGTAAAGTTGAGTCGGGGAATGTGTGTTTTCCTATTGAGAGCAGAACTTGCTTTGCTAAATTTTGGATTATTATGATGATTACTGTGTTTACTGTGATTAATGAAAATTTGCTTTTGGATTATGGAGAGGGTGATATAAACTTGTTTATGAATGGGGAGGAATAGACTGCACTTTTGTTCATGGAATATATGTGGGCTAAATGATGGGTAAAAGCGTGGGATGTTTTACAAGATTCTTCAAACGATGCAGGTCGATAGATTGTGTCTTCAGGAGACCCACATTCCATGGAGTAATTGCGGGCTCCTAAGGCTGCCTGGTCATGAGTTAGTGGCCTGTTCTCGTCAGACCTCTATGATTAGAGGTGTGGCTATTTTGCTGAAGAAAGGGGTTGGCTGTTCTAGGAGAGTTAAAGAGGACAATGCGGGCAGGTGGGTGATCGCTGAAATGATGATAATTGTCTTCTGTCGGTTTGTTCAATTTATGGCCCTAACTTGGATGACCCTGAGGTCCTTAGAAATATCAATATGGAATTAGCAGCTTGGTCGCACCCAATAATGTTCTGTGGGGATTTTAATATTAATTTAGCTAGTCAATTTAATTTGGCAAACGACCGAAATTATGTAGGTAGGCAACCCCACGTGTTTAAGGCTTTGCAAACTTTAATTGTCGAACATGGTCTGATAGATCTTTGGCACTACCATCATCAAGACAAGAACGGGTATACATATTATTCTATCCCGCATAACAAAACGGTTCGTCTTGATTATGCTTTTCTGTCTGATCAGTATGTAGGGATGGCCACTATTGAGGTGGTGCCAAGGATCTTATCAGATCATAATGCTTTAGTGGTAGAGCTTCCCTGTGACCACCCTATTAAACAGCTTAGGTCTTAGACATTCGAGAGGAAGCTCCTTGTAGATCAATTATACCATGACCACATGGGGCGGTGGATCTCAGAATTTATGGATATCAATAGGGGGACTGACTCGGACTATGTAGTTTGGGACGCATTTAAAGCATTGCTTAAAGCAGCACTGCACGGAGAAACGAAAAGCTTTGCCACTCATCGATGGAAGACTGCACAGGCGGAAACTAAAAGTGGGTTAGAGGAGATACGTTTGGCAGAGTTGGAGTTAAGCACCAATATTCAGTTAGGTCATGAGATCTCCCAGAGTCAGAAGGCGGTTGCCATATTAAAATCTAAATTGCTGGAGTCTTTTGGCTGGAGTCTTTTGGCCGGGATCTGGTGGCTAAATATGTCCAATTCCGAACGTCGATGTATGAATTCTGTGAAAACTCGGGTAGGCTCCTAGCCAAGAGACTTCAGCAAAAGCGTGTGGCAAATCGCATTGTTCAAGTTATGGATCAGCAGGGTTGCATTCAGAATACCCCACGGGGTGTAATGGATGTTTTTACGAAATGTTACGCTTTTCTTTATACTGAGGAGTCTAATGTTATTCAAAATCAGAATGTTGTGGATGATTTTTTGCAGGCTATAGACACCCCGAGGATTACAACAGAACAGAATGAGGTACTTTCTGCACCCATTACTTGGGAAGAGGCAGAAGTCGCAATTAAATCTCTGGCTAATGGTAAGGCTGCTGGTCCCAATCTTATTCATTTAGAATTTTACAAGACCTTTTCTGCATTGATGAGTCAGGATTTGATTGCCGTATTCAGGGCCGCACAGGCTGGTGTTATTCCTGACTCTTGGCAACAGACCACAATGGTGTTATTTAAAAAGAAAGGCAAAAACAAGCTGAATCCCTCTTCATACCGGCCAATATCACTTATCAACACTGATAGCAAAATTTACTCCAGGAACCTTGCTTCTAGAAGTGCGCGCTTTATTGTTCCTCTGGTCTCATTACGTCAACATGGGTTTATTCCCGGCAGGGACACAACCGACCATGTCCGGCGCGTTATTGCACTTTTGGATTTGGGGCAGGCCACGGGTTCCCCCCTTGGGGTGATCCTGTTGGACGCCGAGAAGGCAGGCACCACTGAGTGAAGCAACCTGATGTAGCATACCTCTGTGACACAGAAAGACAAAGCATATCTAATTGTATGCAGCAAGCCACATAGCCGCAATTTTACATGAACTGCTGTCTGGACTCTGGCATAACAACACTACACTGGCTCGACCACTCCATACCATGACTAGACAGACATGTAGTTCTGCTTTATTAGTTGTTGTTGACTGGTTTACCTGTTTGCCACTCACAAATTGGCCATAGTTTTTCCGTAAACCGACGATGATGATCCATCCATCCCAGTGAGTGACTGTAGAGAAAAAAGATATATTATTTAACTTTGATCATCAACACTCATCATCATCATGGTATATTGGCAAACAGTGAGTCCAAGGACATTTTGCATATTGGAAAATGCAACATAGTGGCCCCTGCAGTTGAAGTACAATTTGAATTAAACAAGGTAAAAAAAAGCAGAGTAGACTTGAGTTACATTTAGTGTGTAAAAGATTAAATAATAACAGAAGACATATGATTCATTTCATGCACACCAAACAAACAGCAACTGCTTTCATCAGAGCCAGACAGCCATTGCTGTCAACTGCATGCCTTGCCATCTTCTCATTATTTATGACCTGTTCCACTTTTTGTCTGCATCGTGTTCTTAAAGGGCCACAGGGCAGCCTCTCCTGTCAATTTCAGAAGTAACTGTCAGCAATCAGCATGTAGTCAGTAACTCCAATCCCACTTGAGGGGACTTGTCTACGAAGCCAATGTTTCTTGATTCTGCGTAATCCAGTCATCTGCCTTGAGGGAAATGGATAGGGGGAGTCTGTAAGAGGAGGATAGAGGAGCATGACTGAGTTGTGAATTGTGAACCTCAGGAATGCAGACAGCGACACCTTCAAATCAATAAGGAAATAATAAGATGAAGACAGTGCTGCTGATGGATTTGTTGTGATTAGGTGATTAGAATTTTGTTGTGGTAAAAGTTGCAAAACAAAGAAAGACACACAGGAATAAAAGTGAATAAGGACGAAAAAAAAAGGAAGTCATTTTCAGGCCTCGGTGTCAGGGAAGTAGAGCTCGTCCTCAAACTCTGTGAATTGAGCCGAGGGATTGATTGCCCGTTAGGCAGAAACATGTTGGCCCTATTTTTGACAGTTATTTGTTGACACTGTCCCTTTTGCACTGTTCCGGTTTTTAATGAGGGGATGTTGTTCGGCTAAGGAATACAATTGTGTGTTTTGTGGACACATCACCCTTTTTTAACTCACCACATTATGTTTATGTTGCACATAGTTTTTCTTTTTTTCTTCACAACCATCAAATATCAGCTGTCAGAGGGTAGTTCGCAGATGACTGTGGACTAAATCCAAGACCATCTAATGTCTGTGGGGCATTCAATCCATATGATCAAGGGATTAGCCTATTCACACTTTGGATAGCCAGATGATATAACTGATCATTAAGTCTATTTTGATGGTAATCCACTACTCGTTGGTCTGTATTTTGTCAACCAGTTTTTTATGACGATTATGTGTCTGTGAAGTGTTTTGTCTTCTCACTGTATTAGTAGTTGCTCCCTTTGCAGAGGCTGTCCTATGGTGACCTCGGTACCCTACTACTTGCTAGTATTTAAGGACATCCCAGCCAGATTAGCTGGCACTTCAGACCCCCTGTGTTCCTGTGTGTTGTACAACAATTGAGACAGGAGTACATCAGCTAACAGAGAAGAACTTCCGTCACCTAAGTCGGTGTCCTCTTCTTCCTGCGTGCATTCACATATTTTGTAATCTGGTGGTCTGAAGTGCTGATTCATCTTGATCATTGTTAACCTCTCCACATTTTTGGGCGAGAGGCGGGTCCTTTTTGAAGTTACAATGGCACCAGCAGCACTGAAAACACATTCAGAAGACACGCTTGTGAGTGAGCAAGACAAATGATTTAGAGCCAGTTTTGTGATCAGTGGCCATAGAGGCCTTTTCCCATACCAATACAGTAATGGGTTCTGATTAACGAAGACCTCTGTTGGGTCATCCAGATAGGCCTTCCCCATCCACTCAAGGTTCTCCAGGGGTGCTTCACTTTGCGTACCATCTGTGACCTTTGCATCACTGGAACGAGCAAACCCTTGATGAGTTAACCAATCCGCTTCCGACAATATTATGGCTGGACCTGGTGCAGGTGAGGATGATGATACGGTTGCTGGTGTCGTTAACGGCTGTGAGGGAAAGTGACTGCCTTCGGCCACAGATTCAGAAGTGGACCTTGACGCCGGATGGCCTGCTGATTCAGTAGTACTTGAGGTGGTTCCTTCAATTTTCTGCTGCTCTTTTTCGAACTGAGTGGCTCACAGAGCTAGCCAATGTTTGTACTTTGAAACATCTGATTCATTAAAAGAAATGAATGATTTGCTGGCCACTGCCTTTTTGTACCGTGGATCCAGAATAGTGGCACAAATGTAATGTTGCGATACAAAAGGGGATGATGGACGGAGCGTTTGAGCAAATCAAACACTCACCCCCAGTCAACTGATCTGGGTTTAATCCATCACCATTCTTTAGCCCACTCAGCCACCCCATTTCAGACATGGCTATATACAAATCAGTCTGACCCTGTGCCTCATGGGAACAGTCCAGCCCGAACTGCCAAGCCATGTCTTCCATGGACCGGAAACAAGCATCCTGGGACCGGTTTCGGATTCATAATCCTCATCAGCCAGGCTATTTTGAATCCAGTGGCCAAGTGAGCAAGGGACTCACGTCTGAGCATACCCTGCCACACTTAGGGCGAACAAAGCGATACAAAAGGGGATGATGGACGGAGCGTTTGAGCAAATCAAACACTCACCCCAAAATGTAATGTTGTTCTGTATGTATTTTTTTAAGCCTTTCATTGTCAACTAGGGGGGTTAGTAATCTCACAGACAACTGATATGTGTCTTACTTGTCAGTCTCACCTTTGAACGTTGAAGACACCGCCTTCAGTTGGTGCTCTAGCATGCGCAACAATGGGATAGCTTTGCCCAAAGTACAGTCCTCCTTGCTGACTTCACGTGTGAAGACCTCAAAAGGACGAAGCATGTCTGTCAGGCTTTTAACTAGCTTCCATTCCTCCAACTCTAGCCTCATGTCTTTCATAGTAGAACCCTGTACAAAGACATACTCATTGATTACCAAGCACTGCTCAGACAGACGTTCAAGCATGTAAAAGGTTGAGTTCAAACGTGTTACCACCTCCTGGATGAGTCCTCTGACTGGCAGTCTACGTTCACTTTGCATATTCCTCAGCTGCTTCCGGGCCTTAAAAGAATGGCTGAAATGTGTGCAGATTCTTCGGCAGGTGGTCAGTAACTTGCTGACTGTGTTTTCTTTTTTCAAGAAATCTTGCACAACAATGTTAATACTGTGCGCCTAACACGGCACTCTGAAATAGCCACCATCATGCATGGCCTTAACTATATTACTGCCATTATCCGTGGAAACATAACCAATCATGCGCTTTCTTTGATGCAGCCATTCATAGACCTTACTCTGAAACTCATCCAAAATGTTTAGTGCAGTATGAGATTTCTCCATGGCAAACATGGCTACTGTTGCATGTTTCCGAGTAGCCTGAAAAACTGTGTCCGGGTCAACACCTGCATATAACTTGTCTCTAACCCCTGCAAAAGAGACCGAGTCTGCAGTGATGCACATGTAATCAAGGGCTTGGCAACTGGTCCACATGTCTGTTGTCAGGTGGATAGTCTGAACAGCACTCTTCTGCAAAGCTACCCCAATCACCTCCAGCACATCTTGATGTAGTGCTGGAACCGTAACTCTGGCAAAATAGGATCGGCTAGGAACCTTCCATTTAGGGCAGAATGTTGCAACAAATTCTAGAAAACCCACCCCTTCCGCGAAAGAAAAAGGGAGAAGGTCTAGCGCTAACATTTTAGCCAGCATTGCATTATACAGACGTGCCGTAGGGTGGTTGCTTTCAAATGGCGCAATCAACCAAAACATGCTTTTAATGGTGGTCTGGACCGTTTTCATACGTGATGATGATGATGATGCAGAATTCTTCAACCCAGTTAGGCTCATTTATGTACTTTTTCCCATTGGTGTCTCTCCCAGACTCTTAGTGTGCCTCATACATGTTGCTGGGGTAGAGGGTGTGGGCACTACCACTGCAGGCTGCTGACAGGGATACTGGGTGTACCAGAAAAAATGTCTGTCACTTCTTCACTTCCCCCCTGCACGATCAGCCCCTCGTCATCATCATCAGATGCAATATGAATGGATATATGTGGATTTGTTGTACTTTTGGCTTCCCGGATCTTCCTTAGGTGCGCCTCCCAAATGATAGTGTGGTGTTTTTGGAGATGACCTCTCTGGCCTCTGGTACCATAGTTGGTACCAAGCTTACCCCGACTAACTACAGTTTTACAAATCGAACAAACGACCATGTTTTCCACCTTTTTGCTAACACTAAAGAAGTCTCAAACAGGGGACTGGAGATGTCTGTGGTGGAGGTGCTACTTTCAATGCCAGATGAAGTGGAGGATTGGCGTGGCTGAATTAGAATCTGTTGTGCACTTACAGCACCACTACTTGAGGTAATGGAGGTCGAGCTGGATGAAGGTCCCTGCCGGCCCTTCTGATGAGAAAATAAGGAAGCTGTAGGTTGTGTTGGTGTAGTAGTTAACTGCGTTGGTGGTGGTACCAGTGCCACGCCTCCCACATCCCGCTCAGCAGCAATTCGGGATAGGGTAAAAATGTCTGACTGCTGCATGCCCGCTGGGACTGGAGTGACGACTGTGATGACTGGGTTGTCGTCAGACTGTTCATCAGCAGCAGAATACAACACTTCTTGTTCATTGTCATCACCCATAAGTGAAAGCCTTGCAGGAACTTTCCTTTTAGTCTTAGCTACCTTTGTCGGATCATGGCGTGCCTCACTCTCAGACTGCATTGGTGGGTTCCAATCAACATCAAGAACATCAGAAGGAAGGGGGCTTGAAGAAGAACTTGTAGTAGCCCTCCTTGACCTTTTTCTTGCTGGGGATCTGGAAGACAATGGATCATCATCAGGAGGAGTGGCTTCCTCGGATGATACCTACACTTGAATCTCCATTTCCTGATGTGCCCCTACTTCTGGAGGAACAAGCATTGTGGGCAGCTGTGCCGCTCCATGTGCCTCTAGTTGCGCCTCTCCATGCGCCTCTCCTTGCGCCTCTCCTTGCGCCTCTCCTTGCGCCTCTACTTGCGCCTCTCCTTGCACATGTACTTGCGCTTGTACTAGTTGCACCTGTTGTTGTCATTGCGGCTGTGGTTGCTGAAAACTCGTCAGATGAGTTACACCCTGCGTTGATTGGATGCTACTTTCTTGCGATGAGCCAACATCACTGGTCGAGGGTGATTGAGCAATTAAAGTGGCTGCCTCTGCAGCACTCATGGTCTTGGACCTAACTTGGCGTAGAGGCACGGAGCCCAATGAAGCGGAGGTGTTGCTCCCAGCTTGGTCCCCAGCAGACCCCGCTGCTGCAGGTGTAGTTTTTTTTTTCCCCGAAAAAAGTGTCTGTGGGCACACCAGTCTCCTTGGTAAGTGGCGCCACTTGCTTCTTCTGCTCCTTCTTCCTGGCAGTGGCACTGGCAACTCTCTTGGTAGAGGAGCTACGGCCACCTTTCATTGGGCCCATCTTCTTCAGATGTCAGAACAGCAGGCCGCAGTGGCACGAGTTGCAGAGTTGTCTGTGGCCACACGTGACGTCACGTGACGTTGTGCTGCACACACCGCTGCAGGGCCTCTTCCTGGCACTGATGAATGATGAACAATGACTAACGTCGTTCTCTTGTGCACCTAAAAGCAAAGAGGAGCATAAGTTAAATAAATGTTGCATATGTCGTGCTTCAATTAATATTTGCAACTAGGCATTTATTATTATTACAACACACCCAAAGACCTAAAATAAAAATTGCAATTCTAATCAAAAATGGATGTTTACATTAATAGAAGAGAGACCACACAGAGAGAGTTGTTTCATGCACCACTCACTACCCCTGGGCATAATGGATGAAAGCAAGTCAAACTGGTTGCAGGCCTGAGCACACTGCCTGGCTTTAAAAGGCCCCTTGACCCCCAGCCACATGGCCAGGCCCTGCCTGGACCAGGCCTCAAAATGGCCCCCACCCACATGGCCAGGCCCCAACAACACCCCAAAAAGTCGAAAAACACACAAAAATCACCACAATCCAATGCCACCCGTGCCCTCAATGATGTTTAAATTCAAGACACCCCACAGAGAGAATTGGTCCATGCACCACTAAGTGCCCCTGGGCATAATGGATGAAAGCAAGGCAAACTGGTTGCAGGCAGGTCTGAGCACACTGCCTGGCTTCAAAATGGCCCCTTGACCCCCCAGCCACATGGCCAGGCCCTGACTGTACCAGGCCTCAAAATGGCCCCACCCACATGGCCAGGCCCCAATACCACCCCAAAAAGTAAAAAAACACACAAAAATCACCACAATCCAATGCCATCCATGCACTCAATTAAGTTTAAATTCAAGACACCCCACAGAAAGACTTGGTCCATGCACCACTGAGTACCCCTGGGTATAATGGATGAAAGCAAGGCAAACTGGGTGCAGGCCTGAGCACACTGCCTGGCTTCAAAATGCCCCTTGACCCCAGCAACATGGCCAGGACCTGCCTGTACCAGGCCTCAAAATGGCCCCCACCCACATGGCCAGGTCCCAACACCACCCCAAAAAGTCAAAAACACACAGAAATCACCACAATCCAATGCCATCCATGCCCTCAATGAAGTTTAAATTCAAGACACCCCACAGAAAGACTTGGTCAATGCACCATTGAGTACCCCTGGCCATAATGGATGAAAGCAAGTCAAACTGGGTGCAGGCCTGAGCACACTGCCTGGCTTCAAAATGGCCCCTTGACCCCCAGCCACATGGCCAGGTCCTGCCTGTACCAGGCCTCAAAATGGCCCCCACCCACATGGCCAGGCTCCAACACCACCCCAAAAAGTCGAAAAACACACACAAATTACCACAATCCAATGACATCCATGCCCTCAATGATGTTTAAATTCAAGACACCCCACAGAGAGAGTTGTTTCATGCACCACTGAGTACCCCTGGGCATAATGGATGAAAGCAAGTCAAACTGGGTGCAGGTCTGAGCACACTGCTTGGCTTCAAAATGGCCCCTTGACCCCCAGCCACATGGCCAGACCCTGCCTGTACCAGGCCTCAAAATGGCCCCCACCCACATGGCCGGGCCTCAACACCACCCCAAAAAGTCAAAAAATACACACAAATCACCACAATCCAAGGCCATCCATGCCCTCAATGAAGTTTAAATTCAAGACACCCCACAGAAAGACTTGGTCCATGCACCACTGAGTACACCTGGGCATAATGGATTAAAGCAAGTCAAACTGGGTGCAGGCCTGAGCACACTGCCTGGCTTCAAAATGGCCCCTTGACCCCCAGCCACATGGCCAGGCCCTGCCTGTACCAGGCCTCAAAATGGCCCCCACCCACATGGCCAGGCTCCAACACCACCCCAAAAAGTCCGAAAAACACACAAAAATTACCACAATCCAATGACATCCATGCCCTCAATGATGTTTAAATTCAAGACACCCCACAGAGAGAGTTGTTTCGTGCACCACTGAGTACCCCTGGGCATAATGGATGAAAGCAAGTCAAACTGGGTGCAGGTCTGAGCACACTGCTTGGCATCAAAATGGCCCCTTGACCCCCAGCCACATGGCCAGACCCTGCCTGTACCAGGCCTCAAAATGGCCCCCACCCACATGGCCAGGCCCCAACACCACCCCAAAAAGTAAAAAAATACGCAAAAATCACCACAATCCAAGGCCATCCATGCCCTCAATGATGTTTAAATTCAAGACACCCCACAGAAAGACTTGGTCCATGCACCACTGAGTACCCCAGGGCATAATGGATGAAAGCAAGTCAAACTGGGTGCAGGGCTGAGCACACTGCCTGGCTTCAAAATGCCCCTTGACCCCCAGCAACATGGCCAGGACCTGCCTGTACCAGGCCTCAAAATGGCCCCCACTCACATGGCCAGGCCCCAACACCACCCCAAAAAGTCAAAAAACACACAAAAATCACCACAATCCAATGCCACCCATGCCCTCAATGAAGTTTAAATTCAAGACACCCGACAGAAAGACTTGGTCCATGCACCATTGAGTACCCCTGGGCATAATGGATTAAAGCAAGTCAAACTGGGTGCAGGCCTGAGCACACTGCCTGGCTTCAAAATGGCCCCTTGACCCCCAGCCACATGGCCAGGCCCTGCCTGTACCAGGCCTCAAAATGGCCCCCACCCACATGGCCAGGCTCCAACACCACCCCAAAAAGTCGAAAAACACACATAAATCACCACAATCCAATGCCACCCGTGCCCTCAATGAAGTTTAAATTCAAGACATCCCACAGAAAGACTTGGTCCATGCACCACTGAGTACCCCTGGGCATAATGGATGAAAGCAGGTCAAACTGGGGGCAGGCCTGAGCACACTGCCTGGCTTCAAAATGCCCCCTTGACCCTCAGCCACATGGCCAGGCCCTGCCTGGACCAGGCCTCAAAATGGCCCCCACCCACATGGCCAGGCCCCAACAACACCCCAAAAAGTAAAAAAACACACAAAAATCACCACAATCCAATGCCATCCATGCCCTCAATAATGTTTAAATTCAAGACACCCCACAGATAGACCTGGTCCATGCACCACTCACCACCCCTTGCCCTACTAGCTAGTGTGGCTGTACAGGCACCCCAAAATTATAAAAAACAATTCGACATATAACAGTGAGCAAAAATTCCATGACATAAATGAGATTTAAGTTCAACAAAACTCACAGAAACAGTTGTATCATGCACCCATGACTAACCCTGGGCCTACTACTGGATACAGTGGCTACCCACAATATATTTTTTTTAAAGTTGTGAAAAAGTTTTAAAAGTGTACTTGCAGCAACTGCAATGCCCCAAACAAACAACACCAACTTACTTGTAAAATGAAATCTCAAATCCAAAAGTGATCCAAAGTCCAAAGAGTCCTCAAATACAAATATCCAGCAGCAGCCACAAAAAGTAATCCTTCCAGCTCCAGATCCAAATGAAAAGTGACCGGGACATGGACAAAGCACTTGGAGGAGCCTGCTCGACAGGAACAGGTAGTGGGAGACTCTGGGGCACTTCCTTCCTCCCACCCCCCCCAAAATGGACTCCTTGCACAAAAAAGTGCAGCCAAATGTCAATCAGAGCAGTTATTGTGATCCAAATAATCATTTTCAGAATGTTTATGCTGCCTGCAGTAGATTTCTTGTGCAGAATTGCAATTTTTGCAAGTTTGGGAAAGCGAGCTGTTCAAATCTCCCGCTGGAAGTGAGCTGCGCGGCGCATCTACATGTTTGCAATTGTTTACTACCGCTATGTGTGATCGCAGGCCCTTATGACGTAGTCGCGTTCTCAAACTCTCGCAGTGCAAGATGGCGGGCCGCTATGACATACTCGCGGTCGAAAAGTCTTGTGCGATCACGCAGCAAGATCCAAAATGGCACAGCGCAAGCAAAACGGGAGGGAAAACAACTCGGGGAACTCAGAATCACGGTAAGTCAACACCGCGCACGCGATATTGTATTTTGGAAGCGCGACCAAGCAAAAAAATCTGCTAGCTTGCGAATTCCGGATATTTGGGCAAATTCGCGCGATTCGAAGAACGCAAATTTGCCAAAAATCCGCAAATTCGGAATCCGCAAAAATGGAACGGATTTTCGGCCCATACTTACTCTCCTCCCTTGCTGGTGTGTAATGACTGAGGGTAGCCACTCAAAATGAAGAAAACTATTGTGTAACCCTTCCCAAAATTCCCACCCATGTTACTAGCCCACTGAGAGATGATTGTACATCAAACCCTCAAATAAGTGATAAGCTGGCTCCTCTGAGTGGAGAGGAACATTTCATCCCCACAACCCGAAGTGCATGTGCCATCACTGTTCTATGTTGGAATGTAGCGGGGCTTCGAAGTAAGCACAATTTGTCAGAATGGTTAGGCTTTGCATCAGGTTTTCACACTATCTGCCTACAAGAAACATGGACTGTCAAACCAGTTCATCTCAATGGTTTCAAAACATTCCATTCCCCAACCACTCCTTCCAGATATGGCAGGCCTGAACATGGCCTTTGTACTTCTGTTTCCAATAAGCTAGTCTCCTTCAATATAGCTGTTAGGTCTACAAATCCATTTCCCCAAATTATGTCCATAAAACTCTCGATGTCAGCTTTGCTGGTATTAGTACATTTTTATAATTACGCCTGTGACCAAGAAATATTAACTGCTTCAGGTCAACTGGGCTCCGATCTCTAAGGAGTCAAGAGATAAGATTCTTTTCAGGGGGAGGAGATTTTAACATTTAACTATGCCAGCTGCCAGCCAATAAAATTTGTGGCCTGGTCACCCCCACAAATGATGATGTTACCCACTTTTTACATACAGAATATAGAGAGAAACTCAATGAGTTACTTTTTAAATATGACCTGGGTTTTAGCAATAAACTTGGACACAGCCCAGTTGATGTAAATAACTTGTACATTCAATGGGAGTGTGGGAAGTAGCATTCTTCAAGGGGTCTGTCGCCACACCCAACAGTTGAGCGCACCGACCTCACTCATTTACATAGTTACACTCTGCACTGGTCTATGGTTGACCCCATAAAATATTTAGAACAACTAATGCAAAACCAGAGAAGGGCCTTCGGCATTTGTCTAGATGAGTCAGCAGCGGCTAATACAGTTATAGATGCATTCAATCTAATTACCAGGGAAATCAAAGCAGGGCTAACCTCCCATCATAAGAGAGGTGCAGCAAACATTAAGAGCTGGTTTGATCATGCCTTTACTCAGGCTCATAAAAACCTGAAATGGGCTCTAAACACCCTACCCAGGAACACCACCCATCCTACCCAGGAACACCATTGAAGTAAAAAACATTAAATGGGCATACAGGTTTGCCCTGAAACACAACAAAAAGGGTTTGAGGTTTTGAGGTGCCCTGTGAAAATGTACACAAGGCTTGTTGTATTAATGACAACACAGCATATTGGCATTTTTTATATTCCCCTTTTTTAAGTGATGATGATAAATCCAGACTTGAGATCGCAGTTACAGAATAAGGCTGACTTTCTCATTATTCTACATTATATGCCAGTACACCTGTGAGTGTTGTAGTAACCGCACTCCGTTAGTGCCGTGGCTGACTTACCAATGTCCTCACTCTCGCACAACTAGATTGACCTCAATTTCACCCTGGAAGAGGTCATATCGGCTCTAAAGTTGAGCATAGGAGGAAAATCGCCAGGCCCAGATGGCATCTCAATCGAACTTATTAGGGCTAATATTGATTTTTGGGGCCCTCCCTTGACTTAGATCCTATCAGAGTGTTGGATTACTAAATTCCTGGCATCATACTCAACTTCTCCCTCACCATGACCCCACAGATCAATGCTATCTCCTCCACATGCTTCAACACCCTCTGCATCCTCCGCAAGACATACAAATGGATCCTCCGAATCCAGAAAGACTGTCACCCATGCACTCATAACCAGCAGATTGGACTACGGAAACGCCCTCTATGCCGGAATCAACAAATCCCTGCTCCAGAAACTCCAGACCATCCTGAACACCGCTACCAGACTCGTCCTCTGCATCACACAACAAGACCAAATGACACAGCACCTACGAAACCTCCACTGGCTCCCCATCAAGAAGAGAGTGGCCTTCAAGCTACTCACTCACATCTACAAATCCCTCCACAACACCGGACCCAAATACCTCAGCGAAAAAGTCTCCTTCCACGCAACCAAGAGAAGCCTCTGATCCGCCGACCTCAACCTTGCCAAAACCCTGTGCATCTGCAGAGCCAGAACGGGTGGAAGAACCTACTCCTACATCGCGTACAAATGCCTGGAATGAACTCCCGCTCAGCATCAGACGTTCCCCCACTCTGCATCCCTTCAGGAAGAGTCTCAAAACCAGGCTCTTTGGGTGAAACCTAGCTGCATGTTTCCCCCAGCGCCTTGAAACCCTCACGGGTGAGTAGCGTGATTCACAAATCCCTGATTGATTGATTGATTGATTGATTGGTCTGAGTCTCATATTGTGTCAATATTTAAGAAAGGCGATTGCATTTGCTTGCCCATTACATACCCATCTCCCGTTAGATTCACTAGTTAAAGTGGTTGGTTGCATGCTTTTATGTAAACTACATTAGTAGACTGACTGTAATAACATTATTTCGGATTTACAATACGGATCCCGACCGGGAATTGGGAATATGGAGCAGGCTATCAACCTGAACTTGCTGATAGGCAAATATGTACACATCAAACGTGGCAACTTGTTTATGATATTTGTCAATCTGTCCTCTGCTTTTGACTATGTAGTCCATGATGAACTCTGATCTGTCATGCTCACAATGGGAGTAGATATCACTATAGTCAACTTTCTCAGATATCTATATTCAACTAGCACTGCAAGGGTCTGAAAGGTGAATGAACTCAAGCATTTAGCATTCAAAAATGGATTCAACAAGGGTGATACTTAATCATTTTTGTTTATTCTCATATTAATAGCCTGGGTAGCACTCTTGTCAATAAATGTTCTGATCTGCCGCAAGTTGGGCATCGACCCATACTGGTTCTGCTTTATGCAGATGATGCAGTGTTTATGTCTCGCACCCTGCTTGCCCTACAGCGTCTTCTCAATGAATCTGTACACTATACGCATAATCTTTGGTTACAAATCAACATGAGCAAAACCTTTGTTATGAAAGCAGGCAAAAGAACAGCAAAATGTGGTAACATTCAAATTGACAATGCCATCTTATCGCAAACATTGTTTTTTTCATATTGAGGAATCCTATTTGACTGCGCGCGGAATTGCTGTAAATTCTAGAAGTCTCCAATTCGTTAAATCCATATGGCCCTGTTAAACTTTTCTAGGGAACTAGCAGCCTGATTCATGTAGCCATTAGCGCTCGCAAAAGGGCCAGATTCTGAGAATCTGGCCCTTTGCGAGTGCGATTTTTGCATTTGGTATTCACAATCCCAAATGCAAAAATCGCTATTTAAGAATTCGCATATTTGCGAGGAATGGCATTTAAGGAATCTCTAGTAGAGATTCCTCAAATGCTATTCATGACACATCAAGAAATAGCGATTTTGCACTTTTGGGGCCGCTATTTACCGAGAGGTCAGACCTGTCGGTAAATAGCAAAAACTCAGAAAAATGCTTTTAAAAGCATTTTTCTAAGTTGCATGTTGCACACACACATGTCCTTTGGACATGTGTGTGCGCAACACCTGTTCAAATGTGCATTTTAGGGGTGCTACAGGGCGTCCTTTGGACACCCCTGGCACCCTTAAAATCGCTATCTCATTTGCGAGTAGCAAATTGCTACTCGCAAATAAGGGATACTCCCCATTCATTCCTATGGGCCTCTTGGCCCATAGGAATGAATGGGGAGTTTTTGCGAGTAGCAATTTGCTACTCGCAAATAAAGAACATGTAGGAATCGCTATTTTATTAGCAATTCCTACATGAATGCCGTTTTGCGTGTCCTCAATAGCGAGTCGCTATGATTCGCTATTAGGGCCACGCAAAACGGCATGTACATGAATCAGGCTGTAGGTATCAAGCACACAAAAGAAATTTTGACTATCTACATTTCCAAATGTTGATCAATTGCGATGTATGGTTCTGAGTTGTGTGGTTATGTAAATGTTGAGGCTTTACAGCTGTCGGAAAATGCTTTTTTTTTTTTTTATCCTCTTGCGCTTCCAAAAAGCTAATGCAATTTTGCATGCTATTCTGAGTTGAGTGCATCATACTTAGCAGACTTGATAAATGTTTAGCCAGTTTTGCTCTGGCATAAAATGTGCCCATCTGTCTTCACAGAACTTAATCGAGCCACCACAAAGGATTGTTGTGGATCGGAGCATGCTCTAACAATCCCTTGGCTAAAGTTTGTCAAACAATTCATGTCTGACATTGGCCACTCTGAATATTATGACAATCCAGTAATCCTGAGTAATTTCCTGAGGAAATCGCTAAAGCTGGAATCTTTACCTTTGCTTGAGGAACTGAGGTTGTCCATTGAATTGGTTAAACAGTAACTGTTTCCCAAAATTAAACGATTTTGACCACTGTTTCAATGCAACCATACCTAGTTAATGTACTCAAAGCCCATAATAGATTTGTTATCACATGCTTTAGGCTTGATATTTTTCACCTCTTGATGAGCTTTCCTAATAATAATAATTGGTCACATGAGTTGATGTTTTGTCCCTGTGATAACCGATCCAAACAGTCCACCATGCATATATTCTTTTTTTGTAAATTTTATGCCAATTTGAGAAACTCTTTTATCAAGCCGTTAATTAAATCTCTAAATTTTAAGCATTGTGGACTGGTTAGTTTATAATTACAATTATGTCACAATTTGTAGATATGTATGGTTTTATCATGATTTTTATGGGCTGTTATATCGCGTAGAAAGATGCTATTAGGTGAGCAGATTACTGTTGCCTTACCTTAAATTATGTCTGTATTTTTATTATCCCATTTTTAAAATCTATTTTTATCCAATTTACTGTATTGTATTTTACTATGTACGCTTTTTTTTGCTTCACTACGTGATATCCAATGAAGCCTATTTACTCGATAGCATTGTTCTGGTGTCCTGGAAACTGACAAGAACAACTGAGTGCTGTAAACAAATAGAGTTAAAATAAGGAAATACATGCACATGGGGCAAAATGAAAAGCACATGCTTACAAAGGAAAAACAATGCACAATGGGGGTTACACTTTACTTGACACTGTAGTATGGCATTTAACTTTACATATGGAGTCTGTAGGTATTCCAAGTGTAGCTCCATACCAACAGGCACAGTGGTTAGAGCACCAGTAGGAAGCAAACAGTAGCTGGAGTTTCATGGCGGTTTAAGTGATTGCAAGGGAGGGGAATCCTGACAGTACTCCGACAACTTATTACATTTAATATGTGATATCTTTTGTATGGGAACATGCAGAAATGTTGACCATCCTGCCAGGATATGTGGGGCGGAGATGTTCCCTGCCCCACTTACATTTTGAAGGAGCTGCCTCAGCATACCCACAAAGAACTTCACACAAGCCTTTTGTTACCCGAGACCCTTTGGATTCTGTGCAGGGTGGAAGGAAATTCCAGAGCTATATGTAGGGGAAAGATTCTAGAAGTTAATCCCAGCTGGCACTAGGTACACAAATAGGACCCTCAGAACCAAACTTCAATTCACTCTTTGACCTGCGGGGGACCCCCAGAACGACTACTTTGTACTTCAGAGAACTGCTCAACTGCTTGAGGAGCCTGCTTTGTACCATAGAGAACTGCCCTGCTGCCACCAGAGGACTACCCTGCTGCTTGATGCTTGGATTGTACTCTCAGATGACTGCCCTGCTGCTTGATGCTTGGATTGTACTCTCAGATGACTGCCCTGCTGCTTGAAGCTTGGATTGTACTCTCAGATGACTGCCCTGCTGCTTGAGGCCTGCCTTGTCACTGGATCCTAGGACTACAAAAGTGCCTCCAAGGGTCTGGTGTCTGACTTCCAGTTCGGAGCTACATGGACACAATAAGCTTCAGAGGCCTCTCTGCAAGTGGCCATCTGTCCTACTGCAGTGGATCTGCCTTGACCTGCAACTGGACCTGCTTAAGTCCTGCTTGCCCCTGCTGGAGTGAATTCCTGATCTTCAAAAGGTGGCTCCCCAGGTCCTGGACCTTTGGCTGGCATCAGTTGAGCGCCTCCTAGGTCATTCAAAGAGTACTAGCAACGATCTTCCTGCACCAGTTCATAGTAACCCTGTACTTGCTAATAACAGGAACATTGGCTTGAAAAATCTGGTTATGTGTCGGACCGTTTTAATACAGCCCAGCAAGGCCGCCTGTGCCTGGGGCTCCAATTGATCCCCTATCCCATTTGGGACCACATTATGTGACAAGATCAGACTAGCTGAATGAACCAGTATGTGCTGCCTTACAGCCTGGTCAATGGTGTGACATGGTTGGATCTATGTTAAGTCGTTTTTCGGGTTGAAAAAATGCTAGAAGGAGTAGCACAAAATTAAGCAGTTTATGCCTATAGTTCAGGGAGACCAAATTGGTCTTCATGCAAATATATTTCCATTTCCCAGCAGTCTGTTCCACTCAGTATCTACCTCCCAGGCCTGCTCCCATTTTGAAATAAGAAACTGTATTGTAAAATGTAGGTACCCATCTTATATAATCCAAGGATATGATTAGCTTGGTTAATGGAATGAATTCCCACAGCTCCTCAGGAAACCAGGATCTTCTCTACTGTTGTTTGCATCAGACAAAGGTAGATGTATATATGTATACAATGAGGGGGGTCACATCCGGTCTTGTACTGCTCTAGCATAAGAACATTCCCCTCTACATAAAGATTACCATTTCAGTCAAGCCCAACTAAGCTGGTATCTGTAATATCAAGCACTCTTTGGTGAGTGAAGGGGTGAATCGGAGCCAGTGGCAGTGTTGGTTAGTACAGAAAAGACAAGCTGCACATCCATGCCCATCAAGTGGCTGCTCTAGTGAATATTTTAGTCAAAGGGCTTGGCAATCCCTCTGGTAACAAATACCTCAGGGTGATACCTTCAGTTTGCTCCTTCTTTGGTGCAAGGCACTGGGTTGCTAGGTAATATGCTTCCAGGTCTGGAACCTCAAACCCATCTCTCTCATAAGGGAACGTCATAGTCTCCCAGCTAATCTTAGGTTGGTTGCCTGACCAAATTGACCTTGTTATCAGTGTTTTAAGGGTTTGGAAAAGTTATTTAGAGAAATGGGCACATTCATAAACAGATAAAGACATATTGGGAGCACTAACATTTTAATCAGTGCAACACGTCCAGCCTGACAAAGATGGGATTTTATCAAAGCATCTCTGGTAAGTTAGTCTATCCATTGCCGGGCCATAGTTCATTCTAATAACAAACTCCAGATCCCTATGAAGACTCACCCCTAGATTTAGCAGAGTGTTCCTTCCAGCTAAATAAATATTCCAACTCAGTTTTGGAAGTGTTTTTAGTGAGCGGAAACAATTCAGTTTTTCTAAAGTGATGGATATTCCAAAAACTTTAATTGCCAACCTAAGGGAAGGTTCTGAAATTCTCGCCAGAAAAGTAATAAAATATCCTTAGCATATATGGAGAAAAGTAGAAAAAACATGTGGAAGCAGAAGCCTTTATGCCTATATGCATATGTTTTTCCTGCAATTGGTGAACACTACAATTAGCAAGGGCAACAGCGAACAGTTCCCTCTGGTACCCCTAATTACAAGGAATGCATCTGATGTCAATCCATTTGCATGACGTTAGGCCACTGGTTTGGAGTACAGCATCAGTAGTAATTGTTGAAAATATACTACCTTGTCAATCCTTCACAGTGTGGCCATCAAAATAGGTCACTCTAAAGAATTCTGTGTATAAAACGACTACCGCGCTATCCATTTTAAGGTTTCAATTAAGATAGGGCTATCAACATAGAATGCAATTTGCTACTGTGTGACTAAGTGGAACAAATCCTGATTGCAGTGAGGAGATAAAGCCTTCCATCAGCGACAGATGATTCACGATCATCTTTATCAGGATCTTATTGTCTAGGTTAAACAATGAGAGTGGGTAGTAAGTAACACATTTGATAAACTATCTTCATACCTTTAGGAGCACCGTGATAATAGTGTCTCATAGTGCAGGGGAAAATCAACATTTCAGAGCATATAAAACTCAAGTAGAAGTGAAATCTATATATTTTTATAACGTTATAGAACTCAGAGAACAGAGCCTGGCACTTTACCTCTCGATGGACTCTCAATGGAAGTTTGTATCTGTTCAGCTGGCACTTGTTCACTTAGGAAGAATCTATGGCTTTTTTCTAACCACACTATGGCTAATTTCTCTAGGCCTTTTTTCATGTTGTCAGTGGTTACATCTGTCCGCAAGGCATAGAGTCGCTTCCTCATCGATATCCGTGATATCAGCCAGAAAATCATATGCTGGTGCGAGTCATGTGCTGAGTAATTAAATGTGCAATCCCTCCCTTTGTTATGTTGTTGCTGTCATAAGTCAATCAGTTTGAACGTATCCAGCATGTCAACCAGCATTGCTGCCGCCTTTAGATTATGAGAGCCCCTTCTTTTGGGGGAGTCCAGCTCAGGATTCAGTACAAACCAAAGTCTCCTCCACATAGTAACATTTCTATCTCAGTGCTTCTCATTATATTTAGGATATCATGAAACATTTTGGTTGTGTCTATGTCCGAGGCATAAGTATTTACTAAAACCAGTTTCTTGTTATACAGTTATACGACCAGTACAATATATCTGCTTTCCCTATCCTCAAATTTCTGGGTCAAGTCTGCATAGCTCTGTATGAAACAGGCTCCACAAGGGTAGGAACTACAGGAGAAGAAGTATATATATGGACCCCATCTCTTAGCAAATTCGTTAGGGCTTCGTGGCTCCAGATGCATCTCCTGCAGCATGGACAGGGCCATTCTATGTCTGCCTAAATATGTCAGCACTCTTCCCACTTTATTAGGATTATTTATTCTCCTCATGTTCCAGGATAGTAACAATAGCTTATCTTTAAGGGAGCTCAGCATTTTTCAAGGGGCTTGGCATTTTGTCTGTATCTACTAAGGTCTAGGGCCACCATGTCATCTATATGCATAGGTGCTCCTAATGTCTGTAGCTTTTAGTATATTTAACGAATTCTAATCTCCTTGTCCACACCACAAAGAATGATCATCTCAACAATCAGTGCTAAGCATCCCAAACAAACACTGCACCAACCATGTAAATAGAGTGAAGATGTTGAACACCTAAAAACGTAGTGTGCCGATTAGCATCCATGCTTTAAGAAGTATATACTTATACCACTCTGCGGGCAGTATGGTGTCGACAATGTAGACAACTAGGAGTTGCAGTATCTCATATTAACATGCCCATTTATTTCTGTTTGCAAATTAAGTCCCAGGTGTGCATTGCCAGGGGTCTCCGCCTCCCACTCGTACGCGTAAACATTCTATGGATTCCTGCCTATTGACATTCAGAGAAACCTGCATAATCCACATCATTTGTTTCCACCACAGGGACATGACTCTTGGTTGTGGTTGGCGACTATTCCGTCCGTGGCATTTATTTCCTTTTTTTATTTATTAAGTTTTTTTTGAGGCAGCAAGCAGGTCAAGAACAAAAAAAAAAAAAAACAAGGACATACATAATATACAAGTTACATTACCAAAATCATGCATTTTAAGGCGTATCCCTTAACTATCCTATCCAATTAGTGGCATTTATTTCCTGATGTTACATTTCTTGCAGATCTTGGCCATCTCACTTGTATTTGTAAAGATATGGATTTTCCTGCTGAATTTGACTTTTAGCCGTGTCAGGTACAGAGTTAGTGTAATTGATTTCTTTAGCCGAGTTGGTTCGATTCCCTTTTGCAACCTTGTCTCTGGCTTCTTGTCCTGATGAAGTTAACCTGGGTATGTAGCTAGAACAGAGCTGAAGAATTGCGTCAGCCTCTCTCCCTTGCCAGCCAAAGGGCTATGTTTTGGTCTTTGATCAAATGGGGGGCACACCTGTGGGTAGTCTAGAGCCTACTCGGTGGTAGTACTGTTCCTCTAGAAATGTCTCAGAAAAGTAGACCTGGCCAAAGAACTCAGTGAGCAGTGTCTCAACAAAAGCATCACAATGTGCCCTTGTTTGTCGACTCAACTGCACCTATGATGCACCTTGATTGGGCCTCTAAATCTTCATTCTTATCTGCTATGGCAATGATGAGTCTCTCCAATTGCATTAGTTTTTCTGAGGGTGCT
The DNA here is from genome assembly GCF_964261635.1 of Lissotriton helveticus. Lineage (NCBI taxonomy): Eukaryota > Metazoa > Chordata > Amphibia > Caudata > Salamandridae > Lissotriton > Lissotriton helveticus. Next base: position 1,228,643,270 of record NC_136057.1, on the reverse strand, counting down.
GTGGAGTTGTCCTTCTGGTTGGGCATCCCCCACTCTGCTCCATCTAGCCAGACATTATGGTGATTAACCATTTCAATAAGTTGGTCAAGGTAGGATGTTGCTGTTGATTTTATTGTCAATGGATTGTAAACAAGCCTTAAAATCCAGCACGATAGGCAATGTTGCCACTGGGGCCTGACAGCTTCAGCTCTGTTACCCCCTCCTTAGGCTCCTTTGCCCTTTTCAGCTCCAAAAGCGGTGCCACCCTCGCCCAGCTCAGCAGGCTGGGGCTAGAAGCCACCAGTGATCAATCTGTCATAAAGGGTGAAGTAGTTTCTCATGCTTATGACACTCAGTTAATCGCATCAATAGGCAAAACTGCTTACATTCCAGAAACGTCCTTTAAATTGAGTCTAGTTAAGGTTATTACATGGATGCAGAGGAGTTACTTAAAACGTAGCTTAGATATAACTGAGATTCTTATTATTGAAGCCTTCAAGAAATTCTCCATCAATGATTGGTGGCCCGAAAGGCTAACAACTTCTTCTTCCCCAGCTCTGGTAGCAAGAAATCTTGGAGTTAAATGTGATAGTGTGTGTACTTTCCTTCATTGATTTCCTTCTGTTATGGGTACTTGTTTCACATTACTCGATACACTAAAGTAATGCTTCGATTTACTGCCTATTGAAGCTCAGAAAATAGTAGTTCATGTATTAATTATTTCCAGACTTTACTACGCCAATAGTCTTTGATTAGGCCTCCCCAAATTTCTAATTAATTTGCTAAAGGTGGCTCCAAACACAACAGAAAGACTGGTCTTAAACAACGTTTTTGTTCATCTATCTCCCAGCATCTCAAACAGCTTCATTGGCTACCAGTGCACACGAATATTCAGTTTAAGGCACTAGTTATAGTGCATAGAGCATTTAATGACATTGGTCCCAAACACCTTTGGGAAAGATTCCAACTTTACACACCACTTAGAAGCCTTATTTATGAAAGTCTTGCGCCGCCAGTGCGTCACTTTTAAAATGGGAAAAAGTGACGTACTAGTGGCGCAAGGCCTTCATAAATGAGGCCCCTGGTATCTAGAAATGCTATGCCCTTTAAATTTCCGAAAATCAAACTAATAAGAAAAGGAAGAAGATATTTCTCCTTCCTAGCACCAAGGGCTTGGAATAAACTTCATTTCACTCATAATGAGAATCATTTTAGGAAGCCTAGGAAGACTTGGTTATTCTCCTAATCCACATTCTGCTTTTTAAACAAACTTCCTACGACTGTCGGTTATCAATGGGAAAACTTATGGGGCTGCTTTTTGAGATTCACAAAACATTGTTTCATTTATTCATTCAACATGAACCTCTTCCACAGGCCATCAGGGCTCCAGGGGCTTCAAACTGGCCCTCGTTCAGCACACAGTGCCAAAAGCAATACTCTGGTAGTTCTTGACACCAGGTAAAGTGTGAGGTCCTCAGTGCAGGCAGGACAGGACACCCAATAAAATCCTTGCAGGTCCAGCAATAGGGTCACAGGCTGTAGCCCAGTGCAGCTCAACAGGGCCTCAGTGAATTGGTGTGAGTATGGAGCAACCCCAATATGCACCGCCAGGAGCACCACCAGGAGCATTCAATCATCCAAACAAAAGCATTACACAACTTAAGAAGTATCATGTACACCACTTGGGGATGCAAGCAAGAAGCCTGGAAGGAAGCATCGAAAGCTGCAATTAAGCAGCTATTTCAAGTCTGTATGTGGAGGTCTATTTGCTCTTAAGATGATTTGGAATTTATCTGATAGCTGCCTGCTGGGTTATGCAGTCAAAAAGTGTGTACAGTTATGAGTGAGAGTATGTAGAGATAACACCATCAAAGTATTCCTATTATCAAACAATGTTGGTAAATGTGTGTCGTTCTGTTAAGCAGTCAACATATTCTGAAGAATTGTTTTCAGGGATTGAAACATAGCATAATTTGAATTTCGAGTGCCTTCCAAACTCGACAAGATGTCAGAAAGTTAGTAAACAATTGAATGGAAAAGCATTGCTTTTAATTTTACATAACATTTTGCAACTATATTAAATAAATAGAATCAACAAGAAAATGTCTGTTAGATATAAACATAATACAGAATAACATTTTTACAAGCATTTGTCTATACTGAGGTGAATAGTGTTCAGAGGAGAATGGGCAGCATGAGTAAGTAGTAGGCAGTACAAGTGTCTATGTTAGTTTTGTTCATCTATTTGAGTCTCTGGAGTCTTAGAGCCCCTTTCATAGTAGCATCAATGCTTTCTCGAGATGGTTCCAGTCTTGCAGTCATTTCTGGATTCGATCTCTGAAGATAAATACTGTCATTTTTCATCGCCGTACAGCTGCAGTTTCCATTATTTGTGTTTAGATGCCTCTGCATTATCCCTTCATAATTCGGACCACCCAAAATTAAGAGTTCCAGTGTATTCCTTACTCCATTTAGGCATGTAAAGTTCTCAGCTGGAAAAACTAAACATTTACATTTTTTGACCTTCATCGATAGATTGTTATTTCTGCATGGCACGAACAACCTTGTTCCTTCTGAAAAGGAAAAAGGACAATGTAGAGTTGCAGGCCATTTCTTGAAGGAGACGTCTCATGTTCTCAATGGCCACATGGGCCTGTTCACTCTTCAAGAATTGAGAATTGCACTTTGCTATTCTATGTATGGCAACCTTAATGATGGTCTTTGATCACATTGGTGTTCAGATTTTCTGAATCTATCTGCCAACATCCCAAACTCACTCCTCACGGCCGATATGACAGATATGCCCCGTTTTTTGTTGCCACCAATTTGCTACCTTAGAATGTAATCCTTTTTTCATGCGAAAGTAGAAAATATGTTAACTTGAGAATAATGGCCTCATTCACAAAGATAAACTTACACTTTTGTGTAAGTGTAGGTTTTTTTTTATTCACAAACTACAACTTACTATGGGGACTCCGCAGCTGGGAAGGATAACTCAGCACATACAAATATAGGTCAGGCCTATTTTTGGATGTGTGGAGTTCTCCGCGCTGACTGTAGCGTCTCCGCAGTCGTAAACTTAGTATTAACCAGTAGTTTGTGAATACAAATATGTGAACTGAGACATAAATGTATGTTTACCTTTGTAAATCAGGCCCACACTGTTTATTCTCTGTAGGTATAGGCAACATCTTCTTGTATCTTTCCTTTGGCATTCCTTGGGCTTCATGAATAGTTCTTTCCATAGCTCTCTTTTTTTAAGCTCCTTTATTCTTTCTGTTGTTTTTTTCTAAAGTCAACAATCCTGCCTTAGATACCATGATCCTTCAAGGTGTAACATGAATGCCTTTATCTAAGAAGATGATTAAGTGATGTCCCAAGGTTCTTAGAAACCTCCTGATACCCTATCTAAATAATTTGGCTCTTCAAAGGACTTTGCAATGTGTGGTTCCTGCGTTCAATTAATAGATCTAAGTATAGCCATGTTGAAAACCTTAGCAGGTCTTTGTAGCTAGTTTTGAACTTCATGTGCCTCAATTTCTTTACGTCTATTCCCATGATCATGATCTCTGATTTACCTCAGGGCTCTTCAACGTATTCATCGTGTGGTACTCCACCGTCCTTGCCAGGAATTGCTTGAGGGCAGCAGGGGTCTTCATAGTTAGCACAGAGTCACCACATGTAGGAAGTTTAAAGACCATCATTCTACAAATCCTAGTAATTTTGCAAATCTCAAAGACTTTGCAACCTCAACAGCATGCTTATTGGGTTACAGACACCACATGTGGAAACACCTGACTCGTTTTATTGGCTACGACAAAGAAAATCACTTTCCTCATACCAAAAGTCAACAGGATTCAAAGTAGCTCAATGAAAGACATTACATTATTGCTTATATTGGACGCATACCAACAAACGCCGTATTCAGGATTTGAAATGCATTTATTGTTTATTTATTTATCAAGGGGAGTGCTACGTGTAGTAACAAGATTACTTCAGGGTGATGGCTAAGAACAAATGCAAAAACCTGGAGGGAAGTTTTTGAAGAGGAGGGCCTTACTAGGATATTCTTCTTTTAAACCTCCATGAAAGTGTATTTCAGGTAAAGACGATTGAAATACAATATTAAATAATTCACTTTTCACGGTGGCACGGCGCTGTCAAGTGTGCCGTGTAGCTCGGAAAACGAATACAGCTCTCAGGTAGGTATCTAAAAACCAAGGCCAAGTTCCAAGGTGAAAAACAAGCAAGATATCCAATAAAATATTTAATGTGCTCATGTAGCATCATTATGCACAGTAACAGAAAAAAAAACCCTTCAACTAATGTAGTTTTAAATCCCTGAATAATCCCAGCTAGCTTTATTTTTTAAATAGCAAATAAAAGCATAAGGCCCAAGGGACATTTGTTTAAGGCTTTTCTCCGATTCTCTTATAGGTCATAAATACGATTATGCTCTTCTCTCCTTTTCATTGTGTCAGGAACATTTGTACAGTAAGTACTCTCTTTTTAAAACCTATTTGCTGTGCTGTACATTATAAATTCTTAGCTGTGCTTCATCCAGTTTCTCATTACTGGCTTAGGGAAAAAAGGAGCCGTGTTTTATTGACCTTTCTGTCTCTAAACATAACTTAATGCTACCTTTTTATTTTCAATGATCATAGCACTTTAGGACTGGAGAGATGATTCAATCAGTTCCATAATAGTGTCATGCATCTTTAATTTTATCACTGACTGAAAAGTAGAAAGCTCTTCTGCATTATACGAAGGGAAAATTATGTTCACAGTGTGCTGATGAGCACATTGACAAATCCATTTTTAAGATGGAGGGAGCATTTTTGATTTTATGACCTTTTTTCCCTTTCGAATAATGAAGTAGGGTAGTTTTCATCTTCTAACTTGATTTCTTCCTTCATGTTCCTCTCTATTGAAGAGCGAGGACGCCTCATAATTTAGCAACTTTCCCTATTATGTTCCATCACAAATAATTAAATCACTCTTTATTTCAAACAACATACTTTCCTTTGAAAAGTATTGTCTTACGTAAGCTGTGGAGGATAGAATCGCATGTGCATATGTTCTCCAGTGACTGGGAATACAGAGTGCGTGCATAGATAAAGGAAAGAAAGGCAGCTGCTTTACAGCATCACCAGCAGAGAGAAGCAAAGGGATGTATTGTACAGGGGACCTGCAGATGTAGCGGTTTTACTAAGAAGAGGGCAAGAAGACTATTGTGGTGTGTCTTCGCTGTCACAGATCTATCCAAGAGTATTTGGAATGGAATGTGGTAACCTTACAACCTGGTTGTAGCCTACCCACATTTTGGTGGTAAACTGTAACACCTGAAAACATTCCCTCATTGATTGGACCTTCAAGCAGAACCTTCTTTCCAAGGAATACTTCAACAAATACATTTTCACAAGCCTCACACTGTTCCTGGAAGTTAGTCCGGTCATCAAGATCACTTTTGCAGCCCACTACTGGCTAGTGAGTAACCGAGCTATTTCCATATCAATTATTTTGTCTTGGGATCGATGCTAAACATTCTGGATAAGTCTTAAAAATGGCAGGTCTGGGGCTAACATTACTGGTAACAACATCAGCTATATTATTCATATCTCTGCGCTCGACAGGGTACGTCATTCATAAATGTATTTTGTGCCAGTCTTTACGGTGAAACCACTTCACCAGCAAAGGCTTCTGGTTAAATGCAGGATAAAGGCCAGCAATGAAGCACTGACAAATAGAACACTGTTCCACCACAGTGCCCCAGCACCACGAACAACCTACCACAAGAAACAATGAGGCATAGTCACAAGGAGCTATTGCGGAATTAACTGCACTTTATCGCAGTCAAAGTCATGATAAATTTACCACGCCACTCACAAGCAGGTGCTAACAGCCCACAGAACCACTTTTCCCACCATAGCAGCCGCAAAAAAGATTGCCACAGAGGAGCCCCGCAACTATCGCTAAAGAGATGCAGAGAATGACACAATCACAACTGGTGACAAGCATGTGTCGGGACAGACACCATCACACATTTACTATTGAAGCAAACAATTAAACTTTATTGAAACACAGAAATCACTTTAAGACACATGGCGGCTCCCCTCAACACATTCCGTAGGTCACAGCCTGCAAGACAAAGAACATGATGAGAAGGAGTGTCCTGCGCACATCAAAGGACAGAGAGAGAGAGCAAAGGAGACAGAAGAAGAGAGATAGAGAGAGAAAAGAGAGGGGGAGAGAAAGAGAGAGAGATGGAGAGAGATAAGAGAGAGAGAGAGACAGAGAGAAAGAAGAAGGGGGGAGAGAGAGAAAGAGAAGAAAAGAGAGAGAGAAGAAGGGGGGGAGAGAGAGAACAAGAAGAGAGGGGGAGAGAGAAGAAAGGGAGAGAGAGAGAGAGAGAGAAGAAAGGGGGACAGAGAGAGAGAAGAAGAAGAGGTGTTTTGGGTAGCGGCTGAACTTCGTCTTCCTCTTCCTCTTGTCCTTGCCCTTCCCTGTCCCTGAGGACCTGGGCTGGTCGTCCGGGGTGCTTGTGGGATTGCGCTCATCCTCTGCGCCTGCTCCTGCAGCCTCCATCGTGCTAGGGTGTTGGTCAGTTTGTGTTTGTGTGTTTTATCTACTTTTATGGGGATTTTTCCCACCTACCAGGTGTGTGTTGCAGACCTGGTGCTGCTTATTGCTGGGCCTATCACATGTTTGTTGTGGTTTGTGTTATTGTTTCCATCGCGGTGGTTGAATCGCGGACATTGTCCTTGGTTTCGGCAGACTATCGCATGCTACCACCATGTTATTTTCCCGCTATGGACTGCGATGTTGAAAGTGGCGTTATGCTACTCTTGCGGTAGTTATCACACGTTCTTGTGAATATACCCCAATGTATGAAGAGCATGAGATTCTAACAACTTTAATTGCAAATGTGATGCATGCAATAAGCAGCGCATCTAAACTTTGGATAGGAAGGGCCCAATAATATCTACGGGAAAAAAACACATATACCCACATTTACCACAAGTAAAATGCGAATGGAGGCATCCAAATCACATGAAGAAAAGTCTATCAACTTTAATAATGGGCCACACATGTGCATATCTAGAAAGCCTGCCACACACTCAGATTGGATGGTAAGGATATATTTCCTGAGCTTCACTGCCTTACACACTCACTATCAGGCATTGAATCGTGCCCTTACTGAACTGTTGTTGGCTTCTGTTTAATGTCACACAGCCTTTATTGAGTCAGTAAGGCTTAAGACCCTCAGACAAGCTGAGCCTGCAGATACAGGCCTGAGTCATTTTAGAGCTTTTAAATGTCAAATAGTGAATAATAAATACACTCAAAAAGTACATATTTTTCTTATGATATTTACAGAGAAAACACATTTTTCATAAAAATGAGAATGAAAAATGTGAATTGTGGTATTGAATGCTTTGCGGAATTGTTTTGGATTCTATTAATATATCTTCAGTGAGATCACAAAACGTAATAAACCATAAGAGAATCCGTAGAAGAAGCAGAGAAGCAATAGCAACCGTACCATTTTTAGGTCCTCATTACAAGTTGCCAAAGCAAGTTTCCGATTCCCAAAATATAGCTCTGAAAATGGAGAAACCCGATAATTCTGTGCCCAGAGAAACTGGACCCGACTTTGCTGTTACAGGGGCAGAGGATGTAGGCTTTATCCGAACCAAGTCCCATCCGAGCCCTGCAGCAGAATGAAGGGGACAAGACAATGCCCCCTCAGAAAGAAGATGGCCCACACGTAATCAAACCAGTATATCATTTTCTTCTGCTGAACTTTAAATAATGAAAACATTAAATAAATGTCGAAAACGACAAGAACAACACCACAAAGTGATTAAATATGAAACGTACACAGAACACATGGAATGGACATAGTATTTAATTAGAATCATAAACAAAATATTGAAGCTAAAAGTCTGTAAACATATCTATTGGATTGTGCTCATGTTAGATCACATATTAAACGTAATATGAAGGGGTCTACTAACTAAGATTAAACACAGTGTTTTTGTCACACAAGTGATGCAAATTGACGCTAAATCTTTTTCCACCTATTTACTTTTCAGTGTAATGCAAAGCACTGCTAAGCAACCAAATGTCTAAAGTGAAACTTGACCTACCTGCCACCCTCCCTTTGGACATGGTTCCCCAACTGGCAACACCAATAATATATTCCAATATCAGCCGGGCGGAAAACCCAAATCTGACCAGTGCTTTTCGCAATATCACTAGCAATTGAAAAGCAGTCACCTTCTTCCTAGATCTGTGCCTAAAAAACGAATCAATGCTATGTCCACTGCGTAGCACCCAACACAACCCCCATGTCACTGGGCATCGCCGCGAGTAACCTATCGCATGCAGAACAACCCGCTTACCCTGAGACTTTTGGTCTGTTTTGGAGCAACCATTGATTCAACCACTGAGAAAAATACTCCCACAGCACCCCCTCCTGGCCCCTGCCCCTTCCGACACTTGGTGAATGCTAAAGAACATCCAAAATATAAGTACCAAGAACAAGCAACATTGCGATCGCTCGCTGCACACTGCAAGAACCGACCAAAAACTCCACACTCACCATTTCTCACGCCTACATTTTTGGCATCCTGCGTCCCAACCCACCTGTTGAAGGTGCGCAACCCCACCAGAATTTACCCATGAATGCAACGCTTACCACTTTGCCCAGCATGATTGTGACCTGAGTCAGGCCTTTTTCAATCAAATACAGTGTAAACTGGATCACATCGCCTGCCCGCAACCGATCCTCTACACTGCACCCCTGAACCCAACTACTCCCTCTATGCCTGACTATAAGCTCTCTGATTTGACTCCATGAGGGACCCTACCACCAGCTGTACCATCCTGTTTTGCAAACCAACCATAACTACTCTAGCATGGACTTCAGGTCTCTGCCGGCGTCCTTGGCCAACTCCTGGAATCACCCTACTGTGAACAAGACAAAGCATTCACAGTGTCATTGTCCACACCTGGCACATGCTGTGCTCTGAAAGAGTTATTGTGACATGAACAACTCAAAACTAATATTGACAGACATTTTAGAACCTGCACATCTCTGGCTGACTGTCTGTTCACAACCTCGACTAAAGACATGTCATCCACTCTGAACAGCATCTTCCTCTGTGACAACTCTGCACCCCACAAGGACACAGGTACAGCTAAGGGGAACAACTCCAGAAAGGCAATGCTCCTGTCCCCATTAGCACACTACTATGACCATCGCTCCGCACACCTCCTGCTTTGCCAAAAAAGATCAAAACCCACTCCCCGACAGCGTCTGAGAATATTTGTACATCCTAGTCCATCTCATTATAACGCGCTAGTGGAATCCTGCTGAAAGAGTGCAAGAAAACACCAGATCTACAGATTCTCCTTAACCCCTGCCATGAGCCTTAAATGATGATGAGGTACTGATAGACCCAATAGGGTGAGACTCACTCTTCTGCAAAAAAGTCCCTTCTGCCCTTATTACACTACAAGCAAAGTTCAATTGACCTAACAGTGCATGGACCTCTCTCACATTCACCTTCTCTTGTGCGAGCATGTAATCCAACAGACTTAACATCTTTTTGTTTGTCTCTTGTAGCAACCACGCTTCCACATGACCAGAGGCAAGTTCAATTCCAAGAAAGAATTGCACTGTTTGTGGGCGCACTGTTTTTTCCAATCAGTCGGACCCTGTGCCTCATGGGAACAGTCCAGCCCGAACTGCCAAGCCATGCCTTCCCTTCGCTTTGTTCGTCATAAAATGGCAGGGTATGCTCAGACGTGAGTCCCTTACTCACTTTGCCACTGGATTCAAGCAAGCCTGGCTGAAGACGGCTGAAATGCCAGAAACCGGTCCTAGGAAGCTTGTTTCCGGTCCAGGGAAGGCATGGCTTAGCAGTTCGGGCTGGACTGTTCCCATGAGGCACAGGGTCAGACTGATTTGCATATGGCCATGTCTAAACTGGGGTGGCAGAGTAGGCTAAAGAACGGTGATGGATTAAACCCAGATCTGTTGACTGGGTGTGAGTGTTTGATTGGTTCAGATGCTCCGTCCATCACCACCCCCTTTTGTACCGCTTTGTTCGCCATAAGTTGGCTGGGTATGCTCAGACGTGAGTCCCTTGCTCACTTTGCCACTGGATTCAAGCAAGCCTGGCTGAAGACGGCTGAAATGCCAGAAACCGGTCCTAGGAAGCTTGTTTCCGGTCCAGGGAAGGCATGGCTTGGCAGTTCGGGCTGGACTGTTCCCATGAGGCACAGGGTCAGACTGATTTGCATATGGCCATGTCTGAACTGGGGTGGCAGCGTGGGCTAAAGAACAGTGATGGATTAAACCCAGATCTGTTGACTGGGTGTGATTGTTTGATTGGTTCAGATGCTTCGTCCATCACCACCCCCTTTTGTACCGCTTTGTTCGCCAGAAGTTGGCAGGGTATGCTCAGACGTGAGTCCCTTGCTCACTTTGCCACGGGATTCAAGCAAGCCTGGCTGAAGACGGCTGAAATGCCAGAAACCGGTCCTAGGAAGCTTGTTTCCGGTCCATGGAAGACATGGCTTGGCAGTTCGGGCTGGAATGTTCCCATGAGGCACAGGGTCAGACTGATTTGCATATGGCCATGTCTGAACTGGGGTGGCAGAGTGGGCGGAAGAACGGTGATGGATTAAACCCAGATCTGTTGACTGGGTGTGAGTGTTTGATTGGTTCAGATGCTCTGTCCATCACCCACCGCTTTTGTACCACTTTGTTCGCCATAAGTTGGCAGGGTATGCTCAGACGTGAGTCCCTTGCTCACTTTGCCACTGGATTCAAGCAAGCCTGGCTGAAGACGGCTGAAATGCCAGAAACTGGCCCTAGGAAGCTTGTTTCCGGTCCAGGGAAGGCATGGCTTGGCAGTTCGGGCTGGACTGTTCCCATGAGGCACAGGGTCAGACTGATTTGCATATGGCCATGTCTGAACTGGGGTGGCAGAGTGGGCTAAAGAACGGTGATGGATTAAACTCATATCTTTTCACTGGGTGTGAGTGTTTGATTGGTTCAGATGCTCCGTCCATCACCACCCCCTTTTGTACCGCTTTGTTCGCCATAAGTTGGCAGGGTATGCTCAGACGTGAGTCCCTTGCTCACTTTGCCACTGGATTCAAGATAACCTGCAAAAGTGATCTTGATGACCGGACTAACTTCCAGGAACAGTGTGAGGCTTGTGAAAATGTACCTATGTTGCTTATCATACTGCACTCAATAGTCAATACAACATTGCTAAGTTTTTCTGAACATGCATGGAAGTCCTCAGTAATGTGAATGCTGTTGATCTTCATTGGTCTTCGGGTGCTACTGCATACAGCCTGGAAATTAACAATTTATTTGCATGACATGCACTTCTTGCCACAAGCTGGATAGTTAGAAGAGTTGCCAATGTGCAATTTAGATCCACACCTGTAACATGCTAATGCTTTCTTGAGTGCAGATCTTCCAAAATTGCTACTAGTGGAAATTGCATTGATAGAACCTTCAGGTTGCGAGACAAGTGAGTTGACAGATAGACCTTCATGAATGCCTTTAGAAGAGATCATGGAGCGTTCTATTGCTTTGGCTAGGTCATTGGTCACTGATAAGGTGGGATTCCTGCAACTCAATAATCTTTCATAAATTTTATGAGAGAAACATGCAAAGACAAATTGATCTCTGATGGAAATGTCTGAATTCACTCCTAATTTGCATGTAGAAGCAAGCATTCTTAGTGCTGCTATGTATACTTCCACCGTTTCATCAACTTTCTTTTTTCTTTTGAAGAAATTGTGATGCTGAAGCATGATGCTTGGTTCATCATCATAATGTTTTGTTAGGTGTGCTACTGCCTCCTTAAAAGGATTCCAGTCATCACCTGAACCTACTTGGGGTGCATGAGGCAAATTGTCAAAAACTTGCTGCACAGCAAGGCCGGTGCAACTATAAAGGAATGCTGCTTTATGTGCAGGTGAAAAGCCTGTGACATCAATTGCTACCATATAATTATCATTTTTTTTTTACCCATTGAAGCCATTTGATATTTGGTTTGCCTGGAGACTGCAGAAAAGGTGGAGGAGCTGTAATCTACTGTGCGGAAGCAACCGTTTGGAATCACAATTATAGGAAAAATACAAGGGGTGCAATAAAATGACAGTCAAAATACCTTTAAAGAGTAAAATAAGTAATAGTACCTGATTTGAGTGCTTGCTCCATATGAAAAAGATGCAAAGTGGAGAGCAAAGTAAATGAGAAAGTAACAGTACTTGAGTGGCTGATTGCCCAATGTTGAAAGCATGAAGAAAATGCTGCTGCGGTTTGAGGGGATGATATATGAAGGAGCAGCAGCCAGTGAACAAACTGACACGCAGCGCTGGGAGGGCACATGTTGGAATGAGGCTCCTGGCAATATGTGTTGTGCACCCTCTCACAGTGCGATGAAGGTTGGGTAATTGAGTCAGTGTGACGGCATCTGCAGTTGGGAGGGCACGCTGAAAACTTCCTGCCTTAGGGTAAGCGTCCCAAATTACGTGCGACCAGAAGTGCTGGCTCTGACAAAAAGTCAAGATAACAGCCAGTCGCAGAGTGCTCACCAAGCAAGATGAAGAGGTGAGCGGTAATCCGGAGAAAAATGGCAAACAAAATTGGGGTGGCTGGAAGAGGCAAAGGTGTGCTCCACTTTAAGGAGCAGTGAAGAACATTGACAACCGTATCCTGGAGGATGGGTCTGCAGAGAGGAACGTTGGGTAGAAACTTGACAAAATGATGAAAATACGGGTCGGTGGGTGTGGGAAGGAAAATCCTGATAGTGGCCAATATGTTAAGATCATATATCAAAAAGGGGGGGAGTTAAGGTAGTTGATCAATGGATCAGCGGACACGGTTTACCACACAGGGTGGTGGAAGGTCCAGTTACAGCTTGTGTCCGTATATTGTACTAGGAATACAAAAGGGAGGTTGCTGCACTGTTCCAATGGAGAGTGAGAGAAGAGTTAACTGGCATGACCACAGATGTCAGAGTAACATCCTGGGGCATCCATTTTGTTGGATGTAATTGCCTCACACACCCCGAAGGATGTCATGCTTCATCATCGGCGGTTGCTCCTCGTCGGGGAGGCGGTGCAATCCCCGACGGGCTCACCTCAAAGAGGGGCTCTTTGGCGGAGATCTTTTTTCCAACAGCCTTATGGTGAGGTGGGGGTGTGTGGGCTGGGCTAGGTGTAATGGTGTGAGGGATATTAAAATGTAGCAAGGGGTACCGGAATTCAATTTATTCTGGGGGTCCCCTGGCTGCAGTTAAAAAAGTGGGGTTAGCTCACTAGGTGTCAGCAGGTTAGGTCGAGTGACCCTAGATGAGACTAAAGGTGATGCTGGTCGACATGTTTCTCGCTGTGGGTCTAGTCACCCGCGATTCATCAGGACCTTAATAAAGTGCAAGGGAAAACATGCTAGTGTCATGTGTGTCAATCGTTACCTCTGTGGGTACTCCTATGCCTAGACATAGAACAGAAAGAAGAGGACAATGGTTAATTACAAATCTGCATGTAAACAACTCAAGTCAATGCCAGGATGTATGACCTGTGGGGCATGCTGTTGGTGCTGGGGATTAATGTGCAACAACCAATGCATGCCTTGCAAATTGAGTGTGCAAAAGTGCATAGTGATCGGCACACACAATTATTGAGTCCGTGAGGAGGTTTGTGGTATAGTGCAGGCTAAAACCATAGGTTTAAAATAGGTAAAGGAAGATTAAAAAATGCAGCAGTTTGAGAGGACTGAACTGTCCTTCTAGTGAAGGATTTAAGCAGGTATAGTATTAAGGGCACCGTTTGTAATATGATGTGACTACATGAACAACACTCACACACTGTGACCACAAGGGGTATATATAGATTTAGAAGTCTCACGTGCCCCACTTACCTAATGGTTAAGGATTGAATGCCACATGAGGGGTCGGCGGGACTGAACATCAAGGAAGAGCCCAGGGTTTTAGCTGGAGATAAAGTGTAACATAGCGCTTATAGTTGGGTGGTTGCTAAAGCTGATGTTAATAAATCTCAATGCAGAGTTTGGGCTGAGAGGTAAAGGACCTCCACGCTGTCTCCCTCCGTTAAATCCCTGTCTGGTAGACTCACCTCCATATTCCTGTGTCCGCGTAGTCAGACCTACCCTTCTCCGCCGAGCTCGAGTAGATATGGGAGCTCGGCGGCCGGGGCTATTTAAACCGCGCTGACAGGTCGGCGTGTGACGGCGCGTCTCCGCCTCCTCTGTCAGGTCACGTGGTTTGGGAGCTTTATGTGGCGGCCATCTTACAGCGGTGTGCTGGGGCGCATAGCGCTGAATGAACTTGATTCATAGTGGCTAATCTAGAGCATATTATTGTGCCAGGTGGGCAAATAAAGGGGGGTTAAAACGCCCCGTATTACCGGTGGTAAATCCCCGCTGATGTGTGTGAGGAGCAGCTTTGTTAATGAAAACATCCTCTCTCATTTATGAAATACTCAGCGCCCATGTTGTGATGGGCACAGAATGGACTGACAAGTATGGTTATGGAATTGTAGCGGTATGCTATGGATTGCACTTCACACTGAGCATACCACGCTCACATGGGGTTTTAGACTAAGGGACAATCGACACCACCGAAGAGTTTGCATCCAATCGCTGTGCAGCATTATCTGTAATCAGTAGTGCAGCTTCAGCTGTCCAACAACTGCAATGTAGAGGACATCAAGGGACCCCGTTCTCCACTGCTAAAGTCTCCTCATATCACCTGTGTACCAAGGAACCACCACCAAGGCATCCCTGTGACCGCTCCACAACCGGAGCATCCTTTTGAGCATCTTTGCCTTCATCCCTCAGCATCAAGACCACTTCATTAACTTTGGAACTTGCTGCAAAAATGCTCTGGTGGCCAGGTAACTGCCCAAAGCATCCTTTCTGGCCCCCTAGACCTTATCCCTGCTGAATTTGGTCACCCAAGCTGGGCCAGAGTTCATGCACTAACTTTTCCAAACTTATCAAATGTTTTCAAACTTTACATTTTCCAATGCTTGTGTTGCATTTTAAAATGATTACAAAGTTCTAAAATCGGTATCTCTGGAACACTGTGGTAGATTATATTGATCAAGGGCCCTGATGTGTCTTTTTATTGGAGTGTGATTTTCTTGTTCCTTTGTTTGGTGTTGTTAAATTGTTCACAATACGTTAATTTACCAAGCCTTACTGCTCACAGTCATGGCTACCCAGAGCAAAGGTTCAGTAAACAATACTGACTGGACCAAAAGCGGTATCTGTGAGTGTTCTGCAAGATAAGGCCCCTGAGCCATATCATACAGTACGCCAATGTTCACACTAAGGTAACTGCAACTCGTGCCCTCCACATGCACTGCTAATTACCCCACATATTACATCACTCATGACATCTTCCATGACATCTTTGAAAATATTAGTGCAACATGTTCTGTGAAATTATTGATGAGAGGGGTGAGTTATAGTTACCTTAAGGCAAGAGTTATAGTTTCTTGAGATAACTCTAATTTCTTTGGTTTAACATATTTAAACTGTGAACATTCTTGTAGCCTTTAGTTTTTTCAATTCTAATTCCTAACTATAATATCCCTGTAACATTTGTTTATTTTCAATATGGATATGTGTGTGTGTGTGGGTGCATTTATTCACTGAAAACAAAACAAAGGTTACAGGGACGTTATAGTTAGGGTCAGATTTTGCTTTTACAAAACCAGAGAAATTCTGCTGTTATAGTTAGCTGAATTAACTATAACTCGCACCCCTGCAATGCACTGCTCATGACCTCACATATTACATCACTGAAGACATAGTCAGTGACATCACTGATGAATTCTTAAATGGCATCACTGATGACATCATGCATTGACTATGAGTGTTTTAAAAACGTTTATGAGTGTTAAATATATATATACCAAGGTATATTGGTGAATCAGTGGGTATATGAGTGATTGTATGGATGACTGAGTGGGTTCATGACTGACTATATAAGTCAGTAATTAGGTGTCTCAGTGAATGTATGAATGAGTGACTGGTTGTGTGAATTTGCGAATCTGCTTGTCAGTTGATGTCTAAGTGGATGTATGAGTGTGTTAGTGCGTATGTGTACGGCCATATGGGTGATTGATTGGTTGTCTGACTACCTATATTGTTTTCTGGGTGTCTGTATGTGTGGGTGAGGAGGTGTCTGACTGCCTTTGTGGATGAGTGAGTGAGTGAGTAAGTGGCTGCATGGGGTAGTAAGTGCGTGCATGAGAAGCTGTATGAGTGAGTGAGTTTGGTGGGAGGTTTTTGGGGGCCATGCCCCCTTCTCCACCACTCTGCAAACATACCTCTTTGTGCACTACTAGTTGGGGGATAAAGTTTCCTCGGCTTTTAATTGTCCTTGAGGGCCAACTAGCCTCCTGACAGTGGGCAGGGAAACAGACATGTGCTCTACATTCAGCAAGCGAGTGTATTTTCTGCTCTTGCTGCTGAAAACTGTGTTTTGTATGCCCCAGGGGTGGGCACCCGGGACAATGCTAGAACCAGCCTTGGAGGGTGGTGGTCCCCAGGGCCATCTAGGGCTCCACAAGGGGGGGCTGCGCAGCACCTCTCTAAAGGGATTAAGACCCGTGGAGGTGGTGGTGCCTCGAGGTGCGAAGGTTTTGTGGTTCCATATGTAATTTAAAAGACTTGCCCAAGGAAGTTTGCAGTCCCGGGGGTTGTGTGGGTGGGTTAATGCCCCCCATAGATTACATTATTATTTCTTTTTGCCCCAGGGAGTTGGCGGTCCCTGGGGCTACCGCATTTGTGTAAATTAGCCCCGGGGAGGTGGCAGTCTATGGCGCGGTGGGGGAGACATAGGGCCTCTCCTGCACTTATTTAATAATTAGCCCGGGGAGGTTGCTGTGCACTGGGCTGCAGGGGCAGTACAGGCTCCGCATCTCTTTCAATCTGTTTGCCCGGCAGAATTGGGGGTCCCAATGGAACGGGGATGCCTCATGGGTACCCCTCGCATTACTGTATAAACTTGCCCATCTGGGGGCCTATATGTAATGAAGCACGGTAGACAGTGCTTCGTTTTTTTAAAACAATTGCAATGGACCAGCGGATCCACCCACGAGTCCATGTCAAAATACATTTTAAAAAGCTTGCAAACCCTGGTGGGGTCCCTGTGACCTCCCCCCCCCACCATATCTGGGATTTCAGAGTTTTCCTAATCTGCCCCATTTTTCTATACTTTTTACTTTTTTTCTGGGACTTGGCTTGCCTGGTTGAAGTGTTGGCAGGCAATCAAATTTAAGTAGGGTCAGCGCATCCAGTGCAAGAACTCGCATCCCAAGATATCCATATTATTGTAACTTTATTTCCTCAGAAACTACTCAACGGATTACAACAAATCACAAGAAGCACACTCTCTGGACCAACATCTAGCTTTCTCCCAAATGGGTGTAATCCGCTCAGCAGTTTGGGATGTAGTCGTGTTAAAAAAATAAGACATCCCCATTGACATAACATGGGGAAAACGTGTTTTGGAACCCCCTTTTTTTCAGCCCCTGATTGATGGATCACCCCAAAACTTTCAACACAGCAGATGAACCAAAAAGGAGAAGTTTTGTGAAAATTTAGTGGAGGTTCATCATGGGAAGCCAAAGTTATTGGCAAAGCATCTATAACTACATTTTGGCGACCATCAGTATGATATATATATATATATATATATATATATATATATATATATATATATATATATATATATATATAAAAACACTTAGGAATAACCACAACCTCCTCCACTAGCCTTTCCTCTCTCACGTCAAATGAACCGATTGAAGAAGACCCAACAATGGATGAAACCAGAAGAATTTTTTTAGGGGATATGCGCCTCGTTCTCCAACAACGTCAGTGGGAACAAGAACAGGGGGTGCAAAAACAACAACGAGGAAGAGGAAGAGGAAGAGCGAGATCTTGGCAACAAAGACCAAGAAACCAACAGCGACAACAAGAAGAGGCTGGAGAAGAAAGTACATCAAACGAAAAGATTGGTACAGAAACAAGAGGAATGAAACAGAGGCGGGACAAACGAATGAAGACCTACAAGTAGTCAACTTATCACAAAGGGACATATCACCAGCAGAAATATCCCGATTAGAAAGAGGCATCAATTTCTGTCCAATGCAAAGAATGAATATGGCACAAACTAGAATTGACTTCTAATTGTACATACGAAAGATAAAACTGGCGAAACACTTTATGGAGAGAAAAAATAAACCTACAATAGACAGAGCCCCCTTGGACTCAACTTCAGAATTGTGTGTCAAAGACGCAGAAGGCTATCTTGCATTACTCAATTTGGAGGCGGAAGAGGAACAGGAAATACATCTAGAAACTGTGATACCCCAGTTAGGGGCAGGAACAAGCAAATTAAAGGCCAAATCAAAATTCTATCCTCAATTAACGCCTGGCAATAAAATTGACATCTTCCAGGAGGCAGTAATACATGAAATGTATAAAATTACCAAAACAAACTATAAAGATAATTTGTCCCAACAAGAACGAGAGGCCTTATCCATGTTAATTAATGATCAAGGGATGGAAATCAAAATGGCGGACAAAGGGGGCAATGTGGTATTATGGGACAGGGACCTGTACACCACAGAAGCAATGAGTCAGTTAACGAACCCCCTATACTATGAACAACTACAAACAAATCCACTTGATAAAATCAAAAGAGACATCGATCAGAGACTAACCATTTGGGAAAGGAGAAACCTCATTGACTTTGATGAGAAGAAATACCTAACTGTAGATTTCCCACGCACGGCAACTTTGTATTTTCTGCCGAAAATAAACAAAGACCCCGCTAAACCACCAGGGAGGCCCATCGTGTCAGCAAAGGGCTCACTATTGGAACCGATGGCTAACTTTATTGACCACTTTCTGAAACCATATGTTGAGGAATTAAGATCATATATTAAAGACACTACAGACTTTTTGTGCATGCTAACCAACTTGGAGTGGCAGAACCATTATCTCCTGATATCAATGGATGTCGTTGCCTTGTATACCAATATTGACAATGATCTAGGTTTACAGGCTTGTCAACATTATCTAAAACACCAGAACATACATTACAAAGACCATAATGATATGTTACTAGAAATGATTTCCTTAGTGCTGACCAATAACATTTTCTTCTTCGGGGATCAATTGTATCGCCAACGAAATGGAGCCGCTATGGGCTTTTCCTTCAGCCCTAGTTATGCTTGCATAGCTATGGGCTGGTGGGAGGAGGAGGTGGCATGGTGTAGACAAAACTCAAACTTCACCCAACACATTGTTACGTGGAAAAGTTTTATTGACGATCTGTTTATTGTGTGGAAGGGGAGTGAAGCAGAATTCGAACAATACTTTGAGATTCTAAACAGCAATACTCCAGGTCTCCAGGTCTGAAATTTACTTTTGTAAAAAGCAAAGAACGAATAACATTTCTGGATACTGAGGTGTATGTGAAGAACAACAGGGTAGAAACAACATTACACCGCAAAACTACAGCAACCAACGCCACCCTGGAAGCTACCAGCTTCCATGAACCTGCCTTAATCTCGAGCATACCATATGGAGAGTTCCTCCGAATAAAACGCATTTGCAGTGAGGAAACTGAATGGGAAAAACATAGCGCAGGTACAATCAAAAGATTCCAAAAAAGAAAATACGGCAAAAAATTAATTGACAAATGTTGGGAGAGAGCCAATCAAAAACAAAGGGCGGATTGCCTGAAACCAAAACCTGAAGAAAAGACCACAGAAGAACCGATCAGACTAATCCTAGATTATAGTCAGGAATCAAGGAAAATAAAACAAATATTGAGGACAAATTGGAGAATTCTACAACTTGACCCTACAATTGGTCAAAAAATGGGCAAACACCCAGTGATAACGTATAGGAGAGCAAAAAACCTAAAGGATCAATTGGTGCATAGCCATTTTATTAACAAAAAGAAGAGAACAATATGGTTGAAAACTACTGGTTTCACAAAATGTTACAACTGTAAAGTGTGCGAAATCGCAAAACCGACAAAAGAAATAACGATGGCAAACAACAAAATTTGGAAAATAAAGGAACTGATAACCTGTAAGAGTCAATATACCATCTACATGATAAAATGTCCCTGCCAACTTCGTTACATAGGAAGTACGATTTGCGAATTAAAAAACCGCATACTGGAACATGTAAGGGCTACTGTGAATAAAGACAGAGGTAACGCAATGGCCAAACATATGGAAAGCCACCACAATAGCAATTGGAAATTACTCAAGTTTCTGGGACTAGAAACCATGTCCCTATCAGAAAGAGGTGGCAATCGGGAAAAACTGTTGCGCCAGAAAGAGTCGCGTCACATTCTGAACTTTCGAACCATGACTCCTTTTGGACTTAATCAGTCAGAAGAACTGTATATACATATATAGAAAATCAAAAACGAACCTCTCTAATTAACTCCAAAAATTGCCCCACCTAAAACTAACACATGAATTGAACCCACATAGAAGTGATAAAAATTGTATAAATGGGACAATAGGAGAACGAAAACCCACTGGAGGGCAGGAAGAGAACTCTTGATGTATCCAATGACTGTGAGACACCCCGATATTTTGCATAAACGAATCAGTTGGGTGAAGTAACACAACTGAAAGGAACAATTATCAAGAGACACAATTAATTGTGAATTAAATGTTTATTTGTATGCAATTCAAACCAATTATGATAGTATAAACAAAATGATAACAAAGGGATGTTTCATGTAATGGACTACATATCCCAGAATTCCCAAAAGGGAAATGAGAATGATGTGTTACATGTGGGTGGAGATTTCCCATTTTTTAAATAACACAGTCAGCAAACACAGGTTTAACAACCGTGATCAAGGTGGTGGGGAACTATCGAAACGCGTTGGTTTGTGCTGTGCTAAATCGCTGAAAATGGATTTAAAAATAAATAACTTTGTCTGAATACAATTTGTGACTGGAGTAGCGGCTTCGTTGTTTTTCCTTTGGAATAAGTTGTTGGGCTATCTATGTATATATATACATGTGATCAAGCTCCGCCTGCGGAGCGAAACGCGTCAGGGAGGGCACTCGCTCTTGCACTTCTGTTGAAAATAAAAATGGATTGATGGCAGAGATTTTCGAGATGTGGCTCTTGGTGTTTTTGATTTGACTGAACACCTGTTGTATGCGAGGTCTACGCCTGTTGTTTCCGTCACCTCTTGGCGGTCAGGATCCAGCGTTATATATATATAAATATATATATATATATATATATATATATATATATATATATAAATATATGTATATATATATATATATATATATTCACTGAAAAAAACGAAGGTTTCAGGCCTGATATAGTTAGGAATTAGCATTTAAAAAACCTTTGAATATCACTGAAAAAAAACATAGGTTTCAGGCCTGATATAGTTAGGAATTAGCATTTAAAAAACTTAGAAATTCACTGAAAAAAACGTAGGTTTCAGGCCTGATATAGTTTGGAATTAGCATTTAAAAAACCTTAGAAATTCACTGAAAAAAACATAGGTTTCACGCATGGTATAGTAAGCTGGACATTTCACTCATTCAAAACCATTGAAATTCTCCCGTTATAGTGAGTTCAGCTAACTATAACTCGCGCGCCCGCAATGCACTGCTGATGACATCACATATTACATCACTCATGACATGATCAGTGAAATAACTCATGACATCACTGATGACATCTCAAATGACATCACTGATGACATCACTGATGACATCATGAAAATGAAAATGAAAAAGATGCTTGCTAAAGCGCACTGCGGCCAAGCGGCTTCCTGGCGCTGGGGGGGGGGGGGGATTCTACAGTGCTACCAGGGGGCTAAACCGGGAAGGCCTGCGAAAAAAGAAAAGTTTTTAAAGCTTTACGAAAAGAGGGACAGAGGGGGATGGACCGAATGGACAACGGAAGGCTGTTCCAAAACTGGGGGGCCAGAACCGAGAAGCGGGTACCACCGGTTCGAGATTTGCGGAAACGGGGTACTTGGAGAAGAAGATGAGATGAGGAGCGGAGAGTGCGAGTGGGGGTGTAGGGGGTGACTAAGGAAACAATAAAGGCAGGGGCGGAGTGAGTGTAGGCCAGATAGGCTAAACAGGCTAGTTTGAAGAAGGAACGGAAGTGAACCGGGAGCCAGTGAAGGGATTTGAGGACAGGGTTGATGTGAGAGAATTTGGGGAGATGGAAAATGAGACGGGCTGCTTGATTTTGGATTACCTGTAGCCGTTGTGATTCGAGAGCTGGGATGCCAACATAAAGGCAGTTCCCGTAATCGAGACGGGAGGTGATGAGAGCCATGATAATCGTTTTAAGGGCAGTGGTAGAAAAGAAACGGGAGATTTTCTGAATGAGGCGGAGGGACAAGAAACAAGATGAGATAACGGAGCTGATTTGGGCATGCATGGAAAGGTCGTTACTAAGCTTAATGCCCAAGGTGCGCACAGAGGAAGCAGGTGAGGGAGGGGGGCCAAAGCAGGGGGGCCAGTGGGAAGGGGACCAAGGGTTGGAGGGACCACCCGTGAGGACAAGCTCCGTCTTGTCCGGATTCAGCTTGAGATGATTCGAGATCATCCAATCCGAAATAAAGACTAGGGTAGATCTGAGACAAGAGGGAGAGTCAGGGGTGGACAGATCAAAGATCATCCTTGTGAAAGAGTGGCAGACCTCCTCTCACCCTAATATAACCATTGATACACACATTCAAAAAGAGAAACTAACATTTTCAAAAAAATGGAGCTACCAATACAGTTACAACAACCTATTAGGTAATTCCAACATCTACATACACATCCACTCATTCACCAAGAGTTCTATATAGTCACTCATACATGTACTCACTCATCATGTGTACTCATACACCTATACATCCTGTTACGTACCGATACTCATCCATAGAGTTACTCTCACTCATACTCACAAATGCAAATAAACTATCAACATCCATTTACTTGCATATACAGCTATACACACACCACTACACTTACTTCAACAGAATCGTACACATACTTACTCTCTTAAAGAATCACTTATAGAAACACATACTTATTTATACAGGACTCTTCCAATCTCTCGCTCTCACATATACCCACTTATATACATCAATACTCACATATACTAGTTTAAAACATATGTAGTTACTCATAAAGATACTATTGAGACCGTCATTCACTCACTAACACACCCATACACACACTCATCCACCCATACAGTCCTGCACTTATTCTGTCTTCAAAACACATACAAACAGTGAGTCATTCATTCATATTTCTGTGCACTAAGTAATACCCCCACCAAACCATACAGGCACTCATTCTGATACTCAAAAAACCAACTAATAACCCATATAGACACTCATGTAGATACTCACCAACCCATGCAGCCACTTATACACAAAGTGAGACCCTGATACAGATATTTACATATTTAAACATTACTCGCTAATACATGTATTCACTAAGATAAACCTAATAAGGCAGTTATACAATCAATTTTACAAAAAAAAACATCCATTTAGATACTTATTTACCCATTTATTCTTTCATAAACCTTTAGATATACATACATAAAAGATATTTATTTTTCAGAAAGACACACATTCACTGGATGATGTCATAAGTGATGTCATCTCTGATGTCATTTGAGATGTCATCAGTGATGTCATGAGTGATGTCACTGACCATGTTATGAGTGATGTAATATGTGATGTGATCAGCAGTGCATTGCGGGAGCGCGAGTTATAGTTAGCTGAACTAACTATAATGGGGGAATTTCAATGGTTTTGTATGAGTGAAATGTCCAGCTAACTATAACATGTGTGAAACCTATGGTTTTTTCAGTGAATTTCTAAGGTTTTTTAAATGCTAATTCTTAACTATAACGTGGCTGAAACCTATGTTGTTTCATTGAATATATAAATAGATATATATTACCTACTGGTGTTCACCAGTAGGTAGTTATAGTTAGGACCTATTTTCCATAGGAAATCCGCAACATTCTATTTGAAATAACTTTGGCGCCGGTTGATGAATCTTCGCGGAACTTTCAAAACTAATGGCCAGCTCTGGTCCGCTACTAACCTGAAAGTCGTGGGATTGATTTGTGTAGCGGGGGGCGAGAAAAAAGGGGGGTCCCAAAATGTGTTTTCCCCATGCAATTTTCCATAGGGACATTTAGCCGCAGCCACAGCCCGAACTGCTGAACGGAATTACACTAAATTTGGCAAATAGGTAGTCCTCAGTTCAGACTCGTGCCTTTTGCTTAAATGGTGTAAATCCGTTCAGTAGTTACTGAGAAAATCACATTTAAAAGCACATATATATCTACGGCTGTGCAGGATCCGCGCATCCTAAGCGCACCCTGCCGTGCACGAGCTGTATTCTAATTGGCTATCAACACTCCAAATCATGAAGTGTTGGCAGCCATCTTGTGCCTCGATGGAACCGTGGCACAAGAAACCTATAATAAACCACAGAAAACGCAATAAGGGGGCAGGTTAGAAACACCCTGACCCCCTAGGCCTGCTCAGGGGGTCCCACAAGGACCCCCCGGGCCCCCAATATAATTTTTTTAAATCAGCAAAATGTGCGGATCTTGTTGATGGGAAAAAAAAGAAATGCGGGCTCCCGTGCTATATTAGATATTAGCCCCCGAGGAGCCAAATACTGGGGGCAATGACTTACTTTAGGTGGGGGCCCCATAAATTGTGTGGTGGGCTCCTAGCCCCCTCATCCCCGGGGACCGTCACACCCCAGGCTTTGAAAATGAGAGGGTGGGGGGGCTCAAACGTCCCCCAAGGTCCGGGGACTGCCATCACCGGGGCGATTGGTAATATATGCGGGGCCTCATGCCCCCCACAGCCCCAGGGACCGCCACGCCCCGGGGCTGTTTTAAAAAAAAAAGAAACCTGTGTTGGGGGGCTTGAGCCCCACCACATGCCCCAGGGACCGCCACCTCCCGGGGGCACTAAGTTTTTAATTTGGGGGTCCATTATGGACCCCCAAGCCCAGGGAGCACCACCTCCCTGGGGCACTAAGTTTTTAATTTGGGGGTCCATTATGGACCCCCAAGCACCGGGACCACCACCCCCGGGGCTTTGGAAAAGGTGGGAGTGGGGCCATGCGGTCCCCTTCTGGAGCCATTGATGCCCTTGGGGACCGCCACGCCCCAGCCCGGGACACTGCTGTTTGTAATGGCAGGGCGGGAGCCTCGCGGCTCCCACCCTGCCATTGCAAACTGCTTTGCTTCATTGAAGCGAGAGCAGGGAAACATGCTCTTGCTTCAATGAAGAAAGCTGATTGCTTTTCCATGTGGGGAGCAGCATGTTAGCTGCTCCCCATGTGGAAAAGCAATGCGGGCTCCCGCAGGAGACGGGGAGCCAACTGGGACTGTGGGGGGATTGGGGATCCCCCCACAGTCTCCAACGAGAGGCCAGGCCCTGGGGGATGGCGTCCCCGGGGCTACAAGTGGCCCGGGAGGGGGGACACAAGGCCCCCCTGCCCCATTAAAAATAATTTAAAAAAAATAAATAAAACAATGGGCGGCCCCAGGGGTGTAAGGTCCTCGGGGGCTTAAGTGGCCTGATGAGGGGGATACGCAGCCCCCTCCATAGAAATATTTTTAAAATTGGCCTTGCCCCGGTGGATGGGGTCCCTGGGCCCGGAATTGTCCATGGGAGGGGGCCACGTGGCCCCTTTCCATAAAGAAAATATTTATATTTAAAGTTGGGGTCCCCAGGACCCAAAAAAAGTAAAAGGAAGCGGGGCCACACAGCCCCCCTTTAAAAAAAAAAGACGCGATTGTCCCTAGGCCCCGCCCCCTCACAAAAACACTCTGCAAACGTGCCCTATGGCACGTTTTAAATTGGGGAATTAATTCCCCTTTAATACATGGGGCCCCTGGGGGCCAACTAGCCCACCAGGTACCTCCAGTAAGCGCCACAGCGTTGTGTTACAGAGAGGTGGTGCAGGCCGTCTCCCTTTGTAAATTTTTCTGTTACGCAGCTCTGTGGCGCTTACTGGATGTACCTAGTGGGCTATTTGGAATCTACGGACCCTCAGGATTGAAGGGAAATTATTTCCCCAACTTAAAATGCGCCACAGGGCGTGTTTGCACAGTGGTGAAGTCAGGGGATGGTGTAGGAAAGTGTCTCTATATATACTGGACCGAAGTAAAATCAGCCATACTACGAATTCCGATTTACTCACCTGTTATCAGGAGAGACCTCAGTGTTGTATCTTTGGGCACAGTACTGATCCTGAAAATTAATTCTAACCGTACTTACCAGTAACTTGAATTTACATCAGTAGGATATCATTGCTTGCTTGTTGCTGAAAAAGTTTCTAAGTGTCGATTTTTGAAACTTACAAATATTCCTTTCAAATCAGCCGAACTACAAATTCAGATTTACTCACCTGTTATCAGGAGAGACCTCAGTGCTGCATCTTTAAGCCCAGTACTGATCCTGAAAAGTAATTCTAACCGTACTTACCAGTAACTTGAATTTACTTCCGTAGGCTAACATTGACTGGTTTCTCTTCGAAATTCTTCTATGTGTGGGGTTTTGGAACTTTAAAATATACATCTAAAATCAGCCGAACTATGAATTCCGATATACTCACCTGTTATCAGGAGAGACCTCAGTGTTATATCTTTGAGCACAGTACTGATCCTGAAAAGTAATTCTAACCGTACTTACCAGTAACTTGAATTTACATCCGTAGGATATCATTGCTTGCTTGTTGCTGAAAAAGTTTCTAAGTGGCCATTTTTGAAACTTACAAATATTCCTTTCAAATCAGCTGAACTACGAATTCTGATTTACTCACCTGTTATCAGGAGAGACCTCAGTGCTGCATCTTTAAGGCCAGTACTGATCCTGAAAAGTAATTCTAACCGTACTTACCAGTAACTTGAATTCACTTCCTTAGGATATCATTGCTTGCTTTTTGCTGAAAAAGTTTCTAAGTGTCAATTTTTGAAACTTTCAAAAACAAAAGTAAAGAGCTAGGACTGTAGGACGGCCGTCCATGTCCCTAAATATATTTTCGTATCCAAAGAAAACGGCCAGGATCAGTGGCGGTCTGAGGGGGCCACCCGGCCCCTTTCCATAAAGAAAATATTTATATTTAAGGTTGGGGGTCATGCCCTGGGAGATGGGGTCCCCAGGGCCCAAAAAAAGAAAAAGGAAGGGTGGTAGCCAAATGCTACCCGGCTGTGCTGCGACACCTGTTTACAGTGGAGCAGGTTTTGAGGTGATGGGAAATGTGATGAAGTGAGTGAAATTACTATTAATAATACCTCCAGAATACTACCTGTTGCTTTATTCTTGGAGATATGGGGTATGGTTAAAAAAGGATAACATATTACAGATACTATGTGTAGCTGTGTTTATTATCAGATGGTCGACATGTTTCAGCCCGTAGAAAAAATATATGAGCTTTCTTCAGGATCTCTCCAATCAAGTGAGTGATGTGAAAAACAAGTGATTGGTAAAAAATTACCACGTGAGGAGCATATTTAACACTCACGCTAGGAGTGCTTTGCATGCATAGAGGACTAACAGTGTATGGGTCCTCACAAAAATGTACAATACCTGCAAAAGAAAATGCAATAATGACATTTAAAATAGACTGTAGCATTAAGTTCATGCCACTAGAATAGTCTTTGCTCAAACTACACTTATCGTCAGTACTGGGGGGTGATATCCGGTGCTCATACAGAATCATTCCATGGATATCAACAGTACTGGTGGTAACTAACAGCTGCTAAGCACTGGAGATGATGTCAGACATACGTGTTTGGACATGCCATCCCATGCACACAAACATATTAACATAGATAGATGCGGAGTTTACACAGTACTCAGAATGGTGGTAGTGCCTTTCTATTTGTATTTTTTAAAAGAACCTCTTATCATCAAAATTAATTCTAACCATACTTACTAGTAACTTGAATTTCCTTCAATGGGCTAACATTGACTGGTTTCACTTGGAAATTCTGCTAAGTGTGGAGTTTTGGAACTTTAAAATATTCAACTAAAATCATCCGAACAACAAATTCCAATTTACTCACCTGTTATCAGGAGAGAACCCAGTGCTGCACCTTTTAGACCAGCACTGACCCTGAAACATAATTCTAACCGTACTTACCAGTAACTTGTATTTCCTTCCATTGGAATCCATTGTCTGGATTTCGCCAGAAAAGTTTGTAAGTGTCTTTTTTCACAAACTACAAATATTCCTTAAACATCTCTCGTATGACTTAAACACATTCTTTCAATGGTTTACAGGAGATGCACCAGTACTGGATTGAGGATCCACCACTGAGTAAGAAAAAGTAATGATAAAACTACTTACCTCCTAAGTGAATTTACTCCCTTAGGATAACATTGGTGATTCTATGCGAACAAATTTCAAAGTGTCAACTTTTAAAATACAATAATATTCCTTAAAAATCACTACTGAAACCAAAATGCTTTTACTCAACTGTTTACAGGAGATGTCTCAGGACTGAATCTAGGATCCAGTCCTGTGGTTAGAAAAGTAATCCATAAAGTAACTGATTGCATTTAACTAGAAATTCCTATTGAGCCCAACGTTGCCTCTTTCTGCACTCATCTTCCCTCTTTCTGCACCTCTCTTGCCTCTTTCTGCATTTCTCTTGTCTCTTTCTGTACCTCTGTTGCTTCTTTCTACCCTTCTCTTGCCTCTTTATGCATCCCTCTTCCATCTATATGTACCTCTCTTGCTTCAATCTGCAGTTCTCTTGCCTCTTTCTGTACCCCTCGTGCCTCGTGTTGTACCTCTCTTGCTTCTTTCTGCTACTCTCTTGCCTCTTTATGCATTTCTCTTGCCTCTTTCTGCACTTCTCTTGCCTCTTTCAGTAATTCTCCTGCATCTTTTTGCACATTTCTTACTATTTCTGCACCTTTCTTGTTCTTTTCTGCACTTTTCTAGCTTCCTTCTGTACTTCTCTTACTTCTTTTTGTATTCAAATGGGATGTGCACTGTGCCAAGTTTATAGGTCTGCGTGCTCTTGTGACTGAGGTATACGTCTGCTTGTACATGTATTCTCACATGTTATGCATCTGAAGATGGTTGCTTAAAAAGAATGTAGCTTCTCGTATAGGTGGTCAGTTTTTCTCAGTTCTGCTCTATTATTCAGTTGCACAGGCAGACATAGCTTATGTATATAGGTGTTATAAAGAACCTATATTATACTATTGAATACTCATGTGCCCTGTATTATAAGCACAAAGAAATACATACACCTTTTTGTACATACATTCACAGAGTATGCTGTTTGAAAGACAAGTATTGAAGTATTTGTATGTTTATTTTTTGTAACATGTCACTGTGATGCGGCGTCCTCTCATACCCGTCATGGTCCACGTCAGTTCGGTCCTTCGCGTAAAACAGAGATCCCGGCCAGAGCGTCCATAGCAACGACCCGCCCCACCAAATGTCCAACCCTCTGTCCTCTGTTCCAGGACCCAATCCGGAACGACGAACACCCGGAAGCAATACCTCCCGACCCCGGAAGTACCTCCCCCTCACGTTACTCGGACACTGGAAAAGCCGGAACCAGGAAACAGTCCGACGTCGGATTGAGCTTGTGGCAGGAGACCCCGACCGGAGAGGCGAAGGAGACGGCGACCGAAGAGGAAGAAGACTGGTCCGAAGATTGGTGGAGTCCACCGGAGGTTGCTGGGGAGCGGCCGCAACTCAACTTGGAGAGTTGCGGCGGACCGGGTGAGTGACTCGGAAACCCCTTGTGGCACATTAGGTGCAGTGTAAATAACTCCCTTTGTATAGATAATCTTCCCTCCTTTTTAGGCTCACAACGCCACCCGTAGCACTGTGTATATATTGTGAAGCACTTGTCCACTTTGTGAATATACCCCGACCCTTCACGCCCCACCACCCTACACTCCTACCGTTTCTCGCTACCCTGCTTGCCTTTGATACCAACCCCGACCCTACCGTCCCCTCCTCACTTTCGCCTTCATACCCCTCACAGTCCCAGGTGTTGGTAACAGGGATAAGACAAGAAAGTCCGGCAGGACTAACGGCTCCTTTCTTTGTTTCTTTGTTTCCCCTCCCGGTACCTCCGAGGATATCCCCAAGACCGGAACCCCAGGAGAACCCACTGGATACCGAACCCCGACCCTTCGTCCATCCGAGGAGCTGTGACTTTGTTTTGTGGAACATTTAAGCCTGATAAGAACCCTATTGTGACCAGATGCATTGAAATAATTAAAACATTGCCCACTATATACGGCCTCCGCGCTTGATATTCCGGTCCGCCACATCCCCACGTGGACAGTCACTAGGTAAAAGCACAGACACATGCATGCATACCTTAACAGACTTGGTGAGACTTACAACAGTGAGATGGATAGGATCGCTGTTTTACATTTGGAACACCTAACATTCTGAGCAGTCAATTAATAGTGAACCTTCAAGATAAAAGTGAGGTTTAAGACATCTTGGGAGAAGGATTAGTGATTAGGCTACTTTGTATGAGTCTGTGGAAAGGTACAGTCAAAGTAGGCCTCTGTTGCTTCTTTTTGCACTTTCTTGCTTCTTTCTGGACTTCTGTTGCCTCTTTTTGCAGTTTTCCTGTATCTTTCTGCACCTTTGTTCCTCTTTCTGCACCTCTCTTCCCTCTATTTGCACTTGTCTTGCTTCTTTTTGCACGTTTCTTTCTTATTTTTGTACATGTTCTACCTATGTAGGCATAGTTAGAAATTAGCATTAAAAAACCTTAGAAATTAACTGAAAAAACCACAGGTTTCAGGGACGTTATAGTTAGGAATTAGCATTTATAAAACCTTAGAAATTTTCTGAAAAAAAACACAGGTTTCAGGGACATTATAGTTAGGATTTAGCATTTAAAAACTCTTAGATGCTCACTGTAAAAAAACACAGGTTTCAGGGACGTTATTACGCTGACATTTCACTCATACAAAACCAGAGAAATTCAGCCATTATCGCTACCTAAGCGTCCCCACAATGCACTGCTGATGATGTCACATATTACATCACTCATGACATGGCCAGTGACATCACTGATGACATCTCAAATGACATCACTGATGGCATCATCCACTTAAGCTCTGATGCACATCCTCACAGCCTAATATCACCTTTCATAGACCCACTCTAAAAACAGACTGAAACCATAGACTCACCAATATTAGTTAGTACATACCTGCTCACTGATTCATAGCTCTACATACACATCCACTGACTCACCTATACAGTCACTCATCAATACATCCACTGATATGTGTACTCATACACCCATACAGACACTCATCCACCACAACTCACCCATAGAGTTACTCACACACCTAGTCAGTCACCCACAGAATCCATCACACTGTCATTTACTTACCTATACTGGTATACATACACCAACTAACTTATTCATACAGACACAAACACATACTCTCTTCTACAATCACTGATAGAAGCACACACTCATGCGTACAGTCACTCTCACAAGCACTCACTCGTACATATAGTCACTTATATACTCCAACACTGACATATACTGCCTTTCACATGTAGTTACTCACACATATACCACTGGGACATCCATCCACTCACCAACACAGCCATACACCCATACAGTCCCTCGCAGATCCACTTATGAACCCATACAACCAGTGAATCACCCATTCAAACATCCATGTAGGGACTCACAAACCCCACTCACCCACATAGACACCAGGCACCCATTCAGTTAAACAGACACACAATCATTTACCCATATAGATACTTGTGTAGCTACTCACTAACCCATCAGTGCAGGGAGGGGGTGGGCCTGATATAAGAAGTTAGCAATCCTGCTGTGTGGGACTTACTGATGTTAATAAAAGGGATAGTTGGACCCCAAGGTTGACGTTGGGGGCTAACTACTCCTCCTGTTACCTCCAGTAAATAACACACAGTGGGATTGCTAAGAGGTATTTCGGAGGCCACGCTCACCTTTCTCCGCCACCCTGGAAATGCAACTGGTATGCTATAGTTAGAAATTTGCATTTAAAAAACCATTAAAATTCACTGAAAGAAACATAGGTTTCAGGCACATTATAGTTAGAAATTAGCATTTAAAAAACCTTAGAAATTCACTGAAAAAAACACAGGTTTCAGGGACGTTATAGTTAGTTGGACATTTCTCTCGTACAAAACCATAGAAATTGCCCCGTTATAGTCAGTTGAGCAAGCTATAGCTCGCGCACCCGCAATGCACTTCTGATGATGTCACATATTACATCATTCATGACATGGTCAGTGACATCACTGATGACATCACTGATGAATTCTCAAATGACATCGCTGTTCTTTTTCAGTTCATTTCACTCTAATTCCACATTATTCTAACAGAATACTAATTCCATATTTAGATTTGCAGTAAAATTGATACATAACACAAATCCAGCCCTCCAGTGGGCGAAAGCGATTAACAATGATATTCGCACTTCCTTATTCATATATGTTCAACTGGCAACCCTATCAGGTTCAAAATGCATTACGTTCTCTCATGAAATGTTCTCATCTTTCAAATAACTCTTTACCAATTAGTATTGTAGCTTTTGCCTGATATAATTCCTATATTCAGTTTCCTTTGTGTACAATCAATTAATCAAAACAAACTGGTGACAATTATAACCCTAAAAAGTTTGGTCACTAAGTGAAAATAACTAAAATGTAGTGCAGGGAAAGTGTGCTTAATTCAACTGTTTACAAGGCTGCGAAGTGAGGTTAGCATTTCTATTTACAAATGAGAGTGTAGTTCTTATTCCTGATTTAATCCTTCGGGAGTTAGAGTTTGAAAATTCAAGATGCGCCGTTATTCTTTTTGTCTTAAAATCTTTTCTCTATCCTCACCTCTTACATGTCGTTCAACTGATTCTACTGCTTAACATTTCAAATCGTTCCTGTTGCCCCCATGTTATTTCTCCATATGTTTAGCAACTGCATTGCTTCTGTCTGTGTTTATCATGGCCTTTACATGTTCAAGAATTCGCTTTTTAAGTTCACATATGGTACTGCCCACATAGTTTAATGAACTGGGACATTCAATTATGTATACTACGAATTGGCTCTTACAATTGATCAATTGTTGTATTTCCAAGTTCTTTTTGTTTGCCATCATAATCTCCTTGGTGTTTTTGGCAATTATACACACCTTGCAGTTCAAACATTCTTAAAAGCCTTTTGGTTTTAACCACATATCATGTTTCTTTTTGTTTAAAAAATGCCTGTGGACCAGCTGATCTTTCAGATTCATCACTCTACGAAA
Source organism: Lissotriton helveticus (assembly GCF_964261635.1). NCBI lineage: Eukaryota > Metazoa > Chordata > Amphibia > Caudata > Salamandridae > Lissotriton > Lissotriton helveticus. The sequence goes on along the minus strand of NC_136057.1, from coordinate 1,228,609,849 downwards.
TGTGAAACTCGGATGGTCTCCTACTATTTTAGAAACTGTTGGGTCCAGATGTAATATATGCCAATTTGTACGCATTATTTTCATGAGTTGCTTGTTTTCAGTGGAATAAATTGTAATCAGATGTATTTTTTGATCCCTTCCTTCAATGCTAGACTGGGCGTTGTTTTCCTTTAATAGTTCAGATCTGGGTAACATAGCAGTTGTTTGTTGGGTGGCTGTCACAACTTTTGTATTGTATTTGCGTTTTTTGAATCTTTCAACTGTTAGGAGGTTTTTCTTTTGGCATTCTTCTTCGTGAGGTACAAAAGGGGGTGGTGATGGACGGAGCATCTGAACCAATCAAACACTCACACCCAGTCAAAAGATCTGGGTTTTATCCATCACCGTCCTTTAGCCCACTCTGCCACCCCAGTTCAGACATGGCTATATGCAAATCAGTCTGACCCTGTGCCTCATGGGAACAGTCCAGCCCGAACTGCCAAGCCATGCCTTCCCTGGACCGGAAACAAGCTTCCGAGGACCGGTTTCTGGCATTACAGCCGTATTCAGCCCGGCTTGCTTGAATCCAGTGGCAAAGTGAGCAAGGGACTCATGTCTGAGCATACCCTGCCACACTTATGGCAGCCAAAGCGGTACAAAAGGGGGTGGTGGCTTGCTTGAATCCAGTGGCAAAGTGAGCAAGGGACTCACGTCTGAGCATACCACCCCCTTTTGTACTTCTTCTTCATTACAGCATATCCTTCTTATTCTCAAAAATTCTCCTGACAGGATGTTGTTAATAAAGCTAGGTTGGCGAAAGCTACCCGCATGGAGAATGGCATTAGTTGCTGTACTCTTAAGGTGTAAAATTGTGTGCACTTTATTGTTTTGACCACTCTTTCCTCACTGGTGTCATATGTTTATTTTAAATTTGCTTCTGAGTTGTTGAGAATTTCAAAGGATTCCACAAGTTCCTCATTGGTGCCATCCCAAATTATGACCAGATCATCTATATATATTAACCACATGACGATTTTACTCACATGGCGATCATTGTCATAGCTCCAAGCCAGATTATTTCCCCACCACTCCATGGTTAGGAAGGCAAGCTGGGGCTAAATGAAAAGCCCATCGCTGTTCCTTTCGCCTGGTGAAAGATTTCATCTCCAAATATGAATTTTTTTTGTGTCAAACAGAGCTTTATCATCTCTAAGAGCATTTTATTGTGATCTGCAAATTGGATGTTCCTTTCCTGCAAAAAGTATTCGCATGTTCTTATTCCGATATCATTTCTTATATTTGTATAGAGCGATGCTACCTCCATCGTAACGAGTTTGTATGTTGTTTACCATGGTGGTTCCTGTATGTGTCTTAAAAGATCACCTGTGTCTTGCAAATACAATATCAAACTTTTTACATACATTTACCTTTGTAGAAATTATTGGCCTGCCTGGTGGGATGCTTGTGAATTTTATGGAGAAAATAAATCGTTCACATCTTTGGATGGTCTGTTGTGAGGTATTTCATTTCATCCTCATCCAGTAGATTGTTTTTCATCCAAACTGTTAATTTAGCATCCAAATCGTGTTTGAATTTTGCGGTTGGATTTTCTTTAAGTTTCTCATAGTATTCTTTGTTCCTTAATTTGCGAATATGCTTTTTGCATATAGGGCTCTTTATTCAAAATAATGACAATGCCCTCTTTATCTGCCATTTTTATCTCAATGTTTTCATCCTTTTTTAAAGTTTTAAAGTGCTTCACGTTCTTTGAAGGTTAGATTGTCTGGAGTCTGTGTATAATTCAGAGGGTAAAGATCTTTTATTACAGAATCATGAGAAATGTGAATTTCTTTGCCTTGTTGCAATTGTGGGTAAAATCTAGATTTTGCCTTTTTCCCACTGGTTCCTGGTCCTAGTTGTGTACAATATGTCTCCAATTCTTTTCTTTCACAGTCAGGATCTTGATCCAATTCCATCAGGGTCAACAAATTCTCAGAGTCTTTTACTGCTAAGGGTCCAATAATCTTTTTTCTGTATTCTGCCTTTTTTTGATTTTCTAAAAATAGCTTTGCCAACTTCACTTTCCGGATGTATTTATACAAGTCTACTCTTATGTGAGCCAGATCAATGTTATTAGTAGGCCAAGCTTTAGGAGTATAATTTTCATCTCTGTTAGTGTTTTCTTTGAGAGACTGATTACCTCAAGTTTTTGAGAAGGAGAGTCTTTAGGGGATTCTAATTCCATTTTTACTTCATACTTATGGTCATGGTCCCCACTCTTTTGGGGTCTGTTGATCCGCTTGCCTCTTCTTGTTGGTGTATTCGGGCGTGTCCACTTCCCCTGCCTCTTCCTCGGTTAATTCCTGATTGGGCACCTATGTTCTTTTCCCAATTCTTCTGTTGTAGGGCCAATCTCATTTCCCCTAAAAAAGTGCACCTTGTGCGTTCCATCATTTTGTTCCAATTCCCCCTCACTTGCGTCTGTTGATGCTAACGATATACTGCCAGTTGTATTTGTAGCAAAATCGAATTTCTCTTGTTGTTTAAGCCGATCAAATTTCTTGCGCAAGTAAAAATACGGCCATCCAGATAATCATCTTTATCGCATTGAAATTTTGTTTGTTTTCTTGCCTGTACGGTTTCTTCATGTTTCTAAATATGATATTTCAACTCTTCTTTAAATTTGATTAACTCCGAATTGAGATACATAGAGGCAAGTTCTTTTTCTAATTCTTTCACCTGTGCTGTTTTTTTTTCGAGCACTATTTCGATATGTTTTATTAGGATTTCCATTAGTCCTAACAATTATTTTAATATGAATTCTCCCCGTTCATGGAGTCATTTGTTGCTGGTTTCTTGATGATTTGGCAACAGATTTATACATAAGCCATGTGGTACACATTTAACTTCCAAATATTTTTTCAGTGATGCTAATTCCCACCATTTGTTGATTTCCTGTTTTGATAATTTCTCCCATGTTCTCAATTTGTTTTTAATATCTGGATTCTTTTGATTGCTAGACACTTCGGGCCTCATTTATGAGGTTTTGCCATAGGGAAGCGCAGCAGGCCTTCCTGCTACCCTTCCCTAAGGCAAAAGAAAAGGGCAGGAATGCGCCGTATCTATAAGATACAGCGCATTCCTGTACTTTTCCCCTGCGCCGGCGCACAGTGGGCTGCCGGCGCCAACGCAGGCACCTTTGCACAATGGTGCAAGGGTGCCTGCGTTGTGGGGAGGAATATTTTTGTACACGAAGGGAAACCTTTCTGTACAAAAATAATCACACAAGGCTTTTCCTCTTTCTATGTGTGCTGCAGAATGCAGCACACATAGAAAAAGGATAAACAATGAGAAATAAAGATATTTCTCCCCGGTGTGCCTCCCTTATGCCTCCCCTGGGGAGGCGCAATCTTTTGGCACTGCCTCAGATTTAAGATTTCTCATAAATCTGTGGCGGTTTCAAAAGGCCATGGATGTTGCTGGGAATGGCCCCAGAAACACCCATTGCAAGCCCCTTTAATGCAGAACACTGCATTAAAGGGACTGATATTTATCAGGCAGCATTAAGCCAAAAAAAGTGGCTTAGTGCTGCCTGATAAATATCATACAGGCTTGAGCACCAAGGAACGTCTCCAAAAGCAACGTTCCAATGGCGCAAGGGGCCTCATAAATGAGGCCCCTCACTTCACCTGCTAGTGGTCCCTTCTAAGTCCCTATTAATGCAGTTCTCTTTGCCTCCCTTTGATCCATATTTACTGGTTTTTGTTACTGTTACGATTTTACTTATTTCTATTTACTTATTAATTCATCTCACGGTATCTCCAATACTGTGGGATTAATCAAAAACAATAGTTCATCGAGGTTCCATTTACTCGTGTAAGTCTTTTACCAGGATCAAGTCTACCTGCTGTGAGGCCAACCGACTTTCATCAAAAGTTGAATACAAGGTATTTTCCAAATCGATGCACGCTCACCTCTTCCATTGTTCCAGGTCCAGCCATAACCTCCAGTTATGCTTTTCACGTTATTCTTGTTTGGGTGTTTTTTGTGAATTCAGCTGCTTATTCCAAATTGTGTCGGTGTTCACTCATGTCATTTTTACTACTTCCTTTTATCACGGCCCCATTCCTGACAACGTGGGCGCTCTCAGGCGGTGCGGAATCGGTACAGCAGAGTCAAGCCGTTTCAAATTACAACAAACATTTCCAAGCAAGGAATTCCGCTCGCACTTACGAACCAAGGGGAATATTATCAAGGCCAGGCGATAAATTTATCACCGTGTTAGCGTCCGTTTTCAGGCGTAAAGCGGCAATAACTTTATTGCTCAATCAACAAGGACACGCCTAACTTCGCATCGCTAATGAGATGCAAAGTAGGCATGGCTGTGAAACCACCCAGGGAAAATATTGCGAATGCAGCTTCGCGATATTATCAAGGAAGGGTAGCGATATTTCAAATCACGTTAAGTGTGCCTTAACGCAGGAATTTAACGTCTGTTAAATTCCTGACTAAGGCATACCTAACAAGGGGTGGATGAATTGTGTGGCTAAGACCACAGGCCCTATCACCAAGGATATCGCCGTTTTTCATGGAACATTGCTGGAAAACCATCGATGTTCCATGAAAAACCCTGCTATCGCTGGATTTCTTATCGCCTTTGAGATAAGTGTTGATAATACAGCGCTATCTTGGCGTTTTTATCCAGCGATAGCCGGCGATAAAAATAACAGCGCTAAGCGCGCTTTGCAATATCTAGCGCAACTCCTTGGTAATATGCACCTAAAGGACTTCCAAATCAAAGAAGTTCTTAAGTTAATTTATTTAGCATGCCAATAACTCAACGCGTTTCAGTCTCAACAGAGACCTTGTTCACGGGAAAAACGACCCGTGTTCAAATATGCATACCGATCTCTTACATCACATCTTGCAGCTTACTGCTATGCATTGTGAACAATTCCTGATTTTAAAACAAAAATAAAGTAATTTAAGCACAATATAACCCAGTGATACACATTTATCATGCCACAACCGGAATAACCTGATTATCATTTGATAATATTATAGAACCAACCCAAAATCATTTGTTTGATACATTTCGGTGAAATCAGTTAGACTTCTATTACTGTTGCCAAACAATGAAAACAGACTTCAAACTGTTACATAGAAAACATTCTAATCCATTAAAAACATATTTACAAAACTTTCTGCAATAATAAAACAAAACAGAAGTTCTTTCCGTTAACACAATATTCGAGAACTAATTTGCAAGTGTGATTTACAGGAAAATGTAACTACCCGTACGATACTCGTGTAGAGCTCATTTTTAAACAAAAACTTTATTAGGGGAAGAATGCCCATCAGAAGGACATTTTTTCACTGCGTGTCTCTAATACTGCCACACAGGCCAGTGTTCACACAGATGCTTCTTATTTTATCCAAACCCCAGTGGGTTGAAAACAATTTGCAAGGGCGATTCACAGGAATAATTAACTGCCCATGAGGTACTAGTTGTTAAGCTTGTTTTTTAACCTAAACTTTGATGGGAGAAACATGCCTGTCAGATGGCCACTTTTTCACTATGTATCTATAATACTGCCCCCGTGGACTAGTGTTCACACCTATAATTCTTAATTTCTCCAAACCCCAGTGGGTGTAGATATTGACCCATCGGATACAGTCTTGCCCCAATGGGCCTGGTAAGCCACACAGAGAATGATACGGAAAATCTACATGGTTACATGTAGATGATTGGGGCCTCGATCAGAACAGCACTTTGCTACCTATTTAGACTGGTTTCCGACATTTTATATTAAGTCTACAACCTGGGCGTAGATTCACCCGTGTGAGAGGGTACCCACAGTATCATTCAGACACTGTCACACTGCCCTAGTGGGCATGAAAAATAACAGTGGCAATATTGGTATTGAAAAACCCCAGTGGGTGAATGTTTATCCTAGTGGATACCCAGCCTTAGTCTATATCGTACTAATCAACTACTTATTTACAGAGCTAAAACCTAGGTACAGTTTTGCAACATAAACGGAAACCTTTCGGTCAACTTCGTCAAGGAAGTGCTCCAGAGGTATAAGACACGACAGATAAATTGCTCATTTTGCTTTCCACTTGCTTTTTGTAACAAATCGGAAATCTGTGCCTCACTGTTTTGGTTTAAAATAGGTTGTTTTGCACGTAAATCGATTGAGTAATATATGCCACATCTCACTTTTTGTTTTATGTTTTCTTACAGATTTCGTCGTAACTATTGCTTGTGCAGTCTTGCTGCAGCGCCATAATGATGAAGCAGCCTACGGACGAGGTGGCCAGTGGAGGAAGAAACGGATGAGTGAGAGCAGTTATATTGTGCTCGCAACCCACTTGGGACTTACCTTTGATAGTTACAGTGAATGTGGCACAGCGACTCACAGGAGGGAAATTGAAGGCACCACAAGTACCAGCAGGCCACGGGTGGCAACGCCCACCAGGGCGGGGTGAAAGATGGTTTTTGAACTGGTGCTGGATACAAATGCACTGGCCGCACTCTTTTTGAAGCCCTGAGCCCATGAGGAAGTGCGTCAAGCACGAACTGCCTTGGGCTGGAATGGATTTTAGCGAAGCAATCTGCTGTATTTTCACACTGCATCCCCCATTAAATATATATACATATGTGTATCATGTGGTCATATGATCGAGGTGCTTTGGGCACCGAAACGTGTCGTGGTGGAGCGGTGGTGAGCAAATAAATCACTTCAGCACTTTACCCGGTTTGCCTCATCTTCTTTGCTGCCAGATTGCTGCAGGACGTCTTTATGCTGAATATATATATATATCTGAGGTGAGCAGATCTAGAGTGTCGCTGGTGTTGAGAGTGCTCTTACAGGGGCTGTTTTCCACCTAAACTTGAGAACTACCCAGAGTTCTCACCTTCTTTTTTACATAATTTATGCGTCACTCTATGCCTGAAAGGGTTTTGTCTCTGAAGAGCTCTAATTAGAGCGAAACACTGTGTCAGGGGTTGCTTTTACTCATTTCAGGTTGGCTTGAGTTGGTATTTCACTAATTCAAAGCTGTAATATTGTGCCTGGACAGATAAATGGCTTTTGGAATTTTACAGCTCGGCAAGGACAGCACTGTACTAGTCCTATGCTTAAAGACTTTGCTGTATAAATTGCTAAAGACTTTGTCATTTTCTATCTCGGCTGTGCTAATCCTATGCTTAAAAACTTTGATAGAAAAACAGACTTTGAGGTGAGTAGATCTAGAGTGTCACTGGTGTTGAGAGTGCTCTTACAGGGGCTGCTTCCCACCTAAACTTGAGAACTACCCAGAGTTCTCACCTTCTTTTTTGCATATATATATATATTGATGTTCAATGAATATGCACTGGAAATAGCACTAGTCAAGTAAATCAAGTAAATTTTGCATGCAAGATACGTTGTCTAGAATAAAATCGTTTTAGAATTGCATTGAGCAAGCCTGCATTATTGAAGATGAGAATGGTCTCCCTCTAAGATTTAAAAACAAAAATTAAGACCGATATGAAACACTAAAGCACAATGTTCACAAATATTTTCTAAAAAAAGCTGTGGTATCTTAAAAGGGGAAATATTGCAGTACTTTTATGGTATACCAACCAATTCTTTTCAGGAATCTTAACCAACCCTAACCCGAAGAGTGTTGTTGATTTGTCTGCCCTAGGATAGGTTCTACTCTTTGGGAGCTATATAAAAGAAAGACATTAATACATTTGAAGAATTTTCAGAACTTCAAGCCACTAATTCCGCTTTCCCCCAATCTCTCAATGTATTTATAAAAATGTACATGTATTTTGTTTACAAAATAATAAGAATGCAAATATATTTGAGGGACTATTACCTAAGAACAATTTAGCTACTGATCTCACATTTCTCTACTTCTTTTTGTGATTTACTAGTATTATCCTCTGATTAACGTCTGTCAGCTTTCATTTTATCCAGGTCTGGGTTACCTTAGCACTCTGGTTTACTTCTTTTATCAACACAGGCCTTCCATTGTGTCTTCTCTAGTCTAATACGTTGATTCCTAATGTTTTTGTTGTAGCAGGAACTCTTCTAATCCCCCTTTTAGGGAGCAGTGTTTGCTCAATTCTTGTAGAAATCTGACCTTAATCCAGGCACTACAGAGAGCTATCGCCTGATCTCCCTTTTTAGCCAGTATAAAAGAAATGTATCTACCAAAACAGGTAAGTACCTTCTTGATCATCAATAACCTACTTGTTGATGTATATATAGAGAGCATAGTGTTCTAGGGTTGGAAGCCAATTACAGCAGTGTCGGTGCCCTTATTCTACTAGATATTTCAACTGGTTTTCAAATGTCCTAATGATGCACAGACTGGAGGACATTTTCCTGGGAGACATTCTCTAGAAATAGGATTCCTCTTTTTTTAAAAGTGCACTCAGAGTGTTGATCTGCACCCATTTATGGATGCGCATGCAGTTCTTGTCTGCTCTCAGGTTTTTCAGATTTGTTTCTCTTTCACTTTAGTGTCCATGATTCCACTTATGCTGTGTTCCTACTGCATATGCTCAAAGTGAGGGAGAGGATGGGCCTAAACTTACTCAGTCTCAGCCAGCTGCATGGAATATGGAGTCCATCTTCCATGCAGCTGGCTGAAGTAATGACATCTGGAAACCCACCTGCCCTGTTTTAGTTAAAGTAGACTCCTGGGATTAGAAATTAAGAACACATTGTAAATGGATGGTCAGACATCTGTACTTCCCTCTACTTCCAGTTAAATAGAGTATGTTATTCTGAACAGTCCCTGTCTGCATTCATGGCATGAATTGAGTCACATTACTGCAATGCAATGCTATATTGGATGGCATTAACACATCTACGCTTCATTTCCTTTAGGATGTGCAGAATTTAGCCATTTTGCATGGTTACTGGTGCCCCAACTATAGTTGTGTTGTCACCAATCTGGAATATCTTCACTGGCTTCCAGTTGACTATAGAACTTCCTCTCAGTTTCTGTTTTTGGTAAACTACACAATTCATGATAAATATGTAGTTTTCCTCCTGTTCTGCCAGTGTCATTTCAAGGGTTTTAGAGGCATACTTTAGATGCCACTGTCTGGAACAACTTCTTATTTTATTATCATATTTCTACAAATTTAGAACCGACAAGACAAAAAATATTGGCTAATATAATCATGTTTGGGAAGATAAATAGGTAGATGTTAGAGAGAAAAAGTTCGCGTTTCTAGGGGTCCCTTGAAGGAGTGAGCCTTGGGCGATTGCCTAAATTGCCCATGTCTTAAAACACCTATGTGGCTTGCTTAATTGAATTTATGCCATATTGATCAGTGTGACTAGTACACACACACTGAGAAAGCTAAAATGTGTAGGTGTCCCTTTTCCACAGTAGCAGAATTTATGGAATTCGTTTCCTTTTGACCTCAGGAGAATATCAGTTTTTCTCCCCTTCCAAAACCAGCAGAAAATATATTTCTTCCAGCCATCCAAAACAACAAACAATATAATGACTTTTATGCCAATGCTCTGTTGTATTAGTGACTCAATGTTCAATTACAAGAATCCCTCTTCTGATAAATGAAACTTAAATAAATAACAGTCCATAAACCATTCTTATAAAACACAAGATAAGTATGCAGAATTGACACTTGAGCATAAATTGTAAATGAAAATGTGATCAAAGAAAAAAACTATCTGTGGACTGAAAACTATCTTATTTTTGGATTGATAAATTCAAATTTGTTACAGATTGCGTAAGCATAAACAATCTTGATTCATTAATATTTTTGTCTACATTAGGACAGTTTTAAACTTTAGGAAGGAGGAAGCAATTCACATGATTTAGTAAACTCCTTACAATACAGGTGTGGAGATCTCTAATAACATCAAAGTCTGCAGAGTGGTCAGGCAGGGATGTGTTTTGGCCCTGTTACTTTTTATTTGATATATTAATAACCTACACACATGATGGAGCAGATTCCATCTGGAGTCAGGCATTGTTTATTTTTGTGCTTGAGACAGGCTGCATTTAAATTTACATGCACATGTTTGTGCAAGTTAAAAACATGACACATCAAAAATATGAAAGTGAGGCCTAGTCAGTCTGAAATGCTTTTGCTGAATTAACCTGCTTTTGCAGTGTAGAGAAAAGTGGCCTTTTTAGCTTTGAAGATTAATAGAATGTGTTCTCTCTTCCCAGTTCGTTCCTTGCAATCTAGATTCACTATTCCTCTCTTAAGAGACTTTGGCTTGTTGCATATTTGAATAAACATGTTTAGTTTAAAACACCTCTTTTTATAATGTGTGTGAATTAACAAATGCACCAAACACTACACATGGGGCTAAATGCTTTTTTGCATGGAAAGCTATCTAAAACGTTAAAGCATGGGTGTGAATTAACTGTGTGAGCTTTTAAAATTACTCTAAAGTATAATAATGCTATGTTGCATATTGCACATTTTTGCATGTTGTACATAACCAATCATAAAAGCTGCTTTAAACTAATAGCTTGCTAGGAAATCTTTATAAAGGGTATTCGTATAAGGGAGGAAAACATAATGGCTGATTTACATGTAATTAATACTCTCTTTTGTTTGTTTTGTTTTTTGGGCCTACAACTAAATGGCTGCCTGTGAATCCAACAAGGCTGTGACTTGCATTAAAAGAAGAGAGCATGCACAGAATTGTGCCAGCTTTCCTCATGACAAGAAGGAGTCAAGGCGACTGTGACCTGTACATTCTTGTGATTGTGCCAATGTACCAGAGTTAGTTAAAGTATCCGTCCAGCCTATATTATGACAGGAAAGAAAAGATAGAAACATTTTTCCTAGTAAATGTTGCTAAACTTATAAATGTATTAATCAATTTGCGCTTGTTTTGTTAAAACTGGTATGCTCTAGAAGTTTTTAATGAGTCAGGATAGTGAGACCTCATGCCATCGTGGCTGACCAATCAGGTACAAGTTTTTCAGAAGATGCACATTTTTGTATAGTCTGCCAAGAATTAGAGTATAAATAATGACCTCTTTGGAGGCGTGGTTGGCTTCTAGGCTCGTTAGGCTTTAGGGGGGCGTGTGAGCTCTTGAGAGAAGGAACAGATTAGACCAGACATTTAAAGGGGTTAGGTATGAGAAACGTTGCGGAAAGGAAATTGCTGCAGTCTTGGTGAGATTGCATCCGAGGAGAGTCAGGTGGGGGGGGTTCCCTTGCTCATGTATTTTTCAGAGAGTCCTGGCACGTCATATTTGGCAAGGCAGGCCACATTCCTTTTAGGTCTGGTGAAGGAGGGGGTGCATTTAAGGAGCAGCTCCCATCAGAGTGGCAGAGATGCAGAGAGCAGCAACAGATAGAAGGCTTTTTAGATTCAGATGCTAACATTCTAAATGTATGCTTTGACTAATTAATTAGGTCTGAAAAGATGTATTTGTCTTTTGCATTTATTTCTCTTTATGGGACATTTTTACAAACTATTTAATTATTGACTAGCCTTGCATGACCATTTTTCCTAGAAACTCTTTAAGAGTTTTGACTGATATTTTGCACCACCTTTTCTTTTCTACATGTGATGCTTATATGCAGAATGTAATATGTTCTGTATTAATGCTATTTTATCCTGTTTTCCAAATTCTGTAACCTGATTGATATTTTACTAATGAATAAAGGGTCAGAGAAAAAACTTAACTTTTGACTAGAAAATAAAACCCTTTAAAATACTCAACAACTCTCTTCATTTGCTTAAATAATAATTGCATTTTGGATTGTTCATGTTTATTTAAAGTCTCCTGAAGGTAATACATGGTGTCAAGGGCCAACACCTTTTCAGCGGTAAAATAGACGTAGCATGAGGGTTTTGCATTGAGAAATTACCAGATGAAATTACCGCTGCATCACACATTCCTAACAGCGCTTACTAAAGATGTCCCCAGAGTTAACAGCCATATACTTCCATCCCAACTCTACACTGATGATGCGCTATTAATGGGTTGCACACCTAATGCCCTGTGCCTTTTGTAAAGGTTTTAATGATTTTTTTGGCCTCCTTAAGCCTATACACCAATTTTAAAATATCTTTTATAATGGCTTGTGGGCCGAGAAAGTGCCCTTTAAATATTATCTCTGTCTGTGACCATATGCAGGGAAGATCTGAAAACGCCATGCCAGAATCATTTTGAGTCACCGAGAATAGCAGTGGAAATTAACAAAAAATCTGTGCTTCAGCACCAAATGATCTTGGCCAGTAATTCTATCCAACCTTACCTGGTCTGCTGTATAGGGGGATTTGATAGATACATTTTGACCAGGTTTAGGTTTGATAGCTTTCATCGTTTGGTTACCTTTCCCACCATAAACTACTGGTATAGGGACCTCGCTCACTGCCCATGCAATAATCTTTCTCTAAAAACAACTATGCCTGTGATCCTTTTTCTGTAATGTTGTGCTAGGGAACGTGCAAGATGGATTATGCCCTATTTGAAGCAGGGAGCATGGCTGCAATGCTGACCGGCTTTTTTATTCTTACAGACACTGGATAATGGATACTGTATTGGAATAATGACTGGCCTTTTAAAAAGTATTCTGAGGAAGCGGAAAACTATAACCTGTTAGTTTTTTTTATTAAAAAGAAAAACAAAAAACAATGAAATTATGCTGACGTCATCTTTGTTCTTTTATGGAATATCTTTAATTGCATTCTTTGTATGAATTTGTCATTTTAACTGTTGCTTTTATGATTTTATCAATCTTCTAAAATCGAATAAAGCATTTTCTGATTCTGATTCTGATTCTTTTCAATCTCTCTTATTTACCTGTGATTGTAGTCATGCCTGTTCTTTGTCTAGAATGGCTAAGTCAAAAAGTTTGAGGTGCTGATCTAGAGTTCGGAAGATACCAAACTGTGTCACAAATGCGATGGATTATCATGTCTGCCTCCCTCATTTAGAGGCCTCCATCAATGGAAGGCTTTCTCCGACACCCAACATCCGATGGACTGTGTGGACTGACATACTCACAGTGATGGTCCGATCACTGTCACCACTGCTGGTCCGCCTGCAGTATTTGGGTATGGCAGTCAGACCACCACAGGACCGCTGCCTGCACCAGGATCCAAGATCTCAAGGTGGTAGGGCAGTGGTCAGGAGCAGCTAGACTATTCCCATTGGGAGCAGGGTCAAGACTGATTTGCATATGGCCAGGCTCAAACTGGAATGGTATGAGGTGCAACAAAAAGATGAACTTTGGCCCAGAACTCTGTACTGGGATGAATGTATGACAATGTTCTGCGTTCTGTCCATCAATTGTTCTTTTTCATTTGTCACCCCGAGTGGGACGGGTATGCCCAGAGGTGGGTCCCTTGCTATACATGCCACTGGAGTCAAGTTATCCTGGCTGTTGAGGGGTGAAACCCTGAAACTGGTCCTAGGAAGCTTGTTTCCAGTCCAGGGAGGACCTGGCCTGGCAGTTTCAGCTGGACTGTTCACACTGGGCGCAGGGTCAAGACTGATTTGCATATGGCTGGTTTCAACCTGGAATGGCATGGGGAGCAAGAAATCGATGGATTTAGGCCTAGATCTTGGTACTGGGGTGAATGTATGACATTGTTCTGCATTCTATCCATCAATCGTTCTATTTGCTGCTGCATCGCTGAGCATATTACGAGTTGCCTGTCCACCACTCTTTTCATGGCGGCAAGCCTGCCATGAAAAAAGTGGTGGGGAGGAAACTGGTCCCACTGCCGCTCCTGGGCATGGGGGTGCATGCAGGGGGGCACCTGTTGTGCCACCCTTGGAATTGCACCCACTTTCCTGCACAATGTGTCATGTATGACATTGTGCATGCCACACCATGCAGGAACGTGCAGTGGGTGCTCTAACGTTGGTGGTCTAAATGTTTGGTTCTCCTATGAGCCTGAAAGACCACTGCCATGAGACCACCCCAGCACCACCCACCTACCATGGATTATACTCATAATCCGGTGAGTGGAAGAACTACTGGCTTGGCGGTCCTCCTGTCTGCAGAACAGTGGCGGGCTGACAGGAGGACCGACAATCTCATAACCAGGCCCTAAATATTACATATTCTCATTATTATCTAGACTGTATGAGTTATCACTCTTATTTGTTAGTTGAAGCTGGTGACAAAATACAATATTAGGGTTAACATTTTTAGATGTCTGCTCTGCAATTGTTTACTTTGCATTCTTATACAGAACTTAACACTCCTTAAATATTTTACTGCTAATCCATCCCCACCTTTGTCAAGCCTGTGTTGGCTATTTGGAGAAGTTCACGCTTAGGGCTCCATAAGGTTTTTCCCACATAGCCTATCAATGCCAAATTTGTATATTCTTTTCCAAAACCCTGGTAATTCTAAAGGTACCTAGGGTTTGTGGATACCTCAGGAGGGGACCGAGATATTAGGCCGAATATAGCAACTTTTTTGTTTTCTTGGAAAAAATGGTAAAAAAGTGCTAAGGAAGAAGGTCCCTTTTATTTTACTGCAAGTAGCATCAATGAAAGGTTTACAGTGCTAAACGCACCATCTTCCCATCTTTCCGAAACAGACCAACTCGATTAGAAAACCAAACATTTTACCATAGTTTTGGCATTTTACTGGACAATAACTCATTCTATCTATTTTTGGCTTCCAACCTCCTTCCTGTTTCTGGTTGAAAAGGGTATGAAACCCATTGTGGAACCCAGAAAGCTATACATTTCTGAATACTAGACAAAAGTCTCAATTCATCACGGTGTCATTTGTTTTAATCCTTCATGGTTTTCCCAAAGAAAAGTAGTCCCTCATTTACAGGGAGTTGGCGTAGGGCAGTGCTGTAAGCCTTCTTGCTGCGCTGTGGTATGCCAATGTGAAAGGGCAGGAATGCACTTTATTTATGAAAAATGGACATTTCTGTCTCTTCCCGGTGCACAATTTGCTGCTTAGCACCAATGCAAGCACCCTTGCACCATTTTGTAGGGGTATCTACATTCTATGCAGTATTGTTTTTGTGCAGGAAGGGGCACCTTCCTGCGCAATAACCTCTAAATGCATTTTCCTCTTTCTATGTGTGCTTCAAAATGCAGCACACATGGAAAGAGTAGAAATGAGGAGAAATAAAAAGAATTCTCCTTATTACACCTGCTATGGGGAGGCGTAAGATTTTGGCACTGAACTAGGTTTATGTCATTAAGTAAATTTGAGGCAGTGTCAAAATCCATGGGTGTTGTATGGGAAAACCCACTTCAGCACCAATGTAATGCCTGGCACAGAATAAGGCAATGTAGCAACTTGCTCTGCTTTGTCATACTCCATATGCATGAGGCCATGCAAAGCCACACAAAATGACTTTGCATGGCCTCGCAGGTATGATTGAATGGCTTGCGCCACCTGACCGTCAAACAAAAGTGATGCTCCGGCCCCTATATGTTCAAATAAAAAAATGGAAATTAGTAGGAAAAAAGTCTATTTGTGACAGCGTTTTCACTTGTACCTTTTTTATCACGATGGCCAATTTACAAAAGCATTATACCATTGCATCTCCTAGACCCTTCTGGTTGTGGGGATATATAGGGTTTGTGGATTTTCCAAGAACTCAAGGTACCCAGAGTCAGTAACTGAGCTGCACCCTGCAATGCTTTTCCATTGTGTACATGGTATAGAGCATTTAATATTGTAAAATATAAAAAGTGAAAAAGAGTTATCAAGGAAACTATGTATTTCCAAAATGGGCACAAGATATGGAGTTTAGAAGTGGTATCCATACTAGCATGTGAATTAAATGCATTTCTCAAACTGTCTTCATTTTTGTACAATGGCTTATATTTGGAAGGCACAAATGTGGAGAAATACAATTGGTAATAACATTTGTTCTACTATTCTGTGTTCGCATCTCCTAATTGAATTGGTTGGGTGGGTAGGGCTGGTGGACATGACACAAAAGGCACCAAAACACTATATGGACACAACACATGGACTCCACTGGGTGTCTAGTATTCAGAAATGTCTGAGTTTGATAGGTTTCTCCAAATGGCCTCCTGACCCCAGGCCCAAAAATGCAGGTGGCGCCCTTGCAAAACTAGGTCAGTTTGGAATAGATCATTTTGATTTCTCCACAATACATTTTGGACCCTTTCCTGTCGCAGGCACTTGACTCACCCGCACAAGTGAGGAGACATTTTCATAAGGAAACCGAGGGAACGCTGGCTGGTAGGACATTTGTGCCGGCCTGGCCATCCCACACATTTTTTTTCTGTTAATGAATCAAACTTACAAGGACTTCTGAGTAGGTAAACGATGTGAGATCCACAAAAAACATACCACATTTCAATCCCTTAGCAACCAATTCCCAAACGAATATGAAGGCAGAAGATGTTCACTGCAGAGAGAGTATGCACTTACAGTAAAAAGCAAAATAACACCAAAACATTATTGCACACCCTTCACTAGTCAATCAAAGGTATTCTAGTTGGATTTGGTACAAGGGTAAGTAAATGATTCATAAAAAAAGTGTATTCATCTATGACTTTACAAAATAAAATCTGCAAATGTAATTGTTAATAATTTTAACATCAGAATAGAGACCCAATGAATTACAGCACGCGAGCTGTAAAGCCATGCCAAGGCACCGACCGCTTTATAGCCCATTTATACACCTTTCATGCGTCAGACGCACAACCCAATACAACACTTACATTTACAAATAGCACCATTCAAGGGCCCATCACTCTCATACCCCAATAGGACTAACACACAATCACCACCATCACAAACATCAGACAACTTCAAATGCCCCTGAACCAACACACCACCAGCCCACACATACCACTTGCCAGATACCAGTTCAGACACAGCAGTCATATCACCTGGAAGCTGGTGGAATGTGTGGACTGGCGTTTCGGTGGTGGTGTGTGTGTGGTGACATACTGGTGGTCACAACACATACACATCAGCCTAGCACCACTCCACGCATTTAAAGTAAAAAGAAAAAATAAAAAGTTGCCCAAAATCAATAAAAAGGATTTTTGCAGGCCAAAAAAAAGCGTTGCAATTTTTGGTTTTCAGAGGTATTTATTTTGATTAACTGCAGGTAATTTAAATATAGCACTCACGAGCGCTAGATGTCCAAAAAGTCCTTAAGGTTAATGGGGCATAGCTGGGCCCAAGGTGGCCAGCACACAGGGCCCTCCCACAGGGAAGCAAGCCCTTGTGGCGGTTCCTCCTGGGCCCCCTGTAGCAGGAAGCCCCAAACATGCCCCCAACATGCAAGGGAAAATGAAATAATCCTTGAAAATCCTTGAAAAAATTATTTCTGGTGTACTTCTATGAGTCACCTATGGCAGGCAGGGGGTGAATAGGCAAATTGAATATTTCTTACAAAAGTATTCCAGGTGTGCGCCTATAGCCTATGAGACAGGCAGCGGTAGCAGTGAAGAATCAAATATTTTAGAAAAAAGACTATGTAAAACCCTATGGGGGGTAAGAAGGCACAGGCAAAAGTTAAAAAACAAACTGATTTCTGCTAAGAATCACCACGTAGAAAAAGGCATTGAAGTGTAATAGCTCTGGATAAATGGGTCTGAGCACCGTCACAGAATTGGCCATTTATCTTGGTGCTAATTTTGCTTTAGCAAATAGTTGGACTTCCGAGGCAAAACTACATATTTTGAATTCATAATAATTCATGTTTAAGTTCTGACCCTGTTCAGTGGCAATATACTTGAAATCAGAAAATGTGCGAAAGTAAAACAGAGTAATGAATAAGAAATGCGGTTTGAGCTTTCATGGTTGTGATTCGTAGATGCAACATTATAGATTTTCAATAAATACATAATTTCCTCATCTATTAAATTGCTCTTTAACAAGTACATCTATTAGACTTTGGAAATTGTGCAACATACTGCAAAATGATACAAGTCACCTGGAGTTCACTCTCTTTCTGTATTTGTATTACTGGAAATTACTGTTCTGTTTCTCTTACATTTGAGCAAAGGTCATTTTATTGGCACACTGCATGCGCATTAAAGAAGTACATTAGTGAAATGATTTGCATTTCTTTTATTCTTCATATTCCTGCTAGTTATTTACCTTCAACATGGTTTGTGCTCCCACACAAGCGTACATACACACACAAAACATATCAAAATATGATAGAGCTATATATCTAATTAAGAGATACAACACGCAGCTGTTTTACATGCCATAACATACTATACTCGGAGAGAAACATTATTGAGCAACTGCAGAATGAAGTAGAGTTTTCTTGATTCATCAATATTACTACACAATGTGGCATCTGAAAATAAAAATGACTTGAAAAACATCAAATCTAAACCATTTGCTTAATATTTTAATTCCTTCTGTACTTAGGACAGTATGGAGCCATCCTCCGCCACGGTAGGTGGGTGTGAAGGAAGGCTCCATGCTGTCCTACCACTCTCCCACCCATGGACAAAGTGCTGGTGCTCCTCCATGAGCTTTGTTTTTAAACAAAAAGAATCCACTCGTGCGATGGCAGGTGTATCCTCCAGTGATGGGGGACACCCTAGTTGTTTTGGTACCCCTCACACACCAACAGGCCCCTTGGTGTCATGCTTCATCATCGGGGTCATCGCACCCCTCTACGGGGTGCGGAGTGCTACAACCTACGACTGTGTGGGAGCACTTACAATGACTATGTGTGGTGTGAGTGAGGATTTTTATTTGAGTGCGTGGTGGGGTTTATAGTGACGTTAAAAAAGTACCTGGCTCGTGGGGCAGCAAAAAACTTTATTGGGTCCCCGGTCTGGTGCTATTAAAATTAAGTGAGGGATGTATGGCATGCAAAACAATGTGCATCACATCCTCTTTGTGTGTGTCAACATGTTTCGGTTTAAAATACCTTCTTCAGGACTGGGGTACACAAATCCCCACCTTACTCACGTTTCTCTACTTTTTGACGATTATTAAAAACTACAAAAAGTGAAATATATAGTGCAGGTAAATCAATGTACCTAACAAAACGCCGCTCACTAGCTGACTGTTTTGTGGGGGTTCAGTTACCCCATGAGCCAGAATCCGGTCGTGAGGGTCCCTTGTGCTATTCTGCTGCGAGTACTGCAAGGAAAATCCTTATGACCGACCCTCACGCGGCTCCGCGTGAGGGTCGGTCATAAGGATGTAGTTTTTAATAATGGTCATAAGGATGTAGTTTTTAATAATCGTCAAAAAGTAGAGAAACGTGAGTAAGGTGGGGATTTGTGTACCCCAGTCCTGAAGAAGTTTTTTTTAAACCGAAACATGTTTACACACACAAAGAGGATGTGATGCACATTGTTTTGCATGCCATACATCCCACACTTAATTTTAATAGCACCAGCCCGGGGGCCCAATAAAGTTTTTTGCTGCCCCACGAGCCAGGTACTTTTTTAACGTCACTATAAACTCCACCACGCACTCACATAAAAATCCTCACTCACACCACACATAGTCATTGTAAGTGCTCCCACGCAGTCGTAGGTTGTAGCACGCCGCACCCCGTAGAGGGGTGCGATGACCCTGTTGTTGAAGCATGACACCAAGGGGCCTGTTGGTGTGTGAGGGGTACCAAAACAACTAGGGTGTCCCCCATCACTGGAGGATACACCTGCCATCGCACGAGTGGATTCTTTTTGTTTAAAAACATTAGCCAAGGGAGAAGGAATCCAGTTTCGACCAAATCTCTCTCTCCCCCCCATTGTTATTGATAGCTCCCCCATGAGCCCCACCACCAAATGCTCCCACCAGGGATGGCAGCGGAAAAGCAGGGAATCCCATTACGGTGGTGATCGGTCTACCCTGCGTTTTGGCTGGAAGGGGGTTGTGTTGGAGCCGGGCCTCTTTGGCTGGTTCACCCCTGAACTTTTTGCTTTTGATGGCGACCTGGCGATCATGATTTCTGGCTTGGCGCACTTTTTCCCTGGGTCCCAGGGCAAAGTGCGTGCGTGGAGTAAGGTTGGCCTGCCCTCCTATAGGAATGCATGGGGAATATCTGTGTCCCTGGTAGCTCCTGATGCGTGAGGTGTGCAGGCTCGAGTGTGGTATGTGCGAACTCGTGAGATTGAATGCTGCGTGATGATGTATGCGGCATGTATGTGTCTAGTGGGGAAGTGCCACTTCTAGACATTGATGTGTGTGTGCAGTGAGGGTGCTGGAGTGTGATTGGCTGGAGCTGGCTGGCAAGCCTGGCTCCAGGAAGTCTGGATGGGTCTGCCCAGGAGCGAGTGGAGAGATCAGCCTGAGTGATGTGAGGGAGGGCTGCACCTGGCTCCTGAATGGGGCTGGGCTTTCCCCACACAATGCTGGCTCCGCCCCCTGTGGTGCGCCTAACGACCCTAGCCTCCCTAGTGAATGAAAGGGGTGGTTGAGCCATCAAGGGTGCTCCAAAACCCCCCCACCCTGCACCTCCAAACAAAGGATTTTAGAGTATAAGAAGGGGCTGTGTCCCCAGGAATGTTGTTCTCTTCCAGGATCCTGAAGGGGCTGCTGCTGTTGCTGGGCAGGAGGACCGCCACTTGGATTGCCTCCCTGCCAGGAGGCCCAGTGAGCTGGCTCTGGGCCCAGCCTTGCCCCCCCTGTCTATCTAGAAGAACTTTGCTGGAGTTTATTCCTGCCCTAGCGCTGAGAGCGCTTTACTTTTACCCCTAGCGCCTTGGAGCGCTTTATTCACCTTATTGCGCTTGAGAGCGCTTTGGTTACCGAGCCGTTGCCCACCTGGCATTTTCCCAGGATTGCTGATTGTATTTAGTGCCCACCTCGATTTATTGTGCATTTTTTTAACAAGCCGGTGCCCACCCGGCATTTGCCCGAAGCGCCGCTGGTGACCGAGGAAGCCGCCGGCATCACCCGGAGGCTGCGCTGGGATTGGCCCAGCCAGCCAAGCCTCCCGCCGCCTCATCGGGAGAGGAGCAGGAAGAGATGCGGGCCGCCTGACCGTGGGTGGGCCCGCGAGGATGGAAGTGTGGCCGGAAGTACCAACGCTAAAAACAGGAAGCGGACGGGAGCCCACCCCGCGCTCCTGTGTTCCGAGGAGCAGTGTGGCGTCATCTCCCGGGGCTCCTCTAGCGAGGATAGAGCCCCCGCAGCCCAGGAGAGAGAGCCTGAGTCGCCGGTAGCAGCCGCAGCCGAGAGAAGGAGAGCGGGGCTCCGGCGAGAAGCAGAGTCTCTGGAATTGCCCGATGAGTCACGGAGGGGTGAGGGGGGCTCCACGAGGGTAGCAGAGGGGCCGGTCCCAACCCGGCTCCTGTTCCGAGCGGGCCCACCGTTGCGGGTCGCTCCAACCTCGGGGGCATCCCTGATTGAGCCCTGAGAGGCTCCGGGGGCATTTCTTCATTGAGAGCCAGGGAGGCTCAATGGCATTGCATGTTATTGAGCCCAGCGAGGCTCCAACGATGGCCATTCCTGATTGAGCCCTGGAAGGCTCTGGGGGCATTTGTAATTAGGAGCCCCGAGGCTCCAGGGCCCACATTGTGTTAAGAGCCCCAGAAAGGCTCAGGAGCATTGCGTATTGTAGAGCCCAGCGAGGCTCTTTGGGGGACAGTAGATTTGGCCAGAGCCTGCGAGGCTCCAGCGTTGGCCCATCATTATCTACACAGCTGCCCAGCACTTCGTGGGCAGCTGCCACGTTTAGGCCCCTGACATTTGGGACACAGGGCATCCTAGCCCTAGAGAGGCCAGTTGGCCTAGGGACTGCCACAGGTTGTGGCTCATGTGAGTTTTGGGCAATTGCTTGTGCTTGCACCTCTGAATGTGTTTTGATGCATCATGTGTTTCCTTCCTTACACCTCTCAATGTGTTTTGATGCATCATGGGTTTTCCTTCCTTACACCTCTGAATGTGTTTTGATGAATCATGTGTTTCCCTTCCTTACACCGCTGAATGTGTTTTGATGCATCATGTGTTTTTCTTTCCTACACCGCTGAATGTTAATGCATCATGTGTAATGTTCCTATGCTTATACCCCTAAATGTTGGTGATACTTAGGTGGTTGTTTTTCTCCTAGTACAGGTGTTGCTAGTAAGGTCTTGGTTCCCTGCGCAATATTTTCCTAAGGTGGTTAGGGTTGCGTAGGAGGTACTTACCCTTTACCAGTAATTACTGGTTGTGTGCTAACTTGTTCTAAAAGTGTTCTATGTGCTAATTACTATTCCTAAAAAGTGATGTTCCCTGACAGTGGTCCAGGTGGCCCTGTCTTGTACATATCCCCTGTAAATTCTGCCCGTGCCTGTTGGAACATTGTAAAATGTGTGTTCTTATCTAATGTATTTTGGTATAATACAATGGCTATTTTTATATAACCTTGTGTGGAGTTTCCTTTGAGGTGGGCCTTGGGTGTTGCTGCTGGGTGCACGCACAATCACTTAACCTACATAGCCTTCAAGTTTAGCCTGGCTGCTCGCGTCACGTTACCTAGAGGGTGAGCAGGGGTTATCTTGGTGTGTGACTCCCTTGCCCTGACGTGGAAGTGGTGGTCTCTGACTGACTTTGGCGCAATCCTTGGCCAGCCAGAGATCCCGTTTCTAACACAAATAATACATCATTCTTGCATTTACACATCCACCATAAAGAACAAACGTCTCTTTACATGGAAATTTTTCATTTAGATATAACTCCTTTTTTGTCAAAACAAAAGATGAAGATGAGTCCTATCCTTTCTAATGGTGTTAACTGGGACCCGGACTATCTTGGTCCTCAAAGTGTCCTATTTTTTATGGTCCTATATGGGGTCGGAGATTTTTCTAATCTCTTATAGAGGGACAAACATTCTGACCTTTTGTTTGGGTATTGTACATTTCGCTTTTCTCTCTCCTTCTTGTGGCTCTGTTTCTCCTACGTCAGAACCGGAAATGCCTCCCTATGCTTGTTTGCATTTACAACTATTGAGAATACAACGGCAACACATTAAAATCAAATAAAAATGTGGAACAGACGCAACGGTGCGTCATCACTGATACGTACATAAGAGGTCCTACAATACCAAAAGCAGAGCCCTGAAGAAGACCTTACAAATTTGAAGTTCCTGGTCCATATATATAAGGTCAAACCGCGTCGGCAGAATACAGATAGAGCTTGGAGAAATCCGAGGAAAAGAAATACTGACCCCAACAGGGCAGTTAAGTGAAAAGCATTTTTTGTCCCTCTATAAGAGATTAAAAAAATCTCCGACCCTATATAGGACCATAAAAAACAGGACACTTCGAGGACCAAGATAATCCGGGTCCCAGTTAACACCATTAGAAAGGATAGGACTCTTGAAATTCATCTTTTGTTTTGACAAAAAAGGAGTTATATCTAAATGAAAAATTTCCATGTAAAGAGACGTTTGTTCTTTATGGTGGATGTGTAAATGCAAGAATGATGTATTATTTGTATATATAAATGTATTGTCATATAATTGTTTCCATGTAATGTAAGAAAAATAACACAAAAGATTTCAGGTGTATGAAACATCAAACAAAAAAAGATTTAAAGTAAAAAGAAAAAAGAAAAAGTTGCTCAAAATCAATAAAAAGGATTTTTGCAGGCCAAAAAAAAAGCATTGCAATTCATGGTTTTCAGAGGTATTTAATGTGATTAACTGTATGAATATATGATTCCAACCTCCGGAACTCCTGAATTGAATCACCCCCTTGTCATATATATCTAAATATTTAAATTACCAGCCGAGAAGAGGAGCTGACGTCGGCAGGATGAGTCTGCGTGGGAATCCCGACGTGTAGAATTCCCCCCTGTGCTACGCTGGTAAAGCAGGAGCCCACCCTGTGTTTTGTTGGGGAGAGCGGAAGCCTACCCCGCTTTATGGATAGTTTTGGCGGGTGCCCATCCCGCGTTATGCACCTGGTTTTGGCGGGTGCCCACGCCACAGTTTGCCACGAGGAGCGGGTGCCCACCCCGCCTAAATGCTTATTTTGATGACAGGTGCCCACCCCTCTTCTGCTTTTGTGTTGCTGGCGGGTGCCCACCCCTCATTGCCGCCGAAGAATCACTGCCGCGACACGAGAAGAAGCCGCCACTCACGGCCGACCAGGAAGACAGGCAAGGTTGCCTAACTGTGGGTGGGGCATTAAAGGCAGAGCTGAGTGGTAACAGAAGGAGAACGGGAGCCCACCCTGCCTCCATGAGAAGTCACTGAGTTGTCCCCGCACTGGAGAAGTCCCGGTCCCAGGAAGAGGGACCGGGTGAAGAGAAGGAATGCGGTGGGTAAACGGGGCTCCCGTGAGGGAGCACCGTATGCAGACTGGAGGAGTGAGGGAAGTCCCGCAGGCCTTCAACATGAGACCGGAGGCATCCTGAGAGAGATAGCACGGTGAGTGAGGGCTTGGCTGGGTGAATTGCCTGTGCCTATTTTCTGAGCAGACCCGCCAGAGAGCGGGCCGCTCCATCATGGGGGCAATTTTGTCTCATCACTGAGTTCCTGGCTGGAGGAGCCCCGGTGAGAGGGGTTCCCCCAAAACACCCTGCTGATGCCTGCATGCACCAGTTCGCGCAGAACAGTTCCCTTGAGTGTGGAGGACAGTGTTGGGCATTTTTAGTGCTGATCAAGAGCCGCAGGGGGAGCAGCGGGCGCCTGCCCTTGGGTCATTGTTCTTTTTACAGTGGAAAGGAGACGGAGGGAAGTCTCTCCAACAACTGGGTTATTTCTTGTGTGGCACATTTGCTGTGGCTGCATCAGCAGTCCTGGAGGGCAGGGTGGAACCCATGTGAGGGCATGTGGGCTCTAGGGGACCAGGTGGAATTTGGTGCCCGTGAACAGTGACAGTGACGCCCAGGAGGGGTAACGAGCTGTGCGCACCCTAACAGTGATACTGTGGTGCACAGGGGATCATTCGGTGTTTAGGCCTAATATGTTATATGCCTACAGTGATTTTGCATGCTATGTTTATGCTCATAATTTATGCCTTAATGCTTTTCTCTTAGTTGTGCCCACTGAGAATGGGTATTTTTGGGGCACTGTTGCTAATGATTTATGAACAGGGTGGTGACCCCGGATGTGACACCTAAAGGGATGCCAATGTGATATAGGTGTAATATGGTTTAGGCCTAATGAGATGCATAATGTGTTTTTATGCTTGTGATGCCTATGAAATTATGTGTTTATGTTCAGGATGTTTATGCATAATGTGTTTATGCTGGTGAGGCCTAATGCGTTTCGTGTTTATGCTAATGAGGTTTGGGCCTAATATGATTTTTTGCCTAATATCATGCTATGATATTTTAGGATGGTGTCTAATGCTAATGTTATAATGTTTAGGTAATTATCGGTACCAGTAGTTACTGGTTGTGTTTTGCATCTACTTACCTGTTCTGATGGTTCTAACCGTGGCCCAATTGGCCAGGTCCTGTATATAATCTCCTGTGAATATTGTCTAGTGCCATTTGGCACAGTGTTAATGTGTGATTATGTTTATAATGTGTTTATGATAACACAAAGGCTATTTTTGATATAACCTTGTGTGGAGTTTATTTTGTAATGTGCCTAGTTTGTTGCTGCTGAGTGTGTGTGTTTCGCAAACGCTTTACACATTGCCTCTGGGATAAGCCTGACTGCTCTTGCCAAGCTACCAAGGAGGTGAGATGGGGTTATATTCAGCATGTAACTCCCTTGCCCTGATTAGAGTGGTGGTTTCAGCCTGGCTTAGGCACAAGCCCTAGCCAACCATTTAAGTCCCCGATCCAGCACTTCCATTGTGAATGTAGCGAGTCTACAGATCTTGGGGCATTGCTCACCTATGCATGGTATTGTGAGATTCCCTCGCCACCGAGTCTCCCAAGGATCAGCTGATCTTTGCGGGGATTAAAATCAGGGTGATCCTATAATTCTGTAGTGTTGGATTCAAGAGCATGATGCATCTGTAGGTAACAGTGGAACTGGGTGGTAGATAGGGGGAATTGCGCCTGAAGCTCGGTGAAGTAATACACGGGCCGTGACTTCGGGATTCGAGCACCCTGTGGCTTCAAATCACAGCTTATCATGGCTGTATAGAATAATTCGGTTTCTCAAAGTGCGTCTACACTCTGCGCTTCCCTCAACACTTGGTTACTGCAAATACTTATCCAATTTTCCACGTGATAAAGTATATTGAATTTGGGGTTATCTTGCGTTTACATACTGCTGTCCACTAATCCTGTTTACCCACTACTACTCTTGGACACATTAGGATCTACACCATTTCACTTACTACGGTGTTCTATCCTTGGATTTTAGCAGTGCACCCCGCAACGTCCATCTCTGACAACACGAGCTCTACACATGATTCATGCCCTGATAAAGTCTCAGCAAGAGACGAAACACGTGTTGGCGAACAATATGCTGGAATCATTTTTATGAAAAATTTTTGAATAAAGAAAACTTAAAGAACACAGACTGGATTTCAAACTATATTGGCGTGACTACTGCTGATCCCGTACCATACATAAAGAAACTGTTTTTTCAAATTGCTTCTGAGTGTGCTTGTCTTAAACACTCCTGTGTATAAAAGCTTGAGTGCTGAGGGCTATATACTAGAGCTCTGATGAACTATATTAATTTGGAGTGCTGTAAATAGAATTTCCCCACATACAAGTAATACATGTTAGATCTCACCAGACATCGACTAAGGTAGAGATACCTATGAGGTTCCATTGGTGGAATCACTTGAGTCTGGCCACTTGGTTCCAACCTCAAGGGGGGAGTTTGCTCTGTTAGGTGCCTGTACCAACCCCTAAATCAAAGAGATCCTTGCCACACCAAGCAGATTACCTTGGATACCGCTGGTTATGTGGATGGGAGTGGAAACCCGTTCAGCCCCAGGTCACCAAGTTCTAGCTGGTAGGATGGGTCACCATTCATTTATTTAGGGTAGGATGCCTGAAACTATGGGGCAGATGTCCACCGTGCCACTTCCAACCTCGTCAATAAATCAGTGAAGTGTTGTGGGCTATTCGGGGTGAGCGCCGGTACAAAGTAATGTTGCTATTTTCTTGAACCAGAAATTTTGAATTTGGAGTGGGTAGTTCTGCAATATGTACAGAAACCAGAGGATGTATCATAATTGTTAATGGTGCAACTGCACCGAGGAAGTTCAGGGGCAGATCATGCCATGCTTTCAGGCTATTTCTAGTGCTCTTGAAGAGGGGTGTCAAGTTGCGGGGTCAGAGAAGTTCTGACATGGTTGTCACATGTATACCTAAATATTTGAAGCTGAGTTGGCAGAGAAGGATGCCCTAGCTCCAGTCCATCGATGCTGTGTAACTGCAGAGAGGGACAAAAAGGGACTTTGTTGTATTAAAGCACAAGAAGAAGACCTCCTCGAACAAGTGAAAGAG
Organism: Lissotriton helveticus; assembly: GCF_964261635.1. NCBI lineage: Eukaryota > Metazoa > Chordata > Amphibia > Caudata > Salamandridae > Lissotriton > Lissotriton helveticus. The sequence goes on along the minus strand of NC_136057.1, from coordinate 1,228,582,548 downwards.
TTCAAGGGCTCGAGTGCCCAAAATTGTTGGGTTCCCCAGATTAAGAAGGATGTCATCTGCATAAAGCGCAATTCTGTCCTCTTAGGCCTTTGGTCAGCACCATCCTTCAAGTTGTACATCACAAAGGATCAGTCATGCTAAGAGCTTGATGCCAAGGCCGAAATCAATTGGGAAAGGGGACAGCCCTGTTGGGTGCCCCATTCAATTGGAAACTTGTCACATAGCGTCACATTGACACGGTCTTGAGCCATGCAGTGGGAATATAGAAGAGAGGTCATTGGCCGAAAATAGCGTCTAAAGTCCATATGACACTGGACTGCTGCCAAGAAATCCCAGTCACAGTGTCAACGGCTTTTTTAAAGTCAGGGAGGTATAGTGCTAAGTTTCTTTTCAAGTTACCTGTGCTTGACAGAGTGCTGTGTATCATCGGATACAGTGTCAGGTACTACAGTGTGGCATGAAGCCACACTGATTGGGGCAAATCATGGCAGAGAGGACTGGGTGGAGCCTGGTCACCAAATTTTTAGCATAGGTTTTAATATCAGCATTAATTAGGTCAAGTGAGGGCAGGTTGGTCTTAGGAATAACAATAGTTACTAAATCAAAATCCCCAAAAAAGGACTCTTTGTTAATGGCCTCAGTGTACAGTCGCCATAGGTGGAGAACTAATTGGTCTTTGAATGTGGAGTAATACTAAAGGGGAAAGCCATCCGGTCACTGATGGACTTGTGGATTTCATATTCTGTAATTGGTTCATCTAGGGCTTTTCGTTGAGCCACCATCAGCGATAGAAGCTGGATATTACTGAGAAGCGGATGGATGCGTTCTATATGAGGTCAATCTTTGTGAGTGTAAAGTCAACTGTAATAGGCTGCAATTGCTGCAGTGATGCCAGGGGAAGTTTGGTTCATTGAACCTGAGTCTCCAGCCACTGCGGGAATAAAGTGGGATGCGTAGTCCCGAGACACAAGTCTGTATAGAAGGGCTTGGTTTTTGTGACCTTGCTCATAGATACGCCGGGTGATCGCCCTCCAGCACCGTCATGCCTCGCATGAGAGTAGGTGTCGGAGTGCAGCCCTGTCTATGTCTATTTGGCTAGAGACTAACTCCGTGGTGCTTGGGTCACCCTAGTTCCATTGTCAAGGATGCGTGCCTCCAGCTATACGATATCGCACTGCCTCTCTTTTCTTCATATTTGAGACAGCTCTTCATCTGCCCCCATATTGTGGGCTTGCTAACCGGTTTGCTAGCCACCCACAGTGTGCCTGAATCTCGTACAGAGCCGGTATCAAGATCAAAGAAGGACACAAGCTCCTCGGCTAAGGGCTCCATCAATTCCTCGTCTGTCAGGAGCTGTGCATTAGGACGCCACATAGGGCTACCAGAGGGACAGGGACCCGCCACCTCTTGATTTGCAGCCTCAGCAAGAATGGAAGGGGATTATAACCAGCTGCAAGGCAGGTGAGGTCCTTATTCCCATGCGTCCGAAAATTCTGTGGCTTCAGAGTGTCCACTGTTCAGTGTCCCACTCCCAGGCCACCTCCGGTGTGTCAAAAAAGTGATTATGGGAGCCATGCACCACTCTCAGTCTGGCAAGAAAGAGCAGAATGTAGGGAACCAGCATAGCCCTTTGACAGAACCTCGAAGAGCAACCTCATCTGACTCCAGGCCTTATCTCAGCTGCTTGTGCTGCCTCATATTCATGGCAAGCAGGCTGAGGGGACTCATCTAGCACCTCCCAATTGTCTACTACCTGCTGCAAGGGGACTTATGCTGACACTCACCAGCGATCTTGTTTACCGCCCGAAAGACACTTGCCTACCTGGTAGGCCAGCCCACAACCTCAACAAACTGAGACGTAGATGGGGAAAGACAAACAACCCACTTTGAGCTCCCAACTGAAGATTGACACGTTCACTACCTCTAATCTTGAGCAAGAGAAGAAATTCAAGGGGGAGCCCTTTGCGCCTGACAGTTTCCCTTTCTTCAAACCATCCAGGCATCTAAAGAGGCCCTGGAAACAAAAATTGTGGCAATCAGGGTGGATTTGGCCTTGTTGCGGCAAGACTTTCATGATGTGGCGGGTCGCGTCACAGAGCCAGATTTGCATTTTTCTACTCTGGAAGACAATTCAGCAGCAATTAAAACCAAAGTCTCTGCTCTACAGCTCACAGTCTGGACCTTGAAGTCAGGGTGGAAGACAATTAAAATTGCTCTAGATGGAACAAGCTCCAGCTGGTGCGGTTCCCTGACGGGTCAAGACCACCATTCAACAACCTTTGTGGAGACCTGGATATGATCCTGGATGCCAAAGGGTTCCCTCTTGCCATGGTTTATGGTGGAACGGGCCCACCACTTTCTAGTGCAGTGGCCCCGTGTTCCCACAGATCATCTGGGTCCTCAACTACAGAGACTGTGATGTGGTTTATCGTGAAAGCTGCTTTAGAGAAACGCTCTTATAGCAATCAACAAAGATCTTGGTATTTCCCAACTACATGAAAGTGACCCAACAGCAACCCAAAAGCTTCAATGCAGTGGAGCAGTACCTTTATAAGTAGTAACTAACTAGTAGTAAATCTTAAAAATTAGGAGTTACCTACTACTTGTGACGTTACTAAGCATTTAGTTTCTGCTTGTAAATGGACTGGTGGTAGTACAGTCAAACTGCAAGAGTAAAGTAACACCAACAGTATAACTTTACATTTGTGAAGCAGGCCTTGTGTTGCTTCCAAAATCTATGCAACATAGAGTAACCTTCTCATGAGCCATGATGCAAGGTTTCTGTAAGTTCAATTTAAATTTTTCAAATAAATTTAATGCTAAATCCCCAGATTGCTTGCTCGTTGTTTGTTTGAATTTTTTGTCATAGTGGTCTCAGTCTTGGATTATCCACTACCTCCATGATTTCTTTCAGTTTAGTTGCCTGTAATGAATAATCCTTCTGAATTTTTCCCACTGTTGGAGTTCACCTCACAAGCATCATTTAGAATAGGTGCAACTTTGTTTCGTGATGTCTTCCCTGTTATTGCTAGTCCACTACCATCAGCATTCAAAAGGCTCTTTGAAAACCCTGCAGTAAGGTTTGGGAAGATTGAGAGTGATAGCAGACATTGCTTGATCTATTCATGTAAGAACTTGTTAAGAACTTTCAAAGACAGAAACCAAAGGTAAAGGCCTGTTATTTTTTTATACATGGATGGGAAACCCAACCTCTCCACCCACAACAGGCCCACTCCCCTACCACAACAGGCCCATTCCCCTCCCTGCAATACTCTAAAAATCTCACTATATTAATTCCCCTTCCCAGGCTCTCAATACAGAACAGGCCCAACCCCTGCTAAACCTCATAAATCTCCTTTTCCCCAACTCCCCTTCCCACCCTCTCCTCCCACAACAGGCCCTCCCAACCAAATGAGTCCAATAAAAGAGGTCCTTGAGGGCATCCAGATCACTTCATATGTCATCCACCGCTCTGGTCAGGATCCTCTGGCTAATCTGACCACACTCAAATTGTTATCTCCCTCTTGAGGAAAAGCCCTGACCCAGGGGTGTAACAAACTATTGGTAATAGTTGAAAGTAAGAAGTAACAGTGATACTAGAAGTAAATTTACTCCAGCCCAGTCTTGGAGGAAGGGAAGAACCACACATTCCCTGTTATTGTAATAAACTCCCAACATATATCAGTAGAGGCTGGGGATTCAAATAATACCCCATAGGAAAATATTTAAATTTCATTGAATTAGTTTAACATTTATTGTTAAACGATTTACAATCTATATATATGTGGATATGTAGCTATATATGTTTATATTACCTACTGGATGTCGCCAGTAGGTAGTTATAGTCAGGATGGAGAATCCATAGGAAGAGTTTTTTTTAAATTGGCAATAACTTTGGCGTTGCTGCAAAAAATCCTCGCAAAATTTTTAAAACTAGTATGACTTTCAAAGAACAGTATATTTCATATACCATTCCAGAAAACACTGAGGAAAAAAACATAAAGCTGCAAATACAGAGTTTCCATTCGCATACACATCCAAAGTAATTGCAGCAGAAATATTTAATTATATTCTTAGTTCCCCGTTAAACCTTCATATTTTTTGCAGTCTGAAGGCAATTCCTTATCAGTCCTCTCTAAAAATAAGTATAAAACTGTTAGAAAAAGCTTCTTAAAAAGCAACAATACTTTTTACAAATATTGCAAAAGAACCCCACATACTCCTCCCAGGAGTGGAGATACACTTTCTGACTGCCCCTGTATTTCAAACTGCAGTTTTCTGGAGTGAATTCATACTTACTGACAAGGGCCTCCTTCATGATAGGATACCTTAACCTCTTCCCCTTCTCTAGGGCCATTAGGGTATTCCTTCTATCGCCAGGAGTTTAACTAAAAAAGCAGCTCCTCACGCCTCCTCAGAGATCCTCAGTACATCTAGAGCTAATTCATATGCCTGAAACAACCCATCCATATCACCCCCCTCCTTATAGCCAGGCACCAAGTCTCTGGGCATATGGACTCTTTGTTCTGCACTAGACACAGTAGTTTTGTTCCCAGCATTTTAGCTAGACTCTAGCCTTCAATTCCATCTCCTTGGCAATCACTCCATCAGTCAACAAGACTCTTCTCTCCTCCTAAGTCTCTCTGAGCCTCAGATTTTCTCTCCTCTGCAGCCACCTGGGCCAGCTGCAGCCTCAGGTCCCTATCAGCTTGTCTGCCCTTGAGCTCCTCAGGGGACTGGCATTGGGAGAAGACAATATGTCCGGCATCAAATACAGTAGGGAACTCTCTGTCTCTCTGTGGGGGGATGCCCTCTCTCCCCAGGAACCTTTGCTCAGTTATATTTCTACTCCCTTTCCTCCTTTTCAGAGCCAGCAACCTTAGGGGCCCTGATTATAAGGTCAACTGTAATCAGGGTTCTCCTTTCTCAGGAGTGCTGATGTAGTCCTCTTAAAACTCTTCCAGTGGTGCAGATTGTCCTCCCTGACTGTAAGGGCAAACTAGTACTCAAACGTGGACATGCAGGTGAGTAAATGGGTGTGTGAATGGTGTTATGGGTGTGTGAGTGAGTGTAGCAGTTACTGTCTGGCTATATGTGTGATGGCTATTCAAAAACAACTACTCTTGTTAAGTAAATAATCAATGAATATATACACTATTGTTCAAACAATCATACCAACCAAAGAATATGCATGTATATAACAGATTTAATTAAAACATAATCAGAATGTACATCAAATCACTTTAAAAAAAGTAAAAAGTGATAAGATAATTTATCATACAATGATTCAACATATTAAAAAACATCTAAGAGAGATACAATCAACAGACATGAGTATTTGTCATTAACAATGGTTATTCCAAAAGAATCAATAACAGTATTGGCAACATTTGATTTTTTACAGTCAATACTTTGTTCTACAGATGTAACCCCCACAGAGACAAGCGCCAACACATTTTGGTGGTACCAAAGCAAAATAAGACCACAGACCTTGTCTGTGGTTGCAATGACTTGTGCACACATACTGTGATAGGACTGGAAATCGTAATGAAGGATACCTTTGGCCAATTAACTGCACTTTTCCCTCATATTTTCATGGTGTTTTCTAATATTTGCTAAAGGCAGAAATGGAAGTGTCAAAATAATCCTGTGAGCAGATAAGCAAAGCCAAGAAACATCTCTATAAAACAGTTTCTTCATTCCTCAGAGATCACAACATGGGCTCCATCTATAGCAACAATTTACACTTTGGCATGGAGGGTATATATGAAAATGATCGGTTCACTTGACAGAGAAAGGTAACAGGGTGTTCCTCAAGGACTTGAAAGCCTGCATCCTGTATTATGTGTAGTTATCACCTACAAATCACAACAGCTCTTTTCAGAGCCAACCCTTTATCTGAACACAATTTTTGTATTTGCATTTCCAATTTCTTAAATCTCATGCAGATCCATGGATCCATTGTAGGACCGCAAACCAAAAGTGCTCTTTCAATCCACACCAGTAACACTAAAGAATTTCTTATTTAATATGTGAGTGGTTCATCACTCTATTTCCAGGTCTGCATGTGAATATGTGTGTGTGCGAGTAGGTATGTAAGGGTGTGTCTGAGTCTGTGAGTGGGTGCGTGAGAATCAGAATGGATCTGTGAGTGGATGTCTAACTGTCTCAGTTAGTCTGTGAGAAGATGTCTGAGGGTAAGTGGGTGTTAGACTGTATGTGTGTGCAATTGGGTATGAAAGTGTGTTTAAGAGCATGAGAGTAGATGTGGGAGTGTCTGTCTGGGTGTCACAGTGGGTGTGAGAGCATGTGTCTGGGTGTGTGACTGGATGTGAGAGTGTCTGTTTGGATAATAAAGTAGGTATGAGAGTGTCTCAATGGGCATCAGAGTAGCTGTAAGAGTGTGTCTGGGTGTGTGACTGGGCGTGGGAGTGTTTGTATGGGCGTAGATCTGGGAGTGAGAGGGCCTATCTTTGTGTGTGAGTAGGTGTGATACTGTCTGCCTATGTGTCTAAGTGGGTATGAGAGTTTCTGTATGGTTTTCAGTATGTATGTGAAATTGTCTGTGCATGTGAGTGGGTGTGAGAGTATATGGGTGTTTGAGTGGGTATGAGAGTGTTTGTATAGGCATCACAGTGGGTGTAATAGTGTCTTTCGGTGTATGTCAGTGGGTGTGAGAGTGTCTGTATGGGCAGCAGAGTGGGTGTGAGTATATGTGTGCGCAACTGGATATTAGGGTGTTTGTATGGGTGTCAAAGTGGATGTAGGAGTATCTCTCTGGGTGTCACAGTGGGTGTCAGAGTATTTGTGTGTTTCACTGGGAGTGAGAGTGTTTGTAGGAGCTTCAGAGTGATTGTGAGAGTATCTGCCTGGGTACTTGAGTGGTTGTGAGAGTGTCTGTATGGGTATCAGAGTGGATGTGGGAGTGTTTTTCTGGGTGTCACAGTTGATGTAAGACCATCTGTCTTGGTCTGTGACTGTAAATGAGAGTATATATTTGGGTATGACAGTGGGTGTGAGAGTGTCTGTATGGGTGTCAGATTGGGTGTGTGCATATATATATTGTTTCATAGCTAGATTCACAGATCCATCATGAAATTACATGGGGGCCCACACTGAGCCCAACGATGGATCAGTGGATCTCGTGAGTGGCAAAAAAACTGTTGTGTAATTCCCACTAATCCATAGGACCTGCGCCTAGACTGGTTGCGGGTATACCCGCATAATATGATTGCCTAGGGAACACCTAGTTCACAGTGCCCCCCTAACCTTACCAGGGAGCAAATAGAGTCTGGAAACCACTGAACACCACAACCCTGACCCATCAGAAATCGTGGAAACAGGTTGGAACCTTTACCTCAGTCACTTGTGCTTAATTATACTCAGAGAAATAACCAGAAGACTAAGTGGGATGTTTTCAATATATTTATTGACCCAACTTTACTCTTGTATAGAATACATGTGCTGCAATAATCAGTAGGAAGAAGCATAATAAAGTGATTACAGGCACCAAAGGAGTAGACATTATAGTTCAACCATGGTTCTAAAACAGTGTATATACGCAGGCACATAAACAAGGCAGTAATCAGGTGTACTCCTACTACCTTGCGATGTGTGTATAGATTAGCAATGTTATGGATATGTAGATAGCTCTGTCGCCCCTTGGATAAAGATAGAACAACATTTGTAAATAGTGCATAGAAGAGCCTTGTGCATGATGTTCGAGGTATTGTGGTAATCTTATGTGAAACTAGATGTGTAAACAAAGTAGTTTCTGAGAAACGAATCCAACATTGTCATGCACTCAAATATGTGCAAAGGTCACAACTGAAATGTTCTTTGTGAAAAATAGGACAATGTAAGTAATGAGCAGCTTCGCTACATGGGCCATACCCAGCACCTAACACCCACTCCTCATATTTAGGGTTGATATATAACAATTATCTAAGCCAGCAGGCCACAATGAAGCAAAATAAAAAAGGTTTGAAACTACTCTAAAAATCATATAACAGCAAGCTTCCCTTTAAAATGTTCATGTAAAAGCTTTAAACTATTTAAAATTCCAAGCGCTCAGAGAGCCATGGTGCCTAGAAAAATAAAGCAATAAGCTGTTTTGATTCATTTTGTTTACAAATAGGCCAACTGGTTCCCACCACATGAAAAGCCAATTGTTTATGTGTTCCAAGTGGTAGGCGCAGCAATGCTGTTGCCTGCAACCGCAGACGAAGAATCCCAGAGGCATACCTTGAAGCAGGTTTAAGGAGAAAGGTGATTCCATCTAGTTCCCACAGCAGCCGATGAGGGAGGGACCGCATCCTGTAAGCGTATCATAGAGCTGGTGTCCATTTCACTAGGAGCCAAAGCATCCCAGTGTGACTCGAAGAATGCATTAATCAGCAATTGAATACGCTGGGGACAACAAAACCTATTTGCATTTAAGGGATTCATTAGTTCTTGAATGTCCGGTGGCGCAAACAATAGGAATTCTAGGCATAGATCCAATATGCATTCGTCGCTGTAAAGTAGGCAGTGGAATACAGGTTGTATGCAGTAAAGTTAAACAGGCCTGCAGGACAAGAACCAGTGCTCATTTAGTTCTCAATGCTGAGGTGAGCTACAGCAGTGCACCATGCGCCTATGGCATTGCAGCACAAGCAGAGTGCTGTCTTCATTTCGCATAGAAGTGGGAGGTCCATTGTGGAGGGGAAAATTTAAAATCAGAATTGCCGCCACATACAGACAGACAGTGTGATATCCAACTCACACATGCTGGAGAAGCGGGAGCCCTCCAAAAACGCTTCCCAACATAGAGTGTATGAAAGATGCTAACTATTCCCTTTGTATCAAAGATATTAAAGATACAGTGAACCAGCTTCCCAAAATGCAGCAGGAAGTTAGTGTGGAGCAGTGTCTGTATCTCAGACGAGGACCTTGCAACCCGGAAATCAAACGTCTCACTGGCTGAAGTTCAGGCCACAACTTCTTGAAAAAGCATGGCTTTCAGTTTGTCTGAGAAGCAAAGCTTATGTTGGAAACATTTATTTAAGGCCTCCCTAACTGTGTGGGCATGTGGAAACAGTACTTGTGTGCAAAAAGTGACTATGGAACTACCCGTTGCTAGATAAGCGATGGCCAGTTCCATTTCACAGCAACCATTATCATTCATCATCAAATAGCTCCTATTCAAGAGCAGATTGAAAACTGGGAACCCTTCAGATAACGGGATAATTTCGTAACTGATGAACTGCATGCCCTATGAGGAGAAATGTCCCTGCAAGCTAAGGACCCACTTAAAGCATCCTCACTGTCTGAAACAGTAAGGAAAACTATGTGTCTCATTCCTGCATCTAAACCTTAATGGTACCTCGCAGTACTCATGCACATGATTGTAGACAGTGTTGGAAACGGATAGCCCTTACCGGTAGGGTGATGTAACCATGGATTATCCAGTCTGTGGATGCTGTCTCAACCACAATGAAAGGTAATTGGTCTATTTTTTCAATGTTTCACATAGTATATTTGGCATCTCTGCGTGCCATTACTATCTGTCGTTCCGGCAGATCATATATAAAAAAAGACTCATACTATTAATGTAATGCCACCCCCTTCCACCAAGCAGTGTCCGGCCTGTGATGCCACGGAGGAAACTGATTTACACGTGGCCCTTTTCTGCCCAGCTTACAGGGTCGCAAGGAAATACTGGCTTCTGCCACTGATAAGAAATATGGGCTGTAGGGAATATGCCCCAATGTACAGGATTTTAAAATCTGATGTCTCAGGCCCTACTGTGTTTGCTCTGGCAAAATTTTTTACCAATGTCTGGCACACCCGCAATCGCATTTTAAAAACGCTGGTTTACACTTAAATTTAAGATTTACAGTTTTTAAGGTATTTTAGTAATACTTATTCCAATGTTTTATATTGTAAAAGTGCTGAATTATTATGATTGTATATGTGTATTGCTTATCTTTTATGGCCAAATGGCCGAAATAAAGATTGGAAATAAAAGTAATGCCATAGCACGTGGTCAGAACGTATTGTTTGAAGCATACAGATTAATATAACAATGGACCGGAGTTGTCATTGTCCATGTTGTAAAATAGAAATATCTTGCTGTATTATGTCAATCACCGAAGATACTATGTTGACCAGTGAATAGATTGTGGAGGATAATGTTGTCATACCATTATCAACAACTGCCAAAGCCTTTTCTATGTTAACCCGGTCTATCTCAGCAGCTTCCTGTTGGGAAATTTTTCACAGCTCATTGTATATTCATACATGAAGTGCTTTTGACGTGGGTTCCGGGGACCTAATAGAAAATCCCTGAGATCCATATCATCAGAAAGAAGGGACTGGTGTTTCTTCATACGAAAAAGTGTTGAGGTTTTTAGCCAATCAAGTCACAACTTCCCAACACTATATGATGCCACCACCCCAATTCTTTCCATTGAGTGTAATTGTAAACAGTGCGTGGGTTACTAGCTTTGTGTAAAAAATTATGACCACAATGTTGATAACAGACCATTTCACAAAAATTAGGTGTACCATCATGCAATTCATCCTTAGAAAATACAGCTGATTGCTCTAGTTCTACAAGCAGATTGTGCACAGTTTCAATGTTCCAATCATCAGAAAAAATACTAGACGTGTTGATATAATACAAGGAAATTTTAAACAAATATGGTAATTTCAATACTTTAGTAGGACCATACACATCATACAATACCCTGTCCCACACTATTCCTTCCGGAGCTGGGACTGCTTTAATGATCACCAGGGACAGGTCCCTGTGTTCACGGTGCGATGATGCATGAGGTTTTAGAACAAAGTTCACAATTTGTACTGCAGAGCGTTCTGGGAGATAGTGTCCATTTAGAAGTAGGAACAAGACAGTTACCAAACCAATCCAAAGCACCGGGAAAAGTAGCCTAATTGTGATCCAGAGATGTAACCAAGGAGTCACAACATATGCCTTTTTCAGACAGACAGAGAGCATACACGTATAGCTTGAAAGGGAGAGATGGTGGTGGCAGATCAGGCTCACTTGAATCCAAAGAGAAGTAGTCATAATGCACGAAGTAGCCAGATGCCGTTGGTCTATTTTTTACAGCTCAGTAGGTTTTTGTACAACTGGGAAATGTGGCATATTCGCATTGTCGTCAATTATTCAAATCGAGATTTCTGTACTTGTTGACTGTATAGTTGTAGTTGTTTCAACAGGAAGAATTATAACTTCATTATTGTTTTACAGCTTCTCTTTGGAGAGGGGAGTCTTCTGTAGTTGTTAAAGCTTCCATCTGAACTTCCTGAATGGTAGTGAGAGAAGTGTGGCTGCTACCCAGGAGGCCATGCGGCCTACTGTTGAGAATTGCAACATAGTGTAGTTTTTTCACATCAATGGAGACAAACCTTTTGTCCCTGCGACCTGCAAGGGGGAGAAGTACAGTTGTAGTACCTTTGACAGCCATGGCATGTACAGCTGCTCTGTAAGATGGCTCAAATTCTTTTTTGTGCACAATTTTTTCTCTCACTAGGTTCCCAATCCTCGGACCCAAGGCAGTTTTTGCCGGAACGACCTTTACTTCTCCGTAAAACAGCTAAACGTTCACTGATATCAAATGGTGTTTCCAGCACCACTACGCTGATAATATTGAGGTCTTGCACCCACATTCTCACACCAAACAGGAGTTCATCAGGACTACGACAGCCCAAGTATTTTCTTGGCATGTTATTGAGTGCCCTCTGGATTCCATATAGTTGATTTACCCAACTGCCATCTGAGCTCAATACTCTTGCTGTTAAGGACTACTTTAAGTCCCAGTTTTTTTGTTATCTCAACTACCTTCCTTCCCACAAAATGTTAGGGGGAGGAGTACCAGAAGGCCCACCCAAACTTCCCATGGCTTCTTTATAAACCTGAGAGCTAAATGCTGGGCCCTGATCAGCATGTAGTGTCTCAATTGCATATGTCTCGATAATAACTCGCAAATCCTTTATAAGAGTTTGAGCATCAACCAAGCTCTGCAGCCAAACCCACAGGAATATGGAGCATAAATCCCCTGCCACCAAGATGTACCTGGAGGACCCATCTGAGTGTAAGGGATTGCAGTGATCCAAATAAGTACAAGCCAGAGGCTTATCTGAAATCAGTAGAGGTGTATGAGGTGGACGTGCTATGGTTGAGCCTTTCATCTGCTGGCAGATGTTGCATATGAGGACAAAGTCCTTGCTCTGTTTTGCTAGACCTGGCCACCAATAGCATTGCTTCACTAATGAGACTGTAGCATTACCCCCCTGCGTGTGCTGAACCCAGACCCTCATGTGCAGCTAGTATTAATCCCAATCTGCAATCAATGTTTGCTATTATCTATCCCCCACTCCTAGAATCTAAGCATACAAAATGTTTTGTGCATCTAACTTGTAAGAGCACTTCACTAGAAAACATTTTAGCAGGTGGGTGTCCTTGCTGGCAGCGTTGACAGCCACCATGATGTCTCTGTCTAATCTCGTACTTTAATGAGTGATTACAGGAATGGCAGCACTACCAACTGTTGCCTTAGCAGCTTCATCAGACATGACATTCCCTTCAACGTGAAAGCCAGCAAATTGATGACTCAATTGGGTGGATAACACGAGCCCGCGGCAAGCGTCCTTTCAGTTTCGCCACATGTTCCCACAGCGGCTTGTACTTGATTGTGCAACCCTTGGAATGTCAAAATAGCCCCAATAATGAAGATATTCATTATAGGACTGGACACAGTAGTATGAATCACACACTATAACTGTGGGGAAGTCTTAGTGTCAGTTACATTTTTCACTAAATGCTTGTCAAACGCTAATTTTAACTGTAGTTTTGTTTTTTCTCTTTTAAAAAGAACCGCATTTTCGCATACTTGCACACTAAAACTTTAATTCACATAGAACTTAGTTCTATTTATACTTTTTTGTTGTATTTCATTTGGAATGCTCTTGTTTTATGGTATGGCCGCCCCCTGACTTTCAGCCTCTCTAGCCACACAGACACCTCTTGCTGGTGTCTTTTCGAGTGACATTCTAGCCGCACTCTATGGTCCTTGACTCTATTTTAGTGGACAGATGCAAGTGCGCAGCCCCTGAGTGTCAGTTACATTTTTCACTAAATGCTTGTCAAACGCTAATTTTAACTAAAGATTTTTTTTCTCTTTTAAAAAGAACCGCATTTTCGCATACTTGCACACTCATACTTTAATTCACATAGAACTTAGTTCTATATATACACTTTTTTGTTGTATTTCATTTGGAATGCTCTTGTTTTAAAATCGTTTTAAATTTGTACCTGTGGTAGTTGTTTGCCTGGCTCTGCAAGATCCCATACTTTATGGTATGGCCGCCCTCTGACTTTCAGCCTCTCTAGCCGCACAGACACCTCTCGCTGGTATCTTTTCGAGCGACATTCTAGCCGCACTCTATGGTCCTTGACTCTATTTTAGTGGTCAGATGCAAGCGCGCAGCCCCTGAGTTTCAGTTACATTTTTCACTAAATGCTTGTCAAACGCTAATTTTAACTGTAGTTTTGTTTTTTTCTCCTTTAAAAAGAACCGCATTTTCGCATACTTGCACACTAAGGGCCAGATGTAGGAGCCTAAATACCGGTCGGTAACGGCCGATTTCGGCCGTTACCGACCGGTATTTAAGAATTGGCATGTAGGGGCCTTCATTTTACAGAATCGGTAAATTTACCGATTCGGTAAATGTACCGATTCTGTAAAATACCGAATCGGTATTTTTACCGATTCGGTAAATCCAAATGTAGGTGGGACTCTTCTGAGTCCCAAAGGCCTTTCAGATTCGGTATTTTACCACTCAATTCAATGGGGTGGTAAAATACCGAATCCAGGTGTGCAGGCACATGTGTGCATGCACACCTATGCCATGTGACAGACAGACATGCCCTTAGGGCATGTCTGTGTGCCACATGGCACACATGCCTGTATTTGGGGTGCAAGAGGGTGTCAAAGTGACACCCCCTGCACCCTTGCAGAATTCGGTATTTCCCATTGATTCCTATGGGCTTCACAGCCCATAGGAATCAATAGGAAATACCGATTCGGTATTTACCGAATCGGTAAATACCGAATATAAACGATTCGGTATTTCAACATCTGGAAATACCTACATGTCCCCCCTTCATATTTACCGATTCATAAATACCGAATCGGTAAAATTCGGTATTTATGAATCGGTAAATAACATTTACCTACATCTAGCCCTAAAACTTTCATTCACATAGAACTTAGTTCTATATATACTTTTTTGTTGTATTTCATTTGGAATGCTCTTGTTTTAAAATCGTTTTTAATTTGTACCTGTGGTAGTTGTTTGCCTGGCTCTGCATGATCCCATACTCTATGGTATGGCCGCCCCCTGACATTCAGCCTCTCTAGCCGCACTCTATGGTCCTTGACTCTATTTTAGTGAACAGATGCAAGCGCGCAGCACGCGCGCCAAAGGCAAGCCCGTCTGCGCCCGTCCACGCCCGTCCGCGCCCAACGGCCAGAAATTATGGCCAAAATGCGATCACTGTAAGTAAGAGAATTACATACTCAGCTGCGCAACTTCACATACTTAGTAAATATATTTCTCCTAAATGCGCTGTATGTACTCCTCCTTATCGCAGCTTTACTTGCATTCAATGCAATTTTACATTGGGTCCTATGCGTCTTATAAACACCATTTCCAGAACAGGCCCTCAGGTCTGTCACAGCACCACCTCTGCCAAAATGGCATGTCACCAGAATTTGTACTTTTTAAGCCTTAACTGCCGTTCTCTGGCCAAAAATAAGCAGCATATTTTTGACCTTCTTAGTACTGAACACCCAGATGCACTCTTTCTGATCAAAACATGGCTTCATGCCAGTTAGGGCCCCGACTTTGCCACTGCTCTTCCTCCTGGATATGTCATTACCAGGAAAGATCGAGACACAGGCAAAGGCGGGGGATTGCTATAATTTATAACTCTACTCATTTCTGTAAATTTGAAGCTATTTCCATCACAGAGTGTGAAGCGGCTTTGTCTAAACTCTCTGTATCTCCTCAGCTGACCTTGTCTGCCATTTTAATTTATCGGCCTCCGGGGAAGCCCAGCCCCTGGGTCTCCACTTTCCCTGACCTTATCGCTCCCTTTATTTTAAAGCAGCGAATTTTACAATTCTAGGTGACCTGAACCTTCACCTAGAAGATAATCAGAATAACATCTGCCGCACTTTTTTATCTGATTTGGAGGCTCTAAGCTTACGGTTATGCAATCGGCCCTACTCATAAGGCGGGACACCTTCTCGATCCAATTTTGTCCAATCTTTGCTATGACTGTAGTACTCCTGCACTTCAGTTAGACTGGTCCGACCATTTTTTAATTCCATTCAACCTGCAGCCTTCCACATCTAGGGTAGTTTCCCTTCCTACTAGCTCAGGTAATCTTAGATCTTGGGGCAAGTTGAATATGGAGCATTTTAATATTATTCTGTCTACTAGCATATCTGATGTCACTTTACCTTTGCTTTCTTTAAATACTTCTGTCTCGGACTGACTAACCAATGTCATTGACATCTTTCTGCCCCCTGTACCCAAACGCAGCTTTACTCATCATCCCTCTGCCCCATGGTTTACAAACGATCTTAAAGTTATTAAGTCTAAATTAAAGCACTAGAAAGAAGATGGAGGAGATCGTACTCTTTAACTTGTAAAGATGCTTACAAAGCTGCTCTTAAAAGTTATCATTCAGCGTGTAAAGTGGCACGCATTTTTTTACGTTGCTAACACAATAACTAAGGCAGCTAATCGTCCTCGGGCTCTATTTTCAGTAGTGAAGAAGTTAGCTGGCTCTGATACCATCCCTCCTCCTCCTGTCCTTGATGAAAATAAATGTAACAACATTATTGACTTCTTTATTCAGAAGGATGAACTTATTTACAAGTCACTCTCTGCTCCTTCCCCTTCCTTGTGTAGTATGACTTCTGCATTTGACCCTACATATCACAGTAATTGTGACCAGATAGCCAAGATTTCTTCCTGGCACCCATTTGAAGAGGCGCCTTTCCAAAATTGTTTAAACAGTATTATATCTGGGTCTCCTCTTGATCCTTTGCCTATTAACATCCTTTGTCAGCTCTCTGCCACATCTAAAGACATCCTTATCGATCTTCGTAACGCTTCTATGCGGGAGGCCTTGGTACCCCCCGAGAGGAAGCGAGCCATGGTCATCCCTTTGTTGGGAAAGGCCGGAGCAGATCCTTCTGTACTATCTAACTTTAGACCTATTTCTCTGCTTCCGGCTTTCTCCAAAATTTTGGAGAAACATATCAATACTCAACTGACACAACACATAGATCAAGTTGGCTTTCTTCATTATTCACAATCCGGGTTCAGAGCCAACTTTTCAACTGAAACCGCTCTGCTTGTGGTTACTGAGAAACTGCGCCAGCATTTAGATCAAGGGGAAACTGCGGCACTCATTCTATTAGATTTGAGTGCCGCATTCGACACTGAGTCGGATAATATCTTGCTTAACGCCCTTAGGTCTCCTAGGCTGGACGGCACTGCCCTATCCTGATTTGCTTCATTCCTTGAGGGTCGCACTTTTCAAGTCTTTTCTGCTAAGGCATCATCTAAGATCTGCGAATCAGCACATGGATTCCCACAGGGATCCATTTTAAGCCCCCTGCTCTTCAACATCTATGTCAGACCTCTGGCAGAGATTGTGGAAGAGGCGGGTCTTTCCCTATATTCGTATGCGGATGATACACCGATTGTCTTCTCGCTTTCAACCACTAAAGACGCTACGACATCTGCCCTTCAGTGCGGCCTACGGCAAGTGACAGAGTGGTTGTGCCTAAACTTTTTGAAGTTAAATGGGGATAAGACTGAGGTCCTTATCCTGGGCAAGCACAAGGACCTATGGGGCCCTCACCATTGGCCTCAGGAAATGGGTTCCTGTCCCCTACCTGTCACCCATGTCCGTAATCTGGGCATCATTATTGATGATAGTCTCTCTATGAGACAACAGGTGGCGAGTGTTGCTGACATCTGTTTTACGATCTTGAGGTGGCTTCGTAAGATCATTTGGATGCTTCCTGCCTTAACCCAATGCACGGTAGTCCAGGTACTCATCACCTCTCCCCTCGATTACGGCAATGTTCTCTATCTCAGTAGCTGCCAAACAGTACCGAGAAAGCTACAGGTAGTTCAGAACTCTGCAGTATGCCTTCTTTGTCAAGTTCCTAGACAAACCTCCATCTTGCCATATTTACGTAACCTTCACTGGCTTCGAATTGATCAAAGAACCCCTGTGTTACATCTTCAAAATCGAACAAGGTGTGGCACCAGCGTATCTGCAAGAGCTCATCCATCCTTACATTTCTTCTCGTCCCCTGCGCTCTACAGCCCACGGAGACTTTGTGATTCCGCGATTTACACTTGCAAGAATGGGAGGCCATTCCTTTTCTTGTCTTGGCCCAAAATCTGGAATTATCTTCCGGTGTCCTTGAAGAATGAACCGTCCTATCCCAGATTTCGAAGAAATCTTAAAACTTGGCTCTTTTAGTAGCTCCTTTTCTAGCAATTTCTGTGCTAGGCGCCGGGTAACCCTTTTTGGGTAGCTGCGCTCGTTACAAAACTAATTTAATAATAATAATAATAATAATAATAATAAGTACTTTGCAACGCTAGTATTAGGGCTTTGAGTTCTGTCAGCTGCACTGTACAATCCCCAAGGGACTGTCTGTGTGTTTTTTCAGGACGGAACTTTCCGTCATGCATGCATACCTTTATAATTTTGCATGCCACGGAATATTGGTGTCTTCTCCTTATGGCAGGTTGAGCATATCCATCGGTATAAATGATGTATTTATGTCGCTCCAGAGGCATTATTTAATTTGGCAGAATAAATTCTTGTTCATACTACAAGAACGCTTGTGTTTGTAATATAGAATCAAATCTGTAGTCTACCTCTGTCGCAGTGAGAAAGTTAGCCCATTGAATCCACCGTGAATGTAGTGCTTTGGCATGTGGAGCACTTGCTTTAGTTACGGATTCTAAGGTTGCTACTGGGGTAACAACAATTATTCGTTTACCCTGATCCAGAGATCTCTCCCTCACTACAGCAGTCTGTACACTGTGAGCATTTTCTCAGTGGGTGCAAAATGCATTTGAGCATTGGTGCACAAATGTGATTTGTATGCAATTGCTACTGTATTACCTTAATTGAAAGGCATATAGGTGTTCCCAGTTAGTCCAGCAACTATGCGGATCACCAGGTTAGTTGTGTCTACACGTGTGAGTAAATGTTTGGAAGCTATCATATCAGCTTATACAGAATGTAAAATTTTTGTATGTTCCTGTGTTTAATGGTTGACTGAAGAATCAGATCGGATTTAGTCGTAGAATGTTTTTACTCATTCTGCATAATCCAAACTGTATATTCTGCCACTAATCAGGAATCCTAAAATGAATTGTAGTCTTTTCAGAGTCGTTGGAGGTTGGAGCTGTGCGTATTTTCAAAAAAATGTGCTGACAGACTTTTGCCTTCACTTGACAACTAGTATCCCAGAAACAGGACATTGAGATGGGCAATTTTAGATTTTTTTTTAATTACTTTTCTAACTCAGGTGAGTAAACAAAAGAATTATGTGTTTTTGTTATGTTTCATATAGGTACACCAATATAGGTTCAGGGAACCTCCAAACCTTTCACCTATATTCTCCCCTACCATTACACTACATAAAGGTTTTTGGGACTGACATTTTACCTTGTTATGGTACTGCTTACAGGATGTGGGGTTTTCCCTGAAAAGTGATTCATCAATTACATATCTTGGAAACTCAGCAGGACTACCATCTCCTGTATAATATCTATATATATGGGTTCTTCCTTCCATCATCCTAAGTCTGACATGACACAGCAAGGTAGAAGCCTTGAGGGTACCACTTTCGGTAGCTATACACCATATCTTTGCTGAGGCAGGGAGAGGAGAAAAAGGACTTCCATGCTGACACACTGACGTGAGAAGCTGAGGTTCCTGCACGCAGACACTCCAGCTCGCAGTGGTCTGACATCCCTCGTGGAGTGTCCATCTCGAGACCAAGATGAGGTCCCACAGTCTCTCACTTCAGGTAATGGGGTTGACTTTATCCTAGCGGTATTCTTGGCTACACACCTAGATACATGCCAGGTACACTTAGGCACAGCTTGTCAGGGTTGCATCGTAGGAGTACACATTTATCACTGTCATGTATTTTATATGCTTGCCTGTTTTCATTATTTAAGCACGATGGTAGGGATCTACCATCCTTTTACTCTGTTGGTGCTTCTAATAATTGATATCTGTTTCTGTCTTATGGCTGTTTCAGCACACCTATTTTACACTTGAATGATGCTGGTTCAATAAATGCTTATTGAAAACGTCCCCACTGTTTATTCTGTGTTTTCTCTCTGGGACCAAGTGAGCACGAGTGACTGAGCACAACATATTGCACTGTTTCCACGGTCCTGAGGGATCAGGGTTTTCATGTATGATAGTTGTGAAGGACTATTCTCTCCTTGGTAAGAGGGGTGTCATGTGGCACTGTGAGCTAGCTGGTATACAGGCAAACATACTCGGTGGGGGCGTCTGGAATCAGTATGGACACCAATCCCACGGTCTATGTTGTCTAAATGTGCATATCCTTTATAGGTTTATAGGAACTACACAACAGTTTACTCTAGCCAAGTGTTCCATTAACTTATCCTTTGTCAGATAAATATCATCTACATAGGACCATGCCTCCTTATCTAAATTTTGAAGGAACTCTGTTACCCTGGCTGAGAATGGCCCGGGGCTGTTCTTATACCATTGAGGTAAATGGCAAAATGCTGTGAGGCTAGTGCTGAGAACGCTGTAAAATATCTGCTCTCAAGCGCTGTATTTTGCCAGAAAAATCAATTTAAGATATCCAGTTTTGTTTTGTATTAGTTCTGTACAATGTTATTCATTATTGCAGCACTACGTGAATTTTGTACTGCAAATGTGCATGTGGAAGTGTTCAAATGTCTGTAGTCTAAGACTAGACGGTATAATAATAATAATCCAGTTTCAGTACTGGAAACAAGGGATTTTTCATGAATGAGATGCAATTTTCTATTACATCTTGTTATTCAAGTTGTTTTAGGATTTCCATAACTTGTTTTTTAGCTTAATGCTTTATTGGGTACTGTCTCTGGGGTGGAGGTACTGATTTTAATGGAATTTCAAGTTGGGAAGACTCATCATCCCACCCAAAATGATTGCGGCAATGTGTAGGAGCTAACACTAAGGCCCACCCCTTGGCGTATGAATGCTTAAATGATTCCAGAACGAGGTCAGAGAAAGCAGGTAAAATTACAGTTTCCCCCAGTGAGCACTTCAGTATGAATTTAGGTGGCTAAACCTTTTTAGCCAAAAGAATGTTGTAACCATATGTCAGGTTCTCCCAAAAGAGAGCCTTGATGTTTCTGGGCATGTCCCCCTCCATTTGGAGCATTATTTTGTGGAAAAGATTTGGAATACTTACCCTTGTATCAGGTGTTTCCACCGGATATGCTCAATCAGCACTACTACCACCAGATAATTCATCAGGTTCCGGCGAGCTGTTGTGACTTCTGCCATGCTGTCCAGCATTGTCGCTGCCCATACCCCATTCTCATTCTGTACTTGTTTCAGTACCTCGGGTAAAACTGCTATTCAAGGGGTACCATTAGTACAGGTGTAAACTGCAGCGAAGAGTGTATGCTAAGTGGCACAATCTTCCACTGGCAAGCATCCCCATTGGCAAGCACATTGTTAATATTCTGTTTTTTTCCAGCCGGCCCGCATGTGGAAAAAAATGCTTCAAGCTTTCTTGTTTTCCTTGCAATATTGAATGGATTTTGTTCCTGACTGGACAAAACCTCGCCCATAATGGTTGAGGGTTGATACCTGTAGTAGCCTGTCATGTCCTTTAGGCTAGTCTTGTCATGTATGCCCCCTTTTGGCGTACATTGTCCCTTCCACACAACAATAACGGTTCTGAATAGGTGACCTAGTAGTTTTCTCCTGTCTCTTCAACACCAGGCTCATAGCATTTTATCATAAAGCCTATACCTGACATACATAAACATGTCCTCAGGCTCTGCATAATTATTCTGTGTTAGATTTGGGGGTCACTAGTTGGAACAGGTAGGTACTTGTGACAAATAGGGACCCTTGCCTCAAGTCAGAGTAAGGGGGAACACTTCTAAAATAACCCCTACTCACCCCTTTGGTAGCTTGGCATGAGCAGACAGGCTTATCTCAGAGGCAGTGTGTAAAGCATTTGTGACCACATACAGTAACCCAGAAACAACACTACGAATGGACACCACACAAGGTTTATATAAAAAATAAGTATTCTTTATATAGATTTAACACAAGACTATTAAACGACAGAAATCCACAATACTATAGTTAAAAATGGTAGTTTTAGCTTAGTTCAGTTCAGTTCTTAAGACGCGACACTTTGCATCAATGTACCTTACCATGCGTTGCGCTTCCACAACAAGTAATGTTGCAGCGATGGAAATGCAGCAAAGTTCTGGTGCAAAGAAGTAAAGACGTGAAGATCTTCCAGATGCGCCACGCTTCTCTGGGGATGTGAGAAGCTCTCGGTTCGACGCGTGGACTGCAGCGGCGACACCCTTGTTCAGCGATGCGACGGCAACCGCTTCAGCTTCGACACTCTTCTCCCACGTTTGCGTCAACTACAGCGGTGACATCTTTGTTCAGAAATGCGACGGCAGCAGCTCCGACGGTGGCGCGCTTCTTGGGGGATGCGAGGCGCTTTCCTCGACGCGGTGCAATACGACAGTTCCAGCAGCGACACCCGTGTTCAGAATTACAACGGCAGAAACAGCAACGGCGACACTCTTCTTCCTCAATGCAAGACTCTTTTCTCGATGCGGTGCAATACAATAGCTCCAGCGGCGACACCCTTGTTCAGAAGTGCGACGGCAGGCAGCAGCGATGGCGACACTCTTCCTCTTCGTTGCGAGATGCTTTTTTCGATATGTTGCAGTGCGACTACTCCAGCGGCGACACCCTTGTTCAGAAGTGCAACGGCAGCAGCAGTGACGGTGACACACTTCTTCTTAGTTGAGTCGTGCTTCCAGCTCCTTGCGACACGCAGTCCCTCAAAAGGCCCAACACAGCAGCGGGCACTTCCAGAGAACTCTGAGGAGCTGGGGGGTGATGTCTGTTGTCCCTGAGACTTCAGCAGGAGGCAAGCTCTTTTCCAAGCCCTTCGAGATCCTTCACAAGTTGAAAGTAAAGCCCACAAAGTTCTTTCTCCTCTCTTTGGAAGTCAGGCAATCACTGCAGGCCAATCCCCTAAGCAGCACTCCAGCTTAGGAATAGTCTCTCCTCAGTTTCTTCAGGTTACTCTCCTCACCAGAGGTTTCTTCTTGTAGTCCAAAAGTGATCTAATTTCTTGGGATCAGGGTCCAAATATTTATACCCCAAAATCCTGTCCTCTGAGGGCAGAGGGGCCTTTGCCTAGTCCAAACCAGTTCTGGAGCACTCTGTTACATGAGTCCTTCTTTCTTTTCACAGTGCGGGCCAGAAACATCAGACGCCCCACAGGAGGTGGAGCTAACATTGCGGAGGGAAAGCACAGCCCTGGAGCAATTTGTTGATATGATTCCCTCTCTCCTTTCACAGTGCAGGGTAGAAACATCAGACGCTCCACAGGGGGTGGAGCCAGCACTGTGGGGGGCAAGCACTGTCCTATTCAGGTCCCAGGTGCAACTCCTCCCTCCCATCTACATACAGATCTCTCTATTCATCACTGGGCTGACTCATTCTGTCTCCTGGAATCCCCCAACCCTGTCACAAAAACTCCAAACAAGGAATACACAATCTAGCAAAGGCAGGCCTGGATAGTTAGACAAGAGAATACCTACTTTCTAAAAGTGGTATTTTCAAACACAGAATGTTAAAAACCAACTTCACTAAAAGATGTATTTTATCATTCTGAGTTCAGGCATTCTAAACTCGAATTTCTACCATGTTCCCTGAGTCAGTTAGGATTATAAGATGTAATAATCTAACTGCCGATTTTCGCCAATGGAGAGCAGGTAGCCTTGCAATAGTGAAACATGAAAATGGCTGTAATTCACTATTAGGACATGCCACAAACACCAGGGCATGTCCTACATTATACTTACAATGCACCCTGCCCTTGGGCCTACCATAGGGGTGTCTTATATGAAGAAAATGGAAGGTTTAGGGATTGGCAAGTGGGTGCATTTGCCCAGTCAGCATGACCGTACCAGGCTGCACACAGGCTCTGCAATGGCAGGGCTTAGGCATATTTTACAAGGCTGCTTCTGTGGGTGGCCCAACCGATGCTGCAAGTCCACTAGCAGTATTTGGATTTACAAGCCCTGGGCAGATTCAGTGCACTATACTAGGGTCTGACAAGTAAACCAAATCAGTCAATCATGGAATCACTAATCAATACATTAATTTACAGTAGGGAGCACTTGCACTGTGGCACTGGACAGCAGTGGCACAGTGCCCAAAGCATCTAACACCAGCAAAAACACATGAGGCAACAGCAAAAAATGGAAGGGAGACCCACGCCAAAGGTGCCAGGTCTAACATTCAGTATAAGGGTTACTACTTTCTTCATCCTTGGCCAACAGGCCCACTGTGCATGATTGCATTGTTTAGAAAAACATTTATGATTGTTTTCAAAACATATTGATTCTAGAAGAAACCCTGGAGTGAGCACTCTAGTATATAGGACCCTAATTCCCCCCTACAATTAGAGGAGAATTTCTTCCACTCTGACATGGGGTCTTCGACATGCAGCGGTCTGACATCCCTTGCAAGGTGTCATCCTCAGAGCAGACACAGGTTCCTTCATTTCCTACCATCAGGTAAAAGGGTTGGTCCTTCCCTAGGGGATTCTTGGCGAGATACATATTTATCTATACACATGTACATGCTATACATACATATCTGGATTAGGTACATTTAGGCAAATTACGTAGGGCATGCATTATAGAAGTGCTACTCTTTTATCTGAAATGTATATGTTCATCTTCTAAGCACTATGGTAGAAATGCCAAAATGACTGTTGCACCGCTGAAGAGTGCAATGAGCACGAAAGGCATCCAGCGTGAATCGACAGGCATGCTGTAAACTGGATCCGCCCGCTGATCTGGCTTTTACCTCATTAAGGTTGCGGCAGTGGATGTCAGAGTGTGTCTCAACAGGTGGGAACCTTGCAGCTTTGATTTATGCGCGGCCTCCCAGTCACGGGAGATGCATCACCAGGAAATTTGGGGGCGCGGTGCTCCGAATCACGGAGTCTCAATGCGGAGGCATCCATGGAAGATTGACAAGCCGGATGTGCGAGTGAAGGCCTATTGGTGGGCTTGAAACATCTCAAACAGCAGCACATAACTGAAGCACACACTACAAGACCCACAAACCAACGCCGACTCATTCGAGCCGCACATTGGAGGGCTCATATTTTTAAGTGGGAGGTGTGGTCTCTGTGCCAAAATTACTGTCACGCCGTTGATGAGTGCAATGAGCACGAAACGCGTCTTGCATGAATTGACAGGCATGCTGTAAACTGGATCTGCCCGCCAATCCAGCTTTTACCTCATAAAGTTTGCTGCAGTGGATGTCAGAGTGCGTCTCCAACAGGTGGGAACCTTGGAGCTTTGATTTATATGCGGCCTCCCAGCCGCGGGAGATGCACCACCCAGAAATTTGGGTCCACAGAGCTCTGAATCACGGAGTCTCAATGTGGGGGCATCCATGGAGGATTGACAAGTCAGATGTGAGACTGGAGGCCCATTGGTGGGCTTGAAACATCTCAGACAGCAGCACATAACTGAAGCACACACTACAAGACCCACAAACCAACGTGGACTCATTCGATTCACCCATTGGAGGGCTTATATTTTTAAGTGGGAGGTGTGTCCTCTATGCCAAAATGACTGTTGTGCTGCTGAAGAGTGCAATGAGCACTAAACACGTCCGGCGTGAATCGACAGGCATTCTGTAAACTGGATCCACCCACCGATCCGGCTTTTACCTCATGAAGGTTGCTGCAGTGCTTCTCCAACAGGTGGGAATCTTGGAGCTGTGATTTATACGAGGCTTTCCAGCCGCGGGAGATGAACCACCCGGAAGTTTGGGGCCACGGAGCTCCGAATCACGGAATCTCAATGTGGAGGCATCCATGGAGGATTGACAAGCCGGATGTGAGAGTAGAGGCCCATTGGTGGGCTTGAAACATCTCAGACAGCGGAACATAACTGAAGCACACACTGCAAGACCCAAAAACCAACGTGGACTCATTCGAGTCACCCATTGGAGGGCTCATATTTTTAAGTGGGAGGTGTGGCCTCTATGCCAAAATTACTGTTGCGCCACTGAAGAGTGCAATGCGGAGCACCGAATCACGGAGTCTCAATGTGGAGGCATCCATGGAGGATTGACAAGCCAGATGTGAGAGTAGAGGCCCATTGGTGGGCTTGAAACATCTCAGACAGCGGTACACTACAAGACCCACAAACCAACGCGGACTCATTCAAGTCGCCCATTAGAGGGCTCATATTTTTAAGTGGAAGGTGTGTCCTCCATGCCAAAATGACTGTCGCACTGCTGAAGAGTGCAATGAGCACTAAACACGGCCGGCGTGAATCGACAGGCATGATGTAAACTGGATGCGCCCGCCGATCCACCTTTTACCTTATGAAGGTTGCTGTAGGGATGTCAGAGTGTATCTCCAATAGGTGGGAACCTTGAAGCTTTGATTCATGCAAAGCTTTCCAGCCGCGGGAGATGCACCACCCGGACGTTTGGGACAACGGAGCTCCGAATCACAGAGTCTCAATGTGGAGGCATCCATGGAGGACTGACAAGCCGGATATCGAGTGGAGGCCCATTGGTGGTCTTGAAACATCTCAGACAGTGGCACATAACTGAAGCACACATTACAAGACCCACAAACCAACACGGACTCATTCGAGTCGCCCATTGGAGGGCTCATATTTTTAAGTGGGAGGTGTGGCCTCTATGTCAAAATGACTGTCGCACCGCTGAAGAGTGAAATGCACACGAAACGCGTCCCGCGTAAATCGACAGGCATGCTGTAAACTGGATCCACCCACCGATCCGGCTTTTACCTTCATGAAGGTTGCTGCAGTGGATGTCAGAGTGCGTCTCCAACAGGTGGGAAACTTGGAGCTTTGATTTATACGCGGCCTCCCAGCCGTGGGAGATGCACCACCTGGAAATTTGGGGTCACGGAGCTACGAATCACGGAGTCTCAATGTGGAGGCATCCATGGAGGATTGACAAGCCGGATGTGCGAGTGGAGGCCCATTGGTGGTCTTGAAACATCTCAGACAGCAGCACATAACTGAACCAGACACTAGAAGACCCACAAACCAACGTGGACTCATTCGAGTCGCCCATAGGAGGGCTCACATTTTTAAGTGGGAGGTGTGGCCTCTATGCCATAATGACTGTCACACTGCTGAAGAGTGCAATGAGCACTAAACACGTCCGGTGTAAATCGACAGGCATGCTGTAAACTGGATCCACCCGCTGATCTGGCTTTTACCGAGGCCTGGGGGGTAAATTCCGTTCCGCTCGCGGAATTTGGGTAATTTTGCGTTCTGAGGAGAACGCGAAATTGCCCAAAATTATGGGTTCGCTACTTCGCAAAATGTTTTGCTTGTTCGCATTCTCAAATGCTTGTTCATAAGATATTTCCCCCGAGCATGCAAATAGCGATTGCGAACAGTAAAAATGCATCGCGAAAAAGCAATTCCGCGTGTTTGCAGAATTTTTGTGTTTCCAGAGATATTTTACAGTTTCCCAGGGATTTGCGTAACACGATTATGCAAATTCCGCCTCCCCTACTTTTACCTCATGAAGGTTGCTGCAGGGGTTGTCAGAGTGCATCTCCGACAGGTGGGAACTGTGGAGCTATGATTTATACGCGGTCTCCCAGACGCAGGATTTGCACCAACCAGAAATTTGGGGCCATGGAGCTCCGAATCACGGAGTCTCAATGTGGAGGCATCCATGGAGGATTGACAAGCCGGATGTGCGAGTGGAGGCCCATTGGTGGGCTTGAAACATCTCAGACAGTGGCACATAACTGAAGTGAACACTACAAGACCCACAAACCAACGTGGACTCATTCGAGTCACCCATTGGAGGGCTCATATTTTTAAGTGGGAGGTGTGTCCTCTATGCCAAAATGACTGTCACACTGCTGAAGAGTGCAATGAGCACTAAACACGTCCGGCGTGAATCGGCCGGCATGCTGTAAACTGGATCCGCCCGCCGATCCGCCTTTTACCTCATGAAGGTTCCTGCAGAGGATGTCAGAGTGTATCTCCAACAGGTGGGAACCTTGGAGCTTTGATTCATGCAAAGCTTTCCAGCCACGGGAGATGCACCACCTGGAAGTTTGGGGCCATGGAGCTCTGAATCACAGAGTCTCAATGTGGAGCCATCCATTGAGGACTGACAAGCCGGATGTGCGAGTAAAGGCCCATTGGTGGTCTTGAAACATCTCAGACAGCGGCACATAACTCAAGCACACACTACAAGACCCCCAAACCAACGCGGACTCATTCGAGTCGCCCACTGGAGGGCTCATATTTTTAAGTTGGCGGTGTGGACTCTATGCCAAAATGACTGTCGTGCTTCTGAAGAGTGCAATGAGCAAGAAACACGTCCGGCGTCAATCGACGGACATGCTGTAAACTGGATCCGCCCACCAATCCGGCTTTTACCTCATGAATGTTGCTGCATTGGATGTCAGAGTGCGTCTCCAACAGGTGTGAACCTTGGAGCTTTGTTTTTTAATCGGCCTCCCAGCCGCGGGAGATGCACCACCTGGAAATTTGGGGCCACGGAGCTCTGAATCACGGAGTCTTAATGTGGAGGCATCCATGGACAAGCCGGATTTGTGAGTGGAGGCCCATTGGTGGACTTGAAACATCTCAGACAGCGGCACATTTCTGAACCACACACTACAAGACCCACAAACCAACGCGGACTCATTCGAGTCACCCATAGGAGGGCTCATATTTTTAAGTGGGAGGTGTGGCCTCTATGCCAAAATGACTGTCGCGCTGCTGAAGAGTGCAATGAGCACTAAACACGTTGGGTGTGAATCGACAGGTATGCTGTAAACTGGATCCGCCCGCCGATCCGGCTAGCAGTTGCTTTACGTAATACTGCCATTAGAAAAGATATCAAATTTGTGTATGCATTTAGGTACCACCAACTTGAAAGTGTTTTGTGATATCATACCTGAATTGGTGTTCTTAATGGGACCACAGTGGACCAGTTTCACAAAAGATTTTTTGAAACAGGCACATGAAATGTATCACTGCCATATTTTCAAGTATTCACATGTACTATCAAGATTTACTCAGATATTCACACAGGCTCCAGGGAATTAGAGTCCAACTGACTTTTATGTCATTCCAAAAGATATACAATGGTCAAAAGAACCACTGTAAATGTTCAATCTATTGGCATAGTACGGTTGCGACACGAATACCACCATCAAGTGTAATATGTTTGCAGGTTTTCTACCATTTCATTTAACCCATCGATCACAGAGTTGAATTTGACATAAGCAAAGCCTCTCTCTCAATCAATTGTTTCGCAAGGTCAGCACACCGGTGCCTAGCTTAATAACAGACAACACAGTCCATTTAAGGTCATTCTCTGTGTGGTTTGAATCAATCCAATGGCTCACCAAAGGAGCCGTGAGAACTTTCTTACAAATTCTCAATACAAGTTTTGCCAATATATAACTTAGGGCAAGGGCACTGTATTCCATATCCAAATATTTTTAATTTACAATTTGGAAAAGGATGTGTGTTTCCAATTGATATTCTTATGGGTGAATAGTTGACCTTCAATCATTAGGTTGCAGCACACACATGTGCTAGATTTATGATTTCCCAGAATTGCTGGTAAGTTCTGTTGTTCCCGGAATGTGGTTTTAGGCAATGATGTAGGGAGTGCTGCCCTAACTACTTCGTTAGCTATACTTTTGTCTTTTTTAAGTGCAAACAAAGGTTTTGTGAAGGAGGCATCCAGGTTTTCAAGCAAATGTCAATTATGATTTATGACCTTTTTCAGCTTGCTTGTTTTTGTGCAGATGGTCGTTACACATACTAAACGCTCTTCAAGCTTTTTTTCTTTCTGTGATAAAAGTTATTTTCTTGTAATGTTTGTCATATTTGTTTTTATTGTCAATAACTTCAGGTGTGTTGAAGACCCGCAATATGTTTTTTCACGTTTTTTATGTTCTTGTGTTTTTTAATATTTAATTTTAAAAAACAAATGAGTGTCTTAAGTTTCGAAAAAAACTCAAATTTTTGAAATATACTAAATAACAAAAAATAAAAAAATAAAGAAATTGAATTTGGTCATATCAAGTGTGTGGTGTGATCAGGAAGAATGTGATGAGAGATCAGTAGAGGCATGTGTGTTGTTCTTGGATCTCACTTTAAGCAGGGCAAGCCAACCTACAACTGACAAGGGGAGCGCTGTCCAGAAATTGATAGACGTCCTAGGCTCACAGACTGCTCCACCAATTATCTCTTCTAGCAAGTCAGATGGGGCATGGAAGATCTTATTCCCCAAATATTGTAGGCATCAGGGTTCCAATTGGAGTAGCATCTGGCCAACAGGTGGCGTCCTGTCTGCTAGTGTTAGAAATAGCTTCAATTTCCACCAATTGACCTTCAATCCTGATAATAATCCAAATTCCTCCAATTGCCATCTGGCCTCTGTGAGGTCCGCAGCTGAGTCACTGAGGAATAGTAGGAGTTCATCAGCATATATTGTGATATATTACATTTGGCCATCAAACTCTGATAGTGGACTCCACACCTGGCACAGCAAGTTAACCGCATGCGTGCGGGCGGAATTCCGCTTGCACGCTGAGATTTTGTAAAGCGCATGTTACGTGACGAGCTGGGCTCGTCATGAGCGTGCGAGGAGGCTACCTCATGACGAGCCCAGCTCGTCATGAGCGTGGAAGGGGTTAAAGTGCCATTGCTAGTTTGAAGAGCAGCGGCAACAAGGGACAGCCCTGTCTAGTTCCTCTGCCCACCTTATATTTCTCAGATTTGCCTTCGCCAGTTTTGACTCTGTCTGTAGGGTTTATATAGGGTAGGTGGGTCCATGCAATGAAACCTCATCCTAATCCAAGGCGGTCCATTATCCACACAAGAAATCCCCCTCCAAGCTATCAAAAGCTTTCTCTATGTCCTCCTCAAATATCACTGCCTCTTCCGTGTCATAGGTGTCTACCTCCAATAAGGACAGCAGTCTCCTCGTGTTGAGTGCTGTATTTTGGCCAGGTATGAATCCTGCCTGATTGGGGTGTAGTATTTTCCTCATATATGGGAGTAGTCGGGTGGCCAGGATCCTAGTAAGGATCTTATAGTTGATGTTAAGCATCAACCACAGCCTGTACGTAGTGCAAGCAAGTGCTGGTCTGACAGGTTCTAATAGAGGGATGCCTCACTGGTGAAGGGCAGGAGGTGGCCAGTTTCTCTAACTGGCGCATATAGGTTCACTAGCTTCAGAGTCACCAGATCTGGGGATGTGGAATAGAACTCTGCGGGAAACCCATCTGTTCCTAGTGGATGCTTCCGGGCCATCCACTTCAGGGTTCCCCTTATCTCCTGAGGTGTAATATCTCCACCTAGTCCCTCAGCCTTATCATGGATCAGAGTCTGGAGAGGAGAATGGTCCAAAAACCTGGCAATTGCCTCCCCTGTGTGTTTGGAGGCACTCGCATAGAGGCTAGTATAGTTTTCAATCAAATGTTGGTTAATGTCTGTTTGTCCCTATAGCCTGGCCCCCTGCTCAGTTTCGAGCTCCACTACAACCGAGCCGCATTTGCAGGGTTGGTCAACCAAGCCAACAGTGTGTCAGTACGATCCCCATCTGCATGGCCTCCGATCATGTAGTCCTTATAATCGTAGCATCCAAGTTTCTCAACCAGCACCGCCAGCCTTTCCTTAGTATCAAGGAGAATTTGCTGTAGGTACAGACAACTCAGCTGATGCACCTCCACGTCTCTCAATTCCACTTCTGCATCCACCACATCAGCCAGAGATGAAGTTAATTACTCGATCACCCTGACTGATGTGTTGCCACCAAATTGAGAAATGACAGCTAAGAAGGCAGTCATTTCTTAAAGTATTGGCAGGAACTGTCATCATGGCCGTTCCTGTTGATCCTTTCTGAAGTCTGGTGCAGGCCTCTGTCAACATGACGGAGCATGCACCAAAGTGTTTTCTTTTGTATTTTCAAAAATAATATCCAGAAGTTGAGTTGGATTTTTTGTTTGAAATTACAAAAGAAAATTCTCCCGCACCATGGGAGTCCTCTCCCATGGTGAGGAAAGCAATTAGCAGCTTCAACTGCCCCGTATAGCCAGGGTTTTCCAGGCGCTGATGGGCGGTGAGCACTGACCTTTAAGTCTGCCCATTTAAATCAGGTGGGTGGTATTGCAGGTCTACCACCCATGGCCCTTACTTCACAGGGGTGTAATCATGGCAGAAATGTGGTAGACTCTGCCATTATTAAGCCACAGATCCACCCACATCTAAATTGGGTGGGGGGCATATTTGTGATGGTAAGGTTACTTTATCACAATTAAGATGGAGTATCTGTATGGCCAAGAATTAAATCAGGCCCATAGTTTGGAAACATTATTAGAATGTAGTTAGAAAAGTAGTCACGCAGTGGATTATACATAACATTTTAGCATCAATTTTTCACAGACAAAGACATTTTTGGTGAACAAACATAATTCACTTGGAATAACATTTAATAAGAGTGAATACTAACTTGTGTCAAATTGTATTTATTACTTTCTAATAATAGATATTGAGTGCGGATTTCTCTGGCCAGAAGGCAAGCGTCATTTACTAGATCCAATACTATCTTTGTAAGTATGTGAAGCAATTCCTAGGAGTGTATCGGTCATATTACACATTTGAAATGCACATTTGAAACAAGGGAATTCAGGAGAAACATGGATAGTCTCTATACGGAGAATTAATAGTCCTAGAACCTAAATGAAGATTGTATGAGCAACCTACCATGTGAGTGAAGGTCCTACCATCTGCTCTCTGGGTTATTAACCCTTGCCATAATAAGAGATCTCAGCATGACTGGCAGGATATCTATACCTTAAGTGCATCCTCTGTTTCAAACAGATGCACTGAAGGTACAGATGAATGCCGAGTAGGCACTGTGATTGTTTGGTTCTCAAAAGCATTACATTTTTGTTTTCCTAAATCTAAGACCAAAAGTAGGATTGTGGTTTGGAAAAATTAAATGCATGCTCAGGGAGATTTTTTCCTGCATGTGACAACCATTGTTTGATTTCCCTGTTCATCATGCCTGGCATGGCAGATCCACGTAGACCAGATATCAAATCAATTTCTAGTATCTTTGTTTTGGAATTGTCTTAAAAAAAAGAAAAAATACATATTCATGTTGTTATCATCGCACTAATGAATCTATTTCTAATCTCCCTAACAACAGAATAAAATAACAGTATGACACAATCAATCGATCAATCAGCATTTGTAGAGCGCGGCACTGTCACCCCTGGGGTATCTGTAGGCTGGGGTGCGGGGTCTCCATCGAAAAGCCAGGTCTTGAGGAAACAGCCGGGAGAGGCTAGAAATTAGCAGAAAAGGGGAAAACAGATGGCAGAAAAGCAAGCGAGCAGAAAGGAAACAGAGAGCAGAAAAAATTAGCAGAAAGGGCAACACAGTGCAGAAGAAGGCAAAACAGAGAGAAGAAAAGGCCCAACAGAGGGCTGAAAAGGGAGCAGTAAAGGCAAAACAAAGGGCAGAAAGTGAGCGGGAAAGGCAAAAAGGGCAGCAGAGGGTAGTGGACTGACAGCAAGCCGAACAGGAGAACTGTTTCCGGGGTACCTGGCACCAGGACCAGCTCAATTGTGTCGCGCTGCAGCCTCCATTAAGTAGGTCCTGGTGGGAGGGTGGGATGCTGGGTGGCAGGAGGAGGGAAACAGTGGAAGGAGGGAAAGAGGGAAGAAATTAGCAGAAAACAGGAAAACCAGAGGGCAGAAAAACAAGGAGAATAGGCAAAGCAGAAGACAGAAAAACGGGCAGAAGAGGCAAAACAGAGCAGAAGAGTGCAAAACAGAGGGCAGAAAAACAAGCAGAAAAGGAAAAGCAGAGGGCAGAAAATCAAGCCGAAAAGGTATAACAGAGAGCAGAAAATGACAGAACTCTACAAGAAGCAGAACTGACGCTGGCGACACTCACGAAACAAACAGACACCACTGACGCTACTACCGAGCAAATAGCGGCGGCTAAAACCACCTATGCAGAGGCACTACGAGACCTGCGTAAATATAACTTTAGAGCCTATGCCGCCAGGACACACAGAGAGGGCAATAGGGCGGGTGCATTATTGGCATGGCTAGCCAGACAGGAGGTGAACACAAACCCGATCACGGAACTACTAGACCACACAGGTACCCCCGACACTCACAAATCGATATTTTGCACATCTTCCAAGATTACAACTCATAAATCTACCAAGCCCCAACACACATGAATCAACAAGAAATAGCGCAATTCCTCCGCCCCCACATCCCCAGAGCCGCCAGGAAAGACCTGGATTCCAAGATCAAAGCCCCGGAGTTCACTCACGCCATTAGACAACTAGCACGACATAAAGCCCCAGGGATGGACGGCTTCCCACTCGAATACTACAGCACATTCTCGATGCATCTTGTTCCCAAGGTAGTGACCGAACTCGACGAGGCACTGGTCCAGGGAGAACTCCCGGGGTCACTCCGAGAGTCCATTATTGTAACTTTTCTCAAACCACATAGAGACCCCCTCCTCCCTGCCTCATATAGACTGATAACACTTCTAAATACAGACTGTAAACTATTAGAGAAGATCTTAGCAAACAGATATACCCAAATCCTGGCGCCCTTGGTACACCCGGACCAAAACGGTTTTGTCCCAGGGCGAAACACCTCACAGAACATACGTAGGCTATTCCATATTCAAGATAGTGTGAGAGCACGCTTCCCCAATGCAGCCTGCTTGATCCTAGATCTTGAAAAGGCGTTCGATACTTTACTCTGGCCATATTTATTTGCGGTTCTGCGCAGAGCCCAGATCGGACCTATTCTGTTGAAATACACCACTCTACAATTGTTACAGATGTGCAAGGGGACTAAGTGTAGGAGGATAATTCCAACTGTCAAATTGATATCCGACAAATGTTTGATGTATACCCACTTGTCAAGGATTACTGAACCTTTATGTTATCGTAAATAATTTATGCGCTCACCAGGATACTTGATGTAATGTAATACAAAATCTCAATAAAAACGTTCAAACAAAAAAAAAACAGAGAGCAGAAAAATGAGCAGAAAAGGCAAAACAGAGGCAGAAAATCAAGCCGAAAAGGCAAAACAGAACAGAAGAAAGTAAAACAGAGGTCAGAAAACAAAAAGAAAAGGCAAAACAGAGGGAAGAAAAATCATCAGGAAAGGGAAAATGGAGGGCAGAAAATCAATCTGGAAAGGCAAAATAGAGGGCAGAAATATGAGCAGGAAAACAAGACTAAGGGCGGAGAAACAAGTAGAAGAAGGCAAAACAGAGGGCAGAAAAAAGAGCTGAAAAGGCGAGATGGAGCAAGAAAAAAGAAGAGGAGGCAAAAACAGAGGGTAGAAGGTAGACAGGCAGCCGAAGGGAGTGGACTGTGGGCAAACTAGATAGGAGAGCTGTCATAGGGGGAGGTGGCACGAGGACACATTGTTAAAGGTTGGTTTGAAAATGTATTGCTCGCACTCAGGAAATTAAACTTTTCTACTGATGCAAATAATAGTCAAAGAGATAAAGGGGAATACGGAAGACTGGTTTCATTCTTAAAAGAAGCACAAGATCCTTTAATTGTCTATATCAAGCCAGGCATTGTTAGTTTTAATTTGTGCAGTTCGAAATCAGTCTGACAATTTCACATTATACAACTACTACAATAGCCTAAAAATGATCAATAAGCAAATCAGTATCTCCTACTGCTAGATAGTAGAGATTTTAGGCCAGATGTATTAAGCATTTTGTATCATTCTCAAATTGCGATTCAGTAACAATTTGGAATTGCAAATACATAATGATTCGGTATTAGTAAGGGGCGTGTTTAGGGTGTCCCTTCCTATTACCGAATGTAAGAATGTTTAGTGACAGAAATGTGGTTGCTAAAGACTTGCATTTTACCACCTACACCAAGTATTGTTAAACCATTTGCAAATGGGAAAGGGTATCCAAGGGTCCCCTTCCCTTTGCCACTGTAGGCGCCAACATTTTTTAAGTGCAGGCAATAACCCCACAGACCACTGATTACTAATGGGTCGAAATTGCGACCTACTTCATTAATATTCATGAGGTAAGTCGATTTGTGACCCACTAGGAGTCACTAAATGAAACTCTATGAGTTTCATACATTAGTAAGAGCGATTACCTAATTGTGATTCACAGAGAATTGCAATTAGGTAATCGCTATTCTCAATATTGATACAATGCCTTTTGTTTGATATATATACAGCTTCTGCAGGGAGCATCTATGGTGAACAGTCATATCAAAATGCTGTTATTCCCTGCAGTAATGACAGAACAGGGGCTAACTCCATTGTCTATAGAACAAACACTTAATTTAAAAAAAAATTATATCTCACTGTCTCTTTCTTACTCTCTTTCAATTTCTCTCTCTGACACAAAAGCAGGCAAATACACCAATACAGTTACATTCAATTATGATGTCTTGGCTTATGGATTTATAAATGATGTCAGATCCCTACAGAATTACATGTATGTCAACAATGTCGCTGTCCAGGGTCGGATTGGGATCACAATTCGGCCCGGGCACTCCTAAAAAAGTGGCCCATATTCCCGGAATGTGCCTTTTCATTAAACACCAATTGATTAGTCTTATTGGGCACGTTTATAGAAATGTTTGGTAATGTTCACATTTTATAGCATATGGAGAAGTAGCGTGGGTAAAAACTAGAAGCATTGATTTTTAGCTGGAGGGCA
Organism: Lissotriton helveticus; assembly: GCF_964261635.1. Taxonomy (NCBI): domain Eukaryota; kingdom Metazoa; phylum Chordata; class Amphibia; order Caudata; family Salamandridae; genus Lissotriton; species Lissotriton helveticus. The sequence continues at coordinate 1,228,546,368 of NC_136057.1, read as the reverse complement.
AGATGAAATACAATTGTCCAAGGGCCAAAACACCTTCTCTGATTGGAATTTTAAAATCCTGGTCTGTACAAAAATGACAAATATTACCAAATTCCGTTATTTTCCAAGTCATCAGTATGTATTTTTAAACATTTAACATAAGGCAAATGCACTTTATATTAATTTCTAAAGCTGCCTAAATGACTTGTGACTGATTAACAATTAACAAAGGCAGAAAAGCCATGTTAAAAAAGAATAAGGTTTTTATCTATATATATAAAAACAAAAGTATGTCTGTCTGTCTGTCTGTTTGTCCTTTATGCATTACTACACCATTCATCCGATCGCCATGAAACTTTGGGAAGTTGTTGAGTACACTCATGCGAAGGTTTCTGGCATGACATTTTTTTAAATATCAGCCCCCCAGGGCCCTCATAATCTTTCAAATTGTATGCACCAGACGGAAAAAAACAAATCGTGTATCCACAAGCACTCGAATAAATAAATAGAATTAAAACACCATTCATCCGATCGCCATGAAACTTTGGGAAGGTGTTGAGTACACTCCCGCGAAGGTTTCTGCCATAAACTTTTTTTAAATATTGGCCCCCCAGGGCCCTCATAATCTTTCGAATACTGATGTACGTACAAGACGGAAAAACAAAAAATCGTGTATCCACAAGCACTCGAATAAATAAATAGAATTAAAACACCATTTATCTGATCGCCAAGAAACTTTGGGAAGTTGTTGAGTACACTCCCGCAAAGGTTTCTGGCATGACATTTTTTGAAATATCAGCCCCCCAGGGCCCTCATAATATTTCGAATACTGATGTACGCACCAGACAGAAAAACAAAAAATTGTGTATCCACAAGCACTCGAATAAATAAATAGAATTAAAAAGACACTTTGAAATGTTTTCCATATTAAAATGAATACGTTTCAATAAAAATGACACAATGTAAATTGAATGTTATCATGACGAGTTTCCTTGAATTTCCTTTCTTCGGAGATTGCAGCAACACGTGACGGGTAAGCTAGTTCTATATAAAGATTTGTATTTCATTATCATGCTCTGGCGTTTGCAACATTTGAAAACATGAACAAAGGCCAGTCATTTAAAAAAAATATGTTTTGTAGTTTTATATAGTGTGAACTGGCCCCAAGGGCACTGGATCTAGTTCAATGAGCACCAGCTGAGCTAGAGGAGATCAAATTAGTTTTTATTTTTCAGCCTCAGGACAAGAAGTGATTTGCCCAGAATCACAGGATGTTGAGCTAAAGCGGGGATTCCAACATAGTTCCAGAGTTGGCAGCTCTAGTCATGGTAGCCTCACAGCTAGGCCTACATTCAAACAACCCCTACTCGCACACCACCTTACACTCAGTTCAGAAAGACACTGGGGCTGACAAGACAACACCCGGACCCCAGCAAAGTCCCTAACCGCTTCACACTCACATCCTTCCCAGCACACTATAGCCTCGAGCTTTAGCCTGGCAAAGGTGGAAGGAAGCACAGAATAAAGCTTCTGGGCAAGCCTCGGATGTGAGGGGCAATGGGGGCTGAGGTGAAGTTGGGCCATCGGTAGTTATCACCTGACACTGAACCTCTAGTGAGGCTGCTTTACTGTTTCCGCCCACCTCTGTTTGACAGCCCGGCAGGGGAGCAGGAGCACTGCTTTTGGGTATGTGTGCAGCGCCCCAGGGGCCACAAGTCCCTGCCCTGATAGTCAGCTTGCCTTACAATACAGCAGCCTGGCTGGGGGGGGCTGCCAAAGATTCTGTGGGCCGGGTGACACAGGGCTTAAAAAAAACGGCCCACGGGTCACACTTAGTCCCCGGCCTGTCAGCCAATGCCCCACTGCCCGCCTTCCGAATCCGACCCTATCTCTGTCACTGGTGATGTCACAAACAAACAAAATTGCTCTATACACTTCAAATAAAACATTGATTTTGTGGTCATCATCTAGCTTGTTGAATGAATTCTCTTACAGTGAGTTACCAATTCCTTCATATTTGTGACAATGTATGAGGAAATAAACAGTTAGGAACCCAGAATACAACTCAACTTAATTTAGGCTGGTTAACAACAGCCATGCATGGCAGTTCCTCTCAATGACAAACAAAAGTAAAGGATAATCAGGAAAAAGAAGTAAAGCATTTCAAGGAAACCATAAAAGTATGCTCATGGAAAATGAATGGGATAAAAAATAAGTAATAAGACACAAACCTGAATATATATTATTCAGACATTTTCATATCATATTACTCCATGACAAATTGGAAACAAAACCACTTGTAATGAAAGTCTTTACTGGATAGTTTTAACCCAGCCACCAGAGTAAAACAATATGTTAGTTCAATGGGGGGCTTGGCAATATTATACCATTTGGCTTCAAGATTAGAAGTGAGCAGGTGGTAAGCAACAACAACAATATCCTAATAGTAAAATTAAGGAATGGAAATAAACACACCAGGCGCATACTGGTTGTGATCAATATCTATATACACCCGGAAACAAAGGCAAGGAAATCGATGTCCAACAAATTAATATGTATATTGTCAAGACTAATTCATGAGGATTTGGTATGGGATATCATGATATCAGGGGATTTTAATATGAATGTGTGGTGGCCTTTTGTTCGAAAAGAAATATAGTAAGGGGTTTGAAAGTAGTAAAAGATCTTGAATCCCTTGGATTAAGGGTGTTGAACAGGCAATTTTCTATTGACGTACCACCTAAATGTACATAATAGGCAGCAGACTGCAATCAAGAATAGATTTAACATTAGCAACTCTATCCTTCCTACAACTAATAACTTCATTTCAAATTCGGATGACAGAAGACAGTGACCTTGGCCAGCAAATAACTGATTGTACTGGTAGGAAGAATCATTAGAGGCAAAAAGCAAGAAGGCCTCGCATATGGTCAAAAACTGTTTAATTGCTAAGACAGGATCTGTGGTGGACCAATGGTCGGAATTTACGGAACAACTATTGGGTTCCCTTTTTGGAATCAAAAGCGAATAATCGCAATATAATGTTCGGATAAATTATCCAATTAAGGTAAAAGTATGTAAACCATTTCGCGTCCTGAGGAAAAATTGCAACAGAATTATTCATCAATTAGGAAAGCAACCCCGAAATCTGGAACTTCAGATAAAAGCAAAGAAAATGAATAAAGATTATCAGAGGAAAATTTGGGTAGAGAAGTTTAAAATAAACCGAACACTATGGGCGAAGGCTCTGGTCCTGAGTAAAGAAAAAAATTAATTGGCATTCTGGAGAATGATCAATAACTTGAACTGGGCACAAGTGAATATTACAACTTCAACAATAACAGAATTGGCATCAGTAGAGTTTCTAATAAAGCATTTCAATTATTCGAGTGAAACAAAAATATTCCCTACCTGTGAAGTAAATAGGAGACTGTATTGGTACAAAACGTTCAAGAGGAATATGCAATTGAAATTTCAGAGGTGCAATTTGTAATCTAATTAAAAGTAGCAGACAAGATGGAGCACCTGGCCCTAATAGAATCCTGCAATTTTGTATAAAACTGATGTATCTTTTTGGACGGGGTACCAATTAAAATTTTTATTAGTGCTCTGCAATCAAAAATAATTCCAGAATCTTGGAAAGGCTCTTTAATAGTACTGATACATAAAGGAGAGCAGTGGTCAAAACCAGAAAACTATCGTCTTATTACTCTCCAGGATACTGAAGCTAAACTCTTCGCTGGGATACTCCTGAAAGAACTTTTATATTGGGCAGAAGAAAAGCAACTTATCCCCCATATCAAACAGGTAACTCTCCATTGTAAAAGAGGCACCCAACACAGTCTCGCCATCGTAGTCCTTTAATCCGTAAATACATATACCTTATATAAGCTCCACACTCTCCACTATAAATATTTCATTGCTAAAAGTGTGCAGGTAGATTTCGTAAAGACCCCTTTCAACATTGAAACCCTAATAAGATCCCCTTCTTTTAAAAACTCATCTTGCGTTTGCATTCAGACCTATTATGCCAAGAGAAGCTGCTCATAGATAGTATCAATCTGAAGATCAAAGTGAAACACAATAAGGACTCATTCTGTCTCAGCTGAGGTGATGCGGAACCGTGTAAACTGATCATACTGTCTGCTAGTTTGTTTGTAAAGGGAGTGAACGTGTCGCCAAACATCAGACTGGTTCATGCCAAAACCCTACAGCTATCGAACACCAAGTACACCATTAAAAGGGTAACTCTGAAGATATTTAGCATCCCAGTTAGTACCAGATTAACCCAGAAGCAAAATTTATTTTTGGGGAAACTACCGAAACTTATTATCATAGGTTTTTTCAACAACGTGGCTTTTAGCGGCCTCTATACCTCAAACCCTTTCAAATTCAAACACTACGACATCAGCTACATGGCATTGTTCGATGAGAGAGTTGTGATTCCTGCAAAACAGTACACACCCAGCTTTGAAGACACTACTTTTTTCAGGGAATATCTGGACTTGGTTTCAATAACCAGAAGCACCTGTGTGACTCTGGAGTCATTGTGTCAAGAGAACGGTATGGAACGGACTACATGCTGTTTACTTTCGATCTGACCCCTTTATTTCTTTATTTATTTACTTGAGTTTTATAAAGCGCTGGCTAGACCCGGAGGTATCAGAGCGCTTCCCATGAGGAGAGTTACATAGGTTACAAGTTACACATTGTTACAGATGGTACATAAATTACAAGTTACATCCATTGTTTCATGGCATGTAGAAGGGTAAGGGGGTATTGTAAAAGGGCAACGGTGGAGCATAGGCACAAGGATAAACAAAGAGGCAGGGAGAAAGAGATTCAGGGGAGAGATGAAAGGATTAGGGGAGGCAGGCAAAGAATGAAGGAGGGAAGAGGTGGAGGAGGGGGTAGGAGATAAAGCAAGGAGATGAGGAAGTAGCTGTGTCTGAAGTCCGGCTGGGTGGGAGACGGCTAGACCCAGCCGTATCAGAGCGCTTTACAAGAGGATCGTTGCGTTGCAAGTTACATCAAGTTACAAGAACATAGTAAGGTACAGTAAGCACAAACAATGTTGCGTGAGTTTGCAGGAAGGGGAAGCAATAGCAGGGAGACGAGGAAAAACTGTGCCCAATGTCCGGCTGGGTAGGTGAAGGTCAAGGGGGAAAGCAGGGCCAATCTCCTCAATAGCTGTCAAGCAGCTCCACCAGGCATCAGCCATGTTGCTCAGGTCTCAGCGTTCAGGAAACACAGTTTTAAATAGTTAGATAAGCTACAGTTGCAGATATCATGGATGGACCACTTAAAAGGATGCCTTTATCATAATAGCCAAAGGTAATGAGTGAACAATAGGGAATGGATGATGTTAGAGGAGAACTAGAAGGAGAGCACAAGGACCAGACATGTGGGATGTAGGTAAAATGACCACTAAAAGATGGCCACCATATGAATGAAAGTGGCACAGGCCTCTTTCTCTTTCCATGGCCAGCATAGCGTCGAGACCAGGGAAGAAAATGCCCCTTTTAGAATTTAAGACAGGTGGACAAAATGAGTGCCCCATGGCAAAATCAAACGGCAAACAAAATGGCCGCCCATCAAACTAAATATTTTGGCTGGATTTTCCAACAAGGCAACGACCCCTGACATGGAAGAAGGCGACCAATACAGCTAGTTCAAAAATGGAAATCTAAAAACTGAAATACATTGTAGTCAGTCCTTGGCTAGTAATGCTCTGTATTCAACGTCATTCAGATCAGTTACGCTAGCCAGAGTTTGTTTGACTATCTTTAAAACATTGAAAAATGGACACTGTTCAGATTCAGGATTTCTCAAGCTGTCATAAATACACTAAGAAACATTATTTATGTCATTTTCCAAATGACACTCTACCTGATGAAGTTTGGTCCAATAGAACCAGCACGCTCTTCTTCAACACAGATCCGGAATACAAGGAAGCAATTCACTGGGCTGCACTGCTTTTAGATAAAGACAAGGTTACAGTGTTTGATAGCACAGCTGCCTTCCCTGAGCATAGCATCTATACAACAACTATAAAGTATGTAAAAAAAAGATGCTGTGAGGGTGGGGTATAACAAAATACAGGTACAGAATTCTCTAGCAGTCACATGCAGTAAGCATTGTTTAAATTTTATTAGTAAAATGTCTGAGGGTATGATGTTTGGAAATGTTTTTACTCTATATTCAAATGACCTAGATAACAATGGCACTATTGTTATGTAATATGTGAAATAAAACTCTAGGTGTACATCAAATGCAGTTAAAACAGAATATGCAGTTTGTCAAAAATGTAAGGTCGTGTAACACCTCTTATGTGTAATGGTGTCTGTCTAGATGAAAAAAATAAAAACTTGAATGCAGCCTCAGTAAATGTTTTTAAAAGATGACAGAAACACTTTGAAATGTTGAAAGGTTTATTCACAAAACAGTCTTTTTTTCAAAGTATAGGCATCACACTGATAAATCCCCATAATAAATAAAAGAAGAAGAACATCAAAACGTTAACGACTGCAAAACTATACACACAAACACAGGCACACATATACATGGATTCAAAAGTCAGAAAAAACACCAGACATTTAACCACATGTTCATTTGGGACAATATCTTTTTCTTAGGTTCTAGAGGCAGAGTCTCGATCCTCCAAGAGTGGGATAGCTGAGGAAAGATAGGGGATTCAGGCATCTTAGTTAGGGGGTTAGAAACAACAGGTGTTGGAATATTTAGGGGGGCTGTCAGTCAGATCTCTCAAACATTCAAGCAGCCGCCTGTGTTCAGCATTACAGATGATCATCAAAGGAATGTTGAATTCCGTGGAGGCTCGCAGAACCTGTTCCCAAATTCTAGGCGCATACTGGAGCGATAAAGGTTTGGGGTGCGTAAGACCTTTGAGTAGGTCGCACATGTGCAATCCAGCAACTGGTTGACATTTGTAGAGGAATTCGCCTCTCTTATTCCATAAAGACAGGTCTTTAGAAGCTGACATTTTACTTGGCAACATTTGCACAGCCCCTTTGCACCTTTGACTTATATATTTTAATATACCATTTGAGGCTGGTGATGGTTCTTGAGGCATTGAAGGGGTGGTGGCAGCTGTTTAGAGTCTGCCTGTTTTTTCAGCATTCAACTGCCTGTAATATTTTTAAATGTTTTGAAGAGCGCTGGTGTAAAGACATGCTTTGTCATAAGGATTTTAATCAGAGTTGTTCAAAATGTCTTTAATCTAAGCATTCAGGTACTGCGACTGAGTTTTCGGACATCCCAGGCATCACCTGTAGACGTTCCCAACTTTTCCAGCTGCTGCTGTGGTACCAAGCTGGGCATGATCCTTTAGCTACCAGTTAAGAGACTAGTTTGCCGGTTGCTTCTTAGAAATGAGAGAAATACTTTTATTGCTGAGCTTTTAAATAAGGTGGCACCTTTTCTTCAAAACTTCAAACTGGTGCTCTAATATAGGGACATTACTTTATAGGGTGTTTAGGAAGATTTTTGGAATGGTAACCATTAAATCGCCCTTCGCCGGTCACAGGATGGCCTATCTTTGCTGGGGGCTAACTGTGGCTAGCATTTTTAGGAGGGCTATATTACCACGTAGACATGTCAACATGGGTATTCTAAGGTCTAGAGTGTAAATGTTACTGGAGTCTCTTTAAGCGTTAATGATAAGGGCTCCCTGGGAGTTCCTCTAGGAAGGGAAATAATACACAGTGTAAATTCCCAGGGCAATTCAGAATAAATACAACACAAAATTATAACATTTCTATTATATAGAGAGACTTCGGCAAAAAACTATATATTTGGAGTTACAGTCACTCAGTGAAACAAATACGAATTTAGGAACTAAAAGCCTCCATCTCTGTCTCACCGAGTAATAGTATTGAAATCAATATCATAATGGCAATATACAATTTCAGACTATGTACATAATGTGTTGAATTACAACCATTTCTGGTGTTTATTGGGTCTGTGATCTATGCATTATTACTGCTTGATATGAATGATGACATGAATATGGTGTGCTTGCGGTTTGTTTTTAGATTGTATTTTTTTAATAAATATTTAATATAATATTTTTAAAAAATAACTATTTTTGGATTTTTATAATATTTTTCGTTGCCTGTGTATCTCCATATAATAAATTACTGTTGTATTTATTCTGAGTTTCCCTAGGAATTTACACTGGAGTCTCTTTAGCGATTTATTGTATAGGCTTTGGGCTTGTTTTTAAGTGTGTAAGCGATGGGGAGAAGGGGTGGGAAAATATCAGCCTGCAGTTTGTTATCTTCTTGGAGTATTGGATTTTAAGTCTACCATGGGGATTCATGATAGCATCGTTAAAGGCTTCCAAATAAAACTGTCTGTTTTTGGGGTACATCAGTTTAGCAATAATCTGTTGTGTGTCTCAGGGTATTTTAAATAAAACCAGGTGCGAGGCGGTCGAAGCTAGAGAATGACTGTTCTTACCCTTATTAAACAAGCTCTGAATGATATAACATATGCTTAGATTATGATGGAGTGACTATTGAGTTAAAGCTTTCTCTATCTCAGGGTGATTCCCATCTTCTCTGATTAAGGCTGATTACAAGCCTGTAGATAACAATGCATTGTCATTGAGATTATTTGATATGTCTTCTATAAATTTGATGTGTGGAAATCTTAGGCATAGTTCTATACACAAAAAAACAAACAAAGCCAATCAATATTTTGATGGGTTTAGGATAAAATTCTGGAGCATTTTCTAGTAGTTTCTTTATGAAATAACTTCTACGGCAATTGAGGGGCCTGCTAAAACACAGGAGAATGGGTACTGCAACCAGGTGTCTATAGTTTGGGTTCTAAGACTCGAATGCACCTCAAATAACCATACAGTAGGGTTTTGTAGTCTTCAGTCAGGACCCTTTTATAAAACACTACACGCTAGGTTTTATGCAATGACTGGGTTGTTATTCCCCACCGCTTTTTGCACCAAACCATAATAGTTTGTTTTACAAAGATTGTTTCATAATTTTCATGGTTGCTCAAGGTAGAGTATTCATTCACCAGATCCTCTAAACTGTCAAAATAGATTTTGGCATTGTTGTTAACATTTAAGGTGATGCCTTTGACTTTCATATATACACCATTGTTAGAAGTTCTGTAAGAGTACGTTTTGGGCCCAGATGATGTGAAGTGGACTATGTACTCATCCTTTTTACTAGCTCACTGGTCAAATTGCCTAGATAATCGCCGAGTTGTAGATCGTCATCCCCTAATTTGCTCACAAAAATAACAGAGTCAGTATTGTGATACAGACACTGTTCCTGAAGTTTATCCATCACATGCCAGAGTGAATGATTGTGAAGCAGTCCATGAAGATGTTTATATTGTTACAACTTGTGGGGTATTTTTTTGTTTATTTCCAACACAGTGCTGTTGATTTGTCCTTGGTAAATTCACAGCTGGACACCTTGTAACACGTCACAAAAAGATATTTAAACAGTTCGTCAGGATCTGTGATGATGGTTGTGTTTGACAAGTTTGAACCCTGTGCAGATTTTTCTTATCAGAAATTGAGGCACTGCTTGGTTAACTGCCTTCTGGCGGGGTTGACTTTGATGAACTTGGGTCTGAAGCACATACCCTTGTGAGTGTAGTCATCATCAATGTATTTTTAGTTTGAAACACTTTTTCCATGTTTCTAAACAACTATATGCTCTCTACTGACGATGGGCTACCCCCTGAAACACTAGTGTCTAGAGATATCTGCACTGCCAGAACCAACAATGGTTAAAAACTACAGCGACTTCAGAGTGCGAACTAACTGAATTTACCAGGATGCAATGGGGTCAAACAGCACTGAGACGACAAGCAGGGTGATCCCGCCCCCCTTTGCTATTTCTTCGGCCTCGAGCTGACAAGCTGACGAGCTCTCCGGTGTAGCACCTGTGTGCCTTGGAGGGGTACTGTGACCCGCGACGACCTGGGCTCCTTCTCAGCAACCCCCAAAGACTTTTTCCATGTTTCTAAACAACTATATGCTCTCTACTAACGATGGGCTAAACCCTGAAACACAAGTGTCAAGAGATATCTGCACTGCCAGAACCAACAATGGTTAAAAACTACAGCGACTTCAGAGTGCAAACTAACTGCATTTACCAGGATGCTATGGGGTCAAACAGCGCTGAGACGACAAGCAGGGTGCTCCCGCCCCCCTTTGCTATTTCTTCGGCCTCGAGCTGACGAGCTGACGAGCTCTCCGGTATAGCACCTGTGTGCCTTGAAGGGGTAATGTGGCCCGCGACGACCTGGGCTCCTTCTCAGCAACCCCCAAAGACTTTTTCCATGTTTCTTAACAACCATATGCTCTCTCCTGACGATGGGCTAAACCCTGAAACACTACTGTCTAGAGATATATGCACTGCCAGAACCAACAATGGTTAAAAACTACAGCGACTTCAGAGTGCGAACTAACTGCATTTACCAGGATGCAATGGGGTCAAACAGTGCTGAGACGACGAGCAGGGTGCTCCCGCCCCCTTTTCTAATTCTTCGGCCTCGAGCTGACGAGCTGACGAGCTCTCCGGTGTAGCACCTGTGTGCCTTGGAGGGGTACTGTGACCCGCGATGACCTGGGCTCCTTCTCAGCAACCCCCAAAGACTTTTTCCATGTTTCTAAACAACTATATGCTCTCTACTGACGATGGGCTAAACCCTGAAACACTAGTGTCTAGAGATATCTGCACTGCCAGAACCAACAATGGTAAAAACTACAGCGTCTTCAGAGTGCGAACTAACTGCATTTACCAGGATGCAATGGGGTCAAACAGCGCTGAGACGACAAGCAGGATGCTCCCGCCCCCATTGCTATTTCTTCGGCCTAGAGCTGACGAGCTGACAAGCTCTCCGGTGTAGCACCTGTGTGCCTTGGAGGGGTACTGTGAACCATGACGACCTGGGCTCCTTCTCAGCAACCCCATAGTCTTTTTCCATGTTTCTAAACAACCATATGCTGTCTACTGACGATGGGCTAAACCCTGAAACACTAGTGTCTAGAGATATCTGCACTGCCAGAACCAACAATGGTTAAAAACTACAGCGACTTCAGAGTGCGAACTAACTGCATTTACCAGGATGCAATGGGGTCAAACAGCGCTGAGACGACAAGCAGGGTGCTCCCGCCCCCTTTGCTATTTCTTCGGCCTCGAGCTGATGAGCTGACAAGCTCTCCGGTGTGGCACCTGTGTGCCTTGGAGGGGTACTGTGCCCCCCAACGATGACCTGGGCTCCTTTTCAGCAACCCCCAAAGACTTCTTCCTTGTTTCTAAACAACTATATGCTCTCTACTGATGATGGGCTAAACCCTGAAACACTAGTGTCTAGAGATATCTGCACTGCCAGAACCAACAATGGTTAAAAACTACAGCGACTTCAGAGTGCAAACTAACTGCATTTACCAGGATGCAATGGGGTCAAACAGCGCTGAGACAACAAGCAGGGTGCTCCCGCCCCCCTTTGCTATTTCTTCAGCCTCGAGCTGACGAGCTCTCCGGTGTAGCACCTGTGTGCCTTGGAGGGGTACTGTGACCCGCGACGACCTGGGCTCCTTCTCAGCAACCCCCAAAGACTTTTTCCATGTTTCTAAACAACTATATGCTCTCTACTGATGATGGGCTAAACCCTGAAACACTAGTGTCCAGAGATATCTGCACTGCCAGAACCAACAATGGTTAAAAACTACAGCGACTTCAGAGTGCGAACTAACTGCATTTACCAGGATGCAATGGGGTCAAACAGCGCTGAGACGACAAGCAGGGTGCTCCCGCCCCCTTTGCTATTTCTTTGGCCTCGAGCTGACGAGCTGACGAGCTCTCCGGTGTAGCACCTGTGTGCCTTGGAGGGGTACTGTGACCCGCGACGACCTAGGCTCCTTCTCACAACCCCCAAAGACTTTTTCCATGTTTCTAAACAACTATATGCTCTCTACTGATGATGGGCTAAACCCTGAAACACTAGTGTCTAGAGATATCTGCACTGCCAGAACCAGCAATGGTTAAAAACTACAGCGACTTCAGAGTGCGAACTAACTGCATTTACCAGGATGCAATGGGGTCAAACAGCGCTGAAACGACAAGCAGGGTGCTCCCGCCCCCCTTTGCTATTTCTTCAGCCTCGAGCTGACAAGCTCTCCGGTGTAGCACCTGTGTGCCTTGGAGGGGTACTGTGACCCGCGACGACCTGGGCTCCTTCTCAGCAACCCCCAAAGACTTTTTCCATGTTTCTAAACAACTATATGCTCTCTACTGACGATGGGCTAAACCCTGAAACACTAGTGTCTAGAGATATCTGCACTGCAGCGACTTTAGAGTGCAAACTAACTGCATTTACCAGGATGCAATGGGGTCAAACAGCGCTGCGACGACAAGCAGGGTGCTCCCGCCCCCCTTTATTATATACTCAACATCATAGCTGTCGGGTGAAGGCATGGGGCATTCATAATTCTGCTTCAACTGGGTGTTTGAAGACTGGAGGAAAAAATCTTTACAATCTGGAAGACCAAGTGTTTTTCACAAGTTGCTCCATTTCATGAGCAGAAACATTAAAGTATCTACCAATCTTATATAAAAGGAACAACTGTTAGTAGCAGCAGAGTGGAACTCTGGGTGATCCGTTCTACAGGCATCTTTTCGCAACTCATATTTTGCAAAATAAAGAATGAGTCATATACTTTTGAGTTATGGGCCATCAGGGTATACCCCTAACATTTTGTCTGAATTAATGTGCAAAGAAGTTCGTTAACACAAGAAGGGCCTTCAAACTCGTAGTTTACATCGGAAGTTAGATTGTGTGCAAATATATAGTTATGTTATGTTATGTTATGTTTTAAAGATATTTATAGCGCGCGCTGCTACTCAAGAGAGTCCTGGTGCGTGGGGAAACAATAACATTGGGAGGCAGCAAAGGCTAGATGGATTGTTTAAACAGGTGAGTTTTTTGCTGTTTTTTGAAGGTGGACAGTTCCTTAATGTGCCGAAGATCATCTGGGAGAGCATTCCATAGAGTGGCAGCCTTGACCGTAAAAGACAGCCCTCCAGTATGTGCTCGCCGGAATCTGGGAATCTGGGAATCACCAGCCGTCTTTGCAGAGATGAGCGCAGGGGTCGGCTGGGAGTGTAAAAGGCAAACCTGGCACTGATATAGGCAGGGCCCGAGCCATGTAGTGCCTTGTGTGTCATGGTCAGAGCTTTAAACTGCACACGCTGAGCAACAGACAACCAGTGCAGGTTGCACAGCTGCTTACGGACGCTTAGGCGCCTCGGGATGTCGAATAAAAGCCTAACTGCAGCATTCTGGATGATCTGCAGCTTTCCGAGGAGATACTCTGGGATGCCTAGGTACAGGGCGTTGGCATAATCTAGGCGAGATAATATAAGCGCCCTGGCCACCGTCTCCTTAGCAGAGCGGTGATGCAAGGGAAAGAATCTCCTCAGGGCCTTGAGTGTGCCAAAGCAAAACCCTGAAAGTTTCTTGATCTGCTCATGGAAGCCTAGATCGTCTCCAAATCAAACTCCCAGATTTTTAGCCACTCCGCAATCTCCCGTGGGACAAGGAAACTTCGGAGGCCAGAGAGACTCTCTAAAAGCTGGAGGAAAGTGGCCATAGAGAAGCACCTCCGATTTCTCCTCATTGCATTTCAGGCTAGCCTGAGCTAGCCACAAAAACACAGATGAGAGACACCGATGGGCCATCTCAATCCGGAAGTCATCCCTTCCACGTGCAGAGAAGCTGGGTGTCATCGGCATAGGCCATAATTTTAGCCCCCAGCTTCTCCGCCAAATAGATCAGGGGAGTAAGGTAGACATTGAACAGAAGAGGGCTCAATGTGGACCCCTGAGGAACCCCGGTGGCCACTCTACTATCTGATGAAGAGAAGGGGGGCATCCACACCTGTTGGGTACGGTTGTCCAGGAAGGATTTAAACCATTCCCAAACCGTGCCGGAAATGCCAATATCAGACAGGTGCGAGAGGAGCTGGAGGTGGGGTACCGTATCGAAGGCAGCAGAGAGGTCGAGTTAGGCTGGTGCACTCCAGTCTCTTGAAATACACACTATATCGAACATTATGTTGTCTTCGGTTTTGGTCTGGGGCTGGCCTTTAGTCAAGTAACGCATGTGTTCTGTACCAGATGGAAAAGATGTCTCACTTTGGGGACATTCCATACCTTTGCATTCTTGATCAGCTGCTTTGTAGCACACGCACCATGCACAGTCCTTTTAGGGATGCATTGAATAACCCCAGTGTGTATACTCAAGCAGTTTTGCGAGCGACAGAATAGATTACATGTAGAACATCTCACCTTCTATTCAGCGACTACGATACAGCTGTGCCTTTTCTGAAGGTCCCAAATGCTATTATTTCTGCTTTACTCTGTAAAAGTTTAGAGAGGTTTTCTAAAAGTTCCACAGTGTCAAACACATCACGGGGCTTTCACCTTGTGAACAAGCTGCTGCCAATACCCTGCCTATAGAAGTGGAACTATAAAAAAATCTTTCAGCTCCACATTGTGCAAAAGCCATCCTACGAGCATTTGTATGGCCTGGTGAATAACTAAAAAACCTTCATTAGATGAGTTTATGGATTATAAGTTAACAAACTGGAATTCCTCGTAATACTCTTTAGCGTTAAATCTCCCTACATTTCTCCAATACCTTCTGATGCTTTCTAAAAACACCATCTCTGAATCCTCAAATTGGGGGTTGGCGATGGATGTTGAACTCTCTGGTGAATCATTTTGGGGGCTTGACTCTGCTTCTGAAGCAGTGTATTTTTAATCCTCCTTGGAGCACAAGTTCTGGTTTTCTTTATTTTACTGATTAAAAGCCTAAGCGGCTTGGTGCTATTAGCCCACTTATGTTACTTCTTGACCACCCCATTTTTAGACAGCACACTGGAGCTCGTTTGAATGGTCTCAGGAGCATTTGCTGGAGATGTCCTCCCCTATTCCCCTGCTACATGCTTTACCTCAAGACTGTCTTTGTGTTTGGTGGATTTGGGTCTCTCAGCTTTGACCTGTGAATGCTTGAAACAGTAGGCGCACCTGTGGCCCTCTCGGAGATTTGTGTTTGGAGGTCCAATCTGTGCCATTTTAGGATACAATGTCATGGTATTTGGAATGTCTACGCCCTGTCTGCGGGGTTCTAACTACTTCTTGGTCATGCAGACTTTTAGGAATCGTTGTGCTTTAGTACGGATGTCTTGCACCTTCTTCTTATATTTGAACTTTAGACTGAGATATTAATAAAACTTGAACCCCTGCTCATTAGAGGGCGCTACAGACCTAGTCAGTATGAAATAACCTCTATGTCTGCAGCGGCTGATTTGCAAGATTGTAACACCACTCTTGTACACCTTTGTACCCCCTGGATTATCTCCTGCAATACAGCCCCTAAGGATCGGTTCTCAGTTTCTGTCTTCCACAGATTTATGGCCTTAGAGTTCAGCTTGCATTTTAGTTTTCTGACAACATGTATTTCATATATGATCCTAGTACAGCTTTTTGGGCTAAGGACCAATATTCTGGTGCACTATCTGCGACTGTAAGGGTGTGGTGTATAATACCTTAAATCTAATGCAGCTCTCGGACTACCACCACCAATACCGCTCTGAAGGTATGGAATTTGAGGGGGTAGAAAAAACTATTCCCCATCTGAACAACCAGCAGAGTATCCACTGGCTGCTTCTGAGGAAGCCTCACCGCTATGCTCTGTTTCAAAGTTCTGATTATAACTTTCGCTCCATCCTGTACTTCTGGCGTGGTATGTTGAGGTGGGTGACGATTGTTTTACACTTGACACAGGCTGGTGGGATTGTACGCACCTGGAGGTGTAACCAGTGACATAGGATATGGTGAATTTAAAAGTTTGTCCTAATAGATCTGGGTGGTAGCGGTGTAGGAAGCGCTTGGGCTGGGAACACATTGCTGTTGCCCCTATGTGTCTACATTAGAAGGAACACTGTGATCAGCTGCGATGCCAGCTGGTGTTTCAGAACTCGTTGGCACCCCTGGCAGACCCTTGAAAAATGCTGTACCTACATAAGATGAGGTCATTTGAGAATGAGTGTTTTAAAACACTACATCAACTAGGATTCATGAGATTTATCATTTTCAAGCCTTTTGTCAAATAGAGTATGTGTGGTAGGTGTGTCCTCTGTTGGATGATGAATTTCAAGCCCTTTGTCCCAAAGGCTATGTGAGATATGTATAGTCTGTTTTAGAGATCCTCTGGAGCACCCATTGACATTCACACCCTTAAGAATAGATCTACAGGGACAGTTTGTAGGTTCGGGACTGTGGGTTTCTTCTTCTTCTTTAAGAAAAAGTGACTCAATTTTGGTTTATTTAGCTTGCGCTCTACTTCTTGTATTTGTGCATGACCCTGTCTGTTGCGTGTTTGTGGCTGGAAGTGTGCACTCTTTGAGGTCTACACCCCTAGCCAAAAATGTCCTTTCTGTATGCATGTTCGCTGTACTGGTTGTGGGTTGTGCTGGTATAGCAGTGTAGGGATTAGAGTAACAAGTGTCTCTAAAATCTGTGTTTTGAAGAGTCCAACATCACTCACTGGTTGCTTGCGTAGGGGTATTTTGACAGATCTGTGTGGTGTCTTTAGAGGCATCGATGTGCGCTTAACCTTCAATGGTACTCTGGCAACGCTCTTTTGTGTTTACTCTATGACCGAAACAAATCAAACAAAAAAAAGAACACATTAAAAAAAAGAGCCTAATCAGCTCTTAACAACCTTATGATTGTAACCGCCTGTCCAACTATTGCTTTACATTTTTTTACAGCCCTTACTTGATGCTAGAGGAACATGCTGCTTGAGACTAAAAAAACATTAGGGTTCTTTTGGTTCTAAATTTTTGCAAAACATACCTGCTTTGCCTCTGTGTGAAAATGTCTTTCTTTATAGTCAATCCGTCTGTAGGCCGTGAAGACTTCCTTTTTTTGAGCGGTGTTGCAACCTTTTCAGGACTTGTTGAGGCTCCAGCCAACACTTTTGAACAAGGGACTACCTTTTGCCAAGGTTTGGCATAATTGTGAGCTTCCAGGGAAACTGTGAAGAAAAAATATTTATAATACACCGATTTAGCACACTCTCTGATGGCACGCTGGAGTCTTGGGGGTTTTGGTTTGTACGGGGTAATCATGACACATCATTTATTTGAGCCCAAGCCATATTCACCTGTAATAGCAAGGTTGTGCTGTATGCTGTCCGATGCACCTTTCGACTCCAAGATTTGTTTTAATGTTTCAACAGCTTTCTGCACTTCTGCTTCATTACCTTCAAAAACGACATACACAAGAAGACATTTTTTAAACAAACAAAAAAGAAGTCTGTGGTGTTTCGTCAATAAGGTAAGCAAATGGTCTCAGAACTATAGCGCTCAAAAAATCTGTACCTTTTCAACCGTTTCCTCATGGCTCTATGTTAATTATGGGAGATTCTGTGTGCAGAGAAGAAAGATTTGCTTTAAAAACAACTCTAGCACACAACACATGTCATAGTTGATTGAGTCATTTCAAAAAATATTCAAGACATGTCCTGCTTCACTATATAATACATCATATAAAGTTACTGGCACAGGCATTCTTATTGAACTTCGCAGCAAAAAAGGCTAATTAAGGCATGGGGCTTTGAAACTCAGAGAAAATCCACATAAATAACACTTTGACGGAGGGCTGTGGGCCATGACTGATATTTACATTTTAGTAAAGCAAACAAAAAAAAATATTAAGTAGGGAAAATAAGGAATTACAAATAGAAAAAGTGAGCATGCGAGAGAAAAACAAGTAAGAAAGAAAAGCATGAGAAATAACGCTAGAGAGGCAGAACAAGTAAAGAACAGGTGTAGTTGGTTAAGGGTGATAGAAAATAAGAAAAAAAAGGTTGATGGTAAGATGGAAAAGTGAAAGGAAAGAATGTTGAAAGAAAGAGTATATTTAAGGATGGTATGGTGAAATTAAGATTCGTTAAAGTGTGAAAGAATGAAGCAAAGGGTGCAGGGATCAATAGGTGAAAGAGTTCATAGATGAAGCATAGAATAGACAGATGGGTTAAAGGATGCATGAAGGAAGGGTGAATGGATGTATAGGCAGGAAAAGAATGGATGTAGTGATAGAACAAATAGACAGACGGAAAGGTGAAGTCACAGAGAGTTGTGTGTACGGATGAATGCAAATATAGATGGAAGGGGGATGACTACATTACATAATTGTTCAAACATATTAGAAATAACCCCTACTCAAAAGTTTATTTTAATCACTTTCAGTTTTCTTACCCACAGGTCCTGTTGTTCAGGGGCTTTTGAAAGCACATTCAAAGGCTGCTGCCGACCTTTACCCTCTGGTAAACCATTGACGTAAACAACAGTTTTGTGTGAAAACACAAAATTCCTTGCAGCCTCCTATGCAGCTGCAACATACTGAAAACAAACTACATGCTTCAGCACCCTGCACCAAGCTAATGTACAACAAATCACACTGGGAGTCTTGAGACCACTCGGTTAAGAAAAAAAAGACCGAACAGTGGAAAACTGATAACCATGTTTTACACAGGCATTTTACCGGCACCCACCAGTATTCATAATAACACTGCTGGCAAATTCTGTTGCACACTTCACACACTGAATTACCACTGATAGGAATTTACAACGCTGCGCAAAGGTATTCATTAAACACCCTCAGAATAAGGAAATGCTGGTGGGGCCCATCTAGATTTCAAAACTGTGAAGTAAGGTTACACACATCTCTATCAGAAGGGCTTAACCCTCGGAGCTACATAACTTCCATTTGCAGTGTACTCATTGCCACACCAGCGTAGCATGTACTACACAAATACAATCTCACTTACTTGTGTGCGTGTGTGTGCAGTGCACAGGGGGCAGAGGTAGGTGCACAGGTTCACAAAGCCTGCCTCCGAATTTAATGCTAAAGACAACACAGCAGCAGCATCAGGCAGTGTTTGTAAAGGGGGTTTTACCACAAATAGTGGGCAGATCAGAGCAATTTCCTGGCACGAAACCACACCTGATCCAAAATGCCTTGAGTGAGCCGATACGGTTGCGGAACTCGGGAGAAATTCTACCCTTGCAGCCCTACGATGACTAATTTGATCGAGAAACCATACAACAAAAACGGGAAGTTGCCAGTAGGCTTCTCAACGCTAATGCTGACTCTGAGGTTTAATAATCCTTCAGCCTACTCTGCCCCGAAAGTAAGGGGCATAGCCATAGTAGTTCCATTGGTACGCCTCTGCCCACAACCTCCCCAACCAAATGACACACAGACAAGTATGTTGGGATGAAGAAGTTGCAGGTTTATTTGTAGTACAAATAACAGAATGGGTTAACTGACAGGCGACCCCCTACACCCCGCAACCCCTTGTTGCAGGGCACCTGAAGTTGAGCCAAAGAATGGACACCAGCGGCCATAGCCCGGTGTGGTACCTGGGAGGAAATCCTCCCTCCGGCGGACCTATCGTCCACCCACCCCACCCTCTGGACAAGGAAGAGTTAACTCACACCTTCTCCATCCGGGCGGGGCGTTATCGGCAAGCCCCCGGTTGCTCAGGCTTACAACCGCCCTAAGGACTAACGGGGCGCCGTCGAAACCAAGTCCCCAAGAAGGGCCCCTTGGATTATGTATGACTCAGCATGGTGCGTTTCGCACTGGGGCTTTAGGTCCTGTTCCTGCGCCTGTCCTGTATGGGGATCGCCATGTACCTCTTCCACAGCCCTGGGCGTGGCACCCGCTGCGCCCAGAGCCCCCACTACCTAGCCCTATATTCTCCTCTATCTGCATCCGGCTGTTTCTAGCGCCTCCCCTAGCTCTAATAGGAATATTCCCCAGCCTACTTTGGACAAATGTACCCCGTAAGATTCCCAGCAACCAATGTATTTAGCGTGCAGCAAGCCGTGCCTGATGAAACCTACCCCTCGTTGTTCGCCGAATTTGCGCATAGCTGCGTTTACGCGCCTGCGGATAACCTCTAGCGCCTCCTGCGATGTTGCCCCATGCCGTATTGGTCTTGGAGAATTTCTGACCACAATACGCTGCATAGTCCCAATTCACTGCTCATGGTGCTCAAGTCTTTCCTCATTGCATCTAATAAACGCTTCTTGCCTGATGTTACCAGGTCGTTCCCCCCTTGGTGCACCACTAGGATGTTTGGCGGCCGCCTATTCTCCCTCAATGTCCTACGCATCGTCGCTAAAAGTGCCGCCCAATGCATTCCGGGGAAGCCAAAGCAAGATATATTATTGTTGGTGAAGCCATGCTTCCAAGTGTTTGCATTCACCCATCTCGCCAGTCTTGTGACATAAGAGTGCCCCATGGACTGTTGCCCTGATTCACCCCTCCCTGAATCTAGTCTGGCAAGTCACTGCACTAGGACCCCACGGGTAGCTACGGGCATTATGAATGCCAATGAAACTCAACTTCAAATATGAATGGGGCTGAAATAAAAGCAAGGGCATTGGGGGGGGGGGACCCCACATGCCAAGTTATAACTAGCCTTTTGTTATGCTTCCTAACCCAAAGCCCTTAAGGGACGACCAGACGGCCTTCTGAAATGCTAACGCCCCATATCAGGTATACAACTCTCCAAGTTGCATGGGGCCCTTCTGATCATCTCACATCTGCTAAGGATAACCATCTGTGAAAAGAGCCCTAATGAAATTAAATTTCAAAGTCATCCTCTAGTTCCCCTTGGTTGCAGGTTTTCTTTGAAAAGAGGCTCAACCGCCTACATCAATGGCGAGCTCCAAGATCAATGCAAACCGTTTTATTTCCTTAAACTGGCCAGCGACTGTGGACACCCTAGGCCTATGGTATGGACCATACGCCGTGGACCGGGAGCATTGACTACTATATTCAGGGCTTGCTTATAAGGCACTTGTCTGTTGGGCTTCCAACATCCTATAGCTTTTAACTTGTTTAAGGGTTACCTGAGCATTACCTGAGCATTCAGAAAGAGCTAATGTAAATTGTCGGTAGGTTCACCAATTAGCCCGCAGGCAAACTATTGTGTATTATCACCCCGTCCTCAGGGTATGATCTTGGGGAGCGTAGCTATGAAACCCATGAATGACTTGAGCTGGAGGTAATTCAACAAAACCTAATATACAGCACTGCATTGCCAAAATAGTACTTTTCTTATTGTACGGAAGCTGTCTAGGGATGCTGGAATGGCTCAATGTGGACTGGGGGATATGCTTTCTATTGTATTCATGGAAGTGTGTTTGGTGGCGCCAATGTGCTGACCTAGAGGTCCTTGCTCTGCAATTCCTAGCCACACAGGTGCGTCGCGTTACTTTACTAGTTTATTTGCTCTGGTGTGGTGTGACTATTCTTTCCTGCCTCCAAGATTCTGGATAAAATCTGATAATAAATCTATCTATACGGTCAGTAAGCTAATTGATAGGTCCTTTCTGGGCGACATTAGTAAAGAAAACTAAATCTGTTCTTGCTATTGTGTTGCTTTAGCTTTCACGGAGGTTTACCCCCCAAATTCATGTAGATGTCTTCTGGTCTATATTATTATCAATCAGGGCACCATAAGGTGTGCATATAAAATCTATCATGACTGCTGGGAAGATGGTAGGCTGATAGACTGTGTTGCTCTTTGTTAACAGAAGCAATACCAGGTTCCTCGAACTTTGGACACCATGAACCAAAAGATACATTTCCTATCTTTTCGTTTCCAGACATCAATGATGAAATTGCCTTAATTTCTTCTAGGATCCAGCAACTCAACACAGCAGCTCCCTGCACCTCAGCAGGGCTGTGTTGGAGCAAATCTTGGGTCTGCCTACTTGTGAGGCAGTCATTCATACATTCTTAAAATGGAGCTATACTACCAGTTTCATGTCAGGTTAACCTGCGGCCTCAGCAGCCCACACCTTAAGCGTAAATGCCCATTTCCAAGGCCCTGGCATTTGAGGTGAGGATTTCAAGTGCTGATTACTCGGTAGAAACTACCTACTAATGTTGATACTTTCCGATGGCCCTCTACTCTTGCTCCAAAGGGGGCTTGCCCATGCACTCCTTACCCTGTTGTGAACACAAAACTAACCTTATTGCCGCGTCTCCCCCGCGTCTTCCTCTGTCGTCTGACCTAGCCCGAACAGGAAGCAGGAAGCACCAGGCTCCCCATAACCAATCGTAATGCTACAGTCCACCGTTGTGCTTGGGCTGAGCACCGTTGTTCGGTGCTCGGACACGCAGTGGGAGCTTACCTCCCTGGTCCTATTACTGTACTTAGAGCTGTAGTGTCGTTTGCACGTGCACATTGCCTTTTGTTTTCTTTCTAATGAATTATGTAATTGACACACTTCAGAACTTTCTTTCCTGCGGCACGTTAGTTTGTCTCGATTGCAGTCAGTAAGATAGATCACATAATAAGCGTCTTCTGCTACCATGTATGCTGAATTGCAGTCACAATTTGAAACCCCTGCAGCACCCGCTTGTACCTTTATCCTTGTGAGGCTGATAGCCAGAGTTCCATTGAGCTGTCCCTTAGTGATATCTGTTAGTTGTAGTGTTGTGCAGTGGTACAATCTGACACAGGGCGTGCTTTATAACAGTCTATTTTAGAATAGTAATAATTTCTTTTATGCTGTGTTTAATACTACACTTGCTTTGGCTAAGTTATATAAAATTGTGCGTCCACTATCAGTTGTATGTTATGATGCTTTGTATTGGGCATCAATGGATGGCATAGTACATAAGTATTCCGACCATGCAGCATTCCACGTAAGAATCAATATATTTGTGAACTCTGGTAGAGCTATGCTCAACTCTTTCTCTGCCCCCTGAGCCAGCTCCCACACCCATCTACAGTCCACACATTACTTGTGTCAACAAAGCACGTGACGTTGCAACTAGGGATCATCATAAGTGCATCCGCATCACTGCAGTTTGGGGGGTACATTGGACACATTTTCCGTGTATGGAAATGTGGCAATGGCAATTGCACGTGACGTTGCAACTAGGTATCATCATAAGTGCATCCACATCACTGCAGTTTGGGGGATAAATTGGACACATTTTCCGTGTATGGAAATGTAGCAATGGCAATTGCGCGTGACGTTGCAACTAGGGATCATCATAAGTTCATCCGCATCACTGCAGTTTGGGGGATAAATTGGACACATTTTCCGTGTATGGAAATGTGGCAATGGCAATTGTGACGTGCCAATATTACTTTAAATAGCAAATGTGCATTGAAACACATGAGGCACCCCGAACTAATCGGTACCTTTCCAGTCTGTTTTAATTTATGATATTTGAAGATTGGAATAAATATGTGGTCATTAGATTACCGCATTTTATCTGTTTACTGTAGCCCTCTCGATGACCTTGTGTCGAAACACGGATATATAATCTGCCTGGGCTGTTCTGTACCACTGTTTTTTGGGCAAGTGCACTTCCTAAAGTACGTACATTTAACTCGGGGGTTCTCTGAATTGATGCCTGTAATTCAAGCAGTAGGCCTCGTGCACAGGGAGAATCAAACACCGCTCAGTTTTTCCGCTGTTATGAGCAAGACACGCAATAAGTCAGAGAAATTCCGATACAAATGGACGCACCTCAGAAAGGCCATTGCAACAGTTGTACGGCTGTATCGTGTGCAACGCGCCTGGCCAGGGAGGGTGAGCCTATTGTGTTTAGATCTAATGTATAATTCCACAGTAAAACTAATGTAACTTCCGTATCCTTTCAACATCCATTTTGCATTCAGTTTATCATAACTCATGATTCAAATCAAAGTTCTCATCCCCAGTGTGGACATCTGAGGACACGTCTAATCTACTGTAGATACATTCTGAGTTCATTTAATGTAATGAGATTCAATATTGTGTATGGGCGGGATGTGCGAGTATAATTAAATACGATCTTTATAGTTAGGAAACTCCAGTGTATATTCTTACTCTGACGGGCCTCAAAATAAAAGTATTTGATTTGAGGAGCTCGTTACAAACGTCTCCCTTGGCATTGTCTGGCTACTGACGTGGAAAAGTTATGCCATTGCACTGCTAATGGAAGATACAAAACGACCTAAAAAGTTTAAAATCATTAAAAGTAATTTTCGTACAGATATCCGACCACGAATGGACCATAACCCTCAATCTTCTGATTCGAAATCAGACGCTTATCCATTAGGCCACACGGTCGCTTACAAGTGTAACTCATGAAATAGCTAATGAATACCCTCCTGCATGTGATACAAGATAAGGCGTACTGGATTAATTAGCAGTGCACCAACATTTGAGCATGAATTTACCAACTGGAGTTGGCTAGGCTCGAACCACCAACCCATCGGTTAGTAGCTGCGCGTTGCAGATAGCGCCACCGAGGCTGATAATTAAGCCGACTAAAACGTATTCCCCTTAAATTCTCGTGTGAAGTTACTGGGGCCTGCAATTGATGCCTCTGCATGAACATCAAGAGCATTTTGCTTTTTACATCACTTTATCCGGTGATCTTGCACAGACTGCAATTTGATTTCATTCAACATCTGTTTCATATCCATTTCAATTGACTGCTTTCAATAGGCTCTTGGAAACGTGGACATTGATAGCAGGAAAAACCTCAAAGCCAATTTAGTCAATTGAGCCCAACAGGTTCAATCATTTCTTAATTGTAATATGCTCAAGGCCACTGGAATTAGGCAACAGGAGAGGACAGAAATATGTGGCAGCCTGACTAAAATTGCCGCAAAGAAAGTGAACTTTGCAATGCAATGCAATACATTTTGTGGCAGCATTACTTCATTATTTTGTCATTTCCTAAAATCTGTAAAGTATGCGGCAGATGATGGATTATGTGGCAATAGTGGCAAATCAGTATTCATATGAAAAGCGAATAAAAACCATAGCTCCAAAATACCGTAATTTCAGTATCCCTTAATGTGGTGTTGAATTTTCCAACCATTTTGGAGCAGCAGAGGTCTAGTTAAAATGTCCTTCCATCATTATGAGTGAAACTCGAACGTAATGAACAAAAGTATAAGGACATATATATTTGTGGGGGGGGAGTGGTGAAGTGTGTTATGAAGCACGTGCTCCCACCTGACTGTCTGGCATGAGAAATACTGGAGAATTATCCAAGAAAGCAAGAAGAGACCATCATACAGGGAGGTAGTTTTTGCTAAGTTATTGCTCACAAAATTGCCAAAACAAAGGGGGCAGGTCATAGAAACTGAAAAACATTGTGTGGAACCTATGAGCAAATACCATCAGCAAAGAAAGCACAATATGTGTATATATCCCCATACCGTGGTGTATGGTGACCACCACGTAAAGTTTACGTGTGTTTTGCCCCCTGAAGGGTGCAACGGCCTGAACTATTCCGAGGCTAAGACGGTGGAGGAGGCCTAGCCCCCCCAAGACAGTCACAGCAAGGACAGCGCGGGGTAGGCGCAAAAGAGGCCCCTTCTTAAAATGCGAGGCAGGGGCCTTCAAGGAAGCATGGATCCTGAGCCCGCCGGGAAGGTGGGAGGGTGGTGGATGCCGAACCCACGAGGAAGAGCTGCGGCGTGGATGCCTAGGATTGCAGGCTCAATGACTGTCAGGACGAGAAGCAGCTGTGCTGCCTGCGGTCCTAAACCTTGACCTCCCCCACCCTTGTTCTGCTCCCCTACCTCCAACACACACGACCTCCAGTAGTCTAGCTTGTGCCAGGCAAAAGCGCATGTCCACTGCTTGAGGCGTCTTGACGCTGAATAGCTGACTGTGTATTGTTAACCAAGGAATTGTGATTGGTTTATCGACCTCAGAAGGATGAAAGGTGGATTAGACTTGCCGAGATTCAAAGCGGTGA
Source organism: Lissotriton helveticus (assembly GCF_964261635.1). Classification (NCBI taxonomy): domain Eukaryota; kingdom Metazoa; phylum Chordata; class Amphibia; order Caudata; family Salamandridae; genus Lissotriton; species Lissotriton helveticus. The sequence continues at coordinate 1,228,520,515 of NC_136057.1, read as the reverse complement.
CCACGAGGTCGCGCACAAATTCGTGGAGTAGAAATAGTAGTCTATGACCAACATGCGACAGAACGTAAGCATGAGCTTGCATTAACAATAAGTATCTGGTGTTCCCAGAGGGGAATCGAACACTTGTCTGTGACGGTTATTGTACCCTGCCTATGCTAAATGAGCTGCGCGCCCCTACAACCCCTCTCTCTTTGTTTTTTAACCGAAGTGGCTTTGCCTTTCAGTCCCGAAATAGCTTCCACGCAGCCCAAGTATACCCGCTGCCCTGAGTGGCCCTTCCGTCAGCGGAATCATTGTCGCTGGTGTGAGGGGGGAAGCGAAGTCGGGCCTTAACCTAATCTCGCGTTAAAGCAACTTCAATGCTGGAGCAGCTCCACACGTTCCTAGCGGCCAGGCGCGCCTAGACTTTTGCGTTAGTCCCGGAGAGGGTGAAGAATAAACTAACGTAATACCCGGTTTGTTGTGGGCCCTAGTTTTTTGCAGTGAGTGATGAGGTGATTTGCCCAGAATGACAATTTGCTTCAGCCTCTCGCCCATCTCGAACCCGGCTCCCCACTTTGAAAGTCGGAGCGCCAAGATGCCCCAGGGCGGCCGGCCGGTGCAATCACTGCTCTGCTAACCGTAGTTACCGGGAATAGAACACGAGGCTTCATATATGCGAAGCCAGCACTCTACCTCAGAGCTGCATCTCCAACCTGAGCTTCTCTAATGCCGCCCCTGCCCAATCCCAATGCCACATGACCTCTCCACGGACACCTCCACCCCCCCACCCGTGGTCTCCGACCACAAAGCCCTGTTCAACTTGGGATTTGCCCAAGGACGGGGCCCAGGGGGAGGTGAGGAGTGACACCGCTTACCTCGATCCCGATGGTCGACGGTGCTCGACGAGGGAGATGCAAACGGGGGATCTAAGGGAGCTGAAGAGCGCGGGCCTCGTGCCCGTCGGGGGATGGGAGGGGGCTGGGAGGCCTACAAGACCTTACGGTTGGCGAGGAGCAGCCCGAGGAGCGACCAACTAGTGTAGGGGGCAGCAGCAAAGAGGGCGCGAGGTGGGAGGGGCTGCCTTATATCCTGTCCCAGGGGGATGCCCTTTCCTTAGTTGTTGACGCCCCCGCCACCTCCACCCACCGGAATGGGCGGACGGTTCCCACGGCCCTACTACGGGGTCTGCCCTCCTATGGGGTCCCCTGCAGGGACCACGGGCATCTTGCAAGAAGTGAGTAAGGAAGCAGGTTTGCCGCCTAGCCCTTACTTGCAAGTCCAAATCTCCGGTTCTCAACAGACACCTCCACGTTACCTCTTGGCAGGTGAGGGGTGAGGTCCCACAAGGCCTGTGGCAGCGGCCTGGAGCTGCTCTCTCCGAGCACCCTGGGTGGTCTCCAGTTGAGGCAGGGGTCACATGGAGTCATTCTCTGTGGCTCAGGTATCATCAGGTGGTGAGTTTGTGCCTGAATAACTGTTAAAAGTCGAGAGCTGCAATCTGCATAAATCTATATTTCGGTGCAGGAAACTAGTCTAAGTTGTCCAGTAAAGTTAAATAGTGACTTTCCAGAGAAGGGTGGGAATCCGGTACCCCGATCCAACATTACATGAGAGACGGCTAATTAGGGTGGGTGAGTGTACTGGAGCAAACTCTGCCTGCATGCAGAACTCCGTGCAATTCCACTGAGTTTTTATGCAACTCCGCGGAATTCCACATAGTGCAACTCCATGAGCGCCACCTGCCCCTAGTCAAAATGTACACTTTTACATAAGCCCCTTCACGCAATTGTTCAAAGCATATTAGAAAAAAACTCCTAATCAAAAGTTTAGATTAACCACGTACAAATTTCTTTCTCAACCCCCACCCTAGTGTGGCAGGGTATGCTCAGACGTGAGTCCCTTGCTCACTTTGCCACTGGATTCAAGCAAGCCGGGCTGAAGACGGCTGTAATGCCAGAAACCGGTCCTCGGAAGCTTGTTTCTGGTCCAGGGAAGGCATGGCTTGGCAGTTCGGGCTGGACTGTTACCATGAGGCACAGGGTCAGACTGATTTGCATATGGCCATGTCTGAACTGGGTTGGCAGATTGGGCTAAAGAACGGTGATGGATTAAACCCAGATCTTTTGACTGGGTGTGAGTGTTTGATCGGTTCAGATGCTCCGTTCATCACCACCCCCTTTTGTACCGCTTTGGCCGCCATAAGTGTGGCAGGGTATGCTCAGACGTGAGTCCCTTGTTCACTTTGCCACTGGATTCAAGCAAGCCGGACTGAAGACGTCTGTAATGCCAAAAACCGGTCCTCGGAAGCTTGTTTCTGGTCCAGGGAAGGCATGGCTTGGCAGTTCGGGCTGGACTGTTCCCATGAGGCACAGGGTCAGACTGATTTGCATATGGCCATGTCTGAACTGGGGTGGCAGAGTGGCCTAAAGAACGGTGATGGATTAAACCCAGATCTTTTGACTGGGTGTGAGTGTTTGATTGGTTCAGATGCTCCGTTCATCACCACCCCCTTTTGTACCGCTTTGGCCGCCATAAGTGTGACAGGGTATGCTCAGACGTGAGTCCCTTGCTCACTTTGCCACTGGATTCAAGCAAGCCGGGCTGAAGACGGCTGTAATGCCAGAAACCGGTCCTCGGAAGCTTGTTTCTGGTCCAGGGAAGGCATGGCTTGGCAGTTCGGGCTGGACTGTTCCCATGAGGCACAGGGTCAGACTGATTTGCATATGGCCATGTCTGAACTGGGGTGGCAGAGTGGGCTAAAGAACGGTGATGGATTAAACCCAGATCTTTTGACTGGGTGTGAGTGTTTGATTGGTTCAGATGCTCCGTTCATCACCCCCCCCTTTTGTACCGCTTTGGCCGCCATAAGTGTGGCAGGGTACTCTCAGACGTGAGTCCCTTGCTCACTTTGCCACTGGATTCAAGCAAGCCGGGCTGAAGACGGCTGTAGTGCCAGAAACCGGTCCTCGGAAGCTTGTTTCTGGTCCAGGGAAGGCATTGCTTGGCAGTTCGGGCTGGACTGTTCCCATGAGGCACAGGGTCAGACTGATTTGCATATGGCCATGTCTGAACTGGGGTGGCAGAGTGGGCTAAAGAACGGTGATGGATTAAACCCAGATCTTTTGACTGGGTGTGAGTGTTTGATTGGTTCAGATGCTCCGTTCATCACCACCCCCTTTTGTACCGCTTTGGCCGCCATAAGTGTGGCAGGGTATGCTCAGACGTGAGTCCCTTACTCACTTTGCCACTGGATTCAAGCAAGCCGGGCTGAAGACGGCTGTAATGCCAGAAACCGGTCCTCGGAAGCTTGTTTCTGGTCCAGGGAAGGCATGGCTTGGCAGTTCGGGCTGGACTGTTCCCATGAGGCACAGGGTCAGACTGATTTGCATATGGCCATGTCTGAACTGGGGTGGCAGAGTGGGCTAAAGAACGGTGATGGATTAAACCCAGATCTTTTGACTGGGTGTGAGTGTTTGATTGGTTCAGATGCTCCGTTCATCACCACCCCCTTTTGTACCGACCTTTAACGCCTGGCAAACCCTTGGTTTTAACCACCTTTGTGTGTGAAAACAGATTTCAATGTAGCCTCCTAAGCAACTGCAACACAATGAAAACAAACCACATGCTCTATCTAGCACACGTTTTATGAAACAGAAATGGTGAAATGAAATACATTTTAAAACTAAATATACATTTAAGTGCTGTAAGTTATGGGAACATTTCATAGCAGTCTTGATTCAATTATGAATTTGTCGACACATTTCTAACAAAATATCTTTTTGAGCAGAATACAAACTGTCCAAGATAAGACATATGGCCTAGGAAAAGAGGGGGGCTGGGATACGACTGTGTATTTCCTGAGATTCTCTTATTGATGAGTCATGACTGCGGCTGTTTGAACATGCCCAAGCTTGCTTTATTAGAGACTCACATACTGTCTACCCCCGAGAGTGTTTCAAATGTACCTGTGACAAAGCCCGGACACGGGGCTGTGGTGCTGTGGGGCCCATACCTGTTATGACAGCATCCTAATCACGTGGTAGAACCATGAACACGTGATTAGCATGTGACCGGGGTGATGTCTCAACCCACATGACCCCACATTGTCACATGACCCCTGAAGTGACGTCACTGCCGGGTAGCATCCCACAGGGCCCGGAAGTCCCAGTAACAGAAGTGACATCACTTCTGGGGCAGGACAACTGTCACGTTTTGCATGATAGCAGGAGTTATCACTCCCTTCTGCTCACTACATTCACTACTCTGACATGTCACTTCTGTTGATCAGTGATGTCTTCAGGACATACCTTGCACTCACCACATCAGCGACTATGGGATGCAGAGAGCTCATGGTAAGTGGTTTTATTTTTTTTTATATTTAATTTTCCCTACCCCGTCGCCTGTCGGCTCACCCAACCCGCCCTGCCCCACTACTCTTACCTGTGAGGGCCCCACGGCTTCAAAGGCCTGTTGGTTGTTCGAACGAGCTGGTGGTACCTCATCTGGGTGGCTTTGAAGGCATCTTTTTCCAGTTCCCCTTTGCTGGTCATCCATTCCCATTAAAGTTGTTTGTAGTGTTGCTTGGTCATTTAGAGATGTTTTGTGTGCCAGCTGGCTTGTGTTCTGAATTTTGCTATATTGCTTCATTTCATGGGGGCCAGAGTATCAATGCAGTTGGTGTTCCACTTGTTGAAGTTCTCACTGCTGAATGCCAGGATGCCTGTGGGTTCCAGTTTGTTCTTGTGTAGGGCAGTTGTACGGTGCACCTTTGTTAAGTTGTTCTAGTGTCTGCATGCTGGGATGGCTGTGGGGGATCCTCTGAGATGATGGATTTTGAATGTAAAACTGGCTAAGGCATGGTCTGAACAGGTGACAGCAGGTCTTGATCGTAATATTGTTGAAAGATGTAAAGAGGGGGTCTAGGGTATGCATGACTATGCGAGTGGGCTTCATGATGCATTGACTTAGTCCCAGGTTCCTGTGGTTTGTCAAGAAGGGCAGCTGAGGTGGGATTGATCCACTCTTAAAAAAAAAACGGAATTGACGTACCATAGGAGGATGAAAGCACTCTCATTGAGAACTAGAGGGGGGATTAAGTCTGTAATGCGGTTTTTGAAATTGATCTACCTGGGGTCCTGATGGGCTGTAGTTTATGATTCCCACCCAGGGTGAAATTTACTTTAGTTTGAAGTTGAGATGCTCCATGTGAATGGTTCCGGATTCTGTGTAGGCTGTGCAGATGAAGGCATCCTTGAAGATGATGGTGATTCTTTCTCCAGGCCTGCGTTGCCTGGACATTTTATAGCTGGTGGGGATGGCTATGGCAATGATTGGCATTGAAGCTAGGGTCAGCCGAGTTCTGTGAGCAAGTGTAGGTCGGGGTGGCATCTTCCAGCAGGTCCCAGATCGTTGCAACATGCGTCCTGAGTGAGCATGTGTTGAGGAGCATGCATGGTTTTGCTGTGTGGGTTGTGCTGGTGTATTTGATTGTAGGTTGTTTGAGTGTGAGGTGGGGGTTAGGTGTAGCAGATATGTTCTTTGTTGGCAGCAGAGTGAGCAGGAGAAGGTTCCTTCTGTGTTGTGTGGTGTGGTGTGCCAGCAGAGCGCGGTGGAGCATTGAGGGTTCAAGGCACAAAGGAGAGTTGCAGGTTAGTGGTAGGTCACAGAACTAGGGTTTCTGGTGCTGGGCATGGTCCAGGCATGGACAGGCACAAATGGGCTTGCCTTTTGCATGCTCGCTGCATTCATTGCTGCGTGCTCCCATTAAATAAGTTCTGGGAGGGTGGAAGAGCACAGGGGTTGGTGACTCTGGCTGAGGAGGAGCACGACAGCAGTGAAGGTGAGAAGCACAAAAGAGCAGATAAGGAACGGGGGTTGGGCACAGAGAGTATGGGAAAGGGGTGTAGGGAAGTTTAGGAGATGACAAAGGTCAGAAAAGAAGCATGAGAATGGCACAAGTTAGCAAAAAGTGTAACAACACAGAAAAGTCTCACAGAGAGATAAGAGTGAGAGAAATGGCACAAAGATGCAAAATCAGTGAGACAAAATGGCACAGATAGATAAGTCACAGTAAGAGTGAGAGGAAAAGGCACAAACAGAGAAAAGGTACAATGAGAAAAGCTACAAAGAGTGGGAGCTAAGATACACGGAGCAACAAAAAAGGTGGAAAAAGTTGCAGTCGGAATTAGAGAAATGCCAAAAAGTGTGTGAGAAGTGGCACATGAGTCACGGAAAGAGAGAGACTGAAGTGAGAGAAAGAGCAAGAGCGAGAGAGGCAATGCGAGTACCCCGAGGCAACTGAGCCAGGAATGCAAGGGCCTTTTCTGTTTGGAAGATTGGTTGCTGGTAAGTCCAGGGGGGGGCTGGGCCTATGCACCTGCTTAAATCAATGTAATGCATTTAACAAACATTAATGTTTTGCAACTGCTCATATTAGCAGAATTCTAATACCTTATGCATTGACATTCATACATAATACAGACAATAGGTCATGCCTTAATAATTCTTTCCATTACATCACAAGATAACCTTCAAGTGAAATCCAACAAACCCACAATCTTAGAAGAATTCATGTCAAATGTTCAGTCAGTTTGTGTCCATCAAGCATCACTACTCCCAGCATTATTTCTCTATACTCCCAATGTCCTTCAATGTAACCCAAAGAAAACAACTGTTCTTTCGGAAACCATAGATCCAGGCAGCAAGGTCCTGACAATAGCAACCTTGTATCATGTTTGCCTATCAGAGGAGCAGTGAGCCACAAGGGAAGGTATACCCAGAGGTACCAAATAGATAGCACATTTGCAGACTATGGAAGACTTCATAGCCTGCTGAGAAATGTAGTCAGTTTTTTGGGCACTGTCACATAGTTTGCTCTCGGCACACACAAAGTCTTTATTCAGACAATGTTGACACAGTATGGCAAGAATTTTTACCATTAAAATATGACCAACTGGTTGCCACAGATTAGGTACATAATGCCATGGATGCTAGCAACATGTTGAGAAATTCAACCTACGTACCAAGACCAGCATTCTATCAGTAGTGGGAACCATGATGTAATGTATCCCACAATATGACATTAATCACCATTATTTCAAAGTCAGCATCTTATCGGGGCAGGGTGGGCATATGCATTGCCATGGATGTCCGTAAGGTGCCAAAATATACCTCTTTTGCGCAAAGACTTTATAATAATTAAGCACAGAAAATCCATAGAGTTGTAGAATAACATGTTACTGCACCTTTTCATCGGCTTATAATTCTGGTTGCCACAACATTACTGGCACAACATTATGCAAACAACTGTTTTTGAAAATGTGTCCTCATTTTAGCTTTCTAGAGAACTAATCATAACTTCCATGACAAAACAAAACACACATTTTAATAAGGAATGTTCCCAGGTTTTACAGCTTTGATTCCCTCAAGATGACTTCAGGTGTGCCACAGTTTTTCCAGGAATACAGAATGTTATAGCTCTAGCCTTCGTTAGAACACTGTGGAAGCTGCAGTAGATCTCTGGGGAATCAGCTAAGCAGTGGAGGTAGATGTACTTTTTTGTGGGAACATTTTGTGAAGATTCAGCATGCAGCATCAAAGTTATCAGTAAAACAAAAACAATTCTTCTTCCTTTGGACAGTCTGACCTAACTACTGCCCACGTGTAATATCCGAAGCATTTAATTCTTCTGATTTTGATGAATCGATGTAAACGAATAAATGTGCAATGTTTTCATTTTCTCAACAAGCACTACAACAATTCTAACCAAATCTTTTTAACTCCATAAACTCATGTGTTCCTGGCATTAGATGGGTATCTCATGAAGTATGAGGTCAGTAGCTTGTACGTTAATGGTGGGCAGAACAATTTGCCCGTTGTTATAAATATTCCACATGGTTCTGTTTGAAAGACAATGCCAGAAACATCGAGCAAACTTTTTGCAGCTTCCTGTGATGAAAGCTATAAATCGACACATTTTTGTTAAAGGGCCCAACAAGATAAAACTAATTCTCTAATGAGTGCCATTACTGCGTAGCTCAATATGATGTTTAGAGAGGCTACTACTTTGCATTGAGATGACACACTATGCAACCTTGTGACAGCAAAAGCAGCCCAATTATTCTACAAATTACGAATCATATCCCGTCCCCTTGCTGCACAGTCCAAACCCACCTTCCAGTCTTTTCATTAGCAGACCCGTGAAAAACTCCATTCCACCCCACCAATGATAGTGCAGGACAGAAGATGAGGGATACAATGAAAACACACTTACCAGACCCTTTCAGAAGAAATCTGGCCTCATTCTCAAGTAACTAAATTTCTTCTTCATCATTCTGTCAAAGCCCCTGTAGGTCACGTGAGCCACCTCTGTTAGACACAACATTCTCCCCACATTCCTCAGTGGTCTCCCAGCTGTAGAAGGCACATTCAACTCACTGCAGCAGACATACTCACAGCAGTGCACACCTGGGACAGACAGTAGCTCATTTCTCAGCTTTGTGTCGGCAGGAGGAGGCCAAACACTGGAAGCAGTACATTGTGAATACATCCATCTTCCAAAAAACGTCCTACCAAAGCCTTTTAGAAATAGTCTCTATCACATCTTATGGGAACCAAGGGATACTTTTGGACATGCACTCAATCATTTTGAGATTATTTCAGGAGGCTACTCTTGCAATCCAGATCAGACCCTTAATGCACCAATAAATTGTCATCTATTTCACATCCTCGCTTGTTTATTTACCATTTCACTCCCTACTGCTATTACTCCAACTTGTTCCTGCTCTTCTTGTTACTTCTGTTTACTACCAATCGTAATTCAATTTACTTTTATTTCTGCCTTTCTCTATCTTTCAGTCTTGCACATGTCTACTTTTCTTTTTTTTTCTTATTCTTATTTGAGTTTGCTCCTACATACAACTACTTTTAAGTTTAAAAAGCTTTATTGAGTAGAATAATGCAACGTAAAACATCAGTACAGCAGCAAATAGTGCCAAGTGAATATAAGAAAACCCAATAGGAACAATGAAAATTGAAAACAAACCCCAGAAAGGGGTAAACAATATACCAATGAGATATGCTTTTATAACTTTTCCATTTTAGGGGGGGGAGAAAGAGAAGAAAAGGGGGGAAAGATGGAGGAAAGGAGAGAGGGAAATAATGCTACAGCGAATACATTATCTCATAACAAAAATTGGGTGAAATCAGAAGGAGAGAAAAGGTAATATTAGAGGATCAGGGGGTATGTCTAGATAAAAACTCTGTTAAAGGAGACCATAATAAATCACGTTTAATTAACAAAGGAACTGATGTAGCAAATGCGCGGTCTAATCTGTGATGATGGCATAGTAAATTCCACCAAGCATTATAAAACATTTTTGCAGTATCTTTCCAATTGGTAGTAATGATTTGAAATGAGATAGCAATAAAAAGATCAATGAATTTACGAGTATGACAAGGAACATTCCAAATGGAGGCCAATCCACCCAGGAAAACATGAACAATATCAAAAGGAACATCTGTGGACAAAATATTATTGAGTGTGGACCAAACCTTGAACCAAAGTAATTTAACCTTAGGGCAAAAAAAACAACATATGTAACAAATCACTAGTATCACAAGAACAGGACCAACACTTTTTGGAATCTATTAGTTTGAATTTATACAGGTCGGTAGGAGTGTAATAAAGTCTATTGTAAAAGAAATAAAATGTCTGTGTGGTGCTGGCGGAGCGAGAAACTGAATGAATTTTTGACCATATGGAATCCCAAACATGCGTGGGTAAAGCGTGACCAAGGTCTGATTCCCACATGAGTTCCAATTTGATTTGGGGTCTATCACTAGGAGAGTGAGAAAGTAATTTGTAAATGGCGGAGGCTCTGAGGGGGATGTGGAAATCTGGTGAGGAAGAAGGATGGGGGGAACAGAGGAAGGTGGAATGTCCCGCAAAATAATGGAGGATAAATTAGGGGTAAGTGTGTTGAAATGAGAGGAATATTTATTGGAAATACCAAAGGAATCACAAAGTTCCTGTAAGGTTAGTAAGGAGTTATTGGAAATGAGATGCTTATAGGTAAGAATTCCTTTATCGATCCATTCCTTCCAAAAGAGCGCCCGATTACGAATCTTAAGAGAATTGTTGTACCAAAGCAGAGAATCAAAGTGAAGATCAGAAGAAGAAGAAAAAGAGCGAAATAATAAAAGTGCTAGGGCTTTGAAGTGTTTAAAAATGGGAGAAACAATCTTTTGAGGGGGCTGGGTGAGCTTGGTAGCAGCGAGGAATGAGAAGGGGATAAGTTGAGCTAATTCCAAAGAGCTCCAAGCCGTTATTGGTAGAGAAGGCAAATCCATAAGAAAGGGCCAGATTTGTTTACGGGAAAAGGCAGAGTGGAAGTGTGAAATGTTGGGAAAATTTACACCACCTAGGTTTTTGGGTTGTTGGAGGCGAAGAAGTGAGACCCTAGCTTTATGATTGTTCCATAAAAATTTCGTAAAAAGACTATTAATGGATTTAAAGAAGAAGTGGGGAAGAGAAATAGGAAGCATGGAGTGATAAAAATTAACGATGGGAAGTAGCATCACTTTAGTAGCTGATAGACGCCCCCACCATGAGGGGAAAAGAGGAGACCAACGTTCAATAAGAGAGGAAAGTTTTTTAAGAATATCAGAGTGGTTGATTTTGATATTTTCTCTAATGGTGTTGGCGTATAAAACACCCAAACATTTAATGAATCCGGGATTCCACTCAAAACCGGAATCCCTGAACATATGAGGAAGGCAATACCTGTTGAGAGGGAGAACTTCCAATTCATCAATGTTCAATTTGTAATCGGAGACTAAAGAATAATCATTTAGTAAAGAAAAAAAAGAAGGGAGATATAGTTTGAGATATAAAACAAAATGTCGTCAGCGTAGGCAGTGAATTTAATTTCAACGTCCTTATAAATAAAACCAGAATAAGAAGGGGATTGTCGAATTTTCTCAAGAAAAGGTTCTGACGGCAAAATAAAAAGGAGAGGGGATAATGGGCAACCCTGTCTGGTTCCTCTGTGAAGGGAGAAGTAAGCGGATTGTGTACCATTAACCCAGATAGAAGTTGTAGGATCGGAGTAAAGTAAGTGTATATATTGGAGGATAGTGGGACTAAAACCGTGGCAACGAAGCGCTCCAAACATAAAATCCCAATTAACACGATCAAATGCTTTCTCGGCATCCAAGGTAATAGCAGCGACAGGAGCATCCATTTTAGCAGCAAGGTGAATAATATTAAGAAGGGTCCTAGAATTATCCGTAATGGACCTACCTTTTACAAACCCAGATTGATAAACGTTAACCAAGTCGGGAACAATCGAGTTAATACGTAGAGCTAAAAGCTTTGCGTAGATTTTACTATCAGTGTTTATAAGAGAAATAGGTCAGTAGTTTTTGCACAGGGAAGGGTCCTTATCTTTTTTGGGAAGAAGAAAAAGCATTGCCTGCGTAAAGGAGCCTTTGGATTCGCCTGTAGCAAGGAAGTGATTGATTAAATGGAGCAAGTGTGGAACCAAAACAGTCATTAAGTGCTGAAAAAATCGTACTGTAAATCCATCCGGGCTAGGTGTTTTGTCCTTGGGGAGAAGAGAAAGAGCCGTGATAATCTCTTTTTCTGAAATTGGGGCATCGAGGGAAGAATAGTCCACCTGAGAGATGGGGGGTTTAGGGATAGAATGAAAGAAGGAGTCTGTTTGATCAGCAGAGGGATTGGACTCCGGCGTATAAAGGGTAGAGTAATATTGGACAAAGCAATCAAGAATTTTAGCATCCGAGGATTGGGGAGATCCCTGCGGGTCTTTAATCACAACAATTTTAGATTTCTGTTTCTTGATTTTGAGGTAGTTCGCTAATGCTCTGCCAGCCTTATTACCAAATGAGTAGGAGGGATGGGCAGCATAACGAAGGGCACAGTACAAAAATTGGGGTGGCACAAAGAGGAGTCAGGCAACAGGGACTACATAGGAAGAACCTGTAACAAACAGAATACAAATATGGAATGAAGACAACGGCACAACAAAGGGGAACATGTTAAACATCATCAACGAACAGACATGGAAACAGTAAATTCAGGGTTTACTAAAGTCCATGGATTCTTCTTTGTGAGTGTGGATACATTTACGAAGGTCAGCAGGATCCTCGAAGCTGAAAGATCTTTCTTTATAGGTCACTTTGAAAAAACAAGGATGAATGAGACCATATCAGGCATTCAGTGATCAAAGAGCTGGTCGCACAAAAATTCTTTACATCGAGTCGCCGTTGGTTTGGAGACATCTTGCGTGATGAAAACTTTATGTCCAGACCAAAGAAGCTGCTTGTGCTGGTTAGCGGCATGAAGAATAGCCGTAAGGTCAGAGTAAAGAAGGAAATAAGCTATGATACCTCTGGGCTTTGTTGATGTAGAAGAATTTTTCGGACCTAGACGGTGCGCCCTTTGAATATTAATATTCAAGTGCTTGGGGTGACCAGTAATAGGAAGGACCTGGGTCTTCAGGAACTGGATAATGTCGGACCCCTCTGAACCTTCTGGAATACCGTAAATGCGTAAAATATTGCGCCTATTGCGGTTTTCCAAATCCTCAGTGGTTCTTTTGAGAAGGTCAACCTCCTTGGTAAGACTGTCAACCCTGGATACAACATCTTGAGCATCGCTAACCCTCTGTTCCACCTCCGAAATCCTCGAATCAAGACTGGACCATTTCTCGTCAAGTCTCTGAAGAATTGTGGTGGTATCCATCATGAAAGGGCGTATAAGGCACAGTTCTTCCATAATATCCTCCAACGTGACTGGAAGTGGGGACTTTGAGGGAGATGGAGGGTCTTTTTTGAGGCGTTTAGCATTGGCAGCAGCATCTTTGCGTGAGGTTGAGGTATTGCCGTGAGCCTTTGAGGAATGCGGGGGCTCCATTGCAATAACAGAGACGAAAATAACCAGTGAGGCAGAAAAGTAGTTATAGCTGAGGCAAATATAGCTATATAGGAACCATCAGAAGGCAAGCAAGAGGCAAAAAATTCATTGAGGCAGCCACCATAATGAAAAGAGTCTGAAAGGGTCAAACATAGCAGCAATGAGAAAAATGCCCAAAATGGAGACCGGAACAGGAACAACAGTGCTAGAGGGGCATATCCACCGAAAAAGAAGACTGCGACATCAGTTGAGGCAGAAAGTGAATGAGGAGAATCCCAGAGACTAAGGAAGTCGAAAGCGTCACAAGCACGACAGCAGAAAAAACCCAGTGAGGCAACAAATCCAGGGATACCACATCGTTGGAAACAGGAGACCAGGTAAAAGCAGCGCAGAAAAATAAACGCTACGATGTGAAGAGAAAGAAAAGACAAAATGGCGGCCGGGACCGGGAAGGAAACATTCCGGTCCCAAATCAATGAAGGAGCTTTGCAAGGAGGGCGAAAGTCATACCCTGTTGTGGCGGGTGGCTTCTGACTTCAAAATCCTCAGTTTCGGGGCCAAGACGCTGCCGAAACACGGGTCCTTCAGGAGTGAGCGCTGCTCGACAGCGCGGAGCGTCTCAGGGTGCGGCCATCTTGATCGCCGCGTCGCGCGCCTCCCCCTACATACAACTACTTAAGGGCCTAATTATGAATTTAGCAGTATGAGAGAGGGGCCACCATGCTGACACCCTGCTCCCACATAGCCAAAGCCAAAGCAGACTGCCCACCGGATCACAACTTTTTAAGTCGCTGGTGGCCAGTTCTTTGGCATTCCCACAGAAGAGCCTTTGAAATAGGCAGCGCAATGGGAACGTAAAAGCATATTCCTGCATGGACTGAAATGCACAATGTTGTGCATTTCATGCCGTGCAGACAGAGGGGCACACCATGTGCCCCCCTGAATGCACTGTAGGGCCCCCTTTCATTCCGCACCACCAAGGTGGGTGCACTGCCATGAAAAGTGCAGTGGTGTGGAAACTCCTAATAAACTTAGCAGGCCTCAGACCAACTGTCACTGTCCTAATCAGGGCCAGCTTTAACCCCTCCGCTGCTATGCCTTTCCCCCCCAGTGTTAAGCCTTTTCGAGGTATTTGGGGTAGTTCATGCTTAGGCTCCTGTAACGTTTTGACCACATAAGATATCCACACCCCATATGCGTACTTTTCTTCCAAGATCATGGGGATTCTAAAGGTACCCAGGGTTTTTGGATTCCCCTTGAGTGGAGACAGAAATTTGCCAAATATAGCTACATTTTTATTTTATTTTGAAAAATGGGAAAAAAGGCTACATGTGAAAGCGTCTGGTTTTTGCCCTGCAAATGGTATCGACAAAGGGATTGTGGTGCTGACAAGCAGACTTTTGTCAGACCTTCCAGTTAATGGTAGAAATGGGTATGAAAGCAATAATGGATCCTGGAAAGCTATACATTTTAGAAAAGTAGACAAAATTCTAATTTCAGCAAGGGGCCATGTGTGTAGATCCTTCAAGGTTTCTTTATAGAAACTAACAGTTGAATATAGGAAAAATTGAAAATTAGTTGATAAAATACTGCCATTTGGGTCAACGTTTTCACCTGTAAATTCTTCTAATTATGACAGCTCTTTGAAATCAATATACTGTTACATCCGCTGGATAATTCTGGTTGTTGGGATGTATGGGACTTGTAGGTTCACCAAGAACCCGAAAAACCCAGAGCCAATAACTGAGCAGTTTCTTGCAATGGTTTTTTACTATATACAGGCTATAAAGCACATTATTTGGGAAAATATATACATGGCAAAATTAGTATGAAAGACACCTATGTATTTCTGAAATTGGAAGAAAATATAGAGTTTGGAAACAGTAGATATTTGCACATTTCCGAAATTGTGAGTACCCATACTAGCATGAGAATTATAGGTCATTTTTCAAAATGACTTAATTTTCACACATTGTCTTTCATTTGGAAGGCAGAAATGCCCCACAAGTCAATAGGTAATAACAGTTGCTCTACAATTTTGTATTACCCTAAGTCTCCCGATAAAAATGGTACCTCATTTGTGTGGGAAGGCCTAGTGCCCGCGACAGGAAACGGCTCAAAACGCAACGTGGAAATACTTTATTTTTACAGTGAAAACGGTCACTTTTTTTGCAAAGTGCCTAGCTGTAGATTTGCCGGTACCTAGGGAAACCTAGCAAACATATACATTTTTTAAAACTAGACACCTAGGGGAATACAGGATGGGGTGACTTGACTGGCTCTCACCAGGTTCTATTACCCAGAATCCCTTGCAAACCTAAAAATGTGTAAAGAAAAAAAAGAAATTTCACATTTTTGTGGTGGAAAGTGCTGAAATCAGAATGGATTCACAAAATTCTACCCACCCCGCGTTCCTCAAAGTCTTCAGAGAAAAATGGTAGCTCACTTGTGTGGGTAGGCCTAGTGCCCGTGACAGGAAAAGGCCCAAAACACAACATGGGCACACTACATTTTCACAGTGAAAACTGACCCTTTTTTTGCAAAGTGCCTAGCTGTAGATTTAGTACCCTAGCTCTGCCGGCACCTAGGTAGACCTAGTAAACCTATACATTTTTGAAAACTAGACACTCAGAGAAATAAAGGGTGGGGTGACTTTACTGGCTCTCACCAGGTTCTGTTACCCAGAATCCCTTGCAAACCTAAAATCTGTCACAACCAGCACATTTTCCTCACATTTCTGTGGTGGAAAGTTCTGGAATCTGAGTGGTTCTACAAAATTCCAACCACCCCGCGTTCCCCAAAGTCTTCCGAAAAAATGGTACCTCACTTCCGTGGGTAGGCCTAGTGCCCTCAACAGGAAACGCAACGTGGACACACCACATTTTAACAGTAAAAACTGACCATTTATTTGCAAAGTGCCTAGCTGTGGCTTTTGAACCCTAACTCTGCTGGCACCTAGGGAAACCTAGCAAACCTATTCATTTTTAAAACTAGACACCCGAGGGAATCCAGGATGGGGTGACTTGATTTGCTCTCACCAGGTTCTCTTACCCAGAATCCCTTGCAAACCTAAAGATTTGAAAAAAAAAAAAAAAACATATTTTCCACACATTTCTGTGGTGGAAAGTTCTGAAATCTGCATGGATCCAAAAAATTCTACCCACCCCGCGTTCCCCAAAGTCTTACTTAAAAAATTGTACCTCACTTCTGTGGGTAGGCTTGGTGCCCGCGACAGGAAACGCAACATAGACCCACTACATTTTCAGAGTGAAAACTGACCCTTTTTTTTTGCAATGTGCTTAGTTGTAGATTTTGAACCCTAGCTCTGCTGGTACCTAGGGAAACCTAGCAAACATATACATTTTTCAAAGCTAGACACCTAGTGGAATCCAGAACGGTGTAACTTGACTGGCTGTCACCGGGTTCTGCTACCCAGTCTCCCTTCCAAACCTAACAATTTGTCAAAAAACAAATTTTCCTCACATTTCTGTGGTGAAAGTTCTGCAATCTGAGTCGATCTACAAAATTCCAACCACCCCGCGTTCCCCAATGTCTTCCAAGAAAAATGGTACCTCACAGGAAACGGCCCAAAATGCAACGTGGACACACCACATTTTCCCAGTAAAAACAGACCCTTTTTTCTGAAAAGTACCTAGTTGTAGATTTTGAACGTTAACTCTGCTGGCACCTAGGGAAACCTAGCAAACCTATTCATTTTTGAAAAAGTAGACACCCAGCGGAATCCAGGATGGGGTCACTTAACTTGCTCTCACCAGGTTCTATTACCCAGAATCCCTTACAAACCTAAAGATTTATTAAAAAAACATATTTTCCACACATTTCTGTGGTGGAAAGTTCTGATATCTGCATGGATCCCAAAAATTCCACCCACCCCACGTTCCCCAAAGTCTTCCTAAAAAAATGGTGCCTCACTTCTGTTGGTAGGCTTGGTGAACGCAACAGGAAACGGCCCAAAACGCAACATGGACACGCCACATTTTCACAGTGAAAACTGACCCTTTTTTGCAATGTGCATAGTTGTAGATTTTGAACCCTAACTCTGACAGGACTTAGGGAATACTAACAAACCTATACATTTTTGAAAACTAGACACCATGGGGAATCCAGGATGGGGTGATTTGACTGGCTCTCACCAGGTTCTGTTACCCAGAATCCCTTGCAAACCTAACAATTTGTCAAAAAACACATTTTCCTCACATTTCTTTGGTGGGAAAATCTGGAATCTGCATGGATCCTCAAAATTCTACCCACCCCGCATTTCCCAAAGTCTTCAGAGAAAAATGGTACTTCACTTGTATGGGTAGGTCTAGTACCCGCGACAGGAAACGGCCCAAAACTCAACGTGGACACACCACATTTTCACAGTGCCAACTGACCCTATTTTTGCAAAATGCCTAGCTGTAGATTTTGACCCCTATCTCTGCCTGCACCTAGGGAAACTTAGCAAACCTATACATTTTTAAAAACTAGACACTCAGGGGAATCCAGGATGGGGTGACTTGTCAGGCGCTCACCAGGTTCTATTACCCAGAATCCCTTGCAAACCTCAACATTTGTCAAAAGAAACACATTTTCCTCACATTTCTGTGGTGGTAAGTTCTGGAACCTGCATGAATCCACAAAATTTGGGGCAATTGTTGGGGCACGTGTCTGCTTGTAGGTCGTTAATTTTGCCCTTAGACCCTCATTCAAGCTGTTGTTTTTTGTTCCATAAAATTCCACCCACCCCGCATTCCCCAAAGTTTTCTAAGAAAAATGGTACCTAACTTGTGTGGGTGGGCCTAGTGCCCATGACAGGAAACGGCCTGGTCAGATAGAGAGCTAAGTTTAAGGGCCTCTGCTTCGCACATAAAGCCATCTATGGCCAAGCCCCTACGTACATCAAAGATCGCCTGGTCAACTACACCCCTAGTAGGGTGCTTCAGTCTTCGGAGGCCGGCCTGCTGGCCTTCCCACGCTTTACCTTATCCTCCAAAGAAGGAAGAGCCTTCTCAACCTCCATATCTCAACTTTGGAATAAGCTGCCGGAAAATGTGCGTAAAGAATACGTCCTTCTCCCGTTCATCGAGAAGTTAAAAACAGTTCTTTTTGCAGAAGCCTGGGGCACAACCTAACTAAACATCATCAACTCACGTGTCAGGGTAGGGCTCTCTCCCATAGCGCTTAGAGACCTGACGGTGATAACGCGCTCTACAAGTGTGATTTAGAATTACAATTACAAAACGCAATGTGGACACACCACATTTTCACAGTGAAAACTGACCCTTTTTTTGCAAAGTGCCTAGCTGTAGATTTTGAACCCTAGCTCTGCTGATGCCTAGGGAAACCTAGCAAACATATACATTTTTGAAAACTAGGCACCCAGGGAAATCCAGGGTGAGGTGACTTGACTGGCTCTCACAAGGTTCTGTTACCCAGAATTCCCTTTC
The DNA here is from genome assembly GCF_964261635.1 of Lissotriton helveticus. NCBI lineage: Eukaryota > Metazoa > Chordata > Amphibia > Caudata > Salamandridae > Lissotriton > Lissotriton helveticus. The sequence continues at coordinate 1,228,502,146 of NC_136057.1, read as the reverse complement.
AAACCTCAAAATTTGTTGAAAAAAAAATACTTTTTCCTCACATTTCTGTTGTGTAAAGTTCTGGAATCTGTGTGTATCCACATAATTCCACCCACCCCGCAATCCCCACAGTCTTTGGAGAAAAATGGTACCTCATTCGAGTGGGTGGCTCAAGTACCCGTGACAAGAAAGGGCCCAAAACCTATTGAGGCAACATCAAAATTACTTGGAAAAATACCAAACCCACATATTTCTGAAAACTAGACATGTGGGGGAGTCCAGCGAGGTATGGCTTGCGTGGGTCTCCCAACCCAGAATACCCTGCAAACCTCAAATATAGCTGAAACAAAATCACTTTTTTCTCAAATTTCTGTGTGGGAAAGTTCTGGAATCTACGTGGATCCACAAATTTCCTACCTCCCAGCGTTCCCACAGGTCTCCCGATAAAAATGATAGCTCACTCGCGTGGGTGAGTCAAGGACCCGCGACAGGCAAGGGCCCAAAACATATTTTGTATTTTATTTGTAAAGCGCAACATTCATCCGGGAAGGATATCACAGCGCTGTGCTAGGACTCCGATAGATAGCTGAGCGGTTGATGAGTTTTGCCGGTGTTAAGTTTTAGCGAACAGGTGGGTCTTAATTTTTTTCCTGAAGACGAGGTAGTCTTTGGAAACGCAGAGGTCTTTTGGTAGTTCATTCCAATGCTTTGCTGCCAAGTATGACTCCCAGTCCTTACTTTCTTAATGCGTTTTGTTCTGGCTTGAGCTAGAGACCGTGATCTTAGGCACCTGGTGGGTACATAAAATTCAACTTTGTTCTGTAGGATAGGATGCCCTTGTTTGTGCAGTGCCTTTTGCGTGTGACTGAGCAGCTTAAATTTCGCTCTTTGGCGCATTGGCAGCCAGTGAAGTAGTTTCAGACACTCAGATGCTGAGCTGAGTCTGTCTTTGTTACATACCAATTTGGCTGCGGCATTTTGCACCACTTGTAGGCGTGTGAAGAGGTAGTCTGCAATGCCCACGAACAGTACGTTACCATAGTCCAACCTACTAGTAAGTAATGCTTGTGTGATGGTTCTCCTACAATATAGCGGGATCCAAGGGAATAGCCTTTTTAGGAGCTTCAGCTTGCAAAACTTCTTCCACATAGAACCCGCATATGGTCCTGCATGGATAGGGCATTGTCCATGAGGATCCCCAGATTCTTTGCGCATTGCTTTGGGGCAGGCACATCACCCAATGTCTGGGGCCACCATGTGGTATCCCAGATAAGTTTAGCTCCTCCGAAAAGTAACATTTTGAATTTTCTTGCATTTAGTTTAAGGTAGCGATCTACCATCCAGTTTGCCATTTCCAAGAGGCAGGTATTCGGTTATAATCTAGTGTTCTCATGTCTTTCTTCAAGGGTTATCAGCAGTTGGGTGTTGTCTGCGTAGGAGCAAATAGCAAAGCCCCACTTCTCGCTGATTTTTTCCAAAGATGACACATATTCTTTAAAGAGTGTGGGGCTTAGGGTTGCCCCCTGTAGAACACCATATCCGATGGGTTTCGATGAAAATTCCCCCATTTGTACTCTCTGTGTTCTATTATATAAGAACAAGCTCAGCCATTGAAGAGCTTTGGCATAAACTCCTTTTCCATGAAGAATCTCCAGTAGGTGATTGTGTGAGACGGTGTCAAATATCGCCGATAGGTCTAATAAAATCAGAGCGACGGCTTTCCCTTGGTCAACCATAGATCTTATGTTGTCTGACACGGCTTGAAGGGTTGCTACCGTGCTGTTAGTGGCTCTGAAGCTAGTTTGAATGCTGTAGGTCATTTGACTCAAGGTAGTTCGACAGCTGTCTGTTAACCAGTTTTTCCATGACTTTCAAAAGGTACAGGAGGTGGGAAATGGGTCTGTAGTTTGCAGGGTTGCGCACATCTGTGCCTGCTTTCTTCAAGATGGGAGTCACTACGGCCGTTTCCATGTTACTGGGAATGCTGCAGTATCTAGCAGGTTGTTAAATAGCTGGGTATTGAGGAGACATTAAAATTACTTATCCCAAAACAACCTGGTTTTGCAAGGGTGTATCAGGGGCATTGGGATGCCCATTCTGTTCAACCCCCACCCCTGTGTATAAAAAAAGCCAGCATCATCGCTGGCACATTGTGGGCTCCCCCCCCACCCTTTCAGGGGGAAAATCTGTGGCTACTGCCCTCATCTGCCTCCTGAGAGGGGCAGAAAGACTGGGGCATCTTTTTGGGGTGGGTGGGGCCATTGACATTCTCATTCTTGGCAACCCCCACCCCGAACTTTGGAGAAAAAAATCCCTGATGTCTAGTGGGCTTTCTGCCCCCCACCAGGGGGGTACAGATAAGGTGCTATTGCCCTATCTGCCTCTCAGGGGGGTCAGAAAGACTGTAGCATTTGGTTTTTTGGGGCAGGGCTATTGACATGCCCATTCTGGGCAGCCCCAACCCCATATTAAAAAATATCCCTTGTGCTTAGTGGGGGGCAGAAAGTCATTTTTTTTCCTTTTGGGGTAGGGTGGGGACATTTGCATACACCCGGGCCATTAAAAAAAGAATTCCTGACATCTAGGGTGCTTTCTGTCCCCCCGGGGGGCAGAAAGACTGGAATTTGTGGGGGATGGGTGGGGTCATTAGCCTGCCCATCTGGGCAACCCCACCCCTAAATTCTTCGGAGGAATAAAAACCTGGCATCTAGTGGGACTTTTGCTCCCCCCGTGGGGACAGATTAGGGGTTACTCCCAGAAAGACTCATTTTGCTGCAGGGGGGTCGGGCAATGACATGTCCATATTGGGCAGCCCCCACCTCTATTACACAGTAAAAAAAAACTCTGGTATCTAGTGGCCTTTCTGCCCCCCAGTGGGGGCAGATTGGGGGCTCCAGGAGAACGATCCTCAAAAAGGGCCTTTGCTCCCTTCATTTGTTTTGAGCCATATTCAGTCTTTCTGCCCCCATCTGCCCACCAGGAGCACTGATGCGTCGGACGGGCTCCGGCCGTCTGACGCACAGAATGGGTTAACACTGGTGGCGCCATGTGCGACAATGTTTGTTGCACCCCCCCAATGACCACCTCTGCCACGGATTCCCTCACTGTTACCATTCAAGGTTGCCCCACAAGTCTTCATAACCACTGTCTCCGAGATTAATTTAGTTTTATAGCACCACTCTTACCAGTATAAGGTGTCAGAGCACTGAAACATTACACAGAGACAATCTTATATGTGTAAATCATTGTATAGGAAATGTTACGTGACATGCTAGCAATACTGGTAGGCAATATGGTGTGAGTCACTATTCAGTAAAAGCACAAATTCAGAATTAAAAAAGTAATATAATAGTGTTAGGAGTTTTCTTTAATAATAAGAATTTTTTCTACCCAAATGATCCTTTTGGCATGAAAGCGTGGGCAAAAAAACATATAGCTCTAACATATACCTTGCAGTTTTCATGTAGCTCTTTGATGACCGACGATAGCTCACTGTTCTATATTATGATTTTGACTTCTAAACAACAAGTAACAAAAGGTGCTGACTTACAGAAGCATTAACTCACTGACTTATTTACATAATATGCACTTTGTTATCTGCATGGTACACGATCTTATCAGCAGGCATGTTAACCCTCTGCGCTACCTTAGGATGAGTCAAAACTTCTACTAGACAAACCGCCAATCTCTTTCCAGGAAGACAATTGATCACCGGAGTTATCTCAACATTTTAATTGATGCCTGGAAATTGCTGGAGCTGGAGGTTAGGAACGCAGCAGCAGGTGCTTTCAAAATGATAATATACTTGCAAAAAAGATGCCCCCACCCCGAGTCAGCTCCCGGTGCAGTGGCACTAATCGCACTGCCCTAAAGCCGGCCCTGGTCCTAATGCTGCGGGTGAAATCTGGCAGTCCGTGGACCACCCCAACAGATTTGGCAGTCCATTGGACTGGCAAACTCATAATAAGGCCCTTAATGTAGCAGCTTTTCATCATGCCTCATAGTTCTAACTTCACTCAAGCCCATTCAACCATCCATCCACATTTAGGGGTTATTCCATCAAACGACATCCAATCATTTATTTATCTACTCAAACGTGTGTCCTTACAGCTATGCAAAAATATGCATCCTTCCACTTAGCATTTTCCACATCCACAACAATTGGACCATCTATGTATCTTTGAATACAGCACTCTGCCATTACTCTAACTAAAGATGCCATGAATCCAGTGTACCTGTGAATGTATATGTGTTCCCATACACATTTGAGTATTACCTGTATGTATCTTTTTATTAGTATTGCTAAACAGATCACAAAACAACACACACCATTGCAGCAAAGAACACATAAACCCTGCCAGACCTATTTGCTTTGCCAGTACTTTTGTCATTAGCTGACAACATGAGCCCATATTAGTCTGTGGGATATTGTCTAGGGACGTTGGAATGATGGTCATTCATTAGTATGGTATTCTTCCAGTAGTATTTGATTTTCCATTTCTCAGCCCTGTCACACTGTATTTTGAGGGTGCTGCCACTAGCAGTCTGTTTGACATCAACAATTGTATTGAATTGTGAGCAGTAGGCATGATTAATGAGGTATAAATACAAGTGTGTTAGAAAGAAAGACATTATCTGGGAGCATACTTTTTGCCTACCTCTTAATCCTTTAAGGAGAATTGGCAAATGACTGATGCAATTCATATACTGGTTTTGTTAGACATGACAGCCTTTAGGGTGGTCTTCCCCCAACTTTTTGCCTGCCTCCCTCCATTTTTCTGACCTCGTATTTGCTGACTTTAGGACTCTGCCCAATGTTCCACTGCTGGCCAGTGCTAAAAGTGTGTGTGCTCTCTCCATTAAACAGGCTAACATCGGCTTATACCCAATTGGCAAATTTAATTTATTTACAAGTCCATAGGGAAGTGCTCTACATGTACCCAAGGCCTTTAAATTACATGCTACTAGTGGGCTGCAAGCACTCATTGTGCCCCCACTTCAGTGACCCTCTAACCATGGCTCAGGCCTGCCATGTATGTACAGTTTACACTGCCACTTCGACCTGGCAAGATAAACCCCTCAGTTCTGAAACAATTGCAGTGATACATTGCTCCATTTCCAATCGCAATTGCAATTGTTTCAGAGTTAGTAGACATGCTTTGAGGTGAGGCACGGGTCCACTCGGCACGCAAGCGTGGAATAAAATGAAAAATACTATGAAAACTGATAAACATGGTGTGCATTCTGTTACCCCACAGTGATTGCATAAGATAACCCCCTTGCCAGGTCTAAACCTTCCCTTTTTATACATATAAGCCACCCCTAAGGTCTGCCTTGTAAGACCCACAGGGCAGGTTGCAATGTATTTGAAAGGCAGGACATGTACTTTTACGTTTTATAGGACTTAGTAGTGGAAAACTCCCAATTTTGTTTTTGACTACTGCTCCGTTAGTATAACATTGAGATGTCCGAATAACATCTTTTAAGTGTAATTCCCAATTGGGAAAACCTTTCAAGTTTGCTGTAGCTGAATTTTGAGTTACAGTTCAGCAAATGCTACTTTTAGAAAGTTAAACCGGTAATAGTGAAGTTGACTTTTAAGTTATAGTTTAGCACAAACCACTTTTCGAAAGTTAAAAAGTAATGGATTCTACAAGGGATTTGTTTTACACAAGCAAATTTGTTTCAGTGTGTCACGTATTCAAGATGTCTCACCATGGCATCACAAATCAATTAAACAGTACATGTATCAATTTATCTGGTAAAATAAATTCAATTAACCAGGTGTATCTTTTGTTTCCAAGTTTACATAAAAAAAACACATGAGATTAGGGGTTCATAACAAAAATCCTCACATACATTGATGACAGATATTAAGGTTGTTATGAGTCGCAATTACCTAGTCGTCAATGCACAAATACCCATTTCCTCTAATGTTAAATATTGAGTCTGTCCTGTACATAGGAACTAGATCCTTCGAATGATCTTTAACAATGACTAAAAAGATTTCTACTTTACCCAATTGTACTTTTAGTTATTGTGGTGGTTTCACTGTGTTACTATTTGAAGTGTTGCACAAATACCTTACACATTGCCTCTTAAGTTTAGCCTGAATGCTCTGAGCCAAGTTACCAGAAGGTGAGCACAGGATAATGTAGGGTGTGTTGCGACTTGCCCTAACTAGTAACGTGATTTCTCATTGCAATAACTCTGCCAACCAGAAACAGATTTATAAATTGTACTTGTAGGTCTTTTAGTTGTTTGAGGACTACTGTTTCATATGATATATGTTATGTTATCCAGATCTCTTTTTGGAATGTGTGGTAAATATATTATTCACTCAATCTTTGTTCGAGTGGCGTTTGTCCCTCAAAAGACATGTTATTTGAATTTAATATAAATATTGTGCTTTTTTTTTGTCTTGAATGTTCTTGAACATGATTTTGCTGCTTTGTGAATGATTGCTATATGAATGATTCCATTAGTATGTGTTTTATATACTGCCTATCTCCTAAATACCGATAGGAAATCTAAGGATCCTTTGAATAAATACATGTTAAGTATTAGGGGGCAGAATTACAAGGCCCTTGCACTACATTTGCTTCAATTTTAACACGGGAAAAGTGGCGCAAGGACCTTGCCAATCTGCCCCTTGTTCTCCCTGCCAAGTTCAATATATAGCAGTGTTCCAGTGTTGCTATTTTGCACCAGGCAGGATCAGAGCATATATTTGTAAGGAATAACTGGGCTGCTTCAGGTTCCATGGCTACTGAAGACTACAGATAATGCCTCTTTGTGCCCACAAAATAGTGTGTACCAGAAAATGAAACTTCACGGGTCCCATTTAATAAACTATCCAAATGTTGGTGCTATAAGTATACTGCCTGTTTGAATTAACAGCATATACCAATTTGTATGACAAAAATTATCATTGGAATTTCTATTGTTGTGTCACAGTTTGCAACTATTATATGGCAAAGGCAAAAACAACAGGTGATGGACAGAATGCAGAACATTGTCATACATTCACCCCAGTACAGAGATCTGGGCCTAAATCCATCGTTTTTGTGCACTCCACACCGCCCCAGGTCAGACGTGGCCATATGCAAATCAGCCTTGACCCTGTGCCTCATGGGAACAGTCCAACCCGAACTGCCAAGCCATGTCTTTCCTGGACCGGAATCAAGCATCCAAGGACCGGTTTCTGGCTATCAGCCGTCAACAGCCTTGCTAGCTTGACTCCAGTGGTGTGGAGAGTAGGGGACTCACGGCTGAGCATTCCCATCCCACTCGGGGCGACAAAGGCAAAAACAATAGGTGATGGACAGAATGCAGAACATTGTCATACATTCACCCCAGTACAGAGATCTGGGCCTAAATTCATCGTTTTTTTTGCACTCCACACCACCCCAGGTCAGACATGGCCATATGCAAATCAGCCTTGACCCTGTGCCTCATGGGAACAGTCCAGCCCGAACTGCCAAGCCATGTCTTTCCTGGACCGGAATCAAGGTTCCAAGGACCGGTTCCTGGCTATCAGCCATCATCAGCCTGGATAGCTTGACTCCAGTGGTGTGGAGAGCATGGGACTCACGTTTGAGCATACCTATCCCACTCGGGGCGACAAAGGCAAAAACAACAGGTGATGAACAGAATGCAGAACATTGTCATACATTCACCCCAGTACAGAGATCTGGGCCTAAATCCATCATTTTTGTGCACTCAACACCACCCCAGGTCAGACATGGCCATATGCAAATCAGCCTTGACCCTGTGCCTCATGGGAACAGTCCAGCCCGAACTGCCAAGCCATGTCTTTCCTGGACCGGAATCAAGCGTCCAAGGACTGGTTTCTGGCTATCAGCCGTCATCAGCCTGGATAGCTTGACTCCAGTGGTGTGGAGAGCATGGGACTCACGTCTGAGCATACCGATCCCACTCGGGGCGACAAAGGCAAAAACAACAGGTGATGGACAGAATGCAGAACATTGTCATACATTCACCCCAGTAGAGAGATCTGGGCCTAAATCCATCGTTTTTTTGCACTCCACACCACCCCAAGTCAGACATGGCCATATGCAAATCAGCCTTGACCCTGTGCCTCATGGGAACAGTCCAGCCCGAACTGCCAAGCCATGTCTTTCCTGGACCGGAATCAAGCATCAAAGGACCGGTTTCTGGCTATCAGCCGTCATCAGCCTGGATAGCTTGTCTCCAGAGGTGTGGAGAGCATGGGACTCACGTCTGAGCATACCGATCCCACTCGGGGCGACATAGGCAAAAACAACAGGTGATGGACAGAATGCAGAACATTGTCATACATTCACCCCAGTACAGAGATCTGGGCCTAAATCCATAATTTTTTTGCACTCCACACCACCCCAGGTCAGACATGGCCATATGCAAATCAGCTGTGACCCTGTGCCTCATGGGAACAATCCAGCCCGAACTGCCAAGCCATGTCTTTCCTGGACTGGAATCAAGCATCCAAGGACCGGTTTCTGGCTATCAGCCGTCATCAGCCTGGATAGCTTGACTCCAGTGGTGTGGAGAGCATGGGACTCACGTCTGAGCATACCCATCCCACTCGGGGCGACGAACGCAAAAACAACAGGTGATGGACAGAATGCAGAACATTGTCATACATTCACCACAGTACAGAGATCTGGGCCTAAATACATCGTTTTTTTGCATTCCACACCACCCCAGGTCAGACATGGCCATATGCAAATCAGCCTTGACCCTGTGCCTCATGGGAACAGTCCAGCCCGAACTGCCAAGCCATGTCTTTCCAGGACCGGAATCAAGCATCCAAGGACCGGTTTCTGGCTATCAGCCGTCATCAGTCTGGATAGCTTGACTCCAGTGGTGTGGAGAGCATGGGACTCACGTCTGAGCATACCCATCCCACTCGGGGCGACAAAGGCAAAAAAAACAGGTGATGGACAGGATGCAGAACATTGTCATACATTCACCAAAGTACAGAGATCTGGGCCTAAATCCATCGTTTTTTTGCACTCCACACCACCCCAGGTCAGACATGGCCATATGCAAATCAGCCTTGACCCTGTGCCTCATGGGAAAAGTCCAGCCCGAACTGCCAAGCCATGTCTTTCCTGGACCGGAATCAAGCATCCAAGGACCGGTTTCTGTCTATCAGCCGTCATCAGCCTGGATAGCTTGACTCCAGTGGTGTGGAGAGCATGGGACTCACGTTTGAGCATACCTATCCCACTCGGGGCGACAAAGGCAAAAACAACAGGTGATGAACAGAATGCAGAACATTGTCATACATTCACCCCAGTACAGAGATCTGGGCCTAAATCCATCGTTTTTGTGCACTCAACACCACCCCAGGTCAGACATGGCCAAATGCAAATCAGCCTTGACCCTGTGCCTCATGGGAACAGTCCAGCCCGAACTGCCAAGCCATGTCTTTCCTGGACCGGAATCAAGCATCCAAGGACTGGTTTCTGGCTATCAGCCGTCATCAGCCTGGATAGCTTGACTCCAGTGGTGTGGAGAGCATGGGACTCACGTCTGAGCATACCGATCCCACTCGGGACGACAAAGGCAAAAACAACAGGTGATGGACAGAATGCAGAACATTGTTATACATTCACCCCAGTACAGATATCTGGGCATAAATCCATCGTTTTTTTGCACTCCACACCACCCCAAGTCAGACATGGCCATATGCAAATCAGCCTTGACCCTGTGCCTCATGGGAACAGTCCAGCCCAAACTGCCAAGCCATGTCTTTCCTGGACCGGAATCAAGCATCAAAGGACCGGTTTCTGGCTATCAGCCGTCATCAGCCTGGATAGCTTGTCTCCAGAGGTGTGGAGAGCATGGGACTCACGTCTGAGCATACCGATCCCACTCGGGGCGACAAAGGCAAAAACAACAGGTGATGGACAGAATGCAGAACATTGTCATACATTCACCCCAGTACAGAGATCTGGGCCTAAATCCATCATTTTTTTGCACTCCACACCACCCCAGGTCAGACATGGCCATATGCAAATCAGCTGTGACCTTGTGCCTCATGGGAACAATCCAGCCCGAACTGCCAAGCCATGTCTTTCCTGGACTGGAATCAAGCATCCAAGGACCGGTTTCTGGCTATCAGCCGTCATCAGCCTGGATAGCTTGACTCCAGTGGTGTGGAGAGCATGGGACTCACATCTGAGCATACCCATCCCACTCGGGGCGACAAACGCAAAAACAACAGGGGATGGACAGAATGCAGAACATTGTCATACATTCACCCCAGTACAGAGATCTGGGCCTAAATACATCGTTTTTTTGCACTCATTCCACAGGATGTGTTGAATAAAGAGTGGGGATTACAAGGTGTAGAAGTCACATATTATCTTCCATAGCTCACTGTACTATATTAAAAGGTTTACAATTCAAATGCAAGTAAGATAAGGATCTCTGTGTTCAAAGGAGTAACCCACGTACCTAGCTATAAAAAAAATCTGTAATTTGCATGTTACATGGTGTGCTTTGCATTAATCCTCTATGCTACTTTGAGTCAAAACTGAGGCTACACAAAACACAGATCTTTCCAGCAAGTGCATTAACCTCCATCCAGAGTTATCTCAACAATTATTATTCATTCAGATTTTGTGGAACACACAGATCTCTGCAGCAGGCGCCTTAACCCCATAAGAGATTTTAAAATACAATCTTTGCAACCAATTATCCAGAACAGTTTTGCTGTCTTCGAAAAGCCACTAGCGTCCCCATAAGTACCCCCTTAGTACCGCTAATGTGGGACCTTGGAAAAAAGGCGGTCCATGACTTAGCCTTCCTGCGTCCGGTTCTTTACTGGCGCCGGCTGTGGACGACAGAAGAACTACAGCATTATGCTCAAGGTCTGAAGGAGGTAATGGCTAAGGACACGTCCCAAAAAATTGATTGGCTTAAGAACATCAAGTCGATACTTTCCAGGTTAGGGATGAGTGACTTATGGTAGGACCCAGAAAATGCTCATTTTCCCTCTAAAAAATTATTAAAAGAAAAATATTGGGAAATGGTGATCTCTGAAGCAAGGTCAGAGGGTCTTTCCACGCACTTAACTAGTCGCTTCATGGACATTAAAGCCCTGCCGAAACTAGAACAATACTGGGACATTATTGCTAAACAACACAATCGTAAGCTCTATTTCCAGCTTAGAGTAGGATCACTCCCAGTAAGATCCTTTATGGTTAAATGGGCAGACAAAAGTGGAATTGATAGATGCCCCAATTGCGAGGAGGAACAAGAGACAATCAGCCATTTCTTATTCTTTTGTCCCCTGTATAAAGCCCCCAGGTCATTGTGGATCAAGCCTTTATGTAAATTACTAGGGCTTCAAAGTCACGCTGAGGCTCTGAGAATTTTAACTACAGACCCGATGCCTACAATTGCTGTTGCCGTGGCTAAATTTTTGAAATGGGCCTGGGTAATCCGCACAAAATTCATAGCGGTAAAAATATAAAAACCAAATTGTATTTGTCCTTGCACCTACGGGCCACCATTTGCGAACTTTGCACAATATCCACCTGTACTAATGTATGCTTATGCAATAGTTTTTATGTCTTTTTTAAACTGTAATTCGACATAGTCTATTCTAGTTTAATACTTTTTTAAATAATTTATTGTATGGATTTTAATGTCTTTTATCTCTGTTTGTGTAAGATATGTATGTATACTTTTATGACTTAATTGTCGAATAAAGTTTGTGGAATGTGAATGTTTTGCTGTCAGTTTTCTTCTTGTTGCCACTTTCTATGTGGCAAGAGTTTAAATAAGAATGAATGTATAAATTGAGGCCCAGATTTTGCATCAGGGTTCAGTCACTTTTCAGGCACAACCCTAACGTAAAATCTTTTTTGGGATTCACAGCACCACACATAGCACTGCCTTTCATTACCTTGCTTCAAGTAGGCATTACATGGGTGGTGCTAGAGTGTTCCTGTGCATCCATCAATGTATTTCGAAGCAGAACCAAATTTACAAAGACTTGTACATTTAGGTTTGCACCATACTGGTGAGTCTACCTGAGGCTGGCGTAGCAAGAAAAAATATATCAATTTCCCTTCACTATTTCCTCTTTGAATGTATGTTGTATTCTGCAGCACACACACAAAGAGGAAATAGCCTCATAAAATGGTTTTTATGTGGCCTTGGGGAAAAAAAACTACACAAACTTTTTTTTAGGGTCCTATTGCTGAATGCCAAGGGTGCAATAACCTTTTTCTTTCCCTACCCTAAAATTGCTTATTTTTGCAGGTTCTTTTTTCAGGCCTTTGTGTATTAAGTCATTGATTTCATATCTCTTGCATATCTTCACTTTATGTCATTCTATCTTGGTTTGAATCATGGCCTGTTGGTGAAAAATGAGCAGCAATATCTTAAAATGAGTGCAGATGGGTAAGGCTAAGTAAAAATACTTTGCATAAGAGAGTGATCTCACCTCTGGAGAGCGCGTGCAGTTAAAGCTATCACATCTATATGAAACCGTGCTGCATATGGAATATTATACCTGGTTGAGTAGGCTGGCGGTAGAGTTAGTTTGTTTAATGCTCGGGTAAAGGACGCTTTATGCTGAGAAAAGGCAACATTGTTTTATGTGTAGCTTACAAAAGTATGATCTTCTGCCTCAACCAAGAAGGTTTGCATGCATACCCGAAATGCGCACAGATGTACTCATGATAGATGTGCTAAGGGCTGATGTCACTTCTTGTGATGCCACTTCCTGTCGAGTCGTAGCTTCTGATGCCACTTCCTATGATGTCAGCTCCTGTGATGCCATGTTTGATGTCGTGCACCGTGATGTTGTGCGCCTTGATGTTGCATGCTGCGATGTCGCGTGCCGTGATGTTGAGTCCCGTGATCTCGCTTACATACTGCCTAACTAGGTTAGTCCCCCACTTCTTTTTTTAGGACTTGTGCCCTGTCTACAAGACACATCACATCATTTATTTTCCCTAGACCTGCAGCAGAACAGCAAGGCTTCAAGCAAGTAGCTCTCTTCTCACATGTTCTGAGAGCTATGGAGTGCAGAGATGTTAATCTGGTTCTGCCAGAAGATCCCGCTCACCCCACCTCTACCACAAATATGAAGCACATATTCAATCAATGTGCAGGTCATATATAACCACAAACATGCCCTAGAAGCCCCCACAAACCATCTTTTTGAGAGTTGAATATTTGTGAACGGAGTACTGGTTGGGAAGTGGTTAAGCCATGGAACAATTTCAAAGAAAAATAAGATATTTATATTTGCTGATGCTGAGGAGTACTTGTTAAATGTATTTCATGAATTTCTGATATACATCTGTCATGGTCCTTAGACACTGGATTCCCCAACTACAGCGAAGCATGGGGCCAACAGGGACAGTGTTATAGTAGAAATGGGGCAAAATAAATAAAAAGGAATACAGTGTGAATAAGAAATAAATGGGAGTAAAACGGGAAGAGAGTGACAGTTTTTAGTTTTTTTTAAAAGAGTACAACGGGACAGAGAGTAAAAAAGATAAAACGTAGTCAATCAGGAGGGGAGTTAGGGATTTGTAAAATAATGGGAGTAAAGCAGAGGGGGTAAGATGTATGTTTAAAAAGGGAGTAAAACGGAAGTGGGAGTAAGGAGTTTGAAAAAAGGGAGTAAAGCTTGAGGTGAATAAGATGTTTGAAAAAAAATAAGTAAGTAAAACGAAAAGGAAAGGAAAGGTAAGGTAAGGAAAGGTCATCTGGGAGAGAGTAAGGGGATTGAAAAATAAATAGAGTGAAGTGGAAGTGGGAGTAAAAATTGGAGTATATCTGGAGTGAGAGTAAGCAGTTTGAAAAAATGTCAACCTAAAGGGGAAGCAATTGGTTTAATAAAAAGGGTTAAAGTAGGAGTGGCAGTAGGTGGTTTGTAAACAAAAGGAATAATACTGAAGGGAGAGTAAAGGGATTTTGTAAAGGGAGTATTATGGTAGCGTGAGTAACGTGTTTGCCAAAAGTGGAACTTAGGCGGGAGGTGAACTAATGGGTTTGATAAAAAGGAGTCAATTGAGATTGGGACAAAGTGGTTTGTAGAAAAGGGAGTAAAGCTGGTGAGGGAGTATGAGAAATGGGGTTGTTAGTTTAGGGGAGGGTGAAACCCTACACAAGCAACACCCACACTCCTTGTCAGGGTGAACCATATAAAGTCACTAAATTAACCTGTGCTTAACCCTCTGGTAGCTTGACACAAAAGCAGTCAGTCTTAACTTAGAGGCAATGTATAAAATATTTGGGCTGCACTTAAACAGCAATAAAAGTGAAAACCCCACACAAGATAACTTCCTCACAAATATAGGAACATTATTTGACATCAAAATGAAAAGAAATACAAGCAGTAGAAGCAGAGATATTCAGTTTCTCAAAGATTGAGGTAGGTGTAGCACCTAAAAGCAGAAAGCTCTACTTGCGATTATCTGGTCGTGCAAGACCAGGTGAAAGGTGCAAGTTCAGGCTTACCATGATGAAGCATGTGCCCGATAAAGGGACCAACTTAGTTCAACTGAAAAATGTAGCTTCTAAACTCCAGCAACAAGAAGCAGGCACTGCGACACATATGGTTGTCACTGTAGCGTGAAGAGTAGGCTGGGGATCATAGAGAGTCACTGCTGTAGCAAGAAGATCATGTTGAATGTCGCGGATGGTCCTTGTTGATGATTTGTGTTGGCGGTCACCGCTGGTTACTGATGCTGTTGCACGAAGCACAGATTTCACATTGCTGGTTGTCACTGGCAGTCACTGTAGCACGTAAAGACGGGTTCGCCGGAGCTGTGATTTGGTAGTTGGTGTGGGTGGCAAGATCTCAGTGCAAACTGGCCAGTTCACAGTCTTGAAGAGCCCAAGACTTCAGGATTTCTCCTTTTCTTTGAGGAGGAGTTCAACTGATTCCGCACCAAGGTTCTGAGGTCCTGAGGGGCACGTCTTAGGGATCAGTAACTCATGCCAGCGGAGGCCAGCAGGGGTCAGATGGGTCCACTTGTAGGTCTAAGCAGGTCGAATTGCTGCAGTTCATCTGGGCAGTGGCCGGGAGGCCTCAGGAGCTTGTTATGTCCCTGTAGCTCAGAACGGGAGGTCAGTCAGCTGACCTTTGGACCGATGTCACCCTGGGATTAGGGCGCAAGTCCAGTCTTCATTCTCAGCAAGCAGGGCAGGCCTCAAACAGCAGGGCAGCAGGGCATCCATTTTCTCTCTTATGTACAGGTCCAGGAGTGCACTGAAAACTGAGTCTTAGCAGGGTCTCTTTTTGAATCTGGTGCCCACCTCGAAGAGTGAGAAGCTTCTGAGGTTTCCACCTATAGAGGTGTCTGGAATTTCCTGCCTTTCTACCCAGGTCCCCGTCCATCTGGGTTCACAAAAGGCTAATGTGATGTCCTCCATGTGCGGGCTAGGGCAGCCTCATTGAATTGCAAGTGTGGTAGGTGACAGCTCCACCATATCATCCATCCAAAGATATAACATTCCGCCAACACCCAGATCCTCTATTGTGTGGGTGTTTAGGGAAATACAAAAATGACAACTGTTAACTACACCTAGTTATGTCACCCAGGAACAGGCTGTAGGCTCCAAAGGGTTAGGACAAGAAAATGCTAACTTTCTAAAAGTGGCATTTTCAGAATTGTGACTTGCAATCTAACTTTACCATTAAAGAGATTTTTAAATTACAATTCCTTAGACATCACACATTACATTTCTAACTGCTCCCACACAATCGTTATCATGTATTAAAGGCAATAAGGTAGCCCCATGTCATCCTACGGGAGCTGTAGGCCTTGCAATAGTGAATACCAAATTTCAGGGGTCTTTCACCACCAACCTAAACTGACTTGCCCAACATTTTTTATACAATGCACCCTGTCCTATGACCGTTTGGTAGGCCTACCATGGGGTGACTTATATATATTGCCAAAGAAGGTTTAGGCATGCCAAAAAGTTTATTTTTCCAGGTTGAGATGGCAGTTTAAAACTGCACACACAAACTGCTATGGCAGGCCAAAGACATTTTGTATAGGGCTATGTATGTGGATGGCACAATAGGTGCTGCACTAGTAGCATTTAGTTTACAGACCCTAGGTACATGTATTACCCCTTTACTAGGGACTTACAAGCGAATAAAATTTATCAATTCAGTGTAAGCTAATTTTACTATGTTTAAAGGAAAGAGCACAGACAATTTAGCACTGGTTAGTGCAGAATTGTAAGGCCAACAAAAATGGGTTCAGAAAACAGGAGGGTTTAGGCAAAAGGTTTGGTGACCCTGTAGAGAGGTTCAGCTCCAGCAAGGAGTACATGGTTGAAAAAGAGGAATAACATGAGAGTACAGGGGTTTGTAAAGATTGCAATACAGCAGAAGGGGGAGTAAGGGGATTGAAATTTTAAAGACAGCGGAGTGTTAGTAAATGATTTGAAAAAAACGGTTATAAGGCTGAGGGGATAAGGGGTTTGAAAAAAGAGGGAGTAAAAGTAAAGGGTTTGCACTACATAAGGGTAAAGCAGGTGGGAAAATAATATGTTTGCTAAAAATGAGTAATACTGGAGACAGAGTCAGGGAGTTTGAAAAAAGGGACTAACGTGGAATACTAGCAAAACCAGTAAACAGTTTTGATCTTGAATAATGTCAAGCATCAAAGTTGTATGAAAATATGCACAGAGTAATGGTTATGGGCCAAAGTTCGGAAGAAATAATAATTAGAAGAGGGACGCATCAAGGATGCCCCTGCTCCCCGATTCTATTCTCGCTGTATATTGATCCCCTTATTCAAAAAATTCTGGTGTCTGAACAGATCACTCCAGTGACACTGAATGGCCATACGACTAAACCTTTGGCATACGCTGACAACCTGGCAATTATAACAACGGCCCCCCAACAAGCTATGGCCGAGATATGCCAGTTGGCTAAGGACTTTGGTATACGGTCAGGGTATCGTCTGAACGAGGAAAAAACACAGATCATATGTACAAATAACATCATCAAGCTGGATCAAAGATATGTGGAATCAGTGGTGTATCTGGGGGTAAGTGTGAATGCTAATGTAAATAAGATTATTGCGGATAATTACATGCCATTGATAGATTCAATTGAAAAGGAGCTTAAGAGGATAGATATACTGCATCTTTCACTGATTGGTAGGGTAAACGTATTAGAAATGACTATGTTTCCTAAACTCCTTTACCTATTCCGGGCCATCCCTTTGTTACTGGAAGAGTGGTTGATCAGGAAAATTGAAGCAATGTTTATCCGTTTTATTTGGCAGTATGGGAAAGTCAGGAGATCGATAGCTCACTTGTCTCTACCATTTGAGAGGGGTGGCTTGGCAATGCCTAATATTAGGTTGTATCATTGGACATGTCTTTTGGTTTAAATGAATGTATTGTTTCAATATGATCTGGGAACAGTAGAATCCCCGCCAGGTAATCAAGTGCTTCCCTCTTGTTTCGAGCTCTTAGTAGGAAGGAAGGCAGCAGGGTTACTGATTTGTGAAGTTGACCGGAAGTACTATAAGAGAGCCAAATATAAGATTCTAATGGGGGCATGGGGAACATGGAAATCGGTAAGAAAATTATTGAATATCCCAAAAATTCATGTCAATATCGATCTTTGGAAATCAAGCACCTTTGCCCACCTAGGTCAAAATAGAAATAGCCTTCTTTGGAGGGAGTTGGGAGTTAGTTGTCTAGGCGATGTTATGTCAGGCAATGAGATTCTAGGTTTTAATGTTCTCCAGCAAATATTTGGGCTCCCAGCCAACCAGTGGCTCCTATATGGGCAGATTGCGCAAACCATTCGCTCATTTAGGCCTAGACTATCCCTCTTGCTGAGCAATCCAATTGTAGAAGACTTGAAAACGGGAGGGAGTAAAATTGGAATAGGGTATAATAATCTTCTTCAAGAGCTGAAGGATGATATGGAAAAAACAGAAACTACCCTAGCTCAGAAACTTGGTGACCCAGATGTGGATCTAGACTTAGCCCTAGTTTTGAATAAGAAGATCTTTAGGTCCTCAAATTTGAGGGCCCAGCATTACAAGACCCTTTTTAATTTGTATTTTACCCCAGCAAAACTGTTCACCTGGGGGGTTAGAGATAATGATAGGTGCCCCAGGTGTAATATGGGTCCAGCGGATCTCCTCCATATGTTTTATAAATGCCCGAATTTAACACCGATTATTAGGGAGATACAGTTATTTTTGGAGGGGCTTCTAGGACAAAACATCGTTCTATCCCCTACCGTGGTTTTAATAGGTACGGTTGGCAAACTGAAGGCAGAAGGTGGGGTTGAAGCCCTAGTTTTTATATCAGTGGCGATATTGCGTTTATATTAATTTCTGCCGGATGGAAAGATCCTACAGCACCCACATTTCAGCAGTGGATAACTAGGCTTTTAGGAATGCATAATATCGAGGAGTGTCTGTATGATTTTAAGGGTAAGAAAACACAAGAACTGGGTAGAAACATATGGGCTCCAGTCAGGAAATGGAGGGAATCTAGACAATGAAAACCCCCCCAAAAAAAAAATATATATATATATATATAACATGAATTGTTTATGAGAATGGACAGTTATGCCTATCCATGCCTACCTTAGTGCTTTCTTTGTAACCCTGTCTCTCTAATCTTTTGTATCTATTATTCATTGTTGTCCTTGTATTTATTGTATTTATTCTGATTGTGTTATGAATTGATATATGTAAAGATTTTTACCTCATCACATCCGAAACATCTAAAAAAAACAAAAAAAACAGTTTTGATCTTGGATAATGTAAAGCATCAAAGTTGTATGCAAATATGCATTTTTATATGTTAAGATAATAGTATAACTCACTGGGAACAAAGACAATTCCTGCCTCACACAAAATCCTGAAAGCAGAAAACAAAAACAACAGCATAACAAAATAATAACTAACCCATACAAAGCATACTAATACCTTCCCCAAATAAAGACCTTAGCAACAATCCAGCATCCAGTTGCCATACACAGTGCAACATACATATTAAATATCATACAAATATCATTCACATTTTAAATAACGAAACAGGCTCCCAGTTGACAAAATCCCTACACATATGGCTTTATGAGGCTTCTATCCTCTCCAATATTGTAAAATATTTTAGCATGCATTGTAAAATCTTGGCGCCCTGGCTTGCCTCGTCAGATAGATTTTTTAAGCTTGCCCTTTCTCCCTTTGACAGAATGTCCCCAACTGGGAAGGTTGATGCACAAGGTGAGCTCTGGAACTCGAGGGATTGGTTTAGCTGATGCTCCCTCTTCCTCCCTCTCCGTTCCAAGGCCCATGGTCTAAAAATGTATGGGTCCCTGTCTGCGAATGTGAATAATGCACCATGCGTGTGCATTACGGTTCATACTGCCAAATTAACATATTCTCTCAGTGCTGCCAATGAGAGAAGTGTAAGGTTCATATGAATCAACGTAATAGTCTATCCATTATGTTGTAGCATATGTGAAAATGTATTTTATTACATGGTTCTCAGACAGCTCAACATTGTGTGAAACAGTCTTCTCGAGAGTACTAATACATTTTCCATATCCTGATTTCTCAGCTGGCCTGAGAGTACTACTAGTTGGTCTGCACCCCCTGCAGCATGCCTCATCAGCGATACCTCAGCTATCCTTCTGAACTGCAATAAACTGAGCAGGAAAGTCAGTGGGTTGCATGGAAAGGATGGTCCTGCCGGCCTGTGTACATAGTCTCACTGTGACAATATTTACCTTAATGTTAGACAGCGGTTTGCAAAGGCCTGCGCCACAAGCCCGTTCTAAACATAAATAATCCAATACTCACAGAGAGGGCTCATGAAATATAAAGCGCTGCATTGCTGCAGGTCACCAAGCATATGAAATTGTGCTCCATTGGTTAGCTGCCATTTCATTTATTTGAGGTTAATGGCATGTACTCTTTACCACCCAGTGGTATAGTAAGGAGGGGTGGGGGATCGCCCTGGACAACATGAGTTTTGGGGGCGGCGGACCTTCCCCCAATCCCGCTCTTACCCACGGCCGTCATGGGGGTAGCCACACATGAATCACCAGCGATCCCCCCCCCGGCCATTGGTAAATCCGACAGCACCCCCGCTCTTCAAGTGCTGCAGCTTTGGACTCTCTTTTAAAAAAAAAAATTCTTTTCCAGAAACATATATGCATTTAGCTGTGGAAGATGTCTAGCACAATTTAATAAAGTTTCCTAAAATGTCCCAGTAAAGAGCACACTGTGTTATTGTCAGGACTATTTTGACAACTAACCCCCAAATGGAGGAGCCTCCTTTTTGAAATATGTAGCAACAATCAGGAGAAAAGCATAATGGAATGAAAAACATGGTATCAATGGTGTTGTAACAGTTTTCAGAATGGGGGGGCTGCCATTATTGTTACATCACTGAAGTAATTAGTAATTTTGAAGGATCCAAACATCTCACAAAGTACAAGTGTAGCAAATAAGCTAAGCCCATTCAGCGAGAGAGTGGTAAGGGTGTGGTGGGAAGCTGGTGGTGCATCTTGGAGCCCATTGTCCCACATATATTACTAAAACATGTGGTGGTAGCACACTGTGATTTACAGGCAGCACATTTTAAAATGAAATCACCACAACATTTGCACAGGCATGCAGTTTTACTCCTAAAACTATATAGCACACAATCAATGAGTGAACATTGGGTTGAATCAATCACTGACCCTCACTAAGTAAAATGTTTTGATTTGTTGGATCCTATTACAATATTTCTTTCCATCATATTTCAGAGTTACTAAAAATATGCATTCCTTACACACCTCTGATACCCAGGCAAGAGTATCACAAAGTGCACTTTAAAGAATCCTCTCAATTTGCAGCTAGAGAAAATAAACACCAATCTCAGTGTTAATAAAATAATCAGCAATTTGTCAGATAACACATCCTCACATTTGACCTCTGTCTTTGAATGCACAGCAAATGTGACAGGATAAAAACAAAATTGAAATCATCTTTATTGGTCAGTTACCTTTTGAACACCAATATGATAATTGTGAGATAATTGTGAGAGGGCTGCAGCACCCCCAGCACCCTTACTCCGTGCACCTATTTATTGTAAATACAAGAGAAAAGTTCCATTTACATCTGTCCAGCTTTATGGCTACAGATCTGACAGGAGGAAATTAAGAAGAGAGTCAGCATTAATGTTTAATGGTGAAAGACACTGTTTGGAATATGGTAGTAACTTGAATAGTGTATTTAGCTGGGTGTTCAACCTGCAATGTTTCAACCTTATGTGGGCTGTTCTTTCACACACCCCCAACCAAAAGCAGCAGGTGGAGCAATCTCCTGACCTGCTGATGCTTTCATCAGCAGGTCAGGAGATTGCTCCACCTGTTTTGCCACTATGCTTCCTTAAACATATGTAATTTAATATTCACTACCAGCATTGCATTTTGTGTGTCAGTTTTCCAACTTCTCTTTTGAGTTTCAATGAATTGCAATTGTATTTATATAGAGCTTACTACCCCTGATGAGGTGTTGAAGTGCTTTTCGGCGAGTACCGCCCTACTCTGAAACCCAAAAGGATTAGTGGTGGGTTAGTATAGGGAAATAGGAGTTAATTTGAATGGTGGACATGCAAGTCTGTTTGTTTTATTGATTACGAGAATGGAAAGATAGAAGAGGGAAGAGTTTTGAAAGTGTGAGTTAAGATATCATTGTAGTCAGATAAGGTTTGGGATGAGTAAAAGGAGAGATGGAGGAGAGAAGAGTCTCTAGAAAGGGATTTGGGAGATCATAATAATAGAATGATGTTTGGGGTGAGTCAAAGGAGGGATTAATGAGGGAAGAATTTTAAAAGGGTTGTTTGGAAATCATAGTAGCAAACAGAGGTGTGGGGTTGGCCAAGGGGGGATAGAGGACGGACGAATCTAGAAAGTGGTATTTTGTAGGTTATAGTAGTAGAATTAGGTTTGGAATGAGTCAGAGAGTGGAGGTAGAGGATATAATGAGAGCGGTATAGGGAGAGACAGAGTAGTGCATTGGAGAGTCTCAAGGTTTTTCTTTCTTTCTACTGTAGGAGTAAAGTAATAAATGTATAGATACATATTTATATAGAAAGGGAAGACATGTACAATGAACATAATATATAAATATTTAAAATTGTATTATATAAACTCACACTTTCAAATTATGCTGTACTTGAAGATAATTATTTGTGCATTTTAATACTCAATTTTTTTATTATTAGTATTCTTTAATTGTAATACGATATTTTACTTGACATTTCAATAGTGAGCACTTTAGATAAACTAGTTATGATAAAATAGAAACACATAGCATCTAATCAAATAACTCCTTCAATCGGAGATGGTAAAGAACAGGACCCAGTTAACAACGCGTCTGTTAGACACTTAGGGGGTCAGTAGATTGACGGGCGGACTTAGTCTGCCCGCCGTCCTATCAGAATTCGGGACCGCCTGCCATAAGGGCGGGGGTTCCGTGGGGGGTATTAGGATGGGCCCGCCACAGTGGCGGGCACATCCTGCATTAATAACATTGTGGCGGGCGGTGCTCTCTGCACCGCCTGCCACAATGCTATAAATGCATGTATGCATTAGCATACACAAAGCGGCAGGCACCGCGCGGTGCCTACCGCATTGTATATGCAAATGCAGGGGGGTACCACAGGTACCCCCCGTGTGCACCCCCCACACCTCCTTCACTTTGGGGGGCGCAGGGGCCCCCCAAAGTGAAGACCGCATGCCTTTCCGTGGCCGCCATGGAAAGGCATCTGTGCTGGCCCATCGTAATATGGCTGGCGGTGTCTAATAGACACCGCCACCATATTAAACCTTTTCCGCCCCGGCCGCAAGGCGACTGGGGCGGAAAAGCGGCAGACGGTCTTTCCGTCCGCCGCGTTCCCCCGGCCATACAAATATGGCGGGGGGGATTTAGGAGAGGATGGCGGGTGGATTGCCCCCGTCTGGCTGGGGGTGGCTACCGCCAGCCTGGTGGTGGCAATCCGCCCGCCATCCTAATGGGCCCCTTAGAGAGCACAACCCAGGTCTGGATTGCGCTACCCGTTTTTCCCTTGTATTCTGTGACAATACTGGGACAGTGAGGTTGAGCACTGCAAAACGCTGCTGTATCCAGGACTGAGTCAAGGAATGGCTCCCTCCTGCTGACATTATCATAATCTGGCTGCTCAGGGACTTGCCAAAGAGCATACAGAGCGCAGAAGCTGCTTGTGCAGAAAATGGAGCTCGATCCTGCAGCAGTGCAGCAGTTGATAGTTGGCTGGTGTAATCCCAGTTTGAATAACATCAGGATGAGGGCCTGAAGTGTATAACAGACTAACAGGCACATTAGCCAGTTTTCTATGGGAAACAACTGTTTTACATATGCACATGCAAAAGTGATATAGTCTGTAATGCTGTTTCGGCAAAGTGTTATGTATTTTGTGCCATCCTTCTCAATATATACTAGTTTAATTTTTGTGTATGTATTCCAACTTTCCACATGCTACAGATATGTGAGAAGCCTCACAACATTATTAACATGTGCAGGCAAAATTATATTCAGGGTCACGTTTTGTTTCTATTGATTAAAAAGTCAATAATACTCATGGTTGTTTGTTAGATTTATAATACAGCATTTCATCTGCATGCTACATGATAATGTTGTGTGAATAGCTTTTATGTCACTGATATGTTTTCTTGTTGGCAATATTTCACAGCCAAATGTTATAAAGGAGGTGTGGATTTCATGTAGTGTGCTAATAGTTTATCGCTTTTGTGCATTATATGCTTTCCATTGGTAGTTTTTATTGAGAACAACTGAATCAAAATATGTGTATTCACTGTGGTAATTAAACAACAGTGTTTATTAAAAGAGGTTGCCCACTATTGTGATGTTACCAGGGGAAGCATTTACTTTGCCTTTGTTCCACTGCCGTGTCTGAGTCTCAAGATAACCTAATTTGAGAAGTCAGTGATGTCACTGACCATGTCATGAATGATGTAATATGTGAGGTCATAAGGAGTGCATTGCGGGGGCATAAGTTATAGTTAGCTCAGCTAACTATAACTGCTGAATTTCTTTGATTTTGTGAAGTATGACCCCAACTATAACATCCCGGTAACCTTTATTTTTTTCTGTGAAAAAAAAAATATATATATATGCTTCTTTCAACTTTGGGAGGAGTTTTCTTTTATATTCATCACGCGCTTTTCCAGAGGCGCGTTCAGTTGCCCATCCTTCACAAGCTGGCCTGGAGGTTCTGGTCCCTGCTTCGTTTAGAAGTATTTTCTCCTTCAAGCAATTGAAAACGCCAGGCCCACCTATTAGCGCGAGCTGAACTGTAGCGGTGCAAAGAGGTTATTAACCTCAGCCTGGGCGGGTTGCATTTCTTCCTGCCCCCGTTTAATGTATACTTGTGCTTTAGGTCGAAGGATTAAGAGGGGACCCGAGTGACATTTTCCACATTTCTCACAGGGATTCCTACAGCGTTGTGCACAGTACTGAGCTACCCGCATACATCTTGGACAATTCTGAGTATGACCCTCGGCAGCACTTACCTGCATGCCAATGGTGCATCCTGGGTGTTTGAGTCCTGGATTGAGCAAGGAACTGTACAATCAAGTGAATTCACCTGCGGAGGGGCGGAGCGGATATTGCACCAATCGGCATGCAGCCAGGTACATTTACATGCAGAGCGCAAGCAATTCCCTAAGACACACCACGGCGCTGACGAGGCCTGTTGAGGCCGAAATGCATACGCCAAACTGAAGAAATAAAGTTGTCGCTGCTAAATCCCCTTGTGGCTTCTGCTTCTTTCAACTTTGGGAGGAGTTTTCTTTTATATATAAATATATATATATATTCACACATATACATATATATATACATATTCACTGAAAAAAACATAGATTTCAGCCACGTTATAGTTAGAAATTAGCATTTACAAAACCGTGAGTGATTAAATGTATCTTACATGCATGGGTTAGTGACTAAACTGTGTGAATGTCTGTATCCATCTGTCTGTTAGAGTGTAACTGGCTACATGGGTTTGTGAATAGCTACATGAGTGCCTATATGTGTTATTGATTGGTTGTCTGAGTATCTGTATGGGTGCCTGAGTGTTTATGTGGGAGGGGTGTGTGTGACTCTGTGCATAGATGTGTGAGTGGGTGATTTACTGGGTGCATGGTTTCAAGAGTGCATCTGTGATGGACTGTATGGGTGGGTGAGTGTGTGTGTGGGGGTGTTAGTGAGTGAATGTATATGTCAGTGGTACATGTGTGAGTAACTACATATGTGAAAGGCAGTATATGTGGTTCAAAGGTTCAAAGGTTCAAAATAAGCTTTATTCGATATTCAGAAAGAAATATCATATAAGCATACATAATTATAACTATTATAAAGATAGAAATAAAATTTCGGTTTAAAATCATCAATTACATTGTAAAAAAAAAAGTTTCAAAATCAGAAGTAAAAGAGGACAAAAGTCAATATAAAGAAAAACTGCATCACTAACACACAGACCATTCTAAACCAAAATATAGTACAGTAGTGTCCCAATCCTAAAATTTCTTTTCTGCTCCAGAGTTGAGGCAGTATCGACAGAGTTCGTGGTTAGTCATTCATTTTTACGTGTCCATCTCGGAAAAGAAAGAGAACACACGATGTTGGGATAAAAATCATGTAAGTCCCATATGGATATTGGGCCGTCTCTTATTTGGGGCGGCCTAGTTTTCAAGTAAGGGACAATGTTACTGTCTCTAAATCTCACAAGTACCAAGTCCCCAGGCAGGTCTTTGGGGAGGGAGCCCAACCAGCTCACCCTTCTGACGCTCCTAATTGCTCCGTATAAGTTACAAGGGAGAGGCCTATTTTTTGACAGCCAGAATTTAGTTTTATTAATTAGATCATGTTGTCTCTCAGGCTTTCCATGTGGGAGAGCAGGTACACCCGCAAGGATGCACACATATGGGGCCGCTTCCGGTGGTAAGTGAATAGAATTAGCCTTCTTGTGACCTACTCTAGGTACAGTCGGCTGGGAGAGGGAGACTGTAGCAGAGTGTTTAGCTATTTTTTGCCCTGGTACACTAGGGCCAGGAGGTTGTGTTTGATGTCCTTTGTCCTGCACAGATGGTTTAGAGCCTGGTTGGATAGCAGTTGATTTAGGGCAATTAAGTATGTCACTACCTTCACCCCCCAGCGGATTTAACTTAATGGTTTTCTCTATACCAGAGAGCCTATCCCCTAGCATGTTAATTTTTTCTAACAGGGGGGTAATCATTGAGCTAAACAGTTGTTCAATAAGGGGCAATATGTGCGAGCAAGGAGGAGATGCCATGGGCTCTTGGTGCTCAGGAGTCGGTGGGTTCAGTGAAAAGTTAGAAATGAGTGGACTTAAGCACATTTTGTGAATTGTGGGATCATTTCCTCCTTGATTTACGCCATTTTCTTTCCTTTTCACAGCTTGGGCTTTGGAGGGTTCAAGACATGGAGCGATCGGGCTGCAGGCTTTGTTATATAGTATGTAGGGATCTAGGATTGTAGCCTTGTCTGGAAGTACACCAACGCTTTTGGGCGGATGGGGGGGTTAACAATGTAGCGTAGGTTGTTTGGCATAGGAGGTTTAACTCCTCTAATAAAGAGAACGTTTGCCTATTGCAAGCTTCACTAATTGAATGATCCCCCTTGGAAGTCATGACGATAAAAAATTATAGAGCGAATTATGACAAAATATCAATACGAGATGGTATTTACCTTCGTGAAATTGGGCAATCAAGTGTGACTACCAAGGGGGGTGGCCCGTCCCGTCCTTATCCGGCCTTAGAGGGCCGTAGAGGGCCCGCCCTTTGCCCGGGCTTAGCCCCGGGTGCTCCCGCGCGCGTCTCGCGTTGCGAGAGGTGTTACTTGTTTTTCAGGCGCCTCCAGGCGCGAAGGTAGCGTCAGGGACGCGACTCGGCCGCCGGGGCACCTGGGGGTTGGAGTTCTGTGACCCGGTGGAGATGGACCGCTGTGCGTGGCTGCCGTTCCCCTCACGGCGCTGGACTGTGCTGGTCAAGACGTTGCCCTCACGGCAGGTAGGTAGGGCGGTGCAGGAGGACCCTGAGCGCTCGGCGCTCCTTGTTTTTCAGGCGCCTCCAGGCGCGAAGGTAGCGTCAGGGACGCGACTCGGCCGCCGGGGCACCTGGGGGTTGGAGTTCTGTGACCCGGTGGAGATGGACCGCTGTGCGTGGCTGCCGTTCCCCTCACGGCGCTGGACTGTGCTGGTCAAGCCGTTGCCCTCACGGCAGGTAGGTAGGGCGGTGCAGGAGGACCCTGAGCGCTCGGCGCTCCTTGTTTTTCAGGCGCCTCCAGGCGCGAAGGTAGCGTCAGGGACGCGACTCGGCCGCCGGGGCACCTGGGGGTTGGAGTTCTGTGACCCGGTGGAGATGGACCGCTGTGCGTGGCTGCCGTTCCCCTCACGGCGCTGGACTGTGCTGGTCAAGCCGTTGCCCTCACGGCAGGTAGGTAGGGCGGTGCAGTATATATGTGTGTTGGAGTATATGAATGGCTATAAGTGAGAGTGTGTGATTCTGAGAGTGGCGGTATGGATGAGTGTGTGCTTGTATCAGTAATTGTATAAGAGCATAAGAATGGGCTAGTATTTGTATGAGTGATTAATCTGGTGTGTGTATAACTGTATAGGTGAGTAAAGGGCAGTTTGATTAATTATTTGCATGACTGACTAGGTGTGTGAGTATTTCTATGGATGAATTGTGTAAGTGTTTATATAGGTGTATGAGTGCATATGATAGTAATGTACTGAGTGACCATAAGTATGAGTGACTGTACGGGTGAGTGAGTGGATGTGTGTGTAAACCTAAGAATCAGTGAGTGAGTATGTAGTTATTGCTGTTGGAGTGTCTATGGTTTTGAGAATGGCAGTCTGTAATTTAGAGTGGGTGTATCAAAGGTTATATTAGGGTGTGAGAAGATGCATCAATTTACCAAAAGGATGATGTCATCAGTGATGTCATTTGAGATATCACGAGTGATGTCATCAGTGATGTCACTGACCATGTCATGAGTGATGTAATATGTGACGTCACTGACCATGTCATGAGTGATGTAATATGTGACGTCATCAGTAGTGCATTGCAGGGGCGCGCGTTATAGTTAGCAGAACTATTTATAACGGAGGAATTTCTATGGTTGTGTACGAGTGAAATGTCCAGCTAACTATAACACCCCTGAAACCTATGGTTTTTTCAGTGAATTTCTAAGGTATTTTAAATGCTCATTTCTAACAATAACGTGCCTGAAACCTATGGTTTTTTCAGTGAATTTCTAAGGTTTTTCAAATGTTAGTTTCTAACTATGCCTACAGAGGTAGGATATGTGAAGAAAGAAGCATTAACGCACAGAAAGAAGCAAAAGAAATGCAGAATGAAGCAACAGAAGTCCACAAAGACAAATAATAGTGTAGGAAGAAGCAAGACATTGCAGAAAGAACCAACAGAGGAGCAGAAAGAGGCCTTGTTCCAAAATCATCCTGTGCCCACAACTTTTTCAGACGGGTACTGTTGGCAACTGACTCTGACTAACCAGGCCTAGAGCCAGTGCTATGCTAAAAGACACTTAGAATACAGTGAAAACACCTACATACACTAGGGAACACTATGCTTTGGGGTACCCCTGTGATTAGTATGACATCCTCTGTAAAGCCCTAGTACATAATAGGGCAGAGGGATTAAAACTACCTCTTAAAAAAAGGGAGGGGGGGCCTGAGGTGACATGTGTGCAAACATGCCCTGTGGCCATTTTAAGTTGGGAGATTAAGTCCCCTTGAATCCTGACGGTCCCTGGGGTCAACTAGCCCACCATATACCTCCACTGAGGGCCACAGAGCTGTGTTGCAGAGTGGTGTAAAAAGGGGCGTGGCCTGGGCCACCTCTCTGCAATGCAGCTCCCTGGCACATACTGCAGGTTCCTGGTGGGCTAGTTGGCCACCAGGGACCCCCAGTATTTAAGGGGATTTAGTTCCCCATCTTACAACGCGCCAGGGGGCATGTTTGCAGAGTAAGAAGGGGAGCTGTTGGCACCTCTTCCTTTCCTTTTATTGGCCCTGGGGACCCCATCCCCAAGGGCCTGATGCCTATTTTTTTAAAAATGTTATTTAAATGGAAGGGGCGGTGTGGCCCCACCTCCCAAGGCCATCTTTGGCCCCGGGATCCCATCCCCCGGGGCATTGCCAGGTTGTTTTTTTTTTATAATTGGGGGATACTGCTTGGCCCCCTCCTCAGGCCATTTATGGCCCCGGGGCCGGCCTTTGCGTTTTTTTAATGTATTTTTATTGTGGGGGAGGGGGGCGGGGCCAATCCCCCAGGGCCTGGCCTCTCGTTGGGGACCATGGGGGGTCCCTAATTGCCCCATGGTCCCGCTGGCTACCCGCCTCTTGCGGGAGCCGGCATTGTTTTTCCACAGGTGGAGCTGTTGACATGAAGCTCCCCCTGTGGAAAAGCAATCTGCTCTCTCTTCCAAAAACCAAACCAGAGTTTACAATGACAGGGTGGGAGCCTCGAGGCTCCCGCCCTGTCATTGCAAACAGCACTGTCCCGGGGATGTGCACCCCAGTACACTGCAGGATCCGGCCCTGGGGGATGGCAGTCCCCAGGGACATCACTGGCTCCAGGAGGGGGCCCATGGGAGGTGGCGGTCCCTGGGGCGTCTGGGGGGCTTGAGCCCCCCACACAGGTAAAAAAAAATTTGAAAAAAGAAACACCGGGGGTGGCTGTCCCCGGGGCTTGGGGGGCCTTAGACGCCCCACCAAACTATAAAAAAAACAATCCCCAGGGGGTAATGGTCCCCAAGGCTGCGGAGGGACCGTGGGCTAAGCATGGGCGGATCTAGCGGATCTCGCGTACGCGAATTTGCGTATTTACGGATTCGCAATCCGCGAGAATACGCGAACTCTCGCGGATTTGCGGATTTTCCCGTTTTTTGTGTTGGCGAGCGTTCGTGCGGATTTTGGGACAATTTCGCAATTGCGAACTTACTTTTCGGCTCGCAACGGCCGCGACTATGTTGTTTCTACGTCTGGTTTATCATCACAGGTTCACAGCACCCTCTGTTTCACCACTGCCACCCTCTGGGACACCCATGCCACCCTCTGGTACATCCTCACTGCCACCCATTAGGTTTGTTTATCACTGTAGTTTATGGGGGTTGAAAAAAGCAAGCACACCTCCCCTACTTCAACTGCCATGAATTCATTTGGGGTTCATTAATGTGTCAGTTATTTTGAAAGTTCCAGTCTGGCTGGCACCTGCTTCCTTCCTTATCTGTAATTTGCTTTCTGTTGCAGTGCAATTTTTTTTCCCAGGACCTTTATGGTCTACTTGTAGCTATTCTATGAGCCTGCTGTTTGGGTCATAGCAGGGTCATAGAATAGTTGCAAACTCTGGAGGGGCCCCTCAGGAAGCACTAGAGTGAATGTTACTAATGTTAAGTTTGAACTTTTGCACCTGCTCATTGCTTTCAGTTTAGCAAAAATCGTTTTTTCTGCAATTTCGCGCGTTTTTTGGGGCGCGAATCCGTGCGAGATCGATTTCGGAAGCCGCGAATGCTTGCGAATACACTAAGTTTTTCTTTGCGACGTGTATGTTCGCGTGATTTTGTGCGTGTTCGCGAGGCGCTTGTAGCTATACGTTTGCCAAGTTACCCTAGCGGTCGTACACGGGCGCGGCCATCTTGTTTGCGTGACGTAATTCCGTTTCCGGCCGCTATGTGTAATCTCGCAAACTGTGCTGCTCGCTAGTACAATTTCGCGCGTGCTCGCGAGGAAAATCTCGCGCGAACTTACCCACGCGGTCGGGAACGGGCGCGGCCATCTTGTTTCTCATTCATTGCTATGGTTCTGGGCATGCTTTCTGTATCCTCTCTGAATCTCTGCCATCCTTTGCTTGTTTGAAGTTTATTTGATCTATTTTACTTATTAATCTATCCCTCTATTTTTCTAGCTCTATATTTTTGTGTTTTCTGCTGCTTTTAGTTACTTTTAAACTACTTTTTTAAACTCTTTTCTTCTTCACTATTCTATTTCTTCTTTATCATTTAACTTTATTTCTGGCCAGACCATGGTAAAGGGAGCCGGGAAGCACCCTGAGAAGGGGAAGGGTCCCGCACCCCGTGACCGGCTCCCGTGCGGGCGTTTGAGGGGGGAGCAAGTGGTGCCACGGGAGATCTTTAGCACGGAGGAGGTGGCCGCACTCATCTTCCACGTCCAGCGCCGCCTCCCCAAGACGATCCTGGGAGGCGGCAAGATCGCAACCGGCTATGGCATCCGGGAGCGCCGGAAGCGGTGGGAGAAGGTGTGCCGGGCCATGTTTAAGCTCTCTGGGGTCCGGCGCACATATAACCAGGCCACCCACCGCTGGACAGATGTCATGGACCGGGAGCGGGACTTGCTGGACGCGCTCGGCGTAGAGGTCCCCGGGCTTGGTGAGTAGTAGTAGCTATTCATCACTACTCTGTTTTATCCGGCTCTGTCATTTGCAAATCTTTGTTCTTTACCAAGAGCAATAAAGCTGCCGATTACATTGTAGGTAAATTATATTTCAAAATCTTCTATGCATTTCAGGTGCACTGCTCTCCTTCTCAGTAGCCTTGCTTGCTACTATGCTTATTTGTTTTGTATTTTGTGTTCATTTCATTGGCCTGAGAAATTATGTATGAGTGTAGTGTAAAGATAAGAACTGCGTAATGCTAGACACTAAGGGTCATATTTTCAATTACCGGCGCATCCCTGCAAAGTAGCAGGGGTGCGGCAGTAATTGTGTGCCATGCCACCACCACCCATTGGCCCAAAATGTCACAGAAGCCTTACGCATCTGTGCCGTAAAGGCGGCGCATTGCTGGAGTTGCGTGCCAACGATGGCGCAGCTCCAGCAATGCTCTGGGGTACACTATCTCCACAATGCTGCATCAAGCCGTACGTCGGCTTCAAGCGCGCAGGGTTTGAGTCATGCATCATTGTCCTAAAAGTGACTGATTGACATCTTGTAGATTTCCCTCAGCCACTTTTAGGATTCGTTCCTGCGCAGGTATGCCCTCCCTTGCGCCGGAACGCCCCCTGATGGCGCAGGGCTTTACAACGTGATGCATATATACGCCGCATCAACACCATGGCGAGTCTTTTGTTCTGCCGCTGCGTCACAAAAGTCATGCAACAATGGAGGAAAACGAGCCGCAAGGGACTTCTAAATCAGCCCCAACAGACTGAAGTCCAGTCCTTCCTTTAGACACATGGCTATAAGAAGAAATAGTGGCGGTGGTCGGTGGATTGATAGTTTGAGTATTCACTGATCTGCAAGCAGGATGGACTTTGTCTGTCACTTCGCGTGCTGCGGACTGCTGCCTGCCAGGCCTAGGCAAACCTCTTTAGTAGTCTGTTTATTGAGTTACATCGGAACTTTCTAAGTCAACGGTCCGCAAATCAGGCAATACGAATAACGTAGTATACCACATGAGATAGATCCCGTGGAATAGTTGTCTATCTATTTGCTATTTCTCCAAAATATTTTGTTATTGTTCTTTTGAAATGTTTGATTTGGTTGACAAATCTCATCCATGTTTTCTGGTCTTTCTTTCTTTCATGTTGTACATCAGCTCCCCCCAAGGGCAAGAGGACACAGGAGGAGGGTGCTGTTCAGGAGGATGCAGGCCAGGATCGGGCAGGCGAGGGCTCCTTTGCTGGCCCCAGTAAGTTTAAATTTTAATAAAGAGTACCTATTTTTTCCTAGCGTTCCTCATTCGATTTTTTCTAAATCGTCTTTGATCTTCTTGTAGACTGGATATAAATTCTTATCCTGCCTCGAATATGACTCCATGTGGTATTACTAGATTATTCTTATTAGTCTGTCTGTGTAGCTAACTAAGATTGGACATTTGGCAATTCCATTGTACTCCCATTCTATTCAGCAATAGCTCTATGCACTGTCTCCTTACTGACTAGATAGTGTGGCAGAGTCATTTAGCTCCCGAAGTCACCGATGATTGATCCCCAATGATCTTTAGATTATCCTACGCAGGACAAGAGTACGGAGTCACAGTCAAGAAGTGTCAGAGGCACTCATGCTTGCAAAAATTCCAAAACCTTTAGCTCATCCACTCTAGTCTGGAGGACCAAAAACCACAGAGTCTATTTAAGTTTAATAGCTTTATTAAAGGTAAACACATTTATTAAAATCAACTTTGTCATAAAACTATTTAACTGAAAACGGAAAAGTGCTTAGTGCTGACGATTAATTGGACACATTTCTTGTGGTCGAGCCGAGCTCTCACCTGGTCTGAACTTGATCCTGGACTCGTGTTCTTAGAAGTCAAGCTTCTGTCTGTTAGGAGAAAAAGTGGTGCGTGTTAAAAATAAAAAGCAAGCATTCATCAGTTGTGCATAAAAGTGCAGCAAGACAACAGCCTTCCCTGGAAAAAGGGACATTTTTACTTTAGAGTAGACAGTCACAAATTATTACATTGTATTCTGTTTTTTTAACATTTCTTTATTACTCCTAGACCAAATATTATATAGTAGTGAGTGGTGTATTCTAACATTCTTAAATGTACTTTGTAGGTGGAACATCTGGTGGCGGGGCCAGCGCGGAGGTGGCGGTGTTGGGAGAGGACTCGGAGGACTCTGGGGAGGAAGCGGTGCAAGAGCCGGCGGACGGTCCTGTGGGGGTTCCCACGGTGGTGGCGGGAACAGGTAAGCTATATATTCCTTACTTATTGAGATTGAAGACTGCATAGTGTGCTTTTTGCACAGGTGTATTACAAATCAACCAGGTAGTAGCCTCCTCGAAATGTACTCCGTGAAGTTTTTGGTGAGAAGAATCCCAATAAGAGCTTAGATGAATGTGATGGATGGGATGAACGAAAAGCGAAAGAAGGGTGTAAGTAAGTGGGACGCGAAATTTTATGAAGGCTGGCAAAGAAGAACGATATGTGTTTGCTTGGCCCCCGAGGTGGCTGGGAAGGAAAGAATATGGTATGGTGCATGGCTGGGTCAATGATGAAGCAAGGATGGGTGGAAGGACAGCAGCCTGGGTGGGTGAAACAGAAACTGTATGTGTGCGTATACTTTGAATGAATGGATGCCTGGAGCATGGTATTCTCTGACTCTTAGATAGCACATGTGTATCTAGAGAGAGTAGATGGTCGCTGGATGAACTAAGTATTACCTTGAAGAGCATGTACCACCGCACCCGCACATCCGTTCCAGTGTAGGGAAGGCAAGGAAAAGAAATTGTAAATGTGTCCAATACTACCATGAATAGTAGCAGTACTTTGTATTGCAACTGCAAGCACAGCATATATCCGGTTATTACGGTGGACACTCCGTACCTCTCTTAATAACTTTAGTTTAGTTGTAGTACGTCATTCATGTGTGGGTGTATCACTGTTCACTCAATATTAAGCAAAGCACCTAAAGTCATCCCATATGTCATCAAATACGTCCCATGTGAAGTGATAGATAATCAAATTATTTAGCTTCTTCATTTTCCTTTTCTAGTACTCATTTGCACTGTAGGGTGAAAGGTAAATTAATTAAGCAGTAGCCCTTGTAACAGAGTATTCTCAGTGCCACCCGTAATAGAAAAGTAATAGCTTCACCACCTGCATGTACTGGACCGGTACAGTAACGCCAGTGTGTCTCACTCATCATGGTGTGCAACTGTTTTTCTCGGGTGCAAGTTCACTGTGCTGCCATTCTGCCGGCTTGCATAAGATAACGTACCAATTTTCCTAAACAAGAGAGAAGAAGAAGAATAAGACTGGGGTACTGTCATAGTCGACTGTAATGGAAGTCCATAGTGGTCGTAGAATGTGTTCATTAAACTACCACTAATGTTAGAGCAAGGATGCAGAAGTGGGAGGTTACATAGATACTGTCCTCAATAGTTATGTACTGTGCTTTCAATTTGCTACTTGTACTGTGACCCAACTTTCGGCTCATTCACTTTGTGTTATTAATGCTAAGGAGCATTGGTTACAGACTATGTCTTTCTTTCTTCATATAGTTGCTCCTTCCAAATCAACATCACGGAGGGAGCAGGCTCGAATGGCCCGGCAACGGAGGCTGGATGCCACTGTCGCCGAATATCGGCGGCTGGTGGCCCTGGAGGAGGAGGAGGACACGCAGTCGACCGGTGCAACCACCACAACATCCTCGACTGGGACAGCTGCATCCTCCTCCGTGACCCCACGCATGCGCAGTGCTCCAGCGGTACAGAGCCGGGCTAAGAAAGCCAACCGCCACCGCCAAGCAGCAGAAAGACCAGCTGCCCCCCACAGGAGCTGCAAGGCACGCCAGCGCCGCCTAGGAGTCCGAATGTCCTACCTGGAGCAGGAGGTCCTTACGTACAAGAACTTGGTGGAGGGCCTCCGCTTCGACCTTGCCACCCTCCGCAAGGAGTATTATGCCCTGGCCGCAAAATTCACCAGCACCCTCCAGTAGTGGAGTGTCCCTTGCCCTTTTTTTAGAGACTTTTGGGGGGTGGGATTTGGGAGTTGGGTTCTTTTTGGGACTTTTCAAAGACAATCGTTGGGGTTAGGGAGGGTCTTGAGGGAGATTATTTCTTTTTTGAACTTTATCTGACCATACCTGTTCTTTACTGCTTTTCAGTCTGGTGGGTGGGGGACGGGGGTGTAACAGTAAGTTTGTTTTCCTGAACAGTCGTAGGACTTTAGTAGTACTACCGTCAATCTCTCGTCTAGTCCTAATACTCCATTATACTACCTCCCACCAAACGCTTATCTTACCTGTAATTTGTGTTAGAAATTAGGGCTAGGCCCAGGGCTGGCTCCACGTGAAATGGGGATTAACGTTGGCAATCCTGGGCGGGTGAAATTTCCTCATTGCGGTGGTACTAGTGGTGTGACACAGTGGCAGTTGCATGCCTATGGAAAAAAAGAAAATGTTTCCTGGTTTGACCTTACTGTAGCATTACAACAGTTACGGTACGATCGAGAATATAGCAGGTGACAGTACACTAGAACAGTGCCATAATGTAGCCTAACAAATGGTAAAGTATTTGCTTGCAAGTATAACTAGTACTTGCGTTGAATTTATTTGACATTGGCTCCTACTACTAGAAGAAATAGTACTGAAGCTGAGTAAGTCTAGAAGATATCCTCGTATTCCTTCGCCAGCCTGTTGCTATGACCTTATCCTCCCCAGCAAGTGTGTGGAATTATTGATGTCATTTTAGTCAGACATCAAGCAAAACAACACAGCCCGGGGGAAGAGGGTTAGGGTTTGGAAAATGGATGGGAATGGGGGTTTCTTTTTGGGTAGGTTTTGTGGAGAGAAGAAAAAAAATGCACAGCCTGGACAAACAATAATTGAAGATAAAGAAATCTTTTGGTACAAACTAAAGCTAAGCACATGCAGTCACACTCATAGAAGAAAACAATGGATACTGTATCTGTATTCTGTATGTTGTTGGAGTTGTCCTTTTGAATTTGGTAAGTAAGTTGCATGCAGCAAACAATTCCTCTTATTAGCGGCACTCCTCCATTCCAGCTGACGCTTCGTCCATCAATGTTGGTGACCACTGACAGAAGACACCCTGTCCACTGCCTGCCTGGCGGATGTTGACTGAAACCCGGCCTGGAATTATTGAATGGAAAACAGGAAGTGCTATTACAATACCACTGATAAATAAATAAAAGGTATGTACGCTGTGTGGTGCAAAAAGTCACACTTTGATTTCCCTAATAGACAGTACAATATTTTTGAAATTGCGTGCTCTGTCTGAGTCACCTTTTTAAGGATAAATAAGTATGGCCAAAATATTATAGCGGATCTTTCCCCTCAAGGTAGGTGTACTGTAAACTGTGTTTTAGAACACAATTTGACCTTCCCAGCAATGCTCCCACCAAGACCCTTACTAAAGCCAGTCGCAAAAATGTAGAATACCCCCAATCAGATCTCCAAAAACGATGCCTAGCAGAAAAATGGTGACAAAACGTACTTTGAAAGTAACAGTAGGCCCAAAGACACCCTTACCGACCGTGGATTGTATTCAAACCACTTGCAAGTTGCAAGCAAGCAAAAGTATCCATAGCCAGCATCGCTCCAACAGTGCTCTAAAACCCCAGAACTGCGTTGCAATAGAACACCCCGAAACACATGCAATCCTGCTGCTAGGGCTAACCCTAACGAACCCTAAAATACAAAAAGAGCCAAAAGGTGTTTCCTTATGGATTTTGTCCAAAACACTTCTATCCGTTATTAGACCTTCCCAGGAGGAATGCCCCAGCCAAGACCCGCCAACCCACCCGCAAAAAAGCACGCGACAACCCCCCCAAACAGCGAAAAAGATAAATCTCATACTTACTATATCTCTCGGCATTCGGTCCAAACGCGCTGTGCAGCTAGGTCATCATCATAACTCCTGTTTTCCACCACGGATTTCCTGAAAAGCAAATGCAATCAAGATTAGACTGGCAGCAGTGCTTCGACAGAGACCCCGGCCGCAACCCACCCACGAACAGCAGGAAGCCCCCCAAAACGCTACATTGAGCAAGATGTCAGAAGAAATAGCAAAAAAAACGCTTTTCCTTAAGGTTTTTGTCCAAAACACTTCTATCCGGTATTAGACCTTCCCAGGAATGCCCCAGCCAAGACCCGCCAACCCACCCGCAAAAAAGCACGCGACAGCCCCCCCAAACAGCGAAAAAGATAAATCTCATACTTACTATATCTCTCGGCCTTCGGTCCAAACGCGCTGTGCAGCTAGGTCATCATCATAACTCCTGTTTTCCACCACGGATTTCCTGAAAAGCAAATGCAATCAAGATTAGACTGTCGCATCAGTGCTTCGACAGAGACCCCGGCCGCAACCCACCCACGAACAGCAGGAAGCCCCCCAAAACGCTACATTGAGCAAGATGTCAGAAGAAATAGCAAAAAAAACGCTTTTCCTTAAGGTTTTTGTCCAAAACACTTCTATCCGGTATTAGACCTTCCCAGGAATGCCCCAGCGAAGACCCGCCAACCCACCCGCAAAAAAGCACGCGACAACCCCCCCAAACAGCGAAAAAGATAAATCTCATACTTACTATATCTCTCGGCATTCGGTCCAAACGCGCTGTGCAGCTAGGTCATCATCATAACTCCTGTTTTCCACCACGGATTTCCTGAAAAGCAAATGCAATCAAGATTAGACTGGCAGCAGTGCTTCGACAGAGACCCCGGCCGCAACCCACCCACGAACAGCAGGAAGCCCCCCAAAACGCTACATTGAGCAAGATGTCAGAAGAAATAGCAAAAAAACGCTTTTCCTTAAGGTTTTTGTCCAAAACACTTCTATCCGGTATTAGACCTTCCCAGGAATGCCCCAGCCAAGACCCGCCAACCCACCCGCAAAAAAGCACGCGACAGCCCCCCCAAACAGCGAAAAAGATAAATCTCATACTTACTATATCTCTCGGCCTTCGGTCCAAACGCGCTGTGCAGCTAGGTCATCATCATAACTCCTGTTTTCCACCACGGATTTCCTGAAAAGCAAATGCAATCAAGATTAGACTGTCGCATCAGTGCTTCGACAGAGACCCCGGCCGCAACCCACCCACGAACAGCAGGAAGCCCCCCAAAACGCTACATTGAGCAAGATGTCAGCAGAAATAGCAAAAAAAACGCTTTTCCTTAAGGTTTTTGTCCAAAACACTTCTATCCGGTATTAGACCTTCCCAGGAATGCCCCAGCGAAGACCTGCCAACCCACCCGCAAAAAAGCACGCGACAACCCCCCAAACAGCGAAAAAGATAAATCTCATACTTACTATATCGCTCGACCTTCGGTCCAAACGCGCTGTGCAGCTAGGTCATCATCATAACTCCTGTTTTCCACCACGGATTTCCTGAAAAGCAAATGCAATCAAGATGAGACTGTCACATCAGTGCTCCCAGACCCCAAAACTCACCCACAAACATCCGGAACCCCGCCAAAGAGCACCTCAAAGGCAAGCAAGTCAGCAAAAACGGCAAGAAATTTCCACCTCATATTTGGTCCAAAACACTTTTATCCATTATTAGAGCTTGACAGCAATGGGCCCAAAGCCGTCAACTCACCCGCAAAGAAGTAGAACACCCCCACAAGTGCTGAGTCTTTCTTCATTGGGCGTAATCCAGCACTCTGCTTTGAGGGAAATCGCAGTCTGGAAGAGGAGGATAGAGGAGCATGTTCTTCTGAACTTGTGAACCTGAGGAATGTAGACTGCGGCACCTTCAAATCAATAAGCAAACAAGTGAAGACAGTTCTGCTGATGGGCTTGTTTTTGTGGTTAGGTGATTAAAGTTTGAATTAAATTAACTGTGCAAAACAAAGAAAGACAGACACACAGGAATAAAAGTGAATAAGGACGAAAAAGAAAGTTATTGATTCATTGTCTCATTTTCAGGGCTCGCTGTCAGGGAATAAGAATAAGAGTTTGTCATCATACTCTGCGAATTCAGGCAGGATGAGGTCAGCGTCACCGAACAGAGAACAAATTCCCTCATCTACGTTGCTGTCCTCCTCGTCTTCATGCGGCGTGCTTTCTCGTACTTTGTAATCTGGTGGTATGAGGTGCTGATTCATCTTGATCATTGTTAGCCTCTCCACATTTTTGGGCGAGAGGCGGCTCCGTTTGGGAGTTACAATGCCACCAGCAGCACTGAAAACACGTTCAGAAGACACACTTGCGAGTGGGCAAGACAAGTAGTTTATAGCCAGGTTGGGGAGCTGTGGCCACAATTGTTTTTTGCCATGCCAATACTGCAATGGCTCATCATTAAGAAAGACCTCTGTTGAGTCATTCAGATAGTCCTGCACCATCGACTCAAGGTCATCAGCGGTTCCTCCACTTTGCTTACTTTTTGCTGTGCCTGTGACTTTTTTTCGAGAACCATACCCAAGCAAACTTAGCCAATCCTCTACAGCAGCCACTGTTACTGTTGTCTGTGGTGCAGATGATCCAGTTGCCGGTGTCTTTAACGGCTGAGAGGTCTCTTGTGCCCCAGCCACAGGTGCAGAAGTGGATTCTTGTGACTGGGGATGGCCTGCTGATGCTGATGCTGATGACTGCCTTCTCCTTCAATAACCTGCCGTTCTTTTTCAAACCTCTTGGCTGACCAGGCTAGCCAATGTTTGTACTTTTGAACATCTTCATCAGTAAAAGGAAAGAATGCTTCGCCTGCCAGCGCCTTTTTGTAGCGTGGATCCAGAATAGTAGCACAAATGTAATGCTGTTCTGACTTGATCTTTTGAAGACGTTCATCACCACGTAGGCGCTCTAATAATTTCTCAGACAAAATAAAAGGGTCTTTTTTTTTTACATCTTTTTCAAACTCAGAAGACACCGCCATCAGTTGGTGCTCCAGCATGCACAACAATGGGATAGCTTTTCCCAAATTACAGTCCTCCTGGCTGACTGCACGTGTGAAGAACTCAAAAGGACGAAGCATGTCTGTCAGGCTTTTAACTATGTCCCATTGCGCCGCAGCCATCCGCAGGTCCTCCTTCTGAGATGTACCCTCTGTTAAGAAATAGTGATCGAGTACCGTATACTGCTCATACAGACGCTCAAGCATGTAGAAGGTTGAGTTCCAACGTGTTGCCACCTCCTGGATGAGTGCTTTCACTGGCATTCGACGTTCAAGTAGCAGCCTCCTCAGATGCTTCCGGGCCTTAAAAGAATGGCTGAAATGGTTGCACATTTTGCGGCAGGTGGCCATTACCGCGAACGCCGCACTGTCTCTATCACTCAAGAATTTTTGAACTACCAGGTTGATACAGTGCGCCAAACACGGCACTCTGAAATAGCCACCCAGCGACATGGCCTTAACTACATTGGCGCCATTATCCGTGGAAACATAACCAATCTGGCGTTTTTTTGGGGATAGCATTTTCGAGACCTTTTTGTTAAACTCGTCCAAAATGTTTTCGGATGTGTGACTTTTCTCCAAGCCAAACATGGCTAGTGTTGCATGTTTCCGAGCAGCTTTGAAAACTTGGTCCGGGTCAACACCTGCGTTTAGCTTTGCTTTAACACCTGAAAAAGAGACCCAGTGTGCAGTGATGCACATGTAATCAGCGCCTGCGCCACTGGTCCACATGTCTGTTGTCAGATGTATTGTGTGAACAGCACTCTTCTGCAAAGCTGCCCCAATCGCCTCCAGCACATCTTCATGTAGTGCTGGAACCGCAACTCTGGCAAAATAGAACCGGCTAGGAACCTTCCATTTAGGGCAGAGCGTTGCCACTAATTCCAGAAAACCTACCGCTTCTACAAAAGAAAAAGGGAGAAGGTCCACAGCTAGCATTTTAGCCAGCTTAGTGTTATACAGACGCATCAGTGGGTGGTTGCGTTCATATGGCACGTCTGAAGAAAACATGGTTCTAATGTTGCCCTGGACCAAGCATTTACGGGCTGATAATGACTTCGTTGACCCAATTTTGCTCGCTGGTGAACTTTTGTGCGTTGGTGTCTCACTCGCTCCAACACTCTTAGTGTGCCTCACATTGGGTGTGCTGCTGACAGGGGTACTGGGTGTAAGGGAAGTGTTTGACACGTCTTCTTCCTCCTCGTCATCATCAGATGCAACATCAACGTTTTCTTGAATTCGGGCTTCCTTGATCGCATCTAGGTGCGCAAACCATTGGACAGTGTGCTGTCTCCTAAGATGACCTCTCTGGCCTCCGGTACCATAGTTGGTACCTGACTTACCACGACTAACTGCAAGCTTACAAAGGGTACAAATGGCAAACTTTGGATTTTTTTGACAACCAGTAAAGAAGTCCCAAACTGGGGACTTGAAGTGTCTGTGGGGCCTGGAGGAGGCGGCGATACTGGTGGTGGTGGTCATGAAGCTAATGCCAGTTGAAGTGGAGGATCTGGATTGCCCAACTTTTGTACGTTGTGCACTTTCACCGCCACTAATTAAGGTCGAGGTGGATGGAGGTCCCTTCTTGCCAGAAAGAAATATGGAAGCGGGACGAGTTGGTGTACTACTTAACTCCAATGATTGTGGTGTTTCCACTGCCTCCTCATCGACAATATCATCATCATCACGCTCAGCAGCTCTTCGGGCTAGGGTCAAAATGTCTGTTTGCTGCATGCCCGCTGGGGCTGCAGTGACCTTTATGATGACTGGGTCGTCGTTGTCAGAGTCTTCATCAGCAGCAGTATCCGCCACTTCTTGTTGAACCTCATCACACTCCATAACTCTGAGACTTTGGACGAGCTTCCGTTTACGCTTAACTACCTTTGTCAGATCATGGTGTGCCTCACTGTCAGACGGCAGTGGTGCTGGTTCCCAAGTTTGATCCATATCATCAGAAGGAGGTGTGCTTGAAGAAGATGTAGACACCACCCTTGATCTCTTCCTTGCTAGGGGTGTGGAAGACAATGAATGATCATCAGGAGGAGTGGCTTCCTCAAATGATACCTCGCCTTGATTGTCGATTTCCTGATGTGCCCCTACTTCGGGAGGAACAACTATTGTGGGCACTTGTGACCCTCCATGCACCTCTGCTTGCGCATCTCCTTGTGCTGCCTCTCCTTCCACATGTACTTGGGCTTGTACTTGCACATGTGATTGTTGTTGCGGCTGTGGTTGTTCAACACTCGTCAGATGAGCTACAACAACCTGTGTTGATTGAGGGACATTGCTGCTGCTTTCTTGCGATGAGCCAACATCACTGGTCGATGGTGATTGAACAAGTAGATTGGCTGCCTCTGCAGCACTCAAGGGCTTGGACTTAAGTTGGCGTGGTGGTGGTGGTGGCACTGAGCC
Source organism: Lissotriton helveticus (assembly GCF_964261635.1). NCBI lineage: Eukaryota > Metazoa > Chordata > Amphibia > Caudata > Salamandridae > Lissotriton > Lissotriton helveticus. Next base: position 1,228,459,331 of record NC_136057.1, on the reverse strand, counting down.
CAATGGAGCGGGGGTGCTGCTGCCAGCTTGGTCCCCAGCAGATCCTGCTGCTGCTGCAGGCATACTTTTTTTTTTTTACTCCCAAAAAAAGGGGCAGGCGGCACACCAGTCTCCTTGGTAACTTGCTTCTTCTGCTCCTTACTGGCACCTTTCTTGCTAGAGGAGCTACGGGTAACTTTTTTTGGGGCCATCTTCTTCAGAGCAGGTCAGAACAGCAGGCAGCAGTTGCACGAGTTGCAGAGTTGTCTGTGTCCAGACGTGACGTCGCGTGACGTTATGCTGCACACACACACCGCTGCAGGACTTCTTCCTGGCACTGGTGGTTCTCTTGAGTCTTGTGCACCTAAAAGCAATGGAAGACAGAGGAACATCAGTTCAGTTATACACCCCAAAAAATCGACAAAACACAGAAAAATCAGCACAATCCCATGCCATCCATGATGTTTACATTGAAGACACCCCACAGAAAGACTAGGGCCATGCAAGTATGCAACACTCACTACCCCTGGGCATAATGGATGAAAAGTAGGCAAAATAAGTGCAGGCCTCAGACACCGCCTCTCTTCAAAATGGCCCCTTACACCCCAAGCCAGTCCACATCAACAGTACACCCCAAAAAAACAGAAAAACAGCCAAAAATCACCACAATCCAATGCCATCCAGGATGTTTACATTAAAGAGAGTGAGACCACACTACATGCACACTCAGTCCATGCACCACTACCCCTGGGCAAAAGGCCCCACCAGCAGCTCCAAAAAAACGACAAAAAACAATAAAATCAGCACAATCCCAGCCCATCCATGGCCTCAATGGTGTTTAAATTCAAGAAGACACCCCTCAGAAACACTAGGCCCATGCAACACTCACTACCCCTGGGCATAATGGATGAAAAGTAGGCAAAATAAGTGCAGGCCTCAGACACTGCCTCTCTTCAAAATGGCCCCTTACACCCCAAGCACATGTTGCCTGTACCAGCCAGCACTCAAGATGGCCACCACCACCACCCACATGGCCAGTCCACATCAACAGTACACCCCCAAAAAACAGAAAACCAGCCAGAAATCACCACAATCCCATGCCATCCATGATGTTTACATTGAAGACACCCCACAGAAAGACTAGGGCCATGCAAGTATGCAACACTCACTACCCCTGGGCATAATGGATGAAAAGTAGGCAAAATAAGTGCAGGCCTCAGACACTGCCTCTCTTCAAAATGGCCCCTTACACCCCAAGCCAGTCCACATCAACAGTACACCCCAAAAAAACAGAAAAACAGCCAGAAATCACCACAATCCAATGCCATCCATGATGTTTACATTAAAGGGAGTGAGACCACACCACAGGCACACTCAGTCCATGCACCACCACCCCTGGGCAAAAGGCCACACCAGCAGCCCCAAAAAAATGACAAAAAACAATAAAATCAGCACAATCCCAGCCCATCCATGGCCTCAATGATGTTTAAATTCAAGAAGACACCCCACAGAAAGACTAGGCCCATGCAACACTCACTACCCCTGGGCATAATGGATGAAAAGTAGGCAAAATAAGTGCAGGCCTCAGACACTGCCTCTCTTCAAAATGGCCCCTTACACCCCAAGCACATGTTGCCTGTACCAGCCAGCACTCAAGATGGCCACCACCACCACCCACATGGCCAGTCCACATCAACAGTACACCCCCAAAAAACAGAAAACCAGCCAGAAATCACCACAATCCAATGCCATCCATGATGTTTACATTAAAGGGAGTGAGACCACACCACAGGCACACTCAGTCCATGCACCACCACCCCTGGGCAAAAGGCCACACCAGCAGCCCCAAAAAAACGACAAAAAACAATAAAATCAGCACAATCCCAGCCCATCCATGGCCTCAATGATGTTTAAATTCAAGAAGACACCCCACAGAAAGACTAGGCCCATGCAACACTCACTACCCCTGGGCATAATGGATGAAAAGTAGGCAAAATAAGTGCAGGCCTCAGACACTGCCTCTCTTCAAAATGGCCCCTTACACCCCAAGCACATGTTGCCTGTACCAGCCAGCACTCAAGATGGCCACCACCACCACCCACATGGCCAGTCCACATCAACAGTACACCCCCAAAAAACAGAAAACCAGCCAGAAATCACCACAATCCAATGCCATCCATGATGTTTACATTAAAGGGAGTGAGACCACACCACAGGCACACTCAGTCCATGCACCACCACCCCTGGGCAAAAGGCCACACCAGCAGCCCCAAAAAAACGACAAAAAACAATAAATTCAGCACAATCCCAGCCCATCCATGGCCTCAATGATGTTTAAATTCAAGAAGACACCCCACAGAAAGACTAGGCCCATGCAACACTCACCACCCCTGGGCAAAGGGCCACACCAGCAGGCCCAAAAAAACGACAAAAATCAGCACAATCCCAGCCCATCCATGGCCTCAATGGTGTTTAAATTCAACAAAACAGTTGTATCATGCACCCCTAACCAACCCTGGTCCTACTGGATACTGTGGCTACCCACAATATAATTTATTTAATGCTCTGAAAAAGTTCCAAAATTGTACTTGCAGCAACTGTAATGCCCCAAACAAACTTACTTGTGAAAGTTGATTTCTAATCCAAAAGTGATCCAAAGACAGTCAAAAAGGCCTCAAATCCAAATACCCAGCAGCACCCACAAAAAGTAATCCTTCCAGCTCCAGATCCAAATGAAAGTGACCAGGAGATGGACAAAGCACTGGGAGGAGCCTGCTGGACAGGAACAGGAAGTTGGAGACTGTGGGGCACTTCCTTCCCCCCCCCCCAAAAATGGACTCCTTGCAACAAAAAAAAAGGCCATGCAAATGTCAACCTGAGGAGTGATTCTGATAAAAACCATAATTTTCTGAAGGTTTATCCTGTTTGCTGGTGATTTTCTTGTGCAGAATTGCAAAACCTCTATTTCGCGAGTGCGAGATTGTTCCTTTCCGCCGCAACTACGTGTTCGCAATTGCGAACTCTCGCGAGGTGTGCTGTGCAAGGTGGCAAGCCGCGATTACGTATTCGCGGGCGCCAAACTCCCGCGGGATCACGCAGCAAGATCTAAAATGGCGCGGCACTAGAAAAATATGATCGAGAAAAACAACTCGACAAGCGCTTAATGACGGAAAGTGAACGCCGTGCACCACGCTGCGCACCGCAACCAAGCAAAAAATCCGCCGCGAGCGGATTCACGGATTTTCGACAAATTCGCGAGAGTTCCCGGATTGCGAACTTGCCGAAAATCCGAAAAATCCGCGAGCGGAGCGGATTTTACGCCCATGCTTACCGTGGGCCCCTGCAAATATTTATACAAAGCCCCGGGGGGGGTGGCGGTCCCTGGGGCATTGTGGGGGGATTGGGCCCACCACACATTTTGTGCACTGCCCCCGGGACCTGGCCCACCCGGGGGCTTCCATTAAACGAATCACAGGCATTTTTTTTATTTTCGCGTCCATATCCACGTACCCAGTGCACATCTCGCTATTTATTTTTTAAAAACATGTTTTTTTTGGCCCTGGATGTCCTTGCCCCCTTTTCTTGTTTTGCCCTTTGATTTTGTGTTTTCTTGGCTGCCAACACACCCTGGTTTGGAGGGTTGACAGCCAATTGGAATGCAGCTTGTGATCGGCAGGGTGTGCGGATCCTCCATGCCTCTATATATTGATATTTTGTTTATTTTGCTTTTCTCAGCAACTACTGAGATTTACACCATTTAACAAAAAGAGTTCTTTCTGAAGGGCTACCTTTTTGCCAAATTTGGTGTAATTCCGTTCAGCAGTTCGGGCTGTAGCCGTGTCTAAAGTTTCCTATTGGAATTAACATGGAGAAACACGTTTTGGGACCCCCCTTTATTCTCGGCCCCCGCTTGCCGAATAACCCCAAAACTTACAAGATAGATACTGGGAAAACAAAAAATGAGTTTCCAATGGAAACTAGGTCCTAACTATAACTATCTACTGGCGACCCCCAGTAGGTAATATATATATATATATACACACATATATTTATGTGTGTGTGTGTATATATATATATATATATATATACAAATTGTATAATGTACAGCCGCTAATTTTGCAAATATAATGAAATTGCGATTGTAACATATGATTATATGCAAGGAGACCGTGAAGTCTTTTTTCCAGCTTGGTTATAGTTGAATAGATCATGTGATATGGGCGGGATGTTAAGCAGCATTTAAAAATGGCAAAAAAAATTTAGTCTTCATGTGATCAAAGGCTTTTGAGCCCGAAACGCGTCATCTGGCTATGCTGCATTGGATGGAAAAGGTTAAATAAATCATCTTGCCCACAGAAGTGGTCCGTTTCTCTGTCTTCGCCGCCGTGCTTTGGTGGAAGTAGCCGGAGTTGTTGTTCGAGATATATATATATATATATATATATATATATATATATATATTCAAGCTCCAGTTTGCACCGTTTGCGGGGGTCACTCTTTATGTCGGGTGCCGAAAAACGCGCCAGTGCATCGCGTTAAAAATAGCAGCTCCAGTCCTTCTAGACCTTTACCCAGCCGGGTCAGGAATAAAGACACGGCACTCCCGGGCTCAATATAAACAGCGAGGGTATTTTTATTCAAGCAAACGCGTTTCGGGACAGCGTCCCTTCGTCAGTGGTTCAACCACGAGTGATACAGTTGCAACTTTTTAAATGAGACACCACCATTAATGATAGACACTGAAAACGGACTATAGCGTCCACAACAAAGTTGCGCCATCTTAGAATGGTTTCAGAGTGAATTTTCATTGCGTTAAATAACAGTGATTGCACATTACCACATTTTGCCGTGTATCGGCCAAAGCATAAGATAGCCCGGTTTCATAAATTCATTACAAGTTTGATTTTGACTTTCGTGATTTTGGCATTAGGCGTACAATTTAATAATCTTAATGACATTCCGGGCACAATGGCCACGGACTGATTTTTCACTGGATTATACCCCAGAGTAGATCTTGCCGTGTATCGGCAATCGCAGCCATCTTGGCTGCATGAGCTCATGCCATCATCACAAGTCTATCCCAAACAATTTTATCTAAGTCATTATAACAAAACAGGTCTCATTCTCACAAATTTCCCACCACCCATCTTAAATAAACAATACCTCATGATTCATACATTGATTACAAAATTCCTAATTCATTTCTAATTCTATCTTTTATCTTCGTCCCTCAGTTTCAGAAGTCAGTCCAACTATCAAAACTTCTACAGTCCTTCGCTCACCTTATCCAAGGTGAGTAGCCATCTCCTCTCCCATATTAAGACCCCTCGGTGCCTTCGTTTCTAAATCAATAATATAGCGCGATTCAAGCCTTCTCAGGGTCTGCAATCTATTCCCTCCCCTTATATTTGGTGGTACACAGTCTAAGCAGAAAAACCTCAGTAGATCTCTGTTACTATTGTGCTTGATCGCGAAATGCCTGGCGACAGGGTATGTGAAGTCCTTATTCATTATCGCCCTCATGTGTTCTAAAATTCTTAGTTTTACAGAATTAATTGTACTGCCAATGTATTGCAGCGAGCAGGGGCACTGTAAACAATAGACTACATGATCCGTCTGACAGGTCATAAATTTATTGATTTTCTTTTCACCTCGACAGCCTCTTACTTTGTAGGTGAGTGTGCGTTTACTGAAAGCACATGCTTTGCACTTCCCACATGGAAAGAAGCCTCTGGCTTCCTTCAGCGTGCCTTTGGTGTTCTGGATCGGGTCTAAATGGCTATGGACCATGTGGTCCCTCAAAGATCTTGCCTTTCTAAAGGTAAATTGTGGAGTAGCGGGCAGATCCGATCCCACAATCTGATCAGTCTTTAGAATATGCCAATGTTTCGACATGATTGTCCTTAACTTGAAGGAATTTTCTGAGTAAGTTGTTACCATTCGAAACTTCCCATCCACCTTCGGCCTCTCTTTCTTGTGGAACAGTGTGTCGCGTGGCAGGGCCTTAACGCGGTTGAGGGTGTCCTGTAGAAGTTTAGGTCTGTACCCCCTTTCCTCAAATCTGTCCATACTCCCTCTGGCTGCTAAATCAAAGTCCTCCTCATGGGTGCAGTTTCGTTTCAATCTAAGAAACTCCCCATAGGGAATACTGTTGATTAATTTACGGGGATGGCTGCTAGTGGCAAACAGCACGCTGTTGCCAGCTGTTGGTTTCCGGTACAGGGAAGTTGATATTTTCCCATTTTTTATAGATACCTGTAAATCCAAGTAATTAACTTGTGATCCACTGATATCCCCCGTGAACTTAAGGTTGCAGTCATTATGGTTTAGCGACCCAATATACTCCCGGGCTTCGTCTATGGACCCATCCCATACCAGGAACAGGTCGTCAATATACCTGTGCCAGGTTACCACTTTGGTGTTCCATGTGGCTTTGTCCGGACCCCAGGCTTCCCGCTCCTCCCACCAGCCCACGAATAGATTCGCGTAGCTGGGGGCGAAGCAGGAACCCATCGCCGTGCCCGACCTTTGTCTGTACAGAGTATCCTGGAAAAGGAAAATGTTGTTATGTAAACAAAAATCTACTAATTCAAGTATCATCTTGTTATGCATAGCGAATTTCAGTGATTTCTTTCCCAAAAAATAAGCAATAGCATTTATTCCTTGACCATGATCTATACACGTATACAGACTCGTTATGTCCAATGTTATCATTACATAGGAGGATTGCCATGTCAGACTCTCAATTTTCTCAATGAAATCCGTGGTATCTCGGATATAGGACTTGAGTTCCAAGACAAATTCAAAGAGATAAAGATTTAAAAACTTTGAAAGATTCTCTGTTAGGCCTCCTATGGAGGAGATAATGGGTCGCCCTGGTGGTTTCTCCATATTTTTATGGACCTTCGGTAGGTGGTAAAATGTGGGTATGGTGGGGTTAGTGGTCTTCAAGAATAGGTACTCTTCTAGATCAAGCATATGTTTGTCGTGCCATTTTTTCAAGAGTTCATGGAGAGTGGCAATGCTTGTTAGATATTCTTTTTTATCAATTTGAGTGTAACAGTTGGTGTCTTGTAACTGACGATTTGCTTCCTCAATATAGTCATTGCGTAACATAACCACAACATTCCCTCCTTTGTCGGATGGTTTGCAGACTATAGTTTTATCTTCCGCCAATGCCCTTATTGCTGTTCTCTGATCCTTCGTGATGTTAAATGTTTTGGGTCCATTGTTTGTAGTTCTCATTATCATCAGGTCCCTGATGACAGCCTCAGAGAATATGTCAGTGGCGTCTATTGCGGTTTGAGGGACAAATTTTGATGCCAGTTTAAAACCACTCGCCGGCGTCTCTTGTGCAATATCTACATTTATTAATCTTTGTGTGAGGGAATTCTCCGAGATGTTTTCATCATTTTCGTTGCCCTCTCGCAGATTTTCCAAGAGTTCGCAGGTGGTTAAATCATTAACACTCAACAGGTCAGTGTCCTTCTTGTTACCCCGTAAGTACTTCATCTCCTTGGCTGTTGGTTTCACCTTAAAGTATTTGTGCAACTTGATTTTTCTAACAAACTTATAGAGGTCGATCCTCGTTTGTGTGTATTCCATCTGGGTGTTTGGACAGAAAGTCAATCCCAATTTCAAGACTGATTCTTCATTCGGGGATAGAGCTCTGTTTGATAGGTTAACAATTGTAAGGGAATCCTTTTGTGTTACCATCTTTGGCCTCTCTTGCCTCTTGTTGGTCGTGAGGTTGTATCGGCCTTTCCTCTGCCCCTTCCTCTTCCAGCCACCTCTTCTGGTTTGTCTGTTCCCTCCGGTGGTTTGTTTTTTCCACCCCTTAACCAGCTGTGTCGAATAACTTTGAATTCCTGGTGAAAAGGAGTTTTCTTCTGTGGGGTGGATAAGTTTGTTGTTTCATCTTCAGAGGCTTCACTCAGATTAATATCTGATTCAGATGTCTCAACTCTAGATTCAGGTGGCTTTTGATCTTTCTTGGCTAGGTCTTTCCGCGGCTGATCATACTTTTTCGCAAAAGTAAGTACTCTGCCCATGGCATAATCCCGCTCATCGCGATCAAATTTTTCCTGCTTTCTCATTTTGATTTTTAATTCATATTTCTGCAGTCTTATTTTCATGGAAGCTCGGAGTCGTTCTTGTTCATCCTTATCAGTGTCTTTCTGTAATTCCTCCTCCATTGCTTCTATCTCTTTTACCGTCTTATCTCGGTCACTCCATGCAAACTGTACAAGAATTTCAAGCATTCCTTTGCAGGATAAAGCAATGTGGGTGGCCCAAGCTTCCAGCAGGAGAGGGTCGGGATTTTCATAGGCAGGTATGGTAAATATTCGTAGTCCCCTCGGTACACGTTGTACTTCAATGTATCCTTGGAGTGATGTACCCTCCCACCATTTTCTCAATTCTCTTTCATAAAGTTTTTCTAACTTCTGAAACTGTATAGCCAAGATATTAGTATTGTCCATGTTGGTCTTTGGTGGTGGTTTGCTGATGTCCGGGTTCTTGTTTTTGAACATGTCCCCGGCTGCATCCCTGCGTTCACTCATGTTGAACATTTTATAGCTTTATAACGGTCAGGCGGTCCGAACCCGGACTCCCGCCTGCCCCCTCTTTTGCTGTGGTTTCAGATTGAGCCCTCGACACACCTTCAGATGATTTACAGTTTTGGGATACCGGGTGAGATGTAGAGAGAAATGAAAAGTCGTGGCTTACCGCCTTACGTCGCGGAGTATATTGGGTCGCTAAACCATAATGACTGCAACCTTAAGTTCACGGGGGATATCAGTGGATCACAAGTTAATTACTTGGATTTACAGGTATCTATAAAAAATGGGAAAATATCAACTTCCCTGTACCGGAAACCAACAGCTGGCAACAGCGTGCTGTTTGCCACTAGCAGCCATCCCCGTAAATTAATCAACAGTATTCCCTATGGGGAGTTTCTTAGATTGAAACGAAACTGCACCCATGAGGAGGACTTTGATTTAGCAGCCAGAGGGAGTATGGACAGATTTGAGGAAAGGGGGTACAGACCTAAACTTCTACAGGACACCCTCAACCGCGTTAAGGCCCTGCCACGCGACACACTGTTCCACAAGAAAGAGAGGCCGAAGGTGGATGGGAAGTTTCGAATGGTAACAACTTACTCAGAAAATTCCTTCAAGTTAAGGACAATCATGTCGAAACATTGGCATATTCTAAAGACTGATCAGATTGTGGGATCGGATCTGCCCGCTACTCCACAATTTACCTTTAGAAAGGCAAGATCTTTGAGGGACCACATGGTCCATAGCCATTTAGACCCGATCCAGAACACCAAAGGCACGCTGAAGGAAGCCAGAGGCTTCTTTCCATGTGGGAAGTGCAAAGCATGTGCTTTCAGTAAACGCACACTCACCTACAAAGTAAGAGGCTGTCGAGGTGAAAAGAAAATCAATAAATTTATGACCTGTCAGACGGATCATGTAGTCTATTGTTTACAGTGCCCCTGCTCGCTGCAATACATTGGCAGTACAATTAATTCTGTAAAACTAAGAATTTTAGAACACATGAGGGCGATAATGAATAAGGACTTCACATACCCTGTCGCCAGGCATTTCGCGATCAAGCACAATAGTAACAGAGATCTACTGAGGTTTTTCTGCTTAGACTGTGTACCACCAAATATAAGGGGAGGGAATAGATTGCAGACCCTGAGAAGGCTTGAATCGCGCTATATTATTGATTTAGAAACGAAGGCACCGAGGGGTCTTAATATGGGAGAGGAGATGGCTACTCACCTTGGATAAGGTGAGCGAAGGACTGTAGAAGTTTTGATAGTTGGACTGACTTCTGAAACTGAGGGACGAAGATAAAAGATAGAATTAGAAATGAATTAGGAATTTTGTAATCAATGTATGAATCATGAGGTATTGTTTATTTAAGATGGGTGGTGGGAAATTTGTGAGAATGAGACCTGTTTTGTTATAATGACTTAGATAAAATTGTTTGGGATAGACTTGTGATGATGGCATGAGCTCATGCAGCCAAGATGGCTGCGATTGCCGATACACGGCAAGATCTACTCTGGGGTATAATCCAGTGAAAAATCAGTCCGTGGCCATTGTGCCCGGAATGTCATTAAGATTATTAAATTGTACGCCTAATGCCAAAATCACGAAAGTCAAAATCAAACTTGTAATGAATTTATGAAACCGGGCTATCTTATGCTTTGGCCGATACACGGCAAAATGTGGTAATGTGCAATCACTGTTATTTAACGCAATGAAAATTCACTCTGAAACCATTCTAAGATGGCGCAACTTTGTTGTGGACGCTATAGTCCGTTTTCAGTGTCTATCATTAATGGTGGTGTCTCATTTAAAAAGTTGCAACTGTATCACTCGTGGTTGAACCACTGACGAAGGGACGCTGTCCCGAAACGCGTTTGCTTGAATAAAAATACCCTCGCTGTTTATATTGAGCCCGGGAGTGCCGTGTCTTTATTCCTGACCCGGCTGGGTAAAGGTCTAGAAGGACTGGAGCTGCTATATATATATATATATATATATATATATATATATATATAGATATTATCCCAAAAACGATCCCGAACCTCCAGCCAGTGGCGAACAGAGACCAGTGAATCCCAAGGTTTAGGCAAGATGTTTTATTTCAATGCACCAATCTTCAAAGCACGCAGCGGAAAGACGTAAAAAAAAAACTGGATTTAAGGACCAAGAAATCAGAAATACAAGACTCATCCAAAACAAAATCTTCAGTGAAAAAAATAATGCTCCTGGAAAGCAAACTAAGGATTTTTTTTAGGAAGTTATTGAAATGTCAAAAAAAAGATGTTGTTTCAAAGAAGAATAAGACACCTCTAAATAGAAAGAAGAAATTGTGCCCCTCAAAAAATGTTAGACCTGTAGAAGGAGATGATATTGTCTATAGCAATAGAAGGAGACATCAATTCATTGAAATTCGTAGACGAATGTATTTATAACAGAATAGTTTTCAATTTATTAAAAAATGTAAAGAGGTATCAAAAAAAGACCGGTTTTTACAAGAAAAAAAAAGCATAGTTAAGATTGTGGATGAAGCATTTAAAGTGAAAAATAAATTATATAGTTTAGTAATGAATAGAATTCGTACACTAGATAAGGTAATCAATGTGTTCAAATCAAAATGTAAGTGGAAAAGAGTAATTAATCGGACTAATTTTTGTGATTTTTTTCTGGAGAATGGAAGCATAGTTCAAGTTGTGAGCCATTTTTTAATGAAGAAAGTTACTTTCAGGATAATGATTTGGTGCATGCAGTTGACACCAGTGGTCGAGCATATGAGGTGAAGGACGGTTGTCCGGTTGAAAAAGAAAAGATTGTGCCTAGAAATACAGAAGAGGTGTTAGCTGATGAAGTTTTAGGGAGATGTCCTAAGGCTCCAGTGTATACTTGGAATTAGAATATATAAGCAAGACATATCATTCCTTTTTCATTTCAAACGTACGACAGGATTCAATTGATTTGTTTCGCAGTTTCTTATGGACATATACTAAGAAAAGTCTAAAACAAAAAATGAAAATTTTGCAAGAGTTAGATCCTTGTAGAGTGAGAGAAAAAACAGGTTTACAAGGGCATTCACTGGCTTGTCTTTCAAGAAAAGTATAAGAGTGTTTTTCCCCATTTTAGGATGTTAGCAGTGCATCATAATAAAGTGAGGAAATTAGTGAGAAGGTTGTATTATGCAAAAAGTCCAGCACTTAAGCTAAAACAGTTAAACAGTGCTCTTTTGCATGGAACTGAATTAGATGTGAAAAACATTTGTGAAGAAATTGAGTTTTGTTACTTTGGTGAAAAAGAGGACAGTGCAGAAATTGATACAGTAATAGAAGGTAATGTGGAAGAGAATGTAGGGATTTCAAGTACAGAAAAATGTGAACATGAAATTACAAAGTTTAAGGTCAATTCAAGTGAAAGGCCTAATTTTACTTGTGTGTATTGTCGATGAACTCATTATAAGAATCAGACTAGATTAGTTGATTTATATGTAAAAAGCGAAAAGGTGAATATTAATGAGTGGAAGGATTTTGCAACTTATTTGTTGGTAGAAAATTGTTTTGATTTGGGTTCTGATCAACGTATTTGTAAATATTGTTATAATAAATTAAATGAAAACAGAATGCCTACTAGAGCTGTTCATAATAATCTGGAGTTGGAACACATTCCTTCTGAATTGATGGATTTAAATACCTATGAGTTTATTCTGATTCAATGTGTGCATCCTTTTCAGGCTATTGTTCGCATGGAGCCTAAGACAGGGAAATTGCGTCCTTCAGATTTACAGAGAGGATTAAAGGGAAGAGTTGTTTATTTGCCTCTAGACTTTAAGAAAAATATTGATACAATTGGTGTAGAAAAAGTAGAGGAGGAACCTCTGGTTATTCTAGTTAATGGTGTTCCGACAAAGAGTAAGAAAATCTGGCAAGAATTAGCGGATGTTAGGAAAGTCAAAAAGGCAACGTTGTATCTGGTAAAAAATAATCAGTACTATAAAAATGTGTATGTGGGAGAAGAGGAAACAACTGTAGAAGAGGACAGTGATTTCTCAGCTGGGCAAATTGAAAAAGTTGATGTCTCTAGAAGTGAAGTAATTTATGAACATTATAGTGTTCATCCATTGCATTCCAAAGAAGTAATGGGGAATGCTATTGACTTGTTTCAAATGAAAGAAGCAAAAGGAAGTCCCATTAGTGTATGGGAAGAAAGTTTGGAAGCTCGTTGTTTTCCACAGTTATTTCCAACAGGTGAAGGTGGACGATATGATGACTGACCTGTTCAAATTCCTGCATCTGAATACCGGACTTCAAGATTATATGCAGAAGATCCAAGGTTTCGTCAATGCATTCCATATTGTTCCATCTACTGTTTGAGAGTGACTTGTCTGGACTTTCTTATGCAGTGAACCATACACTGAAAAGTGGAGTACATCTACAAAATGTTTCGGCAAGGGACTTTATGGATAAAGTGAAACTGCAAGACAGTGTTTTGGAATCTCAGCTAATTAATCTCATGGCATGTCAGCGTGGTACTAACAAGTATTGGTACCGTCGTCATGGGGAATTGAAATGTATGCTAAGAAACTTAGGAACTCCTACATGGTTCCTCACTCTTAGCTGTGCTGAAGTATGCTTGGGAAGACTTACTTGAATTTCTACGAGAGGCAAATAAAAACATTGAAAATATTGAATACAAGACACCTAGAGAACTGTGCTCTTTGGATCCAGTTAATGTATACAGGTATTTCAATCATAGGTTTGAAGCTATGATGTCTTTTATTACAAACAAAAAAATCCTCCGCTTGGAGAGGTGTTGGATTTCTTTTGGAGAAAGGAGTATCAAGCAAGAGGTGCTCCTCACATACATATGCTGCTATGGATTAAAGATGCACCAACATTTGGAACAGATTCAGATGAGAAAGTGATGAGTTTCATTGAGCAGTATTCTACATGTGCTGTTCCGAAAAGTACAGAAGAAAACAATTTAAGACATCAAGTTTTAAGCTTTCAAACCCATCGTTGTGGAAAATACTGTCGAAAAAAATACAAATCCAAGGACAAGTTCTATACAAAATGTCATTTCACATTTCCACGTCCAGTAACATCGAAAGGAAGAGTGAACAATTTTATGTCTTCTCTGCGACATACTGTGTCAAGAAAATCACCTAAAAATACATACAACCTAAGAAGAAATGAGGAGTCCAAATACATAAATGACTACAACCCAGTGTTTTTGTCCATGTGGAATGCTAACATGGATATTCAATTTGTTGCTGACAACTCTATTGCTGTGGCTCGATATGTGACGTCTTACATCACAAAATCAGAAAAGACGGAACTGAAGGAAATGTGGGAGGAAATTTCACATGAAAAGAGTCTAAGCAAGAAATTATACAGTTACAGTCTGAAGATGTTGTTGCATCGAGAAATTGGAGCATATGAATGTTCTGATCGGTTATCATCAGCAAGTCTATATGCCAAATCTAGAACCATCATTTGGGTGAGTCTAGGTCTTGCTGCAACACGAAACCGAGTTTTGAAATCTGTACAAGAAATTGAGTATTTGGCAGAGAAAGAACCAGACAGTACAGATATTTTGAAGACAAACATGTTGGATACATACCATCCAAATAGAAGTAGTCATCTTGAGAACGTTTGTCAATATGAAGTTCTTCAAACCTATACTTTTAAGAGGCACGTCACAGAAGATATCAATAAAGGTGTATATGCTGTAATTGGATGTGAAGGCTGTCTGGTGAAACCAAGAAAAGGCCATTTGATTAATCATCGAAAATTCAGTTGTGAATCTCCAGACAAAAGGGAATTTTATTACTTAGCTCTTTTGCAACTCTTTAAGCCTTGGCGTACAGAAGAGGAACTACTTGGAGATTTTCTTACTTATGAATATTCGTTCAATGCAACCAAGGATACCATAGAATGTCCTGTTTTTTCAAATTATCTGCAAATGTTGAACGAGGAAATACAGCAAGAAGTTACAATTGCAGCAGAGATTGCTAGAGACAGTTCTCAAGACAGTCAGAGTTCTGCTTCATTGAGTCAAGAACCACTAGGCGGACCAATTATACAAAATGAAGCTGCCACTGCCATGGATGAAGTTGAAAGAGCCATGGAACAAGCTCAGGAGGATGTAGTTAACTTAGAATATTTGGAAAAAGAACTAAACGTTGAGCAGAGACAAATATATGACGAAGTCACAGAACAAATTGAGCATGGTTTATCTCATGAGAAAAAAGAGTGCTCATGTACATCATTTATACCTGTCCGGCTGTACGTGGGTGGAGAAGCAGGAACTGGAAAAAGTTTTCTGATTAAAGCAATTGCAACGTATCTGCAGAAAAGAACGGAGTCATCGCTGTCTTGTGTTGTTACCGCTCTAACTGGGTTGGCAGCACACAACATTAAAGGGATTACTTTACATCGCTTATTGATGCTGCCAGTAGAGCATGATAATAAATTATAATATCACAAGCTATCTGGAGAAGCTTGTTGTGAAGTTTGAAGAGTCCTAAAGAAAATGAAACTTCTTATCATTGATGAGGTAAGCATGGTATCAAATGTAATGCTTGCTTTTGTGCATTTAAGAATGCAAGAAATTCTTAAAACAGACTATGATGTGTTATTTGGAGGCAAACACATCATTGTTTTTGGAGATCTACTGCAGCTAACTCCAGTGAAAGGACAACCAGTATTTAAAATGCTTATACATAAAGATACAAGGAAGTGCCTAGGAAGCATTGGAAATGTTAACATATGGTTAAATTTCAAATATGCAGAACTGCTACAAAATATGCGACAGGCAAAGGATGAAGATTATAAAAATATTCTACAAGATGTAAGAATTGGAAAAGTAAATGAGCATGGGAAAGCAGCTTTACATGCACAATTAATTTCAAATTTGTTTCCAAACGAAAACATTCTCCCAGAGAATATTTTTAAGAAAATTCCTGAAAACAAATCTGTCATATGCTTGATGCCAACCCTGCAAGAATGTTCAATCTTCAACAACAATATGTTAAAGTTGGAAAATCAAGAGATTGTGAAACTGGAAGATATTGATAAAATAGAACATGAAGGAGCAACTATTATTTTGTCAGAAAAGTTGAAATCAAAATTGGATTCTTTAGAGAAGAAAATATCTAAAACTGCTGGTTTGGAAAAGACTCTGTATGCATCTTTAAATTGTCGTATAATTTTATGACGTAATTTACATGTGGAAAGAGGTTTAGTAAATGGAGCAATGGGTCATGTTGTTGATTTTGTGAATTACCGAAATAGAGATGGAATTGAATTTGTAAAAATTAAATTTGATGGTATTGAAGAAGTACTACAAATCAGTTGTTGTTCTGCCCAATTTTTGCTTGTGAAAGAGTTATATGTCCGCAGAAAACAGTTTCCTGTTTCTTTGGCATATGCAGTGACTATTCATAAATCTCAAGGTTTAAGTGTAGATAGTGCTTTGGTGAATATTGGAAGTGCTGTGTTCAAGGAGGGTATGGCATATGTTGCTTTATCTCGAGTCAGAACTTTATCTCCGTCCCTTCAGCTCTCACCTCTCTTTTGTCTCGCTCACTCCCTATAACTCACCCACACTCTCTCACTTACCTTTCTTTGCTCTCTCACTCAGTCCCTTTCTGTCTCTCTTTCTTTCACTACCTCTGTGTCCTCACTCCTTCACTCCCCTTGTCTCATGCTCACTTGCCTTTATTCTCCCTCTATCTTCTCTCTTTCTCCAACCTCACTGCTCTTCACTCACCCTCCCTCACCCTTGTTCCCTGGCGTCCTGGCGCTTTCAGTAGCGGTCGCTCCCCAAGCTCTCTGCTGCATTCCTGCCATCGTTTGAGCTCCTTGCTGCACTCGTGGTATCGTTCAGCTGCGCTCTGTGCCCTCATTAGAGAAGTGCTCTTCTGCTTATAAGCGTGATATACAGAGATAAGATTTGCCTAATTGCACCTTTATTTTTACCTTCAATCGCTCACTGTGTTTGTTGACCTGACTCTCGAGTGTTGCTTTGCATTGTGATAGCGCTTTATTGTTTGAGCGTATAAGCTGCTTTATTCTGGCTTTGTGCCCCAGCCTCTCGCCAGTTTCGTTTCTGTTGCTCCGGCCATTTTGTTGTTGTTGTGACCCAGAGTCCGTCCCCTTCACCTCGCACCCGCCTCCCAGCTGATCCTCCCTCCCACTGATCGCCTAGCCTGGCTCCCGACCTCGGCAGCGATGTGACCGTCCTGGCGCTTTCAGTAGCGGTCGCTCCCCAAGCTCTCTGCTGCATTCCTGCCATCGTTTGAGCTCCTTGCTGCACTCGTGGTATCGTTCAGCTGCGCTCTGTGCCCTCATTAGAGAAGTGCTCTTCTGCTTATAAGCGTGATATACAGAGATTAGATTTGCCTAATTGCTCCTTTATTTTTACCTTCAATCGCTCACTCTGTTTGTTGACCTGACTCTCGAGTGTTGCTTTGCATTGTGATAGCGCTTTATTGTTTGAGCGTATAAGCTGCTTTATTCTGGCTTTGTGCCCCAGCCTCTCGCCAGTTTCGTTTCTGTTGCTCCGGCCATTTTGTTGTTGTTGTGACCCAGAGTCCGTCCCCTTCACCTCGCACCCGCCTCCCAGCTGATCCTCCCTCGCCCCTCCCCCCTCCACTACCATATATGACAGATGCCTTTACGTGCAGCGTTCACGCGCAGCGATCGCGCCCCATGCGCGCCGAAGGTGCGCCAAAGGTAAGCCCGTCTACGCCCGTCCGCGCCTGGACCGTGCCCCGCGCCAGACCCCTCGCAACCCGCACTCCTCCCGCATAACGTTTGACGCCGCCACCCTCCTAGCCCTTAACCCCGGACGCACACCACAATGCTACGAGGCTACCCCAGGACGCACCCACGGTCCCTTCGCCTGCCACTCCTGCAAGTTCGCCTGCATCAAAAGCCACACCAAATCCACGACCTCCATACACAGCTTCGACTCCAACCACCTGAAATGCATCCTGCTAAACACCCGCTCGATCCACAAACACGCCACAGAACTCTGGGACCTACTCGACACTGCGTCACCAGACATCGCCTTCCTCACAGAAACCTGGATGAACGCATCATCAACACCCGACATCCCCATAGCCATCCCGGACGCTTACAAGATCATCCGAAAAGACCGTACCAACCAAACAGGAGGCGGCATCGCCATTGTTCATAAGAACACCATCAGAATCACGGCCAGCTTCGACGACCACTTTGCAACCGCCGAACACCTTCACTTCCAGAACCACACAGACCCCAGGTCCACTCTTAGAGGCACCCTCATCTACAGACCACCAGGAACTCGTAAACAATTCAGCGAAGACATCACTGACTTCATCAGCCCACATGCCCTCCCCTCCGAGAACTACATTCTACTGGGAGACTTCAACTTCCACCTAGAAAAGAAAAACGACTGCAACACCACCACCCTTCTGGACAACCTAGCCAATCTCGGACTCAAACAACTTGTTGACACCCCCACCCACTTAGCCGGACACACGCTCGACCCTATCTTCACCTCCAGCAAACACATCTCCTTCAATCACACCACAGCTCTCCATTGGACGGACCACAGCTGTGTTCACTTCAGCTACAAAACTACCATGGCTCACAACCCCCCACAACCCATTCCTCGAAGAAACTGGAACAAAATCACCACCGACCAACTCCTCACATCGCTCAACCAAAACCCTCCAACCCTCACATCGGACCCAAACGAAGCTGCCACCAAACTCAAACAATGGATCACTCTCAGCGCTGACGAACTAGCACCCCTAAAATACCACCAGATCAAACAAGGTAGCAAAAATGCCCCCTAGTTCAACGATGACTTCAAGAACTCCAAGAAACTATGCCGTACTCTCGAAAAACATGGAGAAAAAAGCCAACAAATGACAACCTGACCACCTTCAAGGCAGCCACCCGCAAACACCACCAATTGATCCGATCCACCAAGAAATCAGCATTCAAGGATCGACTCGACAACAACGCCCACAACAGCAAGGAACTATTCAACATCGTGAAAGAATTCACCAACCCCACCGCAGCCTCAAACGACATCACTCCCTCCCAAGACCTCTGCGACTCGCTATCCTCTTTCTTCTGCAACAAAATCGCCGATATACATAACAGCTTTAAGAACATCTCGAAAGAACAGCCCACCCCACCCATTTCCAATCCCGAACCGCTCTCTAACAACCTCAGCGCCTGGAACCCAATCACCACTGAAGACACCATCCGCCTAATGAACTCCATCCATTCAGGTTCACCAACCGACCCCTGTCCCCACCACATCTTCAACAAAGCAGACTCCATCATCGCACCCCATCTCCGCGATGTCATCAACTGCTCCTTCTACTCCGCTACCTTCCCTGAAAGCTGGAAACACACCAAACTCAGTGCACTCCTGAAGAAACCCACAGCAGACCCCTCTGAACTTAAGAACTACCGCCCCATTTCCCTCCTCCCTTTCCCGGCCAAAGTCATTGAGAAAGCCGTTAATAGCCAGCTCGCTGCCTTCCTTGAATCCAACAACCTCCTCGACCCCTCACAGTCCGGCTTTCGAGCCAAACACAGCACCGAAACCGCCCTCATCACAGCGACAAATGACATCCGAACGCTCCTAGACAACGGAGAAACAGTTGCCCTCATCCTACTCGACCTCTCCGCCGCCTTCGACACAGTCTGCCATAGCACCCTCATACAACGCCTCAGCAATGTTGGAATACAAGGAAAAGCCTTGGACTGGATCATCTCCTTCCTCGCCGGAAGAACCCAGAGAGTCCGACTCCCCCCATTCAAATCTGAGGCCACCGAAGTCATCTGCGGAGTCCCACAAGGATCATCACTCAGTCCCACCCTCTTCAACGTTTACATGAGTCCCCTCGCATCCATCACGCGACAACACAACCTCAACATATTCTCCTACGCAGACGACACCCAGCTGATCCTTTCCCTCACCAAAGACCCTAACACCGCCAAAACCAATCTTCATGAAGGCATGAAAGAAGTAGCCGAATGGATGAAAAACAGCCGCCTAAAACTTAACTCAAACAAAACGGAAGTTCTCATCCTAGGATCTTCACCCTCTGCCTGGGACGACTCTTGGTGGCCATCGGCCCTGGGTACAGCACCCATACCCACAGACCACGCACGCAACCTGGGCTTCATCCTTGACTCCTCCCTCTCTATGAC
The DNA here is from genome assembly GCF_964261635.1 of Lissotriton helveticus. Taxonomy (NCBI): domain Eukaryota; kingdom Metazoa; phylum Chordata; class Amphibia; order Caudata; family Salamandridae; genus Lissotriton; species Lissotriton helveticus. The sequence goes on along the minus strand of NC_136057.1, from coordinate 1,228,439,578 downwards.
CAGACAAGTTATCGCCGTCTCATCCTCTTGCTTCAACGTACTCCGTATGCTCAAAAAAATCTTCCGCTGGATCCCCACCGAAACAAGAAAGACGGTCACCCACGCACTGGTCACTAGCCGACTAGACTATGGAAACACCCTCTACGCCGTAACCACAGCCAAATTAAAAAAAAAACACTAACGCATCCAAAACGCATCTGCTAGACTCATTTTGGACATCCCCCGCCAAGCTCACATTACCGGCCACCTGAAAGACCTCCACTGGCTTCCCGTCAACAAGAGAATAACGTTCCGTCTCCTCACCCACGCTCACAAGGCCCTCTACAAACTAGGACCCGAATGCCTCACCACACGACTGTCCTTCTACACACCCACCTGCCAACTAAGATCCTCCAACCAAGCGCTTGCCGCAGTTCCGCGCATCCACAGATCCACCATGGGAGGAAGATCTTTCTCCTACCTGGTGGCCAAGACCTAGAACTCTCTCCCCACTCACCTCCGCCTCACACAGAACCACATTTCCTTCAGAAAGGAACTTAAAACCTGGCTATTCGATAAATAATTCACCCCCTCCCACAAGCGCCTTGAGACCCTATGGGTGAGTAGTGCGCTATACAAATGTCGAACTTGAACTTGAACTTGAACTTTACTCCGGTTCCCTCAGTTATCCTCATTCATCATCCTTAACTCCCCTTCCTCTTTCTCTCCTCAAGCACTCACCTTTTCCCAGTCCCTTTGCTTCACTTCTCTTCCCCTGCTTCCCTTCCTTTGCTCCCTCAGTCATCCTCCTTCCCTCACTCATCTAACTCCCCTTTACTCACTCTTTTTCTCACTCACTCTATTCTCTCATATTCTCACTTGTCTTCCCTCACTGCCTCTTTGTTACCCTCACTCCCATTGTCCCCTCACTGTCTTACCACCCTACATTCACCCTCACTCACCTTCCATCCCTCAATGTCATGAATCCACCATGACTCACTCCTGCTTCCCTGTCACTCACTCCCCTTTCTTTACTCCCTTTCTTTCTTTAGTTTTCCTATTGCACATTCCTTTAGTATCTTACTCACTTTCACTTTATTTCGCTCTCCTTCTCTTGTTCTCTGTCACTGAATGTATCCATGTCATTATCCTCTTAGTAATTTGCTCTCCCTCTCTTTCTTTTTCACTCTCTCTGACCTTCACCATTCATTTGTTTTCCTTTCTGAGTCCTTCACTCCTACTTTATCTCTTACTACCCTTTTATGACTTTTAATCTCCTGCTTTCTCTCTTGTATGTGAAATATATAGTATAAATATTATAACTTACTTTTTTTTCTCTTTCACAGATATTACATTTACTGAAAATATGTAATTAAGTTTACATTACTTATAAGGTAAGTTGGACATACAAAATGTAGTTTCTCAACACTCTTTTCCTTAACCTCACTACTCTTCTCTCACCCACCCACACCCCTGTTCCCTTACTGCGCTTCCCTCACTTATTCTCAATCCCCATGTTTACTCCCCTTTTCCTCACTACCCTCCCACACTCACCTTCTTTCAGACCTTCTCCTTCATTTCCCTTCCTTTATCTTCCCTTCCTTCGCTCCTTCACTCTTTTCCCTTCCCTTCCTCTCCTTACTCCACTTCACTAACTCCTTCTCTTACTCCCTCTGTCCTCTTACTTCTACACTCCCCTTCCCTCATTCTCTCTCTGTTAGCGTCATTCTCTCCGTTCTCTTAATTTCTCACTCCTCTTCTGTCACGCTCACTCCCTATAACTCAGCCACACTCCCACACTCACTTTCTTTCAGATCTCCTGTTTCACTCCCCTTCCTCTCTCTTCCCTTCCTTCGCTCCTTCACTCTTTTCCCTTCCGTTACTCCCCTTAGTCAACTTCACTAACTCCTTCTCTCACTCCCTCTGTCGTCTTACTGCCTCACGCCCCTTCCCTCACTCTCTCTCTCATACCCCCATTCTCTCTGTCCTCTTAATCTCTCACTCCTCTTCTGTCACGCTCACCCCCTATAACTCAGCCACACTCCCTCACTTATCTTTCTTTGCTCCCTTACTCAGTCCCTTATTGTCACTCTTTCCTTCAGTACCTCTATCCCCTCACTTCCTCACTCCCTTTGTCTTACCCTGACTCACTTTTATCCACCCTCTTTCATCTCTCTTTACTCATGCTCTCTGCCATTCTTTCACTCCCATTCTCTTAGTCTGGTTCCCTCACTACCCCTCATTCCCTATCTTTCTCTCCCTTTCCCTTTACTTTCATCCCCCACTCACTTTCTCTCAGTACCTATGCTTCAGTCCTCTTCCCCTCTATTCCCTTCCTTCGCTCACTCACTCATTCCCCTTACCTCACTCACCTTACTCCACTTCACTCACTCTTTCTCTCACTACCTCTGTCCTGTCACATCCTCATTCTCCTTCATTCAGTACCTCTCTTAGCTTCATTACCTCCATCCCCTCACTCTCTCACTCCTCTTCCGTCACGCTTACTCCCTATAACTCACCCACACTCCCTCACTTACCTTCCTTTGTTCTCTAACTCAGTCCCTTTCTGTCTCTCTTTCTTTCACTACCTCTATGTCCTCACTCCTTCACTCCCCTTGTCTCATGCTCACTTGCCTTTATCCTCCCTCTATCTTCCCTCTTTCCTCAACCTCACTGCTCTTCACTCACCCTCCCTCACCCTTGTTCCCTAACTCCGGTTCCCTCAGTTATCCTCATTCATCATCCTTAACTCCCCTTCCTCTTTCTCTCCTTAAGCACTCACCTTTTCCCAGTCCCTTTGCTTCACTTCTCTTCCTCTTCTTTCCTTCCTTTGCTCCCTCAGTCATTCCCCTTCCCTCACTCACCTAATTCCCCTTTACTCACTCTTTTTCTCACTCCCTCTATTCTCTCATATTCTCACTTGTCTTCCCTCACTCCCTCTCTGTTACCCTCACTCCCATTGTCCCCTCACTGTCTTACGACCCTACATTCACCCTCACTCACCTTCCATCCCTCAATGTCATGAATCCACCATCACTCACTCATGCTTCCCTGTCACTCACTCCCCTTTCTTTACTCCCCTTTCTTTCTTTAGTTTTCCTAATGCACATTCCTTTGGTATCTTACTCACTTTCATTTCATTTCTCTCTCCTTCTCTTGTTCTTTGTCACTGAATGTATCCATGTCATTATCCTCATAGTAATTTGCTCTCCCTCTATTTCTTTTTCACTCTCTCTGACCTTCACCATTCCTTTGTTTTCCTTTCTGAGTCTTTCACTCCTACTTTATCTCTTACTACCCTTTTATGACTTTTAATCTCCTGCTTTCTCTCGTCTATTGTGAAATATATAGTATAAATATTATAACTTACTTTTTGTTCTCTTTCAAAGATATAAAATTTACTGAAAATATGTAATTAAGTTTGCATTACTTATAAGGTAAGTTGGACATACAAAATTTAGTTTCTCAACATTCTTTTCCTTAACCTCACTACTTTTCTCTCACCCACACCCCCGTTCCCTTACTGCGCTTCCCTCACTTATTCTCAATCCCCATGTTTACTCCCCTTTTCCTCACTCCCCTCCCACACTCACCTTCTTTCAGACCTTCTCCTTCATTTCTCTTCCTTTCTCTTTCTTTCCTTCGCTCTTTTCCCTTCCCTTACTCTCCTTACTCCACTTCACTAACTCCTTCTCTTACTCCCTTTGTCCTCTTACTTCTACACTCCCCTTCCCTCATTCTCTCACTGTTAGACTCATTCTCTCCGTCCTCTTAGTCTCTCACTCCTCTTCTGTCACGCTCACTCCCTATAACTCAGCCACACTCCCACACTCACTTTCTTTCAGCTCTCCTATTTTACTTCCCTTCCTTTCTCTTCCCTTCCTTCGCTCCTTCACTCTTTTCCCTTCCCTTACTCTCCTTACTCCACTTCACTAACTCCTTCTCTTACTCCCTTTGTCCTCTTACTTCTACACTCCCCTTCCCTCATTCTCTCTCTGTTAGACTCATTCTCTCCGTCCTCTTAGTCTCTCACTCCTCTTCTGTCACGCTCACTCCCTAAACTCAGACTCACTCCCTCACTCACTTTCTTTCAGATCTCCTGTTTTACTTCCCTTCCTCTCTCTTCCCTTTCTTCGCTCCTTCACTCTTTCCCCTTCCCTTACTCTCCTTACTCCACTTCACTAACTCCTTCTCTTACTCCCTCTGTCCTCTTACTTCTACACTCCCCTTCCCTCATTCTCTCTCTGTTAGCCTCATTCTCTCTGTCCTCTTAGTCTCTCACTCCTCTTCTGTCACGCTCACTCCCTATAACTCAGCCACACTCCCACACTCACTTTCTTTCAGCTCTCCTATTTTACTTCCCTTCCTTTCTCTTCCCTTCCTTCGCTCCTTCACTCTTTTCCCTTCTGTTACTCTCCTTACTCCACTTCACTAACTCCTTCTCATACTCCCTTTGTCCTCTTACTTCTACACTCCCCTTCCCTCATTCTCTCTCTGTTAGCCTCATTCTCTCCGTCCTCTTAGTTTCTCACTCCTCTTCTGTCACGCTCACTCCCTATAACTCAGCCACACTCCCACACTCACTTTCTTTCAGCTCTCCTGTTTTACTCCCCTTCCTGTCTCTTCCCTTCCTTCGCTCCTTCACTCTTGTCCCTTCTGTTACGCTCCTTACTCCACTTCAGTAACTCCTTCTCTCAATCCCTCTGTCCTCTTACTTACTCACTTCCCTTCCCTCACTCTCTCTCTGTTACCCCCATTCTCTCCGTCCTCTTAGTCTCTCACTCCTCTTCGGTTACGCTGACTCCCTATAACTCAGCCTCACTCCCTCACGTATCTTTCTTTGCTCCCTCACTCAGTCCTCTTCTCTCACTCTTTCCTTCACTTCCTCTGTCTCCTCACTCCCTCACTCCCCTTGTCTCATGCTCACTTGCCTTTATCCACTCTCTATCACCACTCTTTCCTCAACCTCAGTGCTCTTCTCTTACCCTTCGTCACCCCGTTCCCTTACTCCGCTTTCCTCACTTATCCTCATTCCCCATCTTCACTCCCCTTCCCCTCACTCACCTCCCACACTCACCTTCTTTCAATCCCCCTACTTCACTTTCCTTCCCCTCTTGTCCCTTTCTTTGCTCTCTCACTCATTTTCCTTTCCTCTCTCACTGCACTCCACTTCACCCACTCCTTTTGAATTTGTAAAGAATATAGCTCTTTTTGGAGAAATGGAGGTAGTTCTAAAAAGAACAGTTTTTTTCTTCTTTTTTAGTTTTTAATTTTTTTTTGCTTTTTCCGAACGTTTTAAATATTTATTTTTTTTCAGAACAAAAACAAAACTAGGGAATGCCAAACTGCTCAACAGGAGCAAAAAAAGGGGAAAAATTAGGGCTGAGGAGGGCAGCGATGTTCATCCCTTTTTCATACAATTAGCAGAATACTCTGTTCTCCGTAACAAAGCAGTTCGTCACACTGCTTACACTTAATTGTAATGTCCGTAAAAACAGGTTGAATATTTGGAATTAACTCAACTGGTCTTCCTCTCACGGATGTTGTTGGTCCTCCGGTGGAAGTTGAGGCGCCATCCCTCGGGGGATTACGTGCCAGGTCCCTGCCACTCTCCCGGGCATAGTTCTGAGGGTGCCTTCTTTGCACATGCCTTATCATCGTGGAGTTTCCAAAACTATATTTTCTTCTGGGGTCACCCCGTGAAAGAACAGTATGGCACATTTTGCACTCCACCTTTGGAGCATTTACCTTTTTCTCTCCTGGTGGAATGGTAAAAAATTTCCAAATGAAGTGCTCCTTCACTTTTGGCTGAGGAGGGTCCTCTTGAAGAAACTCATCAGAGTCCTCACTGCTGCTTGGTGGTCTTGCAGCCATTCTTTCTAAAGAATTGAAGAGCAGAAGGGAATAGGTCTTGCTCTCTCCAAAGTGAAAGAGGTAGTGAAGGAAATGGGTGGGGTTTTCATTAGTTGTAAAAAAAACTGTTAACAACCAATGAAAAGTGTTATTTTAAGGTCACATGACTTGACGCGCTTACGCTGCGCGCACTGGAGTGCTTCCGGGGGCGCTTACGGGGCACGAACGTAGGCGCTTCCGGGGGCGCTTATGCGGCGCGCCTGAATGACGTTTTGCTAGCTTTTCAGAAATGCGTTTAAAGTTAAAATACGGGTATTTAAAATCAAAAATACTACTTTTCTAAGTATGCCACTGAATATCTTGCATTATTTTTTACTTTAAATACATACTTTTTTTTTCCGCACGCGGGAATAGCGCTCTCACTGCGCTCACGGGTGAGCTTACCGGTGCCCGCACCCTGAGCGCTCCGAGACAAAATGAGAAAAAAAACACATGAAAAATACATTAAAAAATTTATTTTAGAAAAAAATAATAATAATTAATAGTTATAAAAAACAGCTGCTAAAAAAACTTAATAATTCACTTTAAAAATCATAGGTTACAAACTCGATATAGCAAGGAATTAGCTTTTAAAAAACCATTGAAATTCACTGAAAACCATAGGTTTCACAATCGTTATAGTTAGGAATTAGCATTTAAAAAACCTTTGAAATTCACTAAAAAAAACATAGGTTTCACACCAGTTATAGTTAGCTGTACATTTTACTCATACAAAACCATTGAAATTCCCACGTTATAGTTAGTTGGACTCACTATAACTCGCGCGCCCACAATCCACTGCTGATGATGTCACATATTACATCATTCACGACATGGTCAGTGACATCATTGATGACATCACTGATGACATCACTGATGTCATCACTGATGACATCTCAAATGACATCACTGATGTCATTTGAGATGTCATCAGTGATGTCACTGACCATGTCATGAATGATGTAATATGTGACATCATCAGCAGTGGATTGCGGGTGCGCGAAATATAGTTAGTACAACTAACTATATAGGAGCAATTTCAATGGTTTTGTATGAGTGAAATGTACAGCTAACTATAACACCCCTAAAACTTATAGTTTTTTGAGTGAATTTCAAAGGTTTTTTTAATGCTAATTCCTAACTATATAAGGCCTGAAACCTATGAGTTTTTTCAGTGAATTTCAAAGGTTTTTTAAATGCTAATTCCTAACTGTATAAGGCCTGAAACCTATGGTTTTGTCAGTGAATTTGCACGTTTTTTTAAATGCTAATTCCTAACTATATAAGGCCCGAAACCTATGGTTTTTTTAAGTGAATTTGCAAGGTTTTTTAAATGCTAATCCCTTACTATATAAGGCCTGAAACCTATGTTTTTTTCAGTGAATATATATATATATACGAGGGCAATCTTGGAAAAACAAGAAAAAGACCTACAGACGTTAAGATTAAACAATAACTTAACGGTAGTAAATTTGACACAAAAAACACTGACTGAAGCAGAACAAAAACTTTTGAGCTTGGGGTTAAGCTTCTGCCCCAATAACAAGACTGAATATACCCAAACAAGAATTGACTTGCATGGCTTTGTGAGGAAGCTTAAACTTCATAAGTACCATAAAATTAGATCAGCAACAAAAGGCCCAAAACTAACATTGAAAAGGATGACAGCTACCGATTTACTATCATGCGATGACCTAAGAAGTGTGTAAAATCTTGAAGATCTAAGACTAGAGAAAGAGACACAAGACTCACAAGACTTAACCATGGTTGAAAAAGCGAGAAGGAACAATATTGAACAAGAAAGGGAAGAAAGTACCTTTAAACCAGCCTCCACATTCTGTCCATCAATGCCGTGGGATGCTATTGATGCATTCTCAGAAACTGTGTTGAAAGATCTGGTGGCCATGAGAAGAAATCAGAGAACCTCGAAATGGGATGATAACATCTCACCACAAGAAAGAAATGCACTGAAAACTTTAAAGGACGACGAGGAAACCATCATTAAACCCTCAGATAAGGGCGGAAATGTCGTACTTTTAACAAGAGAATACTATTGCAAAGAGGCCTTAAGACAGTTATTGGACACTCAGTACTACCAAAAGACAAATATTGAAAAATATAATGAAAGTGTACGACAATATGATGAACTGGTGAGCAAATGGTACAAAAGATCAATGCTCGGGAGTGAAGAAAATATCTTTTTACGGAGCAACAACCCGACAATACCCACATTCTACCATCTTCCCAAACTGCATAAAAGTGCCACAGAACCACCAGGGAGGCCGATCGTGTCATCGATCAATGGACTAACCGAAAATATGTCCAAATTTATTGACAGTTTCTTATTTCACCTGGTGATCCAATTGAAATCCCATGTGAGAGACACTAAAGATTTTTTATCTAAAATAGCGGATTTGGTTTGGGATCCAACATATGTACTGATGGTATTGGATATAACCAGTTTATATACCAATATTAAGCACGAACTGGGGGTAACTGCAATCGAACATTTTCTCAACAAAAGACCGGCAAGATTTGCACTACACAATGGTATGCTATTTGAGTTCGTTGAATTCTGCTTGACAAATAACATCTTCCTGTTCGATGACCAACTGTATATACAGGTGTCTGGGACGGCGATGGGCACCTGCTTTGCTCCCAGCTACGCGAACTTGTTCGTGGGCTGGTGGGAGAAGCGGGTGCCCATGGCACTCGAGACAAATGGACAGGAAATAGGTAGGGTAGTGAGGTGGTACCGGTATATTGATGACCTCTTCATCGTGTGGCAGGGGACAATGGAGACGGCTCAGAGATATACCGAGGTCTTGAATAACAACACCTGCAACTTGCACTTCTCGGGGACAGTTAGTCCAGTGGCAGTGGACTATCTGGACCTGAGGGTGTTTGTTGACCATGGCAAGCTACACACCTCACTATACCGAAAGCCTACAGCAGGGAACTCCATTTTAAGAGCAGATAGCAATCATCCCGTAAAACTCATACAGAGTATCCCCTATGGGGAACTACTCAGACTGAAGAGGAACAGTAGTAGGGATGAGGACTTTGAAGACACAGCAAAAAATTGCATTGAAAGATTCACCCTGAGAGGATATGAAACTCACTCCCTAACTAAAGCACTGGCAAAAGTAAGGAAGATACCAAGGGCTGGCCTATTACAAACCAAAACCAAGAACAGGGAATCAGATACGGGTGGGAAATTTTGAATGATTACAGCTTATTCCACTGAATCACATAATCTGAGAAGAATATTTACAAAAAATTGGCACATTCTTCTAACTGACCCTGTGATTAAGAAAGACATACCCCCGAAGCCACAAATAACTTACCGTAAAGCCAGATCACTCAGAGAAACTCTGGTAAGAAGCCATCTTGAGAAAAAGAAACCTAAGAAAAATACTTTGTCTGAAATGAAAGGTTTCTTTCCCTGCGGAAAATGTAAAGCCTGCGCAGGGAGCAAAAGAACACTTTCATACTGGGTTGCGGGGGCAGAGATGGCAAAGCCCATAAAGAAATTCCTAACGTGCAGTACACCTTTTGCCGTATATTGTCTTGTCTGCCCATGCGGTTTAAGATATGTGGGCAGCACAATTCATCCACTTAAAATCAGGATACTGGAGCATCAAAGAGCGATCGACAGGGTAGACCCCTCCTACCCAGTCGCAAGACATTTTGATGAAACACATAACAGAGACAGGAACAAATTACAATATTTTGGACTTGACACTATTCCAGCAAGTGTGAGAGGGGGAGACAGGTTAAAACAACTAAGGCGCCTGGAGTCCAGATACATAAAAGATTTGATGACCAAGACACCATTAGGGCTTAACAGTGGAGAAGAACTAGCTGTACATCTAGGGAAATAGACAGCTAAGATAGTCACACACGATCTATGACAGATAGCATGCTCGGCGATGACTGATAACCCTTGATGTTTACAGCTATAAATATGGATATTAGAAGATAAAACCGCTGGGACTAAGATGATTACGCATCAAACTTTGAATTTTGAACTCTGTAATTTTAGTAATTTTGGTAATTTTGGTAATTATTGTATACCTTTTCCGTGTATTTTTCCCTATGACTTGGGTTACTTTGGTCTTGACCGTGATGGTCTACTCACACACACACAGAAAATAAGAGAAAAAATGCGTGGAAATGAGACCACAGTCTGAAGTACATTTGTGTAACTGCAACTGAGATTCTAACTGCGATAGTTCATGAACTAATGAATTCTTTTGTTATTTAAGATAACATAATGGTCTTTATGAATGAATTGAAATTGAGATTCTTTTTGTCGGGATGGAATTTAGGGACATAGGCCAGTATAGGGCCTAACAGCTAGAACCATAATCCCAGAGTAGTTGCCGATATGCCATATTTAACCTCTGTGGTTACATGCCGATTCACGGCAAAATTTCTGAATAATGTATAGACATTAGACATATAAATGTTACAAAATGTTATAATAATGTGGAAAATATTTCAAGGCATGGCTAGAACTGGGATTACAGGTCGATCCACGGCAATACACACTGGTACAATCTTGCAAAGTTCATTGAGAATGTTAACCACGCAAACACTATTATATCTATGAGTTGGTTTCCATTTGCCCGTTCAAAGATGGCATGTCTGCTTGCAAGTAAACTGTAGTCCCTCCTCTATTTAGAGTACCGACCAAATCATGTGACATCCCCCTTATTTACAATGTTATTGTGCGCGCGATAATCGACACTGACGAAGGCTTGCAGCCGAAACGCATTTGTCGACTCTGTTTAAATAAACAGGAGAGTGATCATCAACTTGCCTACGAGTGCTGTTTTCCGGACAGTAATTTTGAGGATTACGAGCCATATATATATATATATATATACACAGCAAGTCCCCCGTTCTGGAGGCTGAACCTACGGAGTGGCCTCACACCTGGGCACGGAGCAACCCAGACTTTTCACCACGAAAACACCACAAATTGAGGCCCAATACTGCTGGCAGGCTTTTATTCAAGTTTTAAAAGCAGCACCGATTCCTTTCACCAACGTGTCGGCGCTCTGCCTTGATCACGGTAAGGAATCTAATGAAAGCAGGTGTGCTGGGGCGCGCTTTTTCTTTTTTTTTTTTTTAAAACAGAGTACATCACGTGACTGTTGATATTTTCCTACAAGTCCCATAGTGCGCTGTGAAAAGTATTAACCTTCCTGCTAGAAGTCCTCCGGTTTTCTTTATCCAGATGGCATTTGTTCTCAAAAACACAGGCACAATTAATAATTTTGGGCAATCCTGGAACAGTCAGGTGAAATTAGGACAAAGTGAAATACTTCTTCCTTTTAATTGGTAACTTGAGCTCGAGTCCGTCTTGCAGCACGATCATTGCAGGAGGTCACCCTGCATAGAATCTCTTCCTCGCGCTTGCTTTTCACTCAGTGGCATTTCCTCTGTAGGTTTGCAGCGCGAGTGGGTCCAGCTCCTCAGTTTAGATACACAGCAAGTCCCCCGTTCTGGAGCCTGACCCTACGGAGTGGCCTCACACCTGGGCACGGAGCAGCCCAGACTTTTCACCACGAAAACACCACAAATTGAGGCCCAATACTGCTGACAGGCTTTTATTCAAGTTTTAAAAGCAGCACCGATTCCTTTCACCAACGTTTCGGCGCTCTGCCTTGATTACGGTAAGGAATCTAATGAAAGCAGGTGTGCTGGGGCGCGCTTTTTCTTTTTTTTTTTTAAAACAGAGTACATCACGTGACTGTTGATATTTTCCTACAAGTCCCATAGTGCGCTGTGAAAAGTATTAACCTTCCTGCTAGAAGTCCTCCGGTTTTCTTTATCCAGATGGCATTTGTTCTCAAAAACACAGGCACAATTAATAATTTTGGCAATCCTGGAAAAGTCAGGTGAAATTAGGACAAAGTGAAATACTTCTTCCTTTTAATTGGTAACTTGAGCTCGAGTCCGTCTTGCAGCACGATCATTGCAGGAGGTCACCCAGCATAGAATCTCTTCCTTGCGCTTGCTTTTCACTCAGTGGCATTTCCTCTGTAGGTTTGCAGCGTGAGTGGGTCTAGCTCCTCAGTTTATATACACAGCAAGTCCCCCGTTCTGGAGCCTCACCCTACGGAGTGGCCTCACACCTGGGCATGGAGCAGCCCAGACTTTTCACCAGGAAAACACCACAAATTGAGACCCAATACTGCTGACAGGCTTTTATTCAAGTTTTAAAAGCAGCACTGATTCCTTTCACCAACGTTTCGGCGCTCTGCCTTGATCACGGTAAGGAATCTAATGAAAGCAGGTGTGCTGGAGCGCGATTTTTAAAAAAAAATGTATTTATGTATTTTTTTTCTAATATATATATTCACTGAAAAAACCATAGGTTTCACACCAGTTATAGTTAGCTGGACATTTTACTCATACAAAACCATTGAAATTCCCACGTTATAGTTAGTTGGACTCACTATAACTCACGCGCCCGCAATCCACTGCTGCTGATGTCACATATTACATCATTCATGACATGGTCAGTGACATCACTGATGACATCACTGATGACATCTCAAATGACATCACTGATGACATCACTGATTACATCATCCAGTAAATGTGTGTTCCTGTAAATTTAAAATTAAAAATGTGTTTAACATATTGTAGAATGAGTGTATGTATGAGTGTTTGGATAATGGATTTAGTAGGTGCGTGACTGGCTGTATGAGTGGGAGATTAAATGTGTCTTACTGAATGCATGGGTTAGTGACTAAAGTGTTAGAATGTGTGCATCATTATGTCTGTTGTGTAACCTGCTGCATGTATTGATTATTAGCTATATGACTGGCTATATGGGTTAATGATTGATAACCAAAGTATTTGTATGTGAGGGTGAGTGTGAGTGGAGGTGGCTGGGAGGTGTGTGACTCTGTGGATAGATGTGTGAGCAGTTGATTCACTTGGTGTATGGGTTCAAGAGTGCATGAGGAAACAGTTGTATAGGTTTTTACTGTGTGCATGGGTGTGCTGGTGACTGAATGGATATCTCAGTGCTACATGTCCAAGTAAGTACATATGTAAAACACAGTGCATGTGAGAGTTGTCATATATAAATGACTATATATAACAGCCTGTTATTGCATAAGTGACTGTATCTATCAATATGTACTTGTATCAGTGATTGTAAAAGACAGTAAGTATGTGTTAGTCTATGTTTAAATAAGCAAGGTTTTGTGTGTATACCTGTATAGTTGTGGAAATGGGAGTGTGATTGATTCTTTACTTGACTGACTAGGTGTGTGAGTAACTCCATGGATGAGTGGCAGTCTGTGAGTGTCTGTATAGGTGTATGAGTGCATATGCTAGTATTGTATTGATGAGTGACTGTATGTATGAAAGATTGTATGGGTGAATGAGTGGATGTGTGTGTAGACCTAGAAATCAGTGAGTGCGTATGTGGTGAGTGGTTTTACTGTGTCAATGGTTTCAGGAACGGTAGTTTGTATTTAACACTAGGTGTATCATAGGTTAGATTAGAGTGTACATTAGTGTGAGGAGGCGTATTGTATTATCACATGGATGATGCAATCAGTGATATCATCAGTGATGTCATTTGAGATGTCATCAGTGATGTCACTGACCATGTCATGAATGATGTAATATGTGACATCATCAGCAGTGGATTGCGGGTGTGCGAGTTATAGTGAGTCCAACTAACTATAACGTGGGAATTTCAATGGTTTTGTATGAGTAAAATGTCCAGCTAACTATAACTGGTGTGAAACCTATGGTTTTTTCAGTGAATTTCAAAGGTTTTTTAAATGCTAATTCCTAACTATAACGAGTGTTAAACCTATGGTTTTTTCAGTGAAGTTCAAAGGGTTTTAAAAAGCTAATTCCTAACTATAACGATTGTGAAACCTATGGTTTTTTCAGTGAATTTCAAAGGTTTTTCAAAAACTAATTCCTTTATATATCGTGTTTGTAACCTACGATTTTTAAACTTTTTTTTATTAGCAGTTTTTTATAACTATTAAATATTATTATTATTATTATTTTTTTTTCAATATATTTTTCATGTTTTTTTTATCATTTTGTCTCGGAGCGCTCAGGGTGCGCGCACCGGTAAGCTTACCCGTATCATTTTGACTTGGAGCGCTCAGGGTGCGCGCACCGGTAAGCTCTCCCGAGAGCGCAGCGAGAGGGCTATTTCTGCGTATGTAAAAAAATATGTCTGAAAACTAAATGATAATGCAAGACATTCAGTACCATACTTATAAAAGTAGTATTTCTGATTTTCCGAATGAAAATGATTTTGCATTTCCGTAAAGCTACCAAAACGTCATTCAGGCGCGCCGCGCAAGCGCCCCCGGAAGCGCCTACGTTCGCGCCACGTAAGCGCCCCGGGGAGCGCTCCGGTGCGCGCAGTGTAAGCGCGTCAAGTCATGTGACCTTAAAATAACTCTTTTCATTGGTTGTTAACAGTTTTTTTACAACTAATGAAAACCCCACCCTTTTCCTTCACTTCTTCTTTCAATTTGGAGACAGCAAGACCTGTTTTTTTCTGTCCTACCACTTTGTGGAAAGAATGGCTGCCAGAGCACCCAGCAGCAGTGAGGAGTCAGATGGTTTCATTGATGAAGAGCCTCCTCAGTCAAGGAACATTTTATTTGGAAGTTTTTTTCAATACCTGAAGGATTAAAAAAGGTGAATGCTCCCAAAGTTGAATGTAAAATCTGCCAAACTGTGCTTTCCCGAGGAGACCCCAGAAGGAAGTGCAGTTTTGAGAATTCAACAATGATTCGCCACGTTCAACGCAGGCATCCTCAGAACTATGCCCGGGAGTGTGTCCGAGACCTGGCACGTAATCCCCCAAGGGATGGTGCCTCTACATCAACAGGAGGAGCCACAACTTCAGGGAGAGGACGTGCTGCGGAATTAGAGATAATTCCGAACATTCAACCTGTTTTTAATGACATTACTATAAAATGCAGGCAATGCGATTAATTGCTCTGCTATGGTGAGCAGAGCATCAACATCATTACACACAGGAGGCAAGAACACCGCTGCCCTCCCGAGCCCTAATGTTTGTCCTTTTTTTCGCTCCTGTTGAGCAGTTTTGCATTCCCTGTTTTTGTTGATAAAAAAACGAAAAAAAAGAAGAAAAAAAAAAGTTCTTTTTAGAACTACCTCCAGTTCTCAAAAAAGAGCTATATTCTTAACAAATTCAAAAGGAGTAACTGAAGTGGAGTGCAGTGAGAGAGGAAAGGAAAATGAGTGAGAAAGCAAAGAAAGGGACGAGAGGGGAAGAAAAGTGAAGTAGGGGGACTGAAAGAAAGTGAGTGTGGGAGGTGAGTGAGGAGAAGGAGAGTGAACATGGGGAATGAGGATAAGTGAAGAAAATGTAGTAACGGAACGGGGGTGTGGAAGGGTAAGAAAAGAGCAGTGATGTTGAGGAAAGAGTGGAGATACAGACTGGATAAAGGCAAGTGAGTGTGAGACAAGGGAAGTAAAGGAGTGAAGAGACAGAGAAAGTGAAAGAAAAAGTGAGTAGAGGACTGATTGAGGGAGGAAAGAAACATAAGTGAGGGAGTGTGGCTGTGTTATAGGGAGTGAGCGTGATAGAAGAGGAGTGACAGACTAAGGGGTCGGAGAGAATGAGGCTAACAGAGAGAGAATGAGGGAAGGGGAGTGTAGAAGTAAGAGGACAGAGGGAGTAAAAGAAGGAGTTAGTGAAGTGGAGTAAGGAGAGTAAGGGAAGAGAAAAGAGTAAAGGAGCAAAAGAAGGAAAGAGACAGGAAGGAAATTAAAGGTTAAGGTCTGAAAGAAGGTGAGTGTGGGAGTATGGCTGAGTTATAGGGAGTGAGCGTGACAGAAGAGGTGTGAGAGACTAAGGGGACGGAGAGAATGAGGCTAACACTTAGAGAATGAGGGAAGGGGGGTGTAGAAGTAAGAGGAGAGAGGGAAGGAGTTAGTGAAGTAGAGTAAGGAGAGTAAGTGAAGGGAAAAGAGTAAAGGAATGAAGTAAGTGAAGAGAGAGGAAGGAAACTAAAGGAGAAAGTCTGAAAGAAGGTGAGTGTAGGAGTGTGGCTGAGTTGTAGGGAGTGAGCATGACAGAAGAGGAGTGACAGACTAAGGAGACGGAGACAATAAGGTTAACAGAGAGAGAATGAGGGAAGGAGAGTGTAGAACTAAGAGGACAGACGGAGTAAGAGAAGGAGTTAGTGAAGTGGAGGAAGCAGAGTAGGGGAAGAGAAAAGAGTTAAGGAGTGAAAGAGGGGAAGAGAGTACTAGAAAAGTAAAGGAGAAGGTTTGAAAGAAGGTGAGTGTGGGAGTATGGCTGAGTTATAAGGAGTGAGCGTGATAGAAGAGGAGTGAGAGACTAAGGGAATGGAGAGAATGAGGCTAACAGAGAGAGAATGAGGGAAGAGGAGTGTAGAAGTAAGAGGACAGAGGTAGTTAAAGAAGGAGTTAGTGTAGTGGACTAATGAGAGTAGTGTAAATGAAAAGAGTAAATGAATGAAGTAAGGGAAGAGAGAGGAAGGAAAGTAAAGAAGAAGGTTAGAAAGAAGGTGAGTGTGGGAGTATGGCTGAGTTAAACGGACTGAGCATGATAGAAGAGGAGTGAGAGATTAAGGGGATGGAGAGAATGAGGCTAACAGAGAGAGAATGAGGGAAGAGGAGTGTAGAACTAAAAGGACAGAGGGAGTAAGGGAAGGAGTTAGTAAAGTGGAATAAGGAGAGTAAGGAAAAGGGAAAAGAGTGAAAGAGCGAAACAAGGGAAAAGAGAGGAAGGAAAGTAAAGGAGAAGGTCTGTAAGAAGGTGAATGTGGGAGTATTGCTGTGTTATAGGGAGTGAGCGTGATAGAAGAGTAGTGAGAGACTAAACTGACGGAGAGAATGAGAGTAACAGAGAGAGAGTGAGGGAAGGGGAGTGTAGAAGTAAGAGGAGAGAGGGAAGGAGTTAGTGAAGTGGAGTAAGGAGAGTAAGGGAAGGGAAAAGAGTAAAGGAATGAAGTAAGAGAAGAGAGAGGAAGGAAAGTAAAGGATAAGGTCTGAAACAAGGTGAGTGTGGGAGTATGGCTGAGTTATAGGTAGTGAGCGTGACAGAAGAGAAGTGAGAGACTAAAGGGAAGGAGAGAATGAGGGTAACAGAGAGAGAATAAGGGAAGGAAAGTGTAGAACTAACAGGACAAAAGGAGTAAGAGAAGGACTTAATAAAGTGGAGTAAGGAGAGTAAGGGAAGGGAAAAGTGTGAAGGAGTGAAAGAAGAGAAGAGATAGGAAGGAAAGTAAAGGAGAAGGTCTGAAAGAAGGTGAGTGTAGGAGTATGGCTGAGTTATAGGCAGTGAGCGTGACAGAAGAGGAGTGAGAGACTAAGGGGACGGAGATTGAGGGAAGGGGAGTGCACAACAAAGAGGACAGAGAAAGAAAGAGAAGGAGTTAATGAAGTGGAGTAAGAAACTGCACATTTTAATTGGTTGTACATTTGAACACTTTGAAAGTCATATAACATTCACCCATCCCCCCAGTGCTCATTCCCCTGTTACCATGGTAACTCCCTCCTCATCCAGCACACTGTTGAAAAGTTCATCATACTATGTTGCAAAAAAATGCAGCAAGGGTGTTTGACCTCTCAATGTACCAGCTAATCATGTGCAATGTTTCTTGAAATGACTTTTCCTCAACCATTGAAATGACTTCTTTAAAAAAATAAAGCATGCACCCTAATTTTCAGTGCTGAATTTTAAGAAAGCACCAATCATTTTTTGTTTTTCAAGTGCACTGAATCTCAACCACTTTTTTACATAACTCCTACTTTCAAACTGCCATTTCATTTCCACAACTCATCTGAATACAAGCACATCTGCCTTCAAGATGCCAAAAGTCTGGTGTGTGGGTCATAGCTTTGTCCACTGGAGTCAAAAATACGCAGCTGACAGAGGTATTTACAACCTTGATTTACTAAATGTGGACATTGTATGGATTGGACAGAGAGGATTAAGATGCCACCAATTGATACCATTGGTAAAATCCGTTATGCATCTTCCACACCCTGACCTTATAATTGTGCACTGTGGTGGAAATGACCTAAGCACTTTGACTGGGGTAGGTCTGGAAATGCTTTTAAAGGACATCTTTGGGCAATTGATGTCACTTTTTCCCAAAACTGCCTTGGTATTTTCTAATATATGCCAAAGGCAATAATGGAACTGGTCCAACCAATTTTGTCCACAGATTGAGAAAGCAAGGACACATGTAAATAAATCTGTTTCTGCTTTCCTCAGAGACTATGGTATGGGTTCCATTTACCACAACAACTTGCGTTACAACATGCAAGGCATCTATAGGAGAGGTGGTGTGCATTTTACAGATGAGGGGAATAGAGTTTTCCTCTTGAATATAAGACTCTGCATTGGTACCTACTTGTAGGTACAAAAAACACCCACATAACACAACAGCTCTTTTCAGAGCTACCCTACTTCTAAGCACTCAAAATAATTTTTTGACTCTATCTTCTTACACTGTTTTTCCCCGTGGTGCGCTCAGGGTGCGCGTACCGGAGAGCGCACCTGGGAAGGCACCCAGCGCTTACCCCGCGAAAATTTCAACAACAAAAAAATGTTTTTTTGCCCTTCAGGGTCCTTCTAGGCCCCCCTCAGAAAACCTAGGGGGTCAGGGGTGTCTACTCTGCCCCCTTTAATTATTTCCCCCTTTCTTTTTCACCTCTTGTGTCTCGATTCTACCGAGACACAAGATGGCGGACTCTCCGGACTGTTTAGAATGTTGACAGACACCCAACAAACAATCAGCTTTCCGCTCGTGCACTCCCGTAGCGCGACCGGTGCGCTCCACGGTACGCATACCGGTGAGCGCTCGGAGCGCGCCTATAGATATATATGTGTTTTTGAAGTTAATTTTAAAAAAAAACACTGGAGAAATTTTCACCAAATATAGCAAAGGCGCATCTGCGTACCAGTCCCTACAATTTTGCCAAGTTTGGCGTAATTCCGTTCAGCGGTTCGGGCTGTAGACTTGTCAGACCGTCCTATGGAAATTAACATGGGGAAAACACGTTTTGGGACCCCCCTTTTTTCTCAGCCCCCACTTCACGAATCCCCCCAAAACTTTCAGGGAAGGAGTGGAGCGGAGCTGGCCAAAATTTTGGAAAATTACATGCAAATTCCTCAACCGGCGCCAGAGTTATTCCCAATAGAATGTTGCGGATTTCCTATGGTAGCTAGGTCCTAACTATAACTACCTACTGGCGACCGCCAGTAGGTAATATATATATATATATATATATATATATATATATATATATATATATGTATATATATATTACCTACTGGCGGTCGCCAGTAGGTATATATAGTTAGGATTTTTTCTCTATGGGTTTTTTGAAAATTCTATGTCTAATAACTTTGGCGTTTGTGGACGGAATTGGCTGAAATTTTCAGGAAAATGGCACATTTTGTTTCTGAGCAGCCCCTGAAAATTTTGGGGGGGTTCGTCAAGGGGGGGCCGAGAAAAAAGGGGGGTCCCAAAACGCGTTTTTCCCATGTTAATTTCCATAGGGCGGTTGGCCTCACTTTTAGCCCGAACGGCTGAATGGATTTGCACGAAACTTGGCAAAATTGTAGGGACTGGTAGCCCGATGTGCCTTTTGTAGGTCTCAATATATGTGCTCCAGTGGATTTTGAGAAATTAACGTTTAAAAAAAGATATATATCTGTAACAGCGGACCGGGCAGCGGCCCAGGACGCGTACTTGACGCGCAACGGAGCTTTGTGAAGCGAAGCTGATTGGTTCTCCGGCGTCTGTCAACATTCCAAACAGTCCGTAGCGGCCGCCATCTTGTCTCTCGGTAGGATCGAGAGACAAGAGGAGGCCAAAGCGAAGGGGCAAATGACCATAAGGGGGAATAGTAGATCCTCGCTGACCCCCTAGGTTTGATGTGGAGGTTTTAAAAGGGCCCCGCGGGGCAAAAAAAAAAAATAATAATAATAATCGAACGGCTGAATGGATTTGCACGAAACTTGGTAAAATATTAGGGACTGGTAGCCCGATGTGCCTTTGCTAGGTCTCAATATATGTGCTCCAGTGGATTTTGAGAAATTAACGTTCAAAAAAAGATATATATCTGTAACAGCGCTCCGCTTCGCGTACTTTTCGCGTTACGGAGCTTTGCGAAGCTGATTGGTTCTCCGGCGTCTGTCAACATTCCTAACAGTCCGTAGCGGCCGCCATCTTGTCTCTCGGTAGGATTGAGAGACAAGAGGAGGTCAAAGCGAAGGGGGAAATGACCATAAGGGGGCATAGTAGATCCTTCCTGACCTCTTAGGTTTGATGTACCATTTTGCCAAGTTTGGTGTAATTCCGTTCAGCCATTCAGGCTGTAGACGTATGTAAATGTCCTATGGAAAATTGCATGGGGAAAACACATTTGAAAGTGTTGAAATTTAGAACCAATTAAAATGTTACTTTGGTTTTGTATTTGTGTGTGATGAAAGTTAATTGGTTATGTATATATGTCAAATGAGAGGAAACCACAGCCATTTTGTGATACTACTGTCTGAGGTACATTTGTGAGGAATTTTTGGTGGTGAATTTCTGGTGTTTGATTTACACAGTACTAACACTTTTCCTACTTTTAAAAAGGTGAGTTGTTAATTTGTAAGGGGAACTATGTTGTACACTTGAAGATAATTTGAAAAATGTTTTCTGTTATTTATTTGCAGTCCTTCTGTTATACTAAATACTTGATAAAGTTAGTTTTATATTATGTATTACTAAAAACGATAAATGAAAGTGATTATTTTTTTCTGCAATTCACAGCAAGCAATTTCAAAATAAAATGGCTCACAATGAAGAGACCGTGGCAATTTCTTTTGAATTGTCCACTACATTGATTGAAATTGAGAGCACCAATAATGAAATATTGTCACAAGGAGGACATGACTTGTATGATTCCATTAGATTGATTGAAATGGACAGCACCAAGAATGAAATATTGTCACAAGGAGATGACTTGAATGATTCCACTACGTTGATTGAAATTGAGAGCAGCAATAATGAAATATTGTCACAAGGAGGAGATGACTTGTATGATTCCATTAGATTGATTGAAATGGACAGCACCAATAATGAAATATTGTCACAAGGAGGAGATGACTTGAATGATTCCACTACATTGATTGAAATTGAGAGCACCAATAATGAAATATTGTCACGAGGAGATGACTTGAATGATTCCACTACATTGATTGAAATTGACAGCACCAATAATGAAATATTGTCAGAAGGAGGAGATGACTTGAATGATTTTTTTGATCAATCTCTTGATGGCGAATTTATCGAGTGTTTGGAGACCATAGAGTTACAAGAATCATTATTGGAGACTTTTCATGAGGACATTGCTGATGAGGACATGTTACTAGTTCTTTCAAATTTAGAAAATTCTGAAGAATAAATTTATATTTAGAAATCAAAAATTGTTTGAGACATTATTCATTTTTATTTTTAATTTATGAGGTTGTAGCGAAGTGATTGTAGTATAAAATGAGACTTATAGTATAGAGTGCAACATTTTTATGTTACATGGTAAGTTTACTCATATTTACTTCCCTTCTGCCACTATATTATCTCCAATGTGTATTTGACATCTCTTCTTCAACCCCGGCCTCCTTTCTCTCACTGTGTGTCTCCGATGCATCTTATCGCTGCTATTTTGTGTAATTACAGAAGAGAGTAAAATAAAATAGTTCGGAACGTGAAAAGGGGGCAAAGTAGAGTACTCCTCACCCCCTAGGCCTTTTTAGGCGGTCCCAAAAGGATCAGTTTCTGCTTTCCTGAGAGATTATGGTATGAGTTCCATATACCACAATAACTTGCATTACAACATGCAAGATATCTATCTCCTATTACCAACTTTTGGAGATATTCGCGCTAAGCGCGAATATCTCCAAAAAGTAACACCTGCCCTGAGCAGTTCTTAGCCATGTTATCCAATGGGAGGTGGATAACATGGCTAAGAGTATTAGCTCGGTAATGTATGAATATCGCTGAGTTTTTAGCGATATTCATGCATTGCGGCCGTTTATTATCGCATTTGTGATAAACCTTGATAATAGCAAGGTTTATCTTCGATAATTTCTGATGATGCTTAGCGGTAAAAAATTTGTTGGTAAGCATCGTTAGCGATAAATATTGCTTAACTTTGGTAATATGCCCCAACGTCTGTTAACGTTCGATTCGAAGGAAATGAGGAAGTGTTGAAAAACATTGTCTGCGCCATCTTGCCTTTTTTGAAATGCCACACTTTTGTCGTGCACGGCAGCCATTTTAGATGTCTTGACCAGACCCACTCTCTGCACGCTGTCGATTCGTAGCATGGCTCCTCACCCTCGCAAGCATCTTCCCCAGGCACTGGTCACCCCCGCTCTCTGTCTTATGCATGGGCAATAAACCTCCCCCCATCTGCGCTGCTCTTCCCTGAGAATCACACTGTGCCCGCCCGACACCTCCCTTTCGCCCTATTCACTACCGCACCCTCTGACACTCCTCTTCCTCTGTGTCCGATTGTCCAGGCTATCAGCTAGCCCTGCAGATGTAGTTTATGGCCCCAGCTGTAAAGAATCACCCCTCTTCAAAGGAGTTATAGTAGATCAAGGCCCACACCCGATGAGATCCGTCACACCACACGTGTTCCTACTATCTGAAAACTATCCTGTATTGTGATTGGGGAGGGGACCGAGCCTGAAGCGGAAGATTCCAGGAATCACTCTTTGTACATCAAAGTTTTTACAATTATGTGTCACATTAAAAATATATAGCACTCCAACAAAGTAGTAGGAATATAAAACTTTAATAACATATAAATATATACAACAAAACAAAAACAGTAAAAACATTTAAACAACGAAGAGACCGTGGCAATTTCTTTTGAATTATCCAATAGATTTATTGAAATTGACAGCACCAATAATGAAATATTCTTGTCAGTAGCGGTCTGTTGTGCGAATAGTTCCAAGGCAGCAGAACGCGCTGAAATCTAGATGGCACGAAAGTGATGTCTAGCAAGTTGCCGCCCAGCAAATAACGGCGTGGGGCGCCGCGGGGGTGAGTGAGTCCAGTAGGCACCACAGCTATTCTTACCGGCATTGCAGAATTACTGCTGGGGACAATGCCTGTGCTGTAGCAGGGTCACAGCAGAAACAAAAAGGATTCTGTTGAAGATGTTGTTGGTTTTCAATTTGAAAACAGTTCTGGTGTCAACTGCTATGTTATTGTAGTGTTTAATGTTTTGTTTTCTCTAGAAAATGTAAAAGAGGGGGAGGCAGTCCAAAGTTCCGTTAAAAGGGCAAAGGAAAGGATCGGTGGTTTGAACTATCAGTCAAAAAGGGGAGGGGGTGCAACAATTTTTCCTACCGGGTCACACTGTGCTTTCACCGGAAGTGAGGTCTGCAGGATTCTAGTAATTCAAAGTGAGGCTGGCGCCGACGTCCCGCGGATACAGTTTCGTCACTCCACGGGTGATCATGGCAGTCATTCCCCATCGGGGGTCGGAGACTCCCGCGGCTCCTCTAGAATCTTCAAGGTCGTGGAGGACTACGGTGGTGGAGTCAACCAGTGACCGGGCCATTTCTTTATGCTGGGCCCGCTCTTGCCAGGTCGACCGCCATTTTGAGAGTTCGGTAGCTACTGGCGATCGCGGGGTCAAATGAGCGGACGGGCTCCACCCTGCCGGGCGAGACGTTGCAGCATGGCCACAGTGGAAGAACCCTTTTCCGGGCGCCTGGAGCGCTGAGGGTGCAGGTGCGAAGCCTCCACCTGGGGAGGCGGGAGAGGCCTGTTCGCACCGTCTCTCCCTCCCAGTGCACCCCACGGCGTCTCGCTTGAGATTTGTTATGGCCGGACTAGGCGATGAGGACGAGGGGGGGGGGTCGGAGGCATGTGCAAGACATCCCCCCCAGGGTTGTTGCTGCAATTATACAAGAAAGAAGAAGTGTCCCGTCCGTCTTCGGGCCGGGCTTCCGGTAGATGTCGGCCGGACGCCCCTGGCTCTGGCCCCATGAACGGGTTTCTTGGTTTATTGGCTGCAGCCGGATCCCGTCGGCCTCGGCCCCCCGACCGTTGGTGGCCGGACCGGAAGAGCATGTGGCGGGACTACCTGCAACTCTCAAGGGCCACCGCGGCCGGACTGGGAGAGAGAGGGGAGGGTCGAGGAGACATTCCCCCCCCCCTGCAACTGTTCAGCGTTGTAAAGGCAATCCCCTGGCCGGGTCCCGCTGGTCTCGGCCTCTCCTCCGGCTACACCCTACGTTAGGATCTCCTGGCCGAGGCGTGGCAGCAGGACCCGCCTTATATGGGCTGCTCCCGGCTGGGCGTAGCCGGAACCCTGCCCCACCTTGGAAGTTTCCAGAGTGGGGGCGGATGTTCTACTGACTTGCATTTTCCCTAGTCTATCGATTTTTTTGGCGTGGCAGGCGGTGGGACAGCGAGGGGTGATTTGGTTTCTCTTACTGTTTTTCTGGTCTCTCACCACTGGCATATTTTAACGTTTTCTTGTTTCTAGGACATTAATAGGTTTTATCATTACGTTATGTTATCGTTTCTTTGTTCGTTGTTTAATAAAAGTTCATGTTCATCAGTGGCCTACTGATTTTCGTTTTCCTATTCTTTTCTTTCCAGGTTGTTTCATGCTAAAGTTTCTGTTAACAGGATACAGTGATCACTTCGTTATTATTGCATATGTCCTTTTCACTAGGGGTGCTCTCTGGTCGGGCCAGATGACGTATGTCTAGTAAATGGTCCGGGTGAAACAGGTGCATCAATCAGTGGGGAGTAGATAGGCATGACAGATTACAACGGGGGAGAAAGGTCCGCATTACGTACCCTTTCACTACTTGCAAAGATTTTCCTACGTTTATTTGCAAACAGGGAATACCTCCAAAAAGAACTAATTCCCAAACAGTCAATGTTCGGACAATCAATCAATCAATGAGGAATGAAATAGGTACGACGTGTTAAAGGCTTGCGTTACCTACCCTTCACTATCTGCAAAGGGAGAGAGAATATTCCTATTCTTCCTCGTTTGCAGGCAGAGAAGATCCTTAAGAGAACCAACTTCGAACAATTCAATGCTCGATTCAAACAATCAACAAGGGGTACTGTGAACACAAATGAACGCCGCTTATGTACATACGCATTGCTATTTTCAACAGGTTGTTCCTAATGTTTCTATTTTAGCGAGGTCAAAAAGAGATCCCATTAGTGGCCTACTGATTTTGCTCGATTCCTTTTGTTTTTTTACACGGTTTTTCGCTATCTGCAAAGACTAAACAGAGTATTTTGACTCTGTGCTTGTTTGTAAATAGAGAATGAACCAAAGAGAACAATCAATCAAATGGAGAGAGAAGCAGGCACGACGGATTACAAAGGGGGCAAAGGGCTGCGTTAACTACCCTTCACTATCTGCAAAGAGAGAGTACTCCTAATAGAAATGAGGGGTGGGGGCAGCATTCAAAGCAGATCAGTGTGCATAAACACGAAAATGTTTTTACTTACCACGTACTTGACATTCGACAGCTTATGATATTTGCTATTAAAAAACCATTGAAATTCACTGAAAAAACCATAGGTTATAGACCATATATAGTTAGGAATTAGCATTTACAAAACCTTGAAAATTCACTGAAAAAACCATAGGTTATAGACCATATATAGTTAGGAATTAGCATTTAAAAAACCTTATTTTATTCACACAAAACCATTGAAATTCCATATATAGTTAGTTGCACTAACTATATATCGCGCACCCGCAATCCACTGCTGATGATGTCACATATTACATCATTCATGACATGGTCAGTGACATCACTGATGACATCACTGATGACATCTCAAATGACATCACTGATGACATCTCACTTGACATCAATGATCACATCACTGATGATATCATTCATGTGATAATACAATGCATCTCCTCACACTGTAATATAACCTCCGTTACACCCAGTGTTAAATAGAGAGTATCATTTTTGAAACCATTGACACACCAATACTAGTTACTACATACGCACTCACTGATTCCTATGTCTACACTCACATTCACTCATACAATCATTCATACATACAATCACTCATCTTTACAACACTATCATATGCACTCATACACCTATACAGACACTCACACTCTGCCACTCATCCATGGAGTTACTCACACACCTAGTCAGTCCTGAAAAGAATCAATCACACTTCCATTTTCTCATCTATATAGTTAAACACAGAACACCTTACATTTTTGAAACATATACTAACACATAGTTACTCTCTTATAGAATCACTGATACAAGTACACATTGATCTGCACAGAGTCACACACCTCCCAGCCAGCCATACACACACTCAGTCTCCCATACAAATACTCGTGCAACCAATCAATAACCCATATAGCTACTTATATAGCTACTGATCAACACATGCAGCAGCTTGCACAACAACAGACATACTGATGCACACTTTCAGACAGTTTAGTCACTAACCCGTGCATTCAGTAAGACGCATTTAATCACTCACTCATACAGTCAATCACGCACCTACTAAAACCTTCATTCAGACACTTATACATCCACTCATTCTTCAATATGTAAAACATATTTAAACTTTACAGAAACACATAATCACTGGATGTTGTCATCAGTGATGTCATCAGTGATGTCACTGACCATGTCATGAATGATGTAATATGTGACATCATCAGCAGTGGATTGCGGGTGCGCGATATATAGTTAGTGCAACTAACTATATATGGAATTTCAATGGTTTTGTGTGAATAAAATAAGGTTTTTTAAATGCTAATTCCTAACTATATATGGTCTATAACCTATGGTTTTTTCAGTGAATTTTCAAGGTTTTGTAAATGCTAATTCCTAACTATATATGGTCTATAACCTATGGTTTTTTCAGTGAATATATATATATAAACATACAATTATAAATGGTTAAACAGTGAATAACGAAGATTTTATCGCCTAAGGTGTTAACATCTTAGTAACATCATAGTGAACTCCAGCTTTGCTCTCATTGTCTAGCTAATGTCACTCAGAACTCATCCGTACACAACATTTCCTTTATTCACACTTACATTGGCTATAATTTTGAACATTGTGTCACAGTGCACAGGCATAAATCATGCGTCATTTTTTATGAGACTGATGTTTACATTTTGGTGGTAAATGAAGGAGTTTGACAAAGGCCTTGGATTACCTTCCTAAAGCCATCGACTGAATTAACCAATATGAAAAATATTGTTGTTTGGTCAAAATTGAGGACTTGTATAGATTTACAAATGGAGGCCAAGAAAACATCAGTTCCATATTCTGAAAGAGTTTCTTTGATTTTTTTTATTATTTTCTCCAAGTGATAATGGATGTCTATAAGCAACACATCAATGCCATGGATGAAGGTGTACCGATTTACCATTTTCTCTTAGACTGTTTTGCTTACCTTGTGGGAATAAATAACCTCCTTCATGTCACCATGAATGGGAAAGGGCCCTCTTTGAAGATGTCTATTAAATTGCACTGCTATGCTGTCAGTGTGCATCTTTCAAAGTAAGGAATATCCATGTTGGTGTCCACTGTTTGAGTGGTCTTGAGGCAGGACAAGTTTGAGGTACTGCGAGTGAGGAAGTCCCACTCCCTAGTTCACTCTATGCACTAGATATTGTGGATTTCTCACCCATCTCCTGGAACATCAAATATGTGCTCTCATAAGTCATGGACAGCATGACAGTATCCAAAAGGTCAGTTTTCTCCTCTTGTGTTGCCTGTCGTTCCCCAGCAGTGGACAATAACGGCAATAGTGGCAGTTAGAATTGTTGTGGCAGCATGAATGCCATGTTTTGCTCAGTACACTTGATTAATAAATCCTTTATCTAATGCATCTTTTGAAGAATCAGGAATGAAAAGAATGTAGCTATTATTTTAAAATGGCAACATCCAGTGGCAGAATGTTCAATGCACTGCAGAACTGCTTATGAATGTTCTGTGGAGTTATGACAACATATTGCACATACATGTGCACAATCACACTTAAGGAAATCATTGTTAAAATCTGTAGATGATCTGTGTTTGCTTCCCAATGATTTGTGATTAATTACACATATGTATTCATGTACATACTGGTATGTTGGTGATCATATGCAAGACATACATGTATGTTTTAATAATTGTTACGTTATATTCTGTTCACAGTAGATAGAAATGCACATCTTTATGCTAATTGTGGCCATATTTTCTTGCATCTGTCATTACCACCATTCACTGATGGTTAGATTGTGTGTTGGGACTGGCTTCCAATATTGATGGACATGTGACCTGCATCTGCACTTAGTAATCGCAATTTTCCATGCAATTGGAAAGGAGAATATTTATTGAAAGATTTGTGATCTATGGGGCCGATGTATAATTTGTCAGGCAGAGGTTTGGCAGTCAGGGTAACACCCACCAAATTATGAAATAACCGCCAACCCAGTGTTATTTCTAAAAGAATTGCCAATAACCGCTGTCTCAGCGCTTCCAGTAAATGCTTTTTACAGTTTGATGCACAGCTCTGTCAAGCATGACTGAGCCAAAAGGCCAACTCTTTTCTCCTTTTTTTTCAAAAAGAAAATCCTGAAGCAGGATTTTCTTTTGGAAAAGTAACAAGGCAATGGTACCATCGCCATTGGTTTTCTCTACCAAAGGAAGGGGAACATTTTGTAGTTTCCACTGCCCCTTGTCACCAGGGTTTTCCTGGAAGTAACAGGCAGTGGTGAGATTTGCGGTCAACCGCTGATAGCCCTTACTCTGTCGGGCCACTGGAGGTGTTGAATCATGGCAGAGACGGAGTATTCTCCACCAGCATTAAACCAAAGGTCCACCCACATTTAAATTGGGTGGGTGGACCACAGACTTGGTGCTATGAATACTCTGTCACTGTAGTTATGTAGTAGCCATACTGCCAAGATATAAATCAGGCTTGTGTTACTTTTAAATAACATAGATTACATAACATTCCGAAAAAATGTCAATGTCAGATGCTAAACTTAAGCTATTTCATAATTTGCAATGTGCATTTGCTGATTGTTAATATTAAGCCTTCTGGTTTTTTTTATGAAAATACACCAGTTTAATATCATTAGATACAACATTCTGGAGCTGATGCAGCAGGTGTGTAATGCCTCACTATGCAAAGGTCGGTCCTGTGACTGATATTTTGTCAGACTCAGTGACAGTCATGTCATAGTCTATTGTTCGTTTTCATTTGTAAACAGCTCATTTAGGGAAAAGGATTAAATGTTATTATATAATAATATTTGTTACACTACCAATCGCTACATGACAAGTCAGTCTGGTAACAATTGATGAGACCAGAGGTCACACATATGGCAGATCATGTGGAAACATTATGTTTTCTACCCTACTTAATATAGTTATGAGTTTAGGAAAGAGATTTTCATATCTGCATTGACATTCCACAGCTGTGAATGCTAATTGGAAGTTACAGTAAACAAACCAAATATCTCTGAATACTTGAATGTTATATTGCATTAACAGTCCACAAATCAGCTACCTAGCTGTTCACACTTTAACTGGAACTTGACCATGTACAGTGCTCCTCGGACTTTTGGCTAGGTTCACGCTCTAGAAATACCACGCATATACAAACATACAAATAAAGAAAGACAACATGTATCCCTGTAAGTATGTGGTGCTCCTTTCGAAATTATACGGTGTACTAGCTACAAGTATGTACACATCTGTTCATTATTACCATCAGTTCTAGATCTCTATCTTTGCTTTAAAAAACATTTTGAAAGGCCAGGGAGGCATTGATACCAAGTGTCTTCTACCATGTGTGAAACTAGCAGCCAATAAAAATTTGGAGCCAAAGTGACTTTGCATGATGCGATGAATGTTTGGATTTGTGGACTGGCAAGTACAAGTTTTAACAGGCATGTGACAATTTGCTTATTATCTGGTATTATTACAATAAAACAGGGAGAGTGCATTACACTTTAAATTTGGAAATGTAGAGGCTCTCATAAGGCCATCACCCTAGCAATTTATGAGCCATTATTTCCACAGAATCATGTGACTGTACATTTGGCTCTGGTATTTTCTAAATCATCTATCCCAGGACACAACCTTATACTGCTTGGCAACATGAACCCTCATTGCAAGTATGCCAAATAATATTTTACTAATGTCATCGCATCTATGGGCCTGATTCACAAAGGTAAACTTACACTTCCTTACTGGAAGAAGATTTGATATCACAAAGATTTGATTCTCCAGTCGCATCACCTCGGAGACTATTATCTCCACCTCATCCAGCATGAAGATTGCCTTCCGCCTTCCCCCCTCCGGGGTTGGATTCTAGGTTCCCTGCTGAGCTCCAGCAGCCCCTTCCTGTCTCTCAATGCCTGCCATTGTTCTTTCTCTCTCCTTTCATCAATAGTTTTGGTTGGTTTACGCTTGTCTGTTTATTTTATATGACATTCAGTGCTATTTCTCTGCCAACTTCTGCAGGACTTGTCTCTTCCATTTTCCTTCACGATCGCAGTGCTGCCAGCTGTCTTTCCTTTCCTCTTGCTGTGAAGTACAATCAGGGCATTAAAAGAAGGTCTACGTCTGTAATCAATCACTCCCAACTCCGAGGCAAGGTACAGTGACTACTCCATCAGAGGATCAGGTAACTGCCCCCAAGACTACTACAATCCACTTATTGCCTCATGGTGCTAAGAGAGAGCAATAGAACATCCTGAAAACTAACCAAAAAGTATGGCACAATAATATGGTAACCAAAATATCGGACAGAAATACTGTGTCCTGCATATTGTTTAGAAAAATGAATTAATCAAAGATGACCTACCCCTAATTAAATTGCATGTTCCTAAATGATCTATAGAGCAAGATGTTTCTGTCACACGGTATTTTTACTAATCATGTTCTGACATAAAACCCTCTCTGAACCAACTGGGGTTCCTGCCCCACATGCACTGAGAACACAGGCACAGCACATGTGCTCTTTAATGGTACAACCGAGTGGCTTCCAACATACATGTGCAGAGCTGAACGTCGCCTTCCATAGAAAAAAAAGGAGTCAAGTAACTAAAATAACTACCTGAGTTACATAGAGGATTGAATAACTTACTTATTGTGAAGGGGGTGGGAGTGAAAACCCGGACACCCTAACAATCCAGATCCACGGACGCAAGTTTAACAAATACAACAGAACAGAAAACAGAGCAATCAGTGGCAATCATAAATATTATGTTGTGAAGTTTTTCAGTGGTTTGAAATTGCTTGCATTTGAGAGGCACAGAAGGTATTTAAAGAGCGTTTTGAAGTCGCGGGCTTTAACAACTTTTTCTTGGCTAAAAAAACAAAGTAAGCAAATATGACAGGAAGGCATCAAGGGAACATTCATTATGCAATTCCATGGTCTGCTTTTCACAGTGACACAATTTAACACATGAATGCCTCGAAAAGAGGAAAATTGCTAGGCCACTTTATAATCTTTCCCCGCAAAGCTATTTGCTGCAGCAACTTTGTAAACATCCCTGTGAACTCAGCCTATAAAAAATAAAAACAGTTCTGCGCCATTTATGCTGGAATTTGTTATTTCCGCATTAAACTTGCAATATTGTAGAGTGCACAGCATGCTTTAGTGATCCATTTTGTTATCCTTATGCACAAGGGAACGGGTTTTTGCGAACACTTCAGTGGTGCATAATCTCTGAAAAAGCCACTCAGCAGAACGAGACACTTGCCCTACTATCATAAAAGATGAACATTTTCTAAGAAAAAAAGGCTCAACAATGTGTTAAAATGAATCTGAATCAATCGCGACTTTGGAACACATCCATAATTCAAAGACTTACAAAAGAAATACGTTTTACATGACAATTAGCAATGTATAACAAAATGAGCAAATGTAATCATGAACAAAAAACAAAACAGAGCCTGCGAATACAATCTTTACCAACATTCAAGAATAATTTTGCAGGTTTTGAGGCATTCAGGGACGTTCTTAATTGGATTGAAAGCATGTTGCCGATTTGTGTTTTTTTTATTGAACAGTGCCATTGAACAACATCAGCAGCTGGAAGAAATAACTTGGCGATTTCCTATGGGAGGGTAAATGAAAAGAAGTATTAACTAAAAAACACTGATACATTGGAGAACATTCGAATATGTATTTGTTTTAGACGGTATAGTCCTGTAAATTAATGAGGGATTTAAAAGTAATTCCCCACGATAAAATACTGGGTTCAATTCCAATGATGTAGCCCTTTCCTGTGGAAATATTTTCCCAAATGCACATACATTCACTTTCTGCTTGCAGCAGTTGGTAAATGCCTGGAGGCTAATTCCTTGGCTGTGGGGGACGATAAGAGGTCAGGGTGGAGCGAGGGCAGCTGTTTTTGCTCCCCACATTCCGCTGTATGCCAGCAAGGGGGGGGGGGGTTGGGGTGCAGCAGTTGTCTACACCCATTAAGCAAAAACACTTAAAGGAACCCTGAGTCTATAAATCAGGAAGAATGCTTTTGCAAAAAGTGGGGGTGAGGGGGTCCCTTTTATATGCATGCTTTATCATAGGGCAACCTCCTCGCACCATGAACTTCGCCTTAGTGCGGGCTACAACTCCCTCTCTGAGAGAGTGGAGCTCAGGGATGGTTGGTTTGTTTGAGAGATATATACTAAATACGTTACGTGAATTGGGTGTGGTGAAAGAAGTGGGATGTGATCAAACAAATGTGGGTTAAAACTACTTCAGAAATATGCAATTAGTTTTATTCAAGCACCCCAACCAGGGATAAAACAGCCTATGACAAAGAGGAATTAAATCTGTAATAGAGTGTAATAATGGGAGGCATGTTTCAGCCTAAAAGCCTCATAAGAGGTGTAGCGACGTTAATCAGGACCTTGTGCGTGGTACTACAAGTGTAGGTAACCAGGTGCAACAGATGCAATATAATATAGTTGAATACAAAGCCACTGGTGGACTGGTATGCCACTCGGTCAGGGATCCACTGATTAGAATTGTCTGAAAAGAGATAGCAGGTTTTGAATAGCAAGCATGTAATATGCAGATTACAACACAGCATCTGGGCCAAGGCCAGCCGCTCCCCAGCAGCTCCCCAGCAGCTCTGCCATCTGATCACTGCGCCAGCACAGCACAGAGACATTCAGCTGAGCAGGGTTAGAGAGGCAGCCCATCCCAGCACCTCAGGTCATCTGGCCATCTGTTCTCTTCCGCACTCTCTGGTCATTCCCTCTGCTGCCCTCACTTATCTGTGTATTGCCACTGCTTAATTTAATTTTACTCCTTCGTCTGCCTTCTGCTTAATTTCATTTTACTTCTTCTTCCCCTCACTACCGTTCATTTTCCCTTCGCTTCTGTCCATGTTTTCCCGTCAGTGCTGACCCTGTCCCCTACTCAGCCCCACTCCCGCCTCCCAACTTCTGCTCCTGCCCCCTCCCCTACTTATGGTGACTGCTGCTCCTAAGGCAAGCTGGTCTGCGCCAGTCCACGCCTGGACTGCGCCCAGCACCAGACCCCCTGCCCCCACAAGCGCCAAGACACCCGACGCCAGTACGACGCCAACCTCCTCCACGCACTCAATGCTGGGCGATCTACGGCCTGCTTCCAGGCCACCCCAAAGCACATCCACTGACCATTCACCTGCCAAAACTGCAGCTTCATCAGCCAGCATACACCAGCACGCCCACCAAGGTCGGCAACAGCCACCTCAGATGCATACTGCTCAACACCCGCTCCGTCCACAGGCACGCCATCGAACTCCGGGACCTGCTCGACTCATCCTCCCCAGACGTTGCGTTCCTGACGGAGACCTGGATGAACACCTCATCAGCGCCCGACGTCGCCATAGCCATTCCGGATGGCTACAAGATCACACGCAGGGACCACATCAACAGACCGGGAGGGGGAATCGCCATCATTCACAGAAATACCCTCAGAATCTCAGCCAACACCAAAAACACCCTCAGCACCGCCGAACACCTGCACTTCCAGATCCACATCGATCCCAACACCACCCTCAGAGAAACCCACATGTACAGACATCCCGGACCCCGAGCACAGTTCATCAACTGCATCACAGACGCCATCAGCTCGCATGCCCTGGCCTTCACAGGTTACATCCTCCTCGGAGACCTGAACCTCCACCTAGAGAACATCAACAACAGCAACTCCACCATACTACTGGACAACCTTGTAAACCTCAGCCTCAAACAGCTCATCACAACACCCACCCACTATGCCGGACTCATGCTCAACCCCATTTACTCGCCACCAACCACGTCTCCATCAGCCACACCACTGAGCTCCACTGGTCCGACCACCACTGCATCCACTTCTCCTTCATGAAAACCACTGCACACAACCACCAGCAAAGAATCCCCCACTGCAGCAGGAACAAGGTCACCGAAGACCAGCTTATCACCACCCTCGCCCGAAACCCACCAACCGACCACACCGACACCGACACAGCCGCCTGCAACCTCAGGCAATGGATCAACGACTACACCAATACCCTCGCCCGATCAAGAAACCCTCAAACAGACGCAACGACAGAAGAGCCATCTGGTTCACCGCCGACCTCCATGCAGACCTGCAGAATACTAGAGAAGAAATGGCGCCACGAGCAAACACCGGACAACCATGCAGCCCTCAATAACGCCAGACGCAGAAACCACCAACTTATCCGAATGGCCGAAAGGACCTCCTTCAAAGAACGCATTGAGAACAACACACTGAGGGATAAAACTCCGATTTCCCCTATGTTAGTGGTATGGGTCGTATATGTATATTGTGTTAGCATGATGTATCTATATATTTCTAGTATACAGGTATACACAGAATGTAATCTATAACTTCTTAAGCTGAGTTAGTAAGGGTATATGCTGGGGGTGGGTTCTGTTTTCATGGAGTAGGCCAAAAACTAGACAGACGCCATCTTATCTTGTTTGCGTTAGGCCCGAACAGTAATCACGTGTTCCCTTCCAATGGCTGTCAGGCCCTAGATTAGTTGATTTGCTGGAGACAGCTGAATACATGCTATTCTTCTCTTCTCCTGGGACTCAAGGCCGCATCTGGCTTTGGGTGCGATAAGCGCATTCCTGAAGGCGCCTTGCCTGCACTCCCGGGCACTGCGACGAAACGGAGTCACCCCTCTTGACCTCCCCAATAATAACTAAAGCAGAGCTTTGTACTAATCATGTGTGCCATGTATGGTCCTTCCTCGAGGGCCAGGAGCCAAGTAGTGTTTTTCCATGTACGGTGACTTCATGTACCAGCCTGAAAGTATATATGTACTGTTTTGAGTATAAACTGACAGTTTTCTCCACGCACCTGGATGGGTGAGGATGGGAGAGGCTCCTCTATAGAGTATTCTGTATAAAAAACGATTGAACTTCCTTCACTGCCAACTGACTGATTATCGGGTAATTGGTATAGGGGCTATTGGTAAGTATAGCTCCTTATGTTATTTTTTTATGGTACGTCAGTTGGCGACTCTAGTGGGACTCCACGTTGGGGTCGTCCCCCCGTAAATGGGTAGAAAAGGACAAAGAAAAAGGGGAGCTCTGGTCGAGCGGGTGGACTAACCAGAGATTCTGACTTACTCCGCTCTCGCGATCAGGGAGCCCCAGCTGCTAGTGACCCTTCTCCGGAGTCCTACGGGTGTAACCCAGGAGCTGACTGTGTTGGTCTCCAGGAGTTGGCAGTGGGGAATATGCAATTGTACCTGCGTGCACCAGGTGAGTGAATTGTGATTGGTGTCCTTTGGAAATACGCTGTTGGGCAGCGTTTTGTAGCAGTTAACTGCATTTGATTTGGTGGTCGGTGTACCACGGAGAACTTTGGGGGTCTGACGGGGCAGCATTGTGGCTGCATGGGTAGATGCTCCACGGACTTGTTTGGTGAATAATAGAGATACCGATCGAACGCCTTGGTGTGACATGTGTGGTGTGCACCCGGCCTGACTGCTCTCGGCAAAGCCTGTGGTTGTACCTGGGTCGCCTTTGGGACATATCTTGAGCGACGCTAAGGCAGCAGGCTTAGTCAGAATAGTCCCGAGGGGGAACCAGGAAGATTGCGGGATGGTCCATAGGTCGGTCTGTGGTTAAACCCTGTCTGACGGTCTCTTGGTAGGTTCCGGACTGCCTGATTTTGGTATCTGTTGGTCTGAAAATCTGCATTTGATTGGTTCTCCATGAACGGGAGTCGACGGGCTCCGTTCTTTTGCATTGAAGACATCATGTTGCTTGGAATTTTTTCCTTTGAACATGTTTCTGTTTGTATTGTCTTGTTTGAAGTCTGATTGTGGGAATATATGAACAAGGCCATGTTTGAAAGATCGTTTTCTGAATAAAATCAGATTATTAGTGAATAAGGATGTCGTGTTTTAGTAAATTGTGTTTTGGATGTTGTTGTCGCTGAAAGGGCGCACGATTGGACCAAAGTCAACCTGCCCCACCAGAGGGTAGTCCGAGTTATGATATGTATGTTAAACATGGTTTTTCGCCTATTTTGTTTAATACATTATGGCACAAGTATACCAAAGATAATGTGGAACTGCAATGGCCTTTAACTGTATCTTTTGATGAGAAAAAAAATTATTACCTGCAAGATCAATTATTTTCTAAACGAAGTCAACAAGCAATGTTTGATTCTTTTAATATGTGGCAGAAGGAAGCCAAGCACAAGCACATTAGGGAGGAGAAGTTATGCAAGTTTAAAGGAAGTCAGTCGATCACACAAAAGGCCGTAGCGTATGATAAAAATCAGACTGAAACAAATATTTACTGCGCAAATAGACAACATAGGTTGCAGGTGGATAAAAGTTATGTGACTAGGACTGGAATAGAGGATTTGTTAGAAACGCGTCCACCTCCCCCTTATGTCCCACAAAGCATATATCCTGCAGTCCCTTTGACTCCAGCTTCGGCCCTAGTGGCCTCGGCTCCTGTTGTGACTCCTATCCCTACCACTTCGGGAACTCCTTGTGTTTCATCTCCCTCAGTATTGAGATCGGCTACTATAATACCGGATACATTGTCTCCTCCTTCCGCAGCAATGGTTGTTTTGGCTTCCCCTTCTCCAATTTGGACTTCCCAGTCTTCAAGCACGACCCCCGCCTTAGCCGATCAAACTCCCTCTCGTGGTCCAGAGGGTCTTGTTGCACGGCGATTGTATACTCGATCAGCGGTAGGGTTGGAACAGAAACAGATGGCCAAGAGTCAGGCGTCCCAATGGATGCCGAACCCTGTGTCTACTATTGCCGATATATGGAGTACTCTTAGAGATTACGAGCCTGTTATGCAACAACATGCCCTGGAACATATGACTACATGTCTTATTTCCTTGTGGGAACAGTGCTTTCCAGATGGAATGTATGATATTTATTTTGGACCAGGCTCATAAATTTGAATTAGGCTTGGAAGACGTGTATAGGAATGTGGATACTTTAGTGAAATATAGAGGGCGACTGCACCTGAAATGTCCTAATTTGGATTCCCAGTATCCTATGCGGGAAGTCCATCCTATTTATCATCCTGGGACACCAGAGTTAAGAGATAACCAGAATCAGGTGACTAGAGCTCGTGTGGAGGCACGGTTTCAGGAGCAATGGGTCTACACCCCTTGGAAAAGAAGTGAGGTCCTTTTCCTGAAGGCGCAACTCCCCGATCCTCGTAAAAATCCTACTGCCTACTATAAGGAACTCACAGAGGCAGCCTCTTAAGCTGTCATGACCTTAGCTGACATTGAATCCTTTTTTGGCCTACTGTTGACGTATGGCGTCAGGTGAATGATCAGGATCATGTCGAAGAGTTAGGAGGGACTTGGGACCAGATTAAGGACTAGGACAAGGAATGAAAGCCTGGCGATAAGCCTAGACTTCAAGTATTGGCTTTGCTTTGCCAGGTCGGATTATTACTTACATGTACTCCTTGATTCCGCCTTGTTAGGTAGACTGGGATAAATTGACACTGTGTAAAGAGAAAAAGGACGAGAGTGTGTGGGATTTCTTTACTAGATTTGAAGGGGTATTTATTGACTTTAGTGGCCAGGATTTGTCTGTGGAAGGCGGTGTACGATTATTTGTTAATCGTTTTGTGACTAATTTGTTACCCAAGATATCTGCACGGCTGCAAGCCACTTAGAGTACTTGGACCACTTCCACCCCCTCGAGTATACTAAGCATGGCTCAGTATTACGAGCATAGGGAAAATGAAAGTAAGCATAAGTCAGAAAAGAAAGCAAAGGATCTTAAGACATGAGTATTGCTACAACAATTTATAAGAGGACGAGGTGGAGATCGAGGTGGGAGAGGGTTTGTCCCGAGGGGGGGCGGGAACTGGACGAGGAGGAGGTACAGCTGTTCCTTTATGAATAAATCAGTGCTCTTACTCTAAACAGGAAGGGCATTGGCGAGCTCAGTGTCCATTGTTGCTGGTTCAAAACGGGGCAGTGAGGGGAAGAGGAAGAGGCCGAGGTGGCGTGGATCGAAGTGATATGTGAAGAGAAGAAGCAGCGCCTGGTGAGTCAGGAAAGAATTACTTTGATAATCCAAGAGGAAGGCAGTATTACAAAAGAGGATTGTGTGTTTGAAGGAGCCGATGGGTATGGTTATACATAGGACAGCCATGGACAGAGTTGGGGCCAGTTGTCAGTACCCGTTAATCAGCAAGGGCCCTATGTGAAAGGGTGATTGATGGGGACTTCTGAAAACTCTTTAGTTGATACTGGTGCAATGAATAGTTCGATCGCCCGTTCACTGGTCCCGGGGGCTGCTCTGTCTGGGGCAAATAACATTTCGGTGGGATTTTCTGGAATCCCGGTAGTGAGCCCCATCTCTAAACCTATTCCATTTACGATTGGCCCGGTCACGGTGAACTCTCCGTTTTTGTTAACTTCACATTGCGGGGAACATTTGTTAGGATTGGATTTACTAAAGAAATTGCATGCCAAAAATTCATAGTTCTCCTGATGGTGTTTATTTGACTATACAATCACCTGGTGAACATACCCGACAATGTTTCACCAAGAATAAACCCCTCCCTCCGGAGTTCGCAGTTATTCCATCGACTCTGTGAGCGACGGGGGATACGGATGTCGGTTTATTTAAAATTCCGCTGGTCTCTATTACATTAAAGCCCAACGCTCGTTTGCCCCGCATACCTTAGTACAAGATTTCACCGGCTGGTGAAAAGGCTTTGCTGGCTATCATTCAGGATTTGATTGATAAATGTGTAGTGGAAGAAACAGCTACAAATGTATGCAATAGCCCTATATTACCGATCTTAAAGAAGGCCCCCGTAGGGAATGAGTTTGACCATGTCGATACCTATTGTTTTGTAATTGACCAACGAGAAATTAACAAAATAGTGGTGCCGCAGTATCAAGTGGTTTCGGACATCACTACTATTCTTACCATGATTCCTCCCACTGCAAGGTGTTTCTCAGTTATCGATCTGAAGAATGCTTTCTTCAGAATTCTAATCCATCCTGATAGCCGTCATATTTTTGGCTTCTCCTTATCTGGGCGCAGCTTTCGATTTTGCCGCGCACCCCAGGGGTACACCGAGAGTCCTAGCATTTATAGCCAGGCTTTGAAAGCAGTATTAGATCAGTTGACCCTACCGCCGGGCAACGTGCTCCTCCAATATGTTGATGACCTGTTAGTGGCTTCCGATACTGAAGACGGCTGCAAGGAAGCCACGGTTAAATTATTGTCTCGTTTGACAGCCAACGGTAACAAAGTATCCCTCTCCAAATTTCAATATTGTCGACAGTAGGTGACTTATCTTGGTCATCTACTGTCGAAAGAGGGGAGGAGACTAACCCCTGAATGTATGACTACTATTTCTAAAATGTCTGTACCTCGTACTCAGCGTGATGTTCGTGCATTTCTTCGCATAACCTCTTACTGTCGGCAATGGATTCCTAATTTCTCTCTTCTTACTAAACCTATCCTATACTTAACCAGTAAAGATGTGCATGAGCCTTTACCCTGGACCGATGAATGTCAGAAAGCTTTTGACTCTTTGAAATCTGTGCTTTGCACTGCACCCGTCTTGGGTACTCCTGACTACCGAAAACCTTTTGTGCTCTATGTACATGAGCTGGACGATTGTTCGCTTTCAGCGTTAACGCAAGCATTTGGTGGTGAGCAAAGACCTTGTGCGTATTTTTTGGCGGTGTTGGATAACGTCGCCAGAGCACTTCCTAGCTGTCCAAGGGCTACTGCTGCTGTTGCGGTGGCCATTCGACAATCGGAGGGGCTCGTTCTGAATACTGACCTCACAGAGATGGTACCGCATGCTGTGGACACATAATTGAACAAAACAAAGACTCAGCACCTTACGAGTGCTCGTCTTACTGGTTATGAATTGACTTTCTTTGCTCCCCATATTACGATTATACGGTGTGCCACTCTGAATCCTGCCAGGTTGCTACCCCTCCCTTCGAATGAAAAAACAAATGACATACATGATTGTATATTTAGGACCAAAGAAGAAACGAAGGGACGGGTAGACCTCACAGAAATTCCTCTATCTGACCCCCAAGGGGAATTGTATGTTGATGGCTCTTGTTTCAAGTTACCAGATGGCACAACAACAGCTGCATTTGCGATTATGACCCTCCACACTGTAGTTGAGGCTTCTCGAGTACCCTATCAGTCAGCACAAGCAGCTGAGTTAGTGGCATTACTTCGAGCTTGAGAGTTGAGTGAAGGATTGAAAGTAAACATTTATATAGATAGCCAATACGCCTTCGGCGTGGCTCACAATTTCGGCCGCCTATGGACAGAGAGAGGTTTTCTCACTTCCCACGGTCAAAAAATACAAAATGGTCCTTTGATTTTACGATTACTAACAGCTTTAACGTTACCAGAACAGGTGGTTGTAGTTAAATGCAGCGCACATAAAGCAGTAGTGGATGAAGTGGGTGAAGGAAATGCTTTTGCTGATCAGATAGCGAAGGAAACTGCAAAATCCAAAATGTCAACTATGTTTTTGACCACCTCTGCTAGCTGGGTTGCAGAAACGGAAATGTTTGATAATACTATGGAGAGTGTCCGAGAAATACAGAAAGAAGCTGCCCCCGCTGAATTGGCTCGTTGGGAAAAGGAAGTGGGAAGAATAGATAGAAATGATTCCTGGGTTGATTTGACTGAAAAACAGAGGTGGTTGCTACCTAACGCCTTGGTTAACGCTGTAGTGACCATGGCTCATGTCCCACACACATACATAGGGGAAAAGGGCATCTGCGCTCTTTTGGACCCCATGTGGAACAATCCTAATATTTCTAAGACCGCTGCCCATTTGGTCCAGTATTATATGGTTTGTTTGCGACATAATCGGGGGGAAGGGAGCCAGTTCTCAGTGGGAACTTTGCACCACCACCTTTGCTTTTTGAAGTGCTCCAAATGGATTACATCCAATTGGACCGTGTGAATAATCTGAAATATGACTTGGTCGTGGTATGTGCCTTTAGTAAATGGGTGGTGGCCTACCCGACCAAGGAAAACACTGCCTTAGCAACAGCAAAAGCTTTGATAAAGGAGTTTTTCCCGCGTTATGGATTACCACGGGTGATCTGGACAGATAACGGGGGACACTTTAATGCAGAGCTTATCAGGCATGTTTGTAATGGATTTCAAACTAAGCAGAAGTTTCATGCAGCCCGACACCCCCAGTCTGCGGGATTAGTTGAGAAATACAATGGAATTTTGAAATATAAAATGGCCAAAATTCAAGAGGGTACTGGGCTGAAATGGCCCGATGCCCTACCATTAGCTTTGATGTCTTTACGAATTACCCCACATTCCCGGTCTGGTCTGTCACCTTATGACGTCATCTTTGGTCGACCAGCCAATGTTTGGGGTGTCCCAAGACCTAGAACTTTGCGGGATATTGACTACCCTATGATGAAAAATTATTTGTATGCTTTGACTAAAGATCACCGTTCCATTCATCAACAGGTGTCAGCAGTGTTGCAGCCCCTGCAGGAGGGTCCCAGACATCGCTTGGAACCAGGACAGTGGCTCCTAGTTCGAAATTATCAACGGAAATCCAGTTTGGACCCTCGCTGGTCAAAGCCCCATCAAATTCTCCTGGCTAGGCGGACAGCGGTGAAAGTGGACGGCAAGCGGCATTGGATTCACATATCCCATGTGAAGAAAGTGCCCCTCCCGCTTCCATATGATCTGCGAAATGAGGAAGGAATTTTGACCCGGGCGAGTGAACAAGCCCCTTCTTTTGTTCTTTTTTCTGACGCCCTGGAAAGCAGAGAAGGGCAAGGAGAAGGAGTACCGGGCTCGGAAGGGGTTTTGGCATCTGAATCAGCAATTACCCCGGATTCGGTTGCTCCTGTTGTTGATCAACAAGTCTATGATATTCCGGTCGCAGAGAATGCACCTTCCTCTGTTTTATCCCCCAATCAGGAAACGCCTGGTCATGTTCGATACAAGCTGCGGCCCAGAAGACAACACGGTACCCCAGATGAAGATGGCAGGAGATAGGGAAAGACTTGAGTAATAGGGTGTGTTAGAAACCTTTCTGGGGTGCTGAGCGGGACACTGGACTGAACACGTTGAGAGCCTGGAACATTTTGTTCACTCTGTTCAGAAAGAAAGACTGAACTTCTTGTAAAGGGCTGTGTACTCTTCCAGAGTTGTGTAAGGACACAACTCCAACGCAAGGATTTGTCTTTTGGTTCTCTTTGATGAACGATAGGAGCCTGCCTGACAGGCTCTAGACGGACACAGGAAAGAAGAACCCTCTGGCAGGTCGGACGGCATTGCCCGAGTTTAATTATTGGACTTTTAGTTAGCATGTATCCCTTTTCCTGTTTTTTCCCTGAGGAGGAACTACCTTTTGCACCCCGTTATTACCCTACATATGAACCCATCTTTTCCATGCGTGTAAAGATAGCCTTTGTGATTACTATTACAATTTTGTTGATGATATTAATGAGTGCTTTTGTATATTTGGAGTTTCGCCATCCTATGCCTACTATTCTGGGAATAACGACCCCATCCCCAGAGCACCTATTCTATACCTTGGCCCCGCACAAAGAAAGGCACCGTCAGATTTATACTAAAAATGTGTTTGTAGAAATGCTTCATAAGACGCGCAGTGCAACAAATGCTACCAATAGTTGGGTTTGTGGCCTTTTGCCCTCAGTGATGCACCGACAAGAGTTATTTATTTCTTTGCCCTTATCATATTTAGGAAGTTACGAGGCTTGGTTTAAATTGTTGTCCATGATGTATATGCACTATACCGTAGATGCTTCTCGTTATTCTGAAAGAGACTACGAGATGATTTTGGCGCACATAGAATTGCATCAGGGTTTCGACCCCGAGGGAAATAATGTAGACGGGTCATTAGATCCAAATGCCTGTATGAATATGTACACGGAGTATGAAAATGTTACTTGGCTCAGAAATGAGATCTTGGATTTTGCAGAGTTTAATTTCACCCAGTATTTCCAACAATATAAAGAAAGAAATGTCACAGATGACAAGGCAATCCCGGTACCTATACTAAACAGTACTCCAGCTTTTTGTATTCAGGGGGCAGGACAAATATCAGTAGGAGAGAGTCAATGTAATTATACTTATCGACTACGCACTTTCAGCAGCCCTCCATTATTGACCCCTCCTAATGTATATTTTTTATGTGGAGAAAATGCATATACCTGGTTCCCACGTGGTTGAGCGGGTCATTGTTATCTGTATTTCCTGTACCCTCCAGTGTATATATAGCTCCTGCTAATCATCATAAGGATCATCAACTAGAGAAACGAGGCCTACCCCTTATAAGAAATGTGAGGGAATTAGACACCACTGACATTGATCAAACAGATACTGCAGAACAACATTTTGTTGATATAATGAAGGGAGTATTTCCTATTTGGGGACCCATTATCACCAGTAAGGAAGTGAGGCGTTTGTCTAGGGTAGTTAAAAGGGTAATCAATACCACTGCAGGTATATTAACAAATTTAACTGTAGAGCTACGAGACTCGTCCAGCTTCAGAACAGAATGGTGCTAGATGTTATTTTGGCTGATCGAGGAGGGGCATGCCAC
Organism: Lissotriton helveticus; assembly: GCF_964261635.1. NCBI lineage: Eukaryota > Metazoa > Chordata > Amphibia > Caudata > Salamandridae > Lissotriton > Lissotriton helveticus. The sequence continues at coordinate 1,228,395,531 of NC_136057.1, read as the reverse complement.
GTGATCGGCAGTTCCTGCTGCATATATATCCCTGACTCCGCCCCTTCTGTTCATTTGGCTATCCAGAAGTTACATTGCTTGGCATCTGAAGTACATGCAGATACAGGGACCTGGTCTTTGGCTGGATGGTTCTGGGGTCTATTGTCGACTTGCGAATGAAACATTTTGATGATCTTAGCAGACATAGCGGGTGTTATATTTACTTGCTGTCTGTGCGTACACTGTGGGCCAGCTGGTTGTTCTTATTGTGCTACTAAACTCGCCTCTTCAATAACCACTCCTTCCCCAGGGGCTGCCAAGACTCAATTAGTTTAGCAAGAAATAAAAGACCTGATCCAGATTGATGAAGGAATTTTTGAAGACTGACTTCTTTTTTTGTTAGCTACATCATGCTAAAAGGGTGGTTCTGAGGGATAAAACTCTGATTTCCCCTATGTTAGTGGTATGGGTCGTAAATGTATATTTTGTTAGCATGATGTATCTATATATTTCTAGAATACAGGTATACACAGAATGTAATCTATAACTTCTTTAACTGAGTTAGTAAGGGTATATGCTGTGGGTGAGTTCTGTTTTCATTGAGTAGGCCGAAAACTAGACAGACGCCATCTTTCCTTGTTTGCGCTAGGCCCGAACAGTAATCATGTGTTCCCTTCCAATGGCTGTAAGGCCCTAGCTTAGTTGATTTGCTGGAGACTGCTGAATACATGCTATTCTTCTCTTCTCCTGGGACTCAAGGCCGCATCTGGCTTTGGGTGCGATAAGCGCATTCCTGAAGGCGCCGTGCCTGCACTCCCGGGTACTGAGACGAAAGGGAGTCACCCCTCTTGACCTCCCCAATAATAACCAAAGCAGAGCTTTGTACTAATCATGTGTGCCATATATGGTCCTTCCTCGAGGGCCAGGAGCCGAGTAGTGTTTTTCCATGTATAGTGACTTCGTGTACCAGCCTGAAAGTATATATGCACTGTTTTGAGTGTAAGCCAACAGTTTTCTCCACGCACCTGGATGGGTGAGGATGGGAGAGGCTTCTCTATAGAGTATTCTGTATAATAAACAATTGAACTTCCTTTACTGCCAACTGACTGGTTATTGGGTAATTGTTATAGGGGCTATTGGTAAGTATGGCTCCTTATGTTATTTTTTATGGTACCAAGAAACATAATTAAATGAAGGTCTAAGGGCCCATATTTACCGACCCAGATATCTCAATGCCCTTTAATATATTAACAGCTATACCACAAGAGAGATTTTTTATGGTACGTCAACACACAACAGCAACAAATACAACAGCAAAGAGCTCTTCAACATTGTGAAGGAACTCTCCAAACCCAGCGCCACCTCTGCGACTCTCTAGCAACCTTCTTCCATCGCAAGATCGCAGACATCCATGACAGCTTCAACTCCCTGACCCCTCCAATAGCCGCCGACATCCAGACTCACCGCCCCTAGTCACACCGGCAACCTGACCTCCTGGAACCATGTCAATGACGACGGCACCATCAAGACTATGAACACCATACACTCATGTTCACCATCAGACCCCTGGCCCTATCACATCTTCAACAAAGCAAGCTCCATCATCGCACCGCAACTCCGTAAGAACCTCAACAGCTCATTCGAGAACGCCACCGTCCCAGAAAGCTGGATCAACGCCCTACTCAAGAAACCCTAGGCAGACCCAAAGGACCTCAATAACTTTCGGCGCATCTCCCTGCTCCCATTCCTGGCGAAAGTCTTCGAGAAGATCTTCAACAGACAACTGACCCAATTCCTCGAAGAGAACAACACCCTGGACTTGTCCCAATCCGGATTCTGCAGAATCACAGCACCAAAACTGCCCTCATTGCCGCCATCGACGACATCAGGGCCCTGCTGAAAAATGGCAAAACCGCAGCCCTCATCCTCCTGGACCTCTCAGCCGCCTTCGACACTGTCTGCCACCATACCCTCTGTACACGCCTCTACAACGCAGGGATCAACGACAAATTCCTGGACTGGACCACCTCCTTCCCCACCGACAGAACCCAGAGAGTCTGCCTCCCTCCATTCCGATCCAAAGCCATCAAGATCACCTGCAGCGTACCCCAAGGATCATTCCTCAGCCCGACGCTCTACAACCTCTACATGACGCCACCCGCCAACATCGTCCAATTGCACAACCTCAATATAGTCTCATACGCCGATGACACCCAGCTGATCCTCTCCCTCACCAAAGACCCTGCCACCGCCAAAATCAACTTTCACAAAGGGATGAAGGACATCGCTGAGTGGATGAAGAGCAGCCGCCTGAAACCGAACTCGGACAAGGCGGAGATCCTCATCCTCAGCTCCACCCCCTCCACCTGGGATGACTCCTGGTTGCCGTCCTCGCTGGGAGCTGCGTCGACACCCACTGACCACGCACGCAACCTGGGGTTCATCCTGGACTCATCACTGTCAATGACCCAGCAAGTCAACGCTGTCTCCTCCTCCTGCTTCAACACCCTCCACATGCTTCGCAAGATCTACAGAAGGATCCCCACCTGTACCAGAAGGACGGTCACCCAGGCCCTCGTCACCAGCAGGCTGGACTATGGCAACGCTCTCTATGCGGGAACCACAGGCAAACTCCAGAAAAGACTTCAACGCATACAGAACGCCTCATCTTCGACATCCCCGGCAACAGCCACATCACTGCCCACCTGAGAGACCTGCACTAGCTCCCCATCAACAAGAGGATCACCTTCAAGCTCCTCACCCATGCTCACAAGGCACTCCACAACACCGGACCAGCAAACCTCAACAACCGACTCCCCTTCAACACCCCGAATTGCAAGCTCCGCTCCGCCGACCTCGACCTCGACACTGTCCCATGCATCCACAGAATGACCGCCGGTGGCAGATCATTCTCCCACCTCGCCACCAAGACATGGAGCACCCTCCCTACCCACCTGCGACAGACCGAGGACCTGCTGACCTTCAGGAGATGTCTTAAGACCTGGCTGTTCAATCAATAGCTGCCCCTCCCATCAGCGCCTTGGGATCCCCATGGGTGAGTAGCACACTTTAAAAATTGCGGATTGATTGATCATTCAATCCAAAAAAAGGCTACCGCAGAATATCCTGGAACCCATCAATAACTACCATTACTTCAGGGTACCAATACATCAAGATAATGATAACGTAATCCGTTTCGATGTATTAGCTTACCTGCAACAGTCAGATAACTAGTCCCATCTTAAACTTGGCACAAAGCTCAAGGAAGCACCAAGTCCTGTAATTTCCAAAAGGACAGGAGCAATTTCACTAGAGAAACATAAGATAGATTGCAAAACAACTGTCATTTGGTTTGTTTTGTGCTAATGAAAAGTTCTAAAAGTGAAATGGGAAGACTGCATTGGGATATTAGTAGACCTATTAGATGCATGTTAACAGACTGGTAGATTAATAGTGCCAAAGGGAGTGTACCAGCTGTTCTGGAAGACCAGCAATCTGTGATGTAAGCATAACACCACATTATGTTAACCGATGCAGTCATAAAAAATGTCGTCAGAGCGGGCATAGCTTTTATCTAACACGTGTGTTACTGCAAAAAACACAAGCTGTAGATATAACGTGGAAATGACGAACACTAAATCTTGTCAGCTCGTGAGCAAATTAAGCAGAGACGGCTTTATCGAGGCTAATAGACCCGAGTGCAGTAACACTAGCATGGTTCTTTGTATCGATATAACTTTCAAAAAGGAAGGTTAGGGAGACACAGTGCAGGTGCTTGCGCCCATAAGACTACTGAGATTCAAAAGACACAAAGGAATGTACATCCCTTTGTCCTGCAACCCATGTGGTAATGGCCCGAGAACCCCCATACATTCGTTTCTTGTTGTTAGACATCACACTTGGTGCCGCTGCCGCTGCAGGGAACAGCTCACAGCCTACCAGAGCGCTGGATAAATCAATCTCTCTAACAATACTTGGGTCGCGCCACATCAAAAGGCCACATCAAAAGGCCCTACCCACCTCTTCTGAGCAAGGTGTGTAGGATAACAGGCGAACTACAAATTTCTGGGAGTTGTAGTTCTTCATTACCAGGGTGTGTATCAGGCAATTAAGTACTGAAAAAACGTAGGATTCGTAGTTCTCATGGCCATAGTCGGGGTTGGGAGTTGGAAAATGGAGAGTAATGGTGTGTGCAATCCGATCTAAAAGATGACAGAGTTAAAAATTCTCGTGATCTGATCAGAGGTTGGAAGAAAGTTGAAGGGGAGGGTTATTATATGTGTCCTTTTTTGAACTACAATTCTTCCTGCTTTATAACCCCAGGGTTCCTTAAAGTATTTTTGATTCTGATTTGGGGAAACAACCTGTGCTGGTCTCTAAACCACTTCTGGACCTCTTTTGGCGTGTTGTTACACCCATGATGCTACATACTAGACTGCAGGGCATGTTTATTAGAAAGTCACGCAGTGCAGCCAGTCACCGTGACAGAGCAAAAGCAGGAATGTAGAGCATTCAATAGAATACAGTGCATTCCTGCCTTTGTTCCCGGGTTGGCACCATTTTGGCCATGGTGCAAGGGTGTCTCCGTTGCAAGCAGGATTGTTTTTGCGCATGAAGTGGCACCTTCCTGCACAAAAACCATCCTCTTTCAATATATGCTGCAGCAGAGGAAGAGGAATTAATAAGGATAAATTAAATATATTTCTCTGTGATAAACCTCCCTTGAGAAGGAGTACCTTTTTGGTGTTTTCTCAAATCTACCACTTTTGGTAAATCTGGGAATGCGTCAAAAACCATGCAATGCCCAACGAAGGACTTCCCAGGGTGGAGTAAAGCAACACAGTGATTTGTGCTACTTACGTTACTCCAGATTTATGAAGCCACTCAGGGTCATTCAAGGTGGCGTTGCAGATTTCATACATCACATTTTGGTATTGTGTCACTCTTGCACCACATTGTGTGGTTCAAGAGCGGCAAACGTTCTTTCATAAATAAGCCCCCTCATGTTCAGTGTATTTGACATGGAACTATCTGGTCTGGAGCTTGCTGACTTGATAATACTGGGCCCAGTGAAGCAAGAAATATTGTAGTTACCCAGAACAGTATCCTCACGGGGTGCCTCAGGGCATAAAATGTTTGGGTCAAGAGTATTCAGACCTGATAATTCCAAGCCACCAAACACTGGTAAACTGTAGCTACCCGGAGTACCACCCCCACAGGGATACCGCTTCGGGCAACTCCTATGGACGTCCTATGAGGGTACACACTGCAGTGCTCCCATTCAGAAGTTCTATGGTTGAAATATACTATCCATCTTTTATCAAAAGAGGGCGTGTGCAAAGGTTTCTTCCCTAAAGTTCTTATGAATCATATGACACATATGCTTAGTTCACAAAGTTGTCTACATATGGGATTTTCATGTGAGATTCGTCACTTTTACTCAATTTTCAAGTTGAATAAAAATGGTTTGATAACACCCATCAAGTTTCAAAGTTGTGACTAAAATGGTTTTAATGTTAGTTCACAAAAGATAGCACATCCATTTCCAGTTGCAATTAGCGGACGCTAGAAATTATGACCAGCTTGTGGGGATAAACTGCACCAGGGCATAAACATAGGAAACCAGGATATTCTGCAAACTATGTATCAGTCAATTTTTTTATATCTCCTAAAAAAATAGTATTTGAAACTTTACAGAATCAAAATTCAGTAGCTCTAGCAATTTCACTGGAGCTCAAGTGTGATGAAAGATTTAAAACCACATTACCTTAGTCCAAATGTCAAGCTGCATCTTTAAGACGGGTTCTGCACCTCAGGTAGTTTCGGTAGCAGGCACACAAATTGTCAGACTTAAGTTGATCAGTTTCAGATCTGTCTTAGAAACATTCAAATGGTCATTTCATTTCAAAGTGCTTTATTTCGAGTATTACTCATAAAAGCAGACAAACATACATATAATAAAAAACAATTAAATTTACAACGTCATATTAGACTTAAGCACACAGTTAATATTTAAAAAAACACAATACATAAGAGAATTATCAAAAGCAGGATAGCTATGAAAAAGTGCCAAAATAGTGATCATAAATGAGCAATTTTTAAAAAAAGAAGATATATCATAAAATTTCGAACCGATGATACATTAAAATTGAATATGTTATAGAAGGTGAAAGATAAATACAAGTCTAGCAGTCTCTGACCAAATAATCATTTTTTCCAGAGAATAGACTAAAGCCTAGCAGTCTCTGAGTATATCATAAATTATTACAGAGAATAGACGTGTACTAACAATCCTGTAAACAACAGATTGAGTTATTGCCCTCTAATCGTTCTCTGTCTTAAAACCCAAGCCCACCCCAGGTACTTTGCAATGGCAATAATAATCCAATTAGCAGATGTCGTTCTTAAAATCCGCAGTGCTACCATGCTATTTTTTGTACCTAGGTTCCTACACATTGGAGCCAACCAAACTCTCCTAGGAATAGAGTACCTTGAACATGAGAACTGAAAGTGACCAAGGGTCTCATTACCTACCCCACAGGCAGGACAAGTTGACGCGCCCCCTGCTTTCCATTTAGATGTTAAGTTGGATAAAGGCAAGGAACCAACCCTCAGTTGGAAAAGCAGTTTCCTGTCCATGGGCTTTAATATGTAATCCCAATACATTTCATAAATTGGGTACAGCTTGGTCTCTAAGTAGCTGGTGGTCATAGACCCACTGTTTAAACTAAGCATACTTTTATTAACAACATGTTCCCAGTAGATACTTTTTATAGCAGACTTAGAAGGGAATAGGGCCCCGGCTGGGTCAACCCAAAGAGCGTTAAGTCCTATATCGAACAAGGCAATCTTCAATGATTTAAACCATTTGATTTTGTTGTAGCAATCTCTTGTGACAACATCTTTAAACCCATTCGCATAGTGAGAGAGCTCTGGCGTGGTCCAAAGCCTACGCCAATATAAAATCGGGCGTAGTTTGGCCTTATCAGAAATTGCTCTCCTACCTAATTCATATCTTAGAGGCAATTGCGGGCTGCTCTGAGGGACGCCTATCAGATTCCTGTAAAATTTATTTTCTGAGGTTTGGAGCTCCTGAAGGTTTTCGTACCCCCATAGTTCCGCACCATACAGGGCAGACCCTATTGCTTTTGCCTCGTAGATTATCAGAGGTGGTTTGATGGGCTTAGTAAACGATTTCCTTTGCTCTTTAATGATTGTGCCAGCTATTTGCTTGTGCCTTAATATAGCAATATTAAGGTGAGACCGCCACCTGTTATCGTTGGAAATATGTATCCCTAGGTAAGTGAAGGATTTAACAACCTCCAGGGTACGGCCACTCAACGAAATATTAGCTTTAAAATTTCTGTGAGGATTGAAGGCCATGAGTTTTGTCTTGGACCCATTTACCTCCAGTCCATGAGCTACACAGAAATCATCAAATATTGCCAGTGCTTTTTGCAACCCTGCTGGTGTTTTTGATAAAATTAAAGTATCATCGGCGAACATTAAAATTGGAACTTTTTCACCTGCAAGAGAAGGAGCATCAACTGCCTGGGACTGCATAGAAGAAACCACACCGTTAATAAAAAGAGTGAACAGGGTAGGCGCCATTGAACAACCCTGCCTAACCCCACGCTCAACTGGGAATTCAACGGTGTCATTACCATACCCACCCCAGCGAATTTTGGCATAATTGCCCTCATGCAGCCGCATGATTAAGGACAACAATTCCCCGGGGACCCCAAGTGTCACAAGAACTTCCCACAGTTTTGACCTTGGAACCAGGTCGAAGGCAGCCCGCAAATCAACAAATGCTGCATACAGGCTGCCTCCGCCTAGCACCACGGTCCTCCACTGAATCAGCTGAAGACGGAAGACTTGGTCCACAGTGCTGGTTGCCCTGCGAAAGCCAGCCTGGAAGGGGGATAAGATGTTATTATCCTCAACCCAATCAAGCAGCCTATTTACAATTACACGACCGACTATCTTTTGAACAGTATCGATCAAACTAATCGGACGGTAATTACTAGGCAGAGCACGATCCCCTTTCTTGTATATCGGGATGATAACGGCACCCCTCCATGTCACAGGGATATCTGCACCTCTGGCGATGTGATTGATTAGCAGATGGATGTATTTAGACCACCTTGCAGTATCGTTTAAAAAAACGTCTGCAGGTACACCGTCGATGCCAGGAGCACGACCATGATGGACAGATTTAAGTGCCATCATTATTTCGTGCTGCGTAAAGGTGTCAGCTTCCATCGTGGCATGGGGTACACATACGCTATCCGTAGCCAGGTTGCTCGATGCGTATTGTTCACTAAAAAATTTAACCCAAGCATCCTGGGGGACGTTATTTGTAGAGGCATCTTCAATCCTATCATGGCCCCATTTAACTATATGCCAAAATAACCTAGAGTTATTTTGGTCACTGGCACTCTGTAACATATTCCAATGGGCTTCATCCCAATCTTTTTTAGCCTTAATTATTGAAGATTTATATTGTGCCCTAGCCATCCTGATGGCCTCCTTGTTTTTATTTTTAATCGCGGCCCATAAACGGGCCCTGGCCCCCTTACAGTCTTGGTTATACCATTTGGCTGGCCTAAGTTTCCCTGGCTTTTTGTTATTAGTCGGTTTTAGAAAATGGCATTGTATTTCTTTGAAAAGGTCATTGTGGACCTGAGTAACTATGTTCTGGGTAGATGGTAACCCGACCACACCCTCAAGGGCCACAGTGGCCTTATCAGTTGCCATATTTATTTTTCCCAAAGCCAGCAGGTCAGTTTTAACACTGGTCCACCTCAGCCTGCGCATATCATTAGTGGGTATAATCAAAGGCGGGAGGGGTTCAGCACAGGTATTTAAGACGGCATCGGACTTCCACCAGTTATGAAGGACACATAAAGGGTCATGATCGCTCTCTAACCTTTCCAACACAGCCATATCAATGACCTTTGGCCATAGAGACATACTACATATTACGTAGTCAATACGGCTCTTATTTCTTCCATTGTTAAAGGTCATAGCTGGTATTCTGTCAGACTTTGTTCGGCCATTCAAGGCCCTTAACCCATGTTCAAAACACATAGCGTTTAGGCCAAGAATGTCCTCAGTCCAACGAGTTATTGGGACTGTAGTGAGAGCGGGGATATCCCATAGGGTGTCTTCTTCCATTCCCAATTGTACATCGCCAGTGTCTAAAGGCTCAAAAGTGCGATTTAGGTCGCCGGCTATTAATATGTTATTCCCTGATGAGTGAGTTTCTAATAAGTTGTACAAAGACAAAAGGACCTCAGATTTTCTTGCATTTCCCCCCCTGGCATATACATTGTAGATGTCCATGGAGGTAGATGAGCTACCTTTTAATCGAATGAGCTGAATGTCTTTTTGGTGAAGCTCAATGTTTCTCACATCAACCATGAGAGCCTGGCGCACCCATATCGTAAGTCCCCCCATCGGTCGCCCTTTAGGACCCTTCGTGGCTGGGAGGTAGAAATTCAGATAACCAAGTGCAAATACAGGATCTACAGCCCAAGTTTCTTGGAAAATGCAGACATCATATTGGCTGACAAAACCAGACCATATACCACAATCCATTTTGGAACAAAGCCCCGCAATATTCCAAGACAATAAATTCCCAGTTGTGTTTACTGTTATAGAACAAGTGCAATAATCCGACCCTGATGACAGCAGATCAACATTGCCAATTTCATTAGGATTTGCAATAACTACACCAGCACTAGATACAGTAATGTCTGTCACATCCTGTAAAGGTTTAGGACAACTCGAAACCGCTGTATAATTTGCAGCCATAGGAACTTGCAACACGGTGGTAGAGGTGCATGATAGTCAATCACAAGCGTCTAGGTTGGAGAGTGCAGCGAATCTATTTTCCACTCCTAGACCCCACTCAGCAAGATCAGAGTTCTTGCTGCCCCTCTTGGTTACAACGTTCCATTTTGTTCTGAGAATGCTGCAATTAGGACCTCTGCCTTTTCTAGGATAAAAGAAATCTAAAGTCAAAGGAACAATAGGGGTAAATCTTTTCTGGGGCGGGTGGAGGTTTGGTAAAATATTTGGCAGGACCTCGGGGTCAGAGAAGTTAAGTACCACGCAATCCCCCTTAAATTTTTTTGCCCTGTTCCCAATCCACTAGACCCTTCGTGCATTCACCAGTTCTTCCGCAAGTTGCTCCTTGCCCCAGGGTGTTATGGCCATGTTATTAGTTAGCCATGACAACGATTTATTGAGTAATGACGCAGTCGACTCAACATCACCGGGGGCTAATTTGGGTACATTAGCAAGAACGAGAACTAGTGGTGAGGCTTCAACGACGAGCTCTGATGCTCCATTCGTGGTATTTGATTCCCCATAAGGTAAAGCAGATGAAACATCTCCGGGAGGCCTATCAGATAAATTTGCCAGTAAGGGCAACGGGGGATTTTGTGTAACAACAGAAGTCGGTCCATTAGAGTAGTTAGATTTAATTTCAGGCATCAGAGGCTGGACACATGTTGAAATGGCTTCTGGTAGTTTTCTCACCTCCCCCAAGGTTTTTCCCAATAGACCTTCCAGTTTGCTTACCTCAGCAGTTAATTTGTCGATTTTACTGATCAGGGGTTTTACCATCCCTTTAATTTTTGTATCCATCAGACAACAAAGTTTTTGCAATAAATCGTCGGAAAGAGTCACATAAGTTTCCCCAGTCAAGTCCTCTTCATCATCATCGGTAGATTTCCTTGGTGGCGACGCAACTTTGTTTTTAGATGACCTTAAGCCTCCTCTCTTTTGTATGGCTTTCCTTTTACCCCCTGAAACCCTAGGTGCGGGGATGGGGGGAGCGGTAGAAATAGCAGACTCGCTATTTACGGAAAGCACAGTTGGTGCATCTGTGTCACTATTTTCTTCTCTATTAGCAACAATGCCGCTAGGCTGAATACAATTTGAATCCTGGAGGGAGGCATGTGCCCCACCGAGGAGGCTATTATTTAACAGGGCGAATGAGTCCTCGTTCTCTATATCTACTAATGGTGATTGTAGAGGTGATTCCAGACCCAGTGAGGTCCTTCTATCAGTGTTGATTTTTGCCACAACTTGTACGAGATAGTTCTCCATTGTATTAGAAGATGTGGGTTGCTTTTTTGCAGGCATTTGGCAACAGAAATCCACTTGAGACTAAAATAAGTACAACAAATAGTAAGGTTACTGATTACCTGGAGCTTAGTGAGCCTGGACTGCCTTATGCGCTATAGATGGAGTAATTGGAGCAAAGTCCCTGGCCCAACCCAACCGTGGCCAACCTCGGACGGCCTCAGACGGCCCGCCCTTTGTCCGGGCTTCGTCCGGGCGTCCCGCTCGCGTCCCGCGAAGCGGGTATCAGCGCCGCTTTTGTGCGCCTCCTGGCGCCCTCGCGTCACTGTGAAGCGCGCCGCCGCGTAGGCTGCCGGGAATTGAAGTCCCGGAGCGGCGACGCGTGCAGGCTGTGCAAAAGATGACTCTCGGCGGTGGCGGCTTGTCTCCAGTGCCCCTGCAGCCAGGAAAGAAAGGTCCGGTCTGTGGCAGCGTCAGCAGGTTAGTGAAAGGCTCCCCCAGCTCCGCCGGTATCAGCGCCGCTTTTGTGCGCCTCCTGGCGCCCTCGCGTCACTGTGAAGCGCGCCGCCGCGTAGGCTGCCGGGAATTGAAGTCCCGGAGCGGCGACGCGTGCAGGCTGTGCAAAAGATGACTCTCGGCGGTGGCGGCTTGTCTCCAGTGCCCCTGCAGCCAGGAAAGAAAGGTCCGGTCTGTGGCAGCGTCAGCAGGTTAGTGAAAGGCTCCCCCAGCTCCGCCGGTATCAGCGCCGCTTTTGTGCGCCTCCTGGCGCCCTCGCGTCACTGTGAAGCGCGCCGCCGCGTAGGCTGCCGGGAATTGAAGTCCCGGAGCGGCGACGCGTGCAGGCTGTGCAAAAGATGACTCTCGGCGGTGGCGGCTTGTCTCCAGTGCCCCTGCAGCCAGGAAAGAAAGGTCCGGTCTGTGGCAGCGTCAGCAGGTTAGTGAAAGGCTCCCCCAGCTCCGCCGGTATCAGCGCCGCTTTTGTGCGCCTCCTGGCGCCCTCGCGTCACTGTGAAGCGCGCCGCCGCGTAGGCTGCCGGGAATTGAAGTCCCGGAGCGGCGACGCGTGCAGGCTGTGCAAAAGATGACTCTCGGCGGTGGCGGCTTGTCTCCAGTGCCCCTGCAGCCAGGAAAGAAAGGTCCGGTCTGTGGCAGCGTCAGCAGGTTAGTGAAAGGCTCGGTATTGTGTCACTCTTGCACCACATTGTGTGGTTCAAGAGCGGCAAACGTTCTTTCATAAATAAGCCCCCTCATGTTCAGTGTATTTGACATGGAACTATCTGGTCTGGAGCTTGCTGACTTGATAATACTGGGCCCAGTGAAGCAAGAAATATTGTAGTTACCCAGAACAGTATCCTCACGGGGTGCCTCAGGGCATAAAATGTTTGGGTCAAGAGTATTCAGACCTGATAATTCCAAGCCACCAAACACTGGTAAACTGTAGCTACCCGGAGTACCACCCCCACAGGGATACCGCTTCGGGCAACTCCTATGGACGTCCTATGAGGGTACACACTGCAGTGCTCCCATTCAGAAGTTCTATGGTTGAAATATACTATCCATCTTTTATCAAAAGAGGGCGTGTGCAAAGGTTTCTTCCCTAAAGTTCTTATGAATCATATGACACATATGCTTAGTTCACAAAGTTGTCTACATATGGGATTTTCATGTGAGATTCGTCACTTTTACTCAATTTTCAAGTTGAATAAAAATGGTTTGATAACACCCATCAAGTTTCAAAGTTGTGACTAAAATGGTTTTAATGTTAGTTCACAAAAGATAGCACATCCATTTCCAGTTGCAATTAGCGGACGCTAGAAATTATGACCAGCTTGTGGGGATAAACTGCACCAGGGCATAAACATAGGAAACCAGGATATTCTGCAAACTATGTATCAGTCAATTTTTTTATATCTCCTAAAAAAATAGTATTTGAAACTTTACAGAATCAAAATTCAGTAGCTCTAGCAATTTCACTGGAGCTCAAGTGTGATGAAAGATTTAAAACCACATTACCTTAGTCCAAATGTCAAGCTGCATCTTTAAGACGGGTTCTGCACCTCAGGTAGTTTCGGTAGCAGGCACACAAATTGTCAGACTTAAGTTGATCAGTTTCAGATCTGTCTTAGAAACATTCAAATGGTCACCTACCTCCAATTTCTTGGAATCCTTTACATGGGTTATTTCCATTTGTTTATGTTTTTACATGATCTATGTAGCAATTCTTGCATATTATGCCACTGTGTTCCGTATGATTCATAAACTGTTATGAATAAAAAAAAACATTTTAAGGTTTCTAACAAAGGAAAATCAAAGCATTTTAAACAGAACCAACATGGTTACGTTTTAATCATAGCGGAAGGAAAGACTCATATACTCTCTTATCCAGAAGATCAGATGTGCCACAAAACCTTGATAAATGTGGTAAGTATATTTTCACATATCTAACATGAGTTTCATGTGAAAGTATTGGTAACTATGGCACAATAAAATGAAATACTACATTGTGTCATGGGACAACATTCATTGTTAGCACCAGCATACAGCTTATACTAATTCCATTCTACTAGCTGTGGGGAAAACACGCCCAAACATAATATAATCGTGTTATTCCCCATTTCATGAAATATCTGTGATACTGTCCATTATAGAAGTTATGTTTTTTCCATTTTCTGATATTACCGTACATTTCTGGCATTATCTTAATGAGGGTGCTAATATCGCTTCCTGAAAAGAAAAAAGCTCTAGCCTAGCAGAAATACTCTAAACTATGCTTATAGCTTTGAGAATGGTAAACCACAATATCTATGACCTGTAAAAGCATTTTTTGAAACAGTAATAAACTTGACTGCGACTTTGGCCAAGCACTCTCCTCGTACTCACCAGTTATATGCTGCTCTACAGTTATCGAAGAAAAGGTTGTTAGAAATGTGTTCACCAATAGGACTAGATTTTACAAAATACATAGGCCAACTTTAAATGTTAGCGTTAAGGAGAAGACATCAGGGGGCATATTACCAACGATGAGCGATATTTATCGCTAACGATGCTTAGCTAAAAAAATTTTAACGCTAATCATCGCCGGAAATTATCGCAGAGATAACTTGCTATTAGCAAGGTTTATCTCAGAAGTGATAAAAATCCTCGGGCTAACTGCCAAATTAGAGATTATCGCTGGAAAACCAACGATAATCTCTCGAACTTTGGCGTTAGCTTGATGATAGGGGCTCGCAAACTTAGCCATGATATCCACCTTCCATAGGATATCATGGCTAAGTCAGGAAAATACCAGGGGGCATATTATCAAGGGACTTTGGGGCATATTATCAAGGGGGTTTATCTCCGCTTTTTTGGCTTTAAAATCCAAGAAAGCGGAGATAAAATTATCTCCCTATTACCAAGCTGTCGCTAACACCAGTTAGCGACAGCTAATAGGAGATAGCGACCATCTTGGGCCCCGCTTTGCATGTCAGTGATATTTATCACTAATGACATGCAAAGTGGGCGTGCCAAGATGTTAGCGACTGGAAACAGTCGCTAACATCGCTATCTCCTATTACCAACTTTTGGAGATATTCGCGCTAAGCGCGAATATCTCCAAAAGCTAACACCTGCCCTGAGCAGTTCTTAGCCATGTTATCCAATGGGAGGTGGATAACATGGCTAAGAGCATTTGCTCGATAATGCATGAATATCGCTGACTTTTCAGCGATATTCATGCATTGCGGCCGTTTTTTATCGCATTTGCGATAAACCTTGCTAATAGCAAGGTTTATCTGCGATAAAAATCGCCGATTTGCGGCGATAATATTTGTCTCTAAACAAGTTAGAGACAAAAATTATCTCTATTGGTTGGTAATATGCCCCTTTATCTCCGCTTTTTTGGCTTTAAAAGCCAAGAAAGCGGAGATAAAATTATCTCCCTATTACCAAGCTGTCGCTAACACCAGTTAGCGACAGCTAATAGGAGATAGTGACCATCTTGGGCCCCGCTTTGCATGTCAGTGATATTTATCACTAATGACATGCAAAGTGGGCGTGCCAAGATGTTAGCGACTGAAAACAGTCGCTAACATCGCTATCTCCTATTACCAACTTTTGGAGATATTCGCGCTAAGCGCGAATATCGCGAATATCTCCAAAAGCTAACACCTGCCCTGAGCAGTTCTTAGCCATGTTAACCACTGGGAGGTGGATAACATGGCTAAGAGCATTTGCTCGATAATGCATGAATATCGCTGACTTTTCAGCAATATTCATGCATTGCGGCCGTTTTTTATCGCATTTGCGATAAACCTGGCTAATAGCAAGGTTTATCTGCGATAAAAATCGCCGATTTGCGGCGATAATTTTTGTCTCTAAACAAGTTAGAGACAAAAATGATCTCTATTGGTTGGTAATATGCCCCCAGGTGTAAAAAAAAGCAGTGCTAACCGCGGTTAGCGCTGCTTTTTTTTATCACTAACAGGGTTAGCGAAATCCTTGATAATAGGAGAAATGTCGCTTAGCAACATTTCTCCTATTAATTTTCTCTGGAACGCCCCCTTTGCATCTCATTAGAGATGCAAGGTGAAGCGTAGAGAAAAGGGTGCTAACATGCGAATTTGCGTGTTAGCACCCTGTTGCTGATAGGGAGATCATTTTATCTCCGCTTTCTTGGCTTTTAAAGCCCAAAAAGCGGAGATAAATCCCTTGATAATATGCCCCCAGATTTCTGAAATACATTTTAAGTCTAGGAATAATTCCAGAAGTAGAATCAACTACCACATTTTCCACCAGGTTTAGCAGTTACTCTGTTTGAGAAGATTGCTTTAACACCCGACTCTAAATCAGGCCATCATGTGTTAGAATAGATTTCGAATTATTTTTGGATTGGTATCAAATAGTTACTATACAGTTGTTGTTCACTCAGCAGGTGTATGTTTATGTTGCATGTAAAGCGCTACTCTGCATGTGTAGCAGGGTTTGTGTTTTTAAACTAAGGGGCATATTATCAAGGGGGTTTATCTCCGCTTTTTTGGCTTTAAAAGCCAAGAAAGCGGAGATAAAATTATCTCCCTATTACCTAGCTGTCGCTAACACCAGTTAGCGACAGCTAGTAGGAGATAGCGACCATCTTGGGCCCCACTTTGCATGTCAGTGATATTTATCACTAATGACATGCAAAGTGGGCGTGCCAAGATGTTAGCGACTGGAAACAGTCGCTAACATCGCTATCTCCTATTACCAACTTTTGGAGATATTCGCGCTAAGCGCGAATATCTCCAAAAGCTAACACCTGCTCTGAGCACTTCTTAGCCATGTTATCCAATGGGAGGTGGATAACATGGCTAAGAGCATTAGCTCGGTAATGCATGAATATCACTGACTTTCAGCGATATTCATGCATTGCGGCCGTTTTTTATCGCATTTGCGATAAACCTTGGTAATACCAAGGTTTATCTGCAGTAAAAATCGCCGCAGCTCAGCGGTAAAATATTGTCTCTAACCAAGCAATAGCGATAATTATCGCTATTGCTTGGTAATATGCCCCACAGTTCATGAACACTTACTTAAAAAGTAGAAATGTATTTGGTTTAGTGTGTGGTTGGTGGGCTCATGGGCTTTGCTGCCTGTTGTAAGCATTCATACTGCTGTGAAAAAAAAGAAACAGAAAAATTCGAAGAAAATATATCGAACAACGACTTTCAATGTCTAGCACAAGGAAACAAAGGTACATAGACATAAGTTAAACATCCATTTCCCTAACATGCATAGATTTCAAATAAATATCCTGTCATTCACACTTTTGATAACATGATGAAACCGAAAATCATACGTAAAGCTTGCCACATTACTTTTAGGAGGCACCATGACTTTGCTATTCTTGTGATTTTCAATAATAGGAAAAAAATATGTATTCTAAAAGTTGGTTTATTTTCATAATTCAAAGACTTGTTCTCATTTAAAACAGCATCCAGCCACAACGAGTTTCACCGCATTTAATTCCTTTCACAGGGCTTGATGTCCTAGTATGAATCTAAGGGCCAGATGTAGGTGGCCAATTACCGGTCGGTAACGGCCGAATTCGGCCGTTACCGACCGGTAACTGGATTTTGAGATGTAGGGCATGCATTTACAGAATCGGTATTTTACCGAATCTGTATTTACCGATTCGGTAAAATTACAGAATCGGTAAATACAGACTCGGTAAAATACAGATTCTGTAAATGCAGATGTAGCTGGCAAATGTCAGAGTGCCACAGGGCTTTAAGAATCGGTATTTTACCACCCAATCCAATTGGGTGGTAAAATACCGAATCCAGGTGTGCATGCACATGTGTGCATGCACACCTGTGCCATGTGACACACAGACATGCCCTTAGGGCATGTCTGTGTGCCACATGGCGCACATGCCTATTTTTGGGGTGCCAGAGGGTGTCAAAGTGACACCCCCTGCACCCTTGCTAAAATCGGTATTTACCGATTCTGTAATTACAGAATCGGTATTGCCCATTGATTCCTATGGGCTGCAAGGCCCATAGCAATCAATGGGCAATACTGAATCGGTATTTACAGAATCGGTAAATACCGAATCTTAACGATTCGGTAGTTACCGAATTTGAAATACCTACATCCCCCCCTCTATTTTACCACCTCTTAAATACCGATTCGGTATGAATCGGTATTTAAGAGGTGGTAAATTAAAATTACCTACATCTGGCCCTTAATATGTACGGAATTTATTGCCTGCTTGTTCTTATGCAATCTGGGAAAAATCAGAATCGTTCTTTCGATTATGCAATGTCTCTGTGCGCTGTGTGGATTCTAACTTTAATGTTTCAATTGGCTATTTACTGCATAAAATGCATAAACCGCTCAATTGCAACTGTATCTTAATAGGTGTATATAATAAAGAAAGATAGTTTTTCTATAATTCACTGTAAAATTAAGAATACACACATTTTCTGAATTGTGGCACAAACCTACAGAGGAAGGCTACGAAGACGCATCATACAGACACTCATGAGACCAATTTGAAATCTCAGTGCAACGAACAAGAATTTAGCCTACAGCCCCCTACTGACTTCACAGACTAATCCAACTGACTTTACAGACTAATTCAATTAGCATGTGCAGGAAAGAGGATTATAATGTGGTGTGGTTGTGAGGCCTCACCACGTAATAATGTCACAATGTTTATCAGGTCCAGTTAGGTTTCTTTAAGAATACCATAAACTCAGTCCTGGGTAGCTGTGGCACACAGCAGTCAGGTTTTTTGTTATATGGAGGGCAGGTTAATTATTAACATTGCAAAAATAGCATAAGCTTCACTGACATGAGGCTGCTTTTGCACACAATACTACATGCCTTTACTTTGCCTTTCACATGAGAACTGTCTGCTGTTCTCTGGGGTTTGATCTGCACATGGTGTACAAGTTCAATAAACAATGCCCCTTGTAAGTCTGTTCTGGTCAGTCCCTCGCACTTAGACATAACATGACACACAGCTGCACTACTGCACTACTGAAAGTTGTGTGCTTTAATATTGCAGCGAAGCATGTTGTTCACACAATGGAGAGAGACCTTTCCAGAGAGAAGAGATGTGCTGGTCCTGAGATGTAAACCTTTCATATAGGGCTTGAGGTATGGGGTCTGCTGCCCAGAGGTCTTCTTTTGTATAATAAACTATTTCTTATCACGTAGAGGGATTGTTAGGTACTGTAGCCCTTTTCCACCGTCTTTATATAATGACATCACCTTTTGTATTCTATGGAATTGTGACAATGCTGACGATATTGTGTTTATGCATTTCGCTGTTAGTAATGGCACGTGTACTGTACCATAGAGAACGTTAGTTAAAATAAACATTTTAAACTATACTGTGACTCTGATTACTCTCATTGTGGACAAGTATGAACAAGTGAGTGAAAGAGTTGTCTTGCTACCGCGATTCCTGAGAGAGTCGGGAGTGTTGTGTTCTGGGTTGTCTAATCATTGGTAGCTTCGCTATTGGCCGCAGAACGAATGAGACACTATAGCTAGTTGGGTTTTGGGATTTTGGGCACTGCGGTGATAGATTGGTACACCACTCTCCACTGAGGTTCTGGTTCCCTGCGCATGGTTCTGTATTTTTGCCGATTCCCTGCAAAAGCATAATCAGAGGAACATCTATAAAGCATTTAGAAGTACCAAACAATAGGCAACTAAGAAACAAGACACAATAAAATATAACACCAACTTATGAAAATGCATTGCAATTTTAATTTTAAATAGACACTAAAGGATACAATTCGATCCAGGGGAACTAGAAATATGATTTTTCAAAGGTAAGCCAAATACTTTATCTTCAATCTTTCAGATGCAATAGCTCATTGGAAGCAGTTAGTAGCCAACGGGCTAAAAGGCCTATTAGAATGTTCTTGGACTAGCCACAATGGTCTAGGACCAATCACATGGACCACTTAGGTCAAGGAGCACAAATGACCTTTCATGATAAGATGTTAATGATGCCTAAGGGATGAAGAGGCGGTGCAGTGAGTTTTTGCAGGGATACTCTTTGATCTGCAAACTTTAGTGTTCGTCTCCGGCCTCAGGACTCAATATCCACTTTGCATGCAGGTCCATTTGCCACTGGTCTACATGTCTCCCAGTTACAACAGGTTCAGTGGTTGCTTTCAGGTAAGCAAATCATTTTACTTGGAAGACAAGAGTCCACGTGGAATTTGGTTATGTGTCCTGTGGGCTTAGGGACACCTCTGGAAGTGCCAGACTTGGTCAACCAGCAAGCGCTCCATCATTCAGCAGGAGCAGGCATTCTTGGTTGCTGGGCTTTTCAACAGGTGCAGGTTCCTTTAGCTTTTAATGGCCCTAAAGCTCTACAGGAGGCTAGCCCTTAGAGTCACTTCTTCCATCCTGGCAAAATTGGAGTGCTTTTCCCCGAGTGGGCTCGGCAGACACAGTCTTCTTTGCAAATCCCTTGGGTGTAGCAGGTGCTCTCCAGCCTTTGATTTAGCCTCTCTTTGTTGGGTCCAGAGAGCAGCAGGAAAGTCATTCTTCTGTCTTCCTCCAGTCCAGTAGTGCTCTGAGGACTGTGGGTTTGTGGCGTCACTTTTATGTCTGTTGGAAGGTGGATTATTAGTAGGGGTAAGTATGCACCTGCCACTAGCAATAAGGTCATCAACACAATAAAGATCCAGACAAGGTCTCAATAAATTATTTCCTTGCTCAACCCTTGGTAGCTGAAAATGAGCAACAATACATTAAATAAGTAAGACACAACATACAATAAAATCCACAACCACTTTATAAAAATAGAAAATACTTTTAGTATCAAAATGACACCAAAATTACAAAAATCTAAAATAAAGATATGAATTTTTTAAGAATAAACTCTTTTTTAGTGCTTAAAAACCTGTAGCTGCAACTTGGGACATCTGGTCGTGCTTGACTGGGACAAAGTCAAAGTTTCAGTCTGACCGCAATGGAGCCCTAGTTGGATACACTAAGGGTGAAGCCTCTGTCAAAATTTTGCCTTCACACTTAGAAACCTTTCTGCAGGATTTTCTCTCGACGTCGAGTGAGCTTCTCCAACAGGTTGGATTCTCAGTGGCTTCATCAGCTTGGGTCAGCGAGAGCCCTGGTCAACTCCTGGAAGTCTTGATCTCCGGAGCTTTAAGCCAGCCGAACCTGAAATCCAGACCATGTCGCTGTGCGAGATAGTCGGCTTAACTCTCAACATCGGGTCGGTCACCTTTTGGAGCTTTTTCCAAGAGTTGCTCTATCTCTTCTTCAACCTTCTAGAGCTACTTCCTGAAGTTCCTCTTGAGGGTTAAAAGTGTCCATAACACAAATTCAAGGATCAAGAGTCACTGAGTTGCTCCTCAGAAGTTGGGACTACATTTTCCACAATGCATCTTGCCAAATTCTTAAAAGCCCACTGGATGCACTCTAAGCTGGGGACATCTTGGGGAAGAAGGTGCAGGTGAATTCTGTTAACCTGTTTCTTTCAGGAAGTCCACTCCTTAATCTTTTTTGAAGCAAGGCAAAGTCATTAGGGTTGTTGTTCCAAATGTGCCGCAGAAGCAGTCCTTTAGAGTGCAATTCTTTTGGGTGCAGACCATGGTTCCAGCAGGGCAGTCCTTCTTCTCTTTGTAGTTTTAGGCAGCGGATCTGAGTTGGTATACTGCTCTTACATTTATATCCAGTGCTCTGAATGACAAGCAGGGGGCACCCCTGAATAATAGGGGACATGGTGCCACCCAAATGCATGACAGCTTCCTCCAAAGTGTACCAAGTTCTTGTCCCACAAAGCACTGTACTTTAAAATTCAAGATGAAGAATTTTCGCCCTTGGGAGTAAGAGCAGGCTAAGCCAACACACTGATGTGGTTCATTCCCCTTAGAACTACTATTACAGACCTACAAATTCTGTTCTTGGGGTCCCATGTAGCTGGGGGATACAGGAAGAGGGTGTAGGACTGGTTGGCATTCCTTACAGTCCTATTATCTTTGAAGCCCAGTTTGTGTACCCAGTCCCCTTCCTGGGCTGTGCCCTGCAGCTGCAGAGCTTCTCCCACCAGATAGTCTCGGTCTCTATACAGCCCACCTATCACCTTATCAAAATAGTTTGGCTAAGCCTGTTAAGTGCTGGCCAATCAGGAGAGGCTGCTAGAAAGCTGGACTTTGGCTCACAGAAAAGAAGGTTATAGAACTTCTTTTCTGTATTAGTTATGATAAAGTTGACAGTGGCAAGTTGTCGGATTTATCATTACCAAAGTCCTTGAAATATTATTTTAGCTCACTCTCATCAGTAGGCACGCTGTTTTTCAGTATCCCCACATTAGCCTAAGTGCTACAATGGAGGAACAATTAAATTGATAGTTTTCCCTCACCGGGGCATATGAAACATTCTTTAAAATGTCCCTGTTTATTGTTACATGACACCGTACCCTGGGGGCACCGAGGGTAGTAGGCCTTAGGGGTGCCACATCTAAGAATAAGGTAATTTAATACTTTGGAAGTGCCTAAAAATCTAAAGTTGAAATTACACATCATTTTAATTGAAAAAGCAACTTGCAAATCAGTGCTGACTTTTAAAATGACTTATTTACAACAAGGGGTGGTGAGGGACAGAGTCTCTGAATTAAGCAGAATACTCTCACCCAGTCAAGAGATCAGGGCTAGATCCAACACCGTTTTTTAGCTCATTGCACCATCCCAGTTTCAGAACCTGGCTGTATGCAAATTAGTCTGTTCCTGTCCCAGTGCATGATGGGAACAGGGCAAACCAAACTACAAAAGCCAATTCTTACACTGGGAAGGAAACAAGCTTCCGGGGACCGGTTTCTGGCATTACAGCCTTCCTCGGCCCGGCTTGCTTGAATCCTGATGGTGCAATGAGCAAGGGACTCATGTCTGAGTATACCCTTCCACGCTTAGGGTGGACAAAATTATTTACAACAAGGGGTGGTGAGGGACAGAGTCTCTGAATTAAGCAGAATACTCTCACCCAGTCAAGAGATCAGGGCTAGATCCAACACCGTTTTTTAGCTCATTGCACCATCCCAGTTTCAGAACCTGGCTGTATGCAAATTAGTCTGTTCCTGTCCCAGTGCATGATGGGAACAGGGCAAACCAAACTACAAAAGCCTATTCTCACACTGGGAAGGAAACAAGCTTCCGGGGACCGGTTTCTGGCATTACAGCCGTCTTCGGCCCGGCTTGCTTGAATCCTGATGGTGCAATGAGCAAGGGACTCATGTCTGAGTATACCCTTCCACGCTTAGGGTGGACAAAATTATTTACAACAAGGGGTGGTGAGGGACCGAGTCTCTGAATTAAGCAGAATACTCTCACCCAGTCAAGAGATCAGGGCTAGATCCAACACCGTTTTTTAGCTCATTGCACCATCCCAGTTTCAGAACCTGGCTGTATGCAAATTAGTCTGTTCCTGTCCCAGTGCATGATGGGAACAGGGCAAACCAAACTACAAAAGCCAATTCTTACACTGGGAAGGAAACAAGCTTCCGGGGACCGGTTTCTGGCATTACAGCCGTCTTCGGCCCGGCTTGCTTGAATCCTGATGGTGCAATGAGCAAGGGACTCATGTCTGAGTATACCCTTCCACGCTTAGGGTGGACAAAATAATTTACAACAAGGGGTGGTGAGGGACAGAGTCTCTGAATTAAGCAGAATACTCTCACCCAGTCAAGAGATCAGGGCTAGATCCAACACCGTTTTTTAGCTCATTGCACCATCCCAGTTTCAGAACCTGGCTGTATGCAAATTAGTCTGTTCCTGTCCCAGTGCATGATGGGAACAGGGCAAACCAAACTACAAAAGCCAATTCTTACACTGGGAAGGAAACAAGCTTCCGGGGACCGGTTTCTGGCATTACAGCCGTCTTCGGCCCGGCTTGCTTGAATCCTGATGGTGCAATGAGCAAGGGACTCATGTCTGAGTATACCCTTCCACGCTTAGGGTGGACAAAATTATTTACAACAAGGGGTGGTGAGGGACAGAGTCTCTGAATTAAGCAGAATACTCTCACCCAGTCAAGAGATCAGGGCTAGATCCAACACCGTTTTTTAGCTCATTGCACCATCCCAGTTTCAGAACCTGGCTGTATGCAAATTAGTCTGTTCCTGTCCCAGTGCATGATGGGAACAGGGCAAACCAAACTACAAAAGCCAATTCTTACACTGGGAAGGAAACAAGCTTCCGGGGACCGGTTTCTGGCATTACAGCCGTCTTCGGCCCGGCTTGCTTGAATCCTGATGGTGCAATGAGCAAGGGACTCATGTCTGAGTATACCCTTCCACGCTTAGGGTGGACAAAATTATTTACAACAAGGGGTGGTGAGGGACAGAGTCTCTGAATTAAGCAGAATACTCTCACCCAGTCAAGAGATCAGGGCTAGATCCAACACCGTTTTTTAGCTCATTGCACCATCCCAGTTTCAGAACCTGGCTGTATGCAAATTAGTCTGTTCCTGTCCCAGTGCATGATGGGAACAGGGCAAACCAAACTACAAAAGCCAATTCTTACACTGGGAAGGAAGGTTTCTGGCATTACAGCCGTCTTCGGCCCGTCTTCAGAGTGTTCTGCTTAATTCAGATACTCTGTCCATCACCAAACCCTTTATGAATCGTTTTGGCCACCACAAGTGTGAAAGGGTATGCTCAGATGTGAGTCCCTTGCTCACTGCACCATCAGGATTCAAGCAAGCCGGGCCGAAGACGGCTGTAATGCCAGAAACCGGTCCCCAGAAGCTTGTTTCCTTTCCAGTAAAGAATTGGCTTGGTAGTTTGGTCTGCCCTGTTCCCATGATGCACTGGGCCAGGGTCAGACTAATTTGCATGTAGCCAGGTTCTGAGCTGGGATGGTGCAGTGAGCTAAAAAACGGTGATGGATCAAGCCCTGATATTTTGACTGGGTAGGAGTGTTCTGCTTAATTCAGATACTCTGTCCATCACCACCCCCTTTATGAATCGTTTTGGCCACCACAAGTGTGGAAGGGTATGCTCAGATGTGAGTCCCTTGCTCACTGCACCATCAGGATTCAAGCAAGCCGGGCCGAAGACGGCTGTAATGCCAGAAACCGGTCCCCGGAAGCTTGTTTCCTTTCCAGTAAAGAATTGGCTTGGTAGTTTGGTCTGCCCTGTTCCCATGATGCACTGGGCCAGGGTCAGACTAATTTGCATGTAGCCAGGTTCTGAGCTGGGATGGTGCAGTGAGCTAAAAAACGGTGATGGATCAAGCCCTGATCTTTTGACTGGGTAGGAGTGTTCTGCTTAATTCAGATACTCTGTCCATCACCACCCCCTTTATGAATCGTTTTGGCCACCACAAGTGTGGAAGGGTATGCTCAGATGTGAGTCCCTTGCTCACTGCACCATCAGGATTCAAGCAAGCCGGGCCGAAGACGGCTGTAATGCCAGAAACCGGTCCCCGGAAGCTTGTTTCCTTTCCAGTAAAGAATTGGCTTGGTAGTTTGGTCTGCCCTGTTCCCATGATGCACTGGGCCAGGGTCAGACTAATTTGCATGTAGCCAGGTTCTGAGCTGGGATGGTGCAGTGAGCTAAAAAACGGTGATGGATCAAGCCCTGATCTTTTGACTGGGTAGGAGTGTTCTGCTTAATTCAGATACTCTGTCCATCACCACCCCCTTTATGAATCGTTTTGGCCACCACAAGTGTGGAAGGGTATGCTCAGATGTGAGTCCCTTGCTCACTGCACCATCAGGATTCAAGCAAGCCGGGCCGAAGACGGCTGTAATGCCAGAAACCGGTCCCCGGAAGCTTGTTTCCTTTCCAGTAAAGAATTGGCTTGGTAGTTTGGTCTGCCCTGTTCCCATGATGCACTGGGCCAGGGTCAGACTAATTTGCATGTAGCCAGGTTCTGAGCTGGGATGGTGCAGTGAGCTAAAAAACGGTGATGGATCAAGCCCTGATCTTTTGACTGGGTAGGAGTGTTCTGCTTAATTCAGATACTCTGTCCATCACCACCCCCTTTATGAATCGTTTTGGCCACCACAAGTGTGGAAGGGTATGCTCAGATGTGAGTCACTTGCTCACTGCACCATCAGGATTCAAGCAAGCCGGGCCGAAGACGGCTGTAATGCCAGAAACCGGTCCCCGGAAGCTTGTTTCCTTTCCAGTAAAGAATTGGCTTGGTAGTTTGGTCTGCCCTGTTCCCATGATGCACTGGGCCAGGGTCAGACTAATTTGCATGTAGCCAGGTTCTGAGCTGGGATGGTGCAGTGAGCTAAAAAACGGTGATGGATCAAGCCCTGATCTTTTGACTGGGTAGGAGTGCTCTGCTTAATTCAGATACTCTGTTTATCACCACCCCCTTTATGAATCGTTTTGGCCACCACAAGTGTGGAAGGGTATGCTCAGATGTGAGTCCCTTGCTCACTGCACCATCAGGATTCAAGCAAGCCGGGCCAAAGACGGCTGTAATGCCAGAAACCGGTCCCCGGAAGCTTGTTTCCTTTCCAGTAAAGAATTGGCTTGGTAGTTTGGTCTGCCCTGTTCCCATGATGCACTGGGCCAGGGTCAGACTAATTTGCATGTAGCCAG
Organism: Lissotriton helveticus; assembly: GCF_964261635.1. Classification (NCBI taxonomy): domain Eukaryota; kingdom Metazoa; phylum Chordata; class Amphibia; order Caudata; family Salamandridae; genus Lissotriton; species Lissotriton helveticus. The sequence continues at coordinate 1,228,369,394 of NC_136057.1, read as the reverse complement.
GTTCTGAGCTGGGATGGTGCAGTGAGCTAAAAAACGGTGATGGATCAAGCCCTGATCTTTTGACTGGGTAGGAGTGTTCTGCTTAATTCAGATACTCTGTTTATCACCACCCCCTTTATGAATCGTTTTGGCCACCACAAGTGTGGAAGGGTATGCTCAGATGTGAGTCCCTTGCTCACTGCACCATCAGGATTCAAGCAAGCCGGGCCGAAGACGGCTGTAATGCCAGAAACCGGTCCCCGGAAGCTTGTTTCCTTTCCAGTAAAGAATTGGCTTGGTAGTTTGGTCTGCCCTGTTCCCATGATGCACTGGGCCAGGGTCAGACTAATTTGCATGTAGCCAGGTTCTGAGCTGGGATGGTGCAGTGAGCCAAAAAACGGTGATGGATCAAGCCCTGATCTTTTGACTGGGTAGGAGTGTTCTGCTTAATTCAGATACTCTGTCCATCACCACCCCCTTTATGAATCGACTTTTAAAATGACAGCTGGCAACACAGTAGTGCACACTTACGTACCACAAAGTTGCTTGGCCTTTAAACCTACATGTCTTACTATATACTAGGGACTTGCTGGTTGGTTATCAGTGCCAATTGTAATTACACCTTGTTACCATATACATTTTTAATCAGAGCACTGGCCCTGGTTAGCAGAGCCCATGGTGCAGTCATATTCCGTTACCACCAGTATCAGTAACAGAAATGGGGCAAAAAGGATGACTTTCCCACAATCTCATTTTCTCATGTGTGGGAGGGGACCACTCACTAACCAATAGAGAAATAGTTCCAATGAGGCTACCCTTTCTACTTTACATCACTTCCTGGGGGTTTGGTCACCAAAAAATCATTAGATACCATTCTCTACCCAAATCCAAGATAGCACAAGCCTTCTTCCCCTGTGAGAAACTCTGGGCACTTCCCTGGGATGTACCTAGCATAATAGGCCACTCCTCCTGGGAACGCTTTTTTGCAAATGGTTTTCTCATCTGAAGCAGATAGCAGCCTTTCTACTTACACGAGTGGGCAAGTGAAGGTGTGACCGTTCGCTTTAATGAGGCGGTATCCTTTTTGAAGCTCAGGTATCTGTGGCCACCTCCGGTAGCCATCCTGCAGGAGGAACTCAAGACACACCTCCTCTCTTCAGCAATTTGCTCTGCTCCCAGGCATTACACTTCCTAGGAGGGGAGCAGCATGTAGTCTTAGATGACAACATCAGCAGATATTCAGAAAATGCCATCAAATGTTTGGCCAACAAAGTGATAACTTTTAAAGTGAGCTTTCCATTACTTCTTACCTGAAATTTTAACTCAATAATGAGTTGTGTTTTTTTGTCATGTTTAATTTGATACCTAGGAGTAATATCTTTGGTGGTCTCAAATGGAAGTTAGCACTTAGCACAATGATTAGTAAAACCCTGTGTTAGCCAATGGGACCACTATCCTTAATAGGAACATACCCTTATTATTAATATCAAGCACCCAGTCTGGTAAGATAGAATGCCTTCTGATATTAAAAAAAGATGTTCTTTCCAGCAAAAGAGTTGATTTTAACGTGTTGCTGTTTCAGGTTTAGGCTGCTTCAGTGACAGGTCTATAGTCACATTTTCACTTTATCACAGCAGTGGTGGCCCAATCAAGTGCTGTTGTCCACTGGTGATATTTAACTTACTTACATAGGGTACCCCAGGTAACATAGACTAGAGACTTACAAGTAAATTAAAATAGTCAATCAAATATTATCCAATTGTACACATACTTTGAGGATCAGAGTACAGACACTAGTGCCTGGACAGCAGTGTCCAGTGTACTACAGATTCAAAACACCTTTAGGTCCAGAAACCTGAGGGGGTCATAGTAAGCACAGTAAGCATCACAAAATACCAAAAATAAAAGCTACACTGGTGTTGTGTACTTTGCTGAAGAATTGACACAGTACAGGAATATTGAATATAGTGCACTAAAATGACTACATTTGAAACACAGGATGTTGGTTTGAATTGCATAATGAATTAGAGAAAGATGCTAAATTATTACTCTCCCCGAGGTGGCTCATAATTGTGGGCATTGGGGCCCTGCCCAACCATATTGCCAGTTTTCTATTTAAATTAAATAAATCCAACTGTGCTCTTCTTACTGTGATAATAAAGCATATGCACAGCGCCTATTGTTCTGCATAAGAGTTAATCAGAACCATGGCCCTATTTTACAGGCATATGCTCTAGTACCTGTATACATGTCATAGCTTTGCAGGGCATGTTTGCATTTAGCTCTGACCACCACAATGTAGCAGGATCTAAGGCCACTTCCCCACCTCTCACAAAGTAGAGCACCCTCACTAATTGAGCTCACACCGGACACTTTAGTCTTAAGCCCTCTTCTGCGAACAGTGCTGCACAAACACATGATGGATGGAATGCTAAATTAATCATACATTTACCCCAGTTAAGAGATCTGGGTTAACTCCATCATTCGTTTGCTCACCATGCCACCCCAGTTTAGACCCAGCCATATGCACATCAGCCTGGAAGGTAAGCCTCATGGGAACAGTCCAGAAAGAACTGCCAAACCAGGTACTCCCTGGACAGGAAATAGGGAATCCAGGGACTGGTTTCTGGCTATTACCCTTCATCAGCCAAGCTAGCTTGAATCCAGTGGCACAGTGAGCAAGGGGCCCACTTCTGGGCACACCCATTCCCTTTAGGGTGAAAAGTGCTGCGCAAACAAATGATGGACGGAATGCTGAATAAATCATACATTCACCCCCAGTCAAGAGATCTGGGTTAAATCCATTGTTGTTTTGCTCACCATGCCTCCCCAGTTTCGACCCAGCCATATGCAAATCAGTCTTGACCCTGTGCCTCATGGGAACAGTCTCTGTACTGGGGTGAATGTATGACATTGTTCTGAATTCTGTTCATCAATTGTTCTTTTTGCATTTGTCACCTGAGTGGGACCGGTATGCCCAGACGTGGGTGCCGAGCTTTCCATGCCACTGGAGTCAAGCTATCCTGGCTGATGAGGGCTGAAAGCCCGAAATCGGTTCTTGGATGCTTGTTTCCAGTTCAGGGAGGACCTGACCTGGTAGTTCGGGCTGGGCTGTTCCCATTGGGCGCAGGGTCCAGACTGATTTGCATATGGCTAGGTCCAAACTGGAATGGCAAGGTGAGCAAACACAATGGATTTAGGCCCAGATCTCTGTACTGGGGTGAATGTATGACATTGTTCTGCATTCTGTCCCCAGATGTGGGTCCCATGCTCTCCATGCCACTGGAGTCAAGCTAGCCTGGCTGATGAGGGCTGAAAGCCCTAAACCGGTCATAGGATGCTTCTTTCCAGTCCAGGGAGGACCTGGCCTGGCAGTTTGGGCGGAATGTTCCCATTGGGCGCAGAGTCAAGACTGATTTGCTTATGGTTGGGTCCAAACTGGAATGGCATGGTGGGCAAAAAAAACAATGGATTTAGGCCCATATCTCTGTACTGGGGTGAATGTATGACATTGTTCTGCATTTTGTCCATCAAAAGTTATTTTGGCACTTTTCTGCAAACATGCATGTAAATGAACAAGGGTGCTCCTTTCCTAACTCATCTCAGGGTGGGGTGAGATAAGCTAGCCTCACTCATTCCATGCTCATCTTAAGAAAGGTAGTAGAGGAGAGGATGCAAGATGATGGTAGAGTGTGCATGTGACCGATGACATCAGTGAGGCCAGGTAACTAGCTGTAAACAAATACTCCACATATTTGCTGATCAGCTTCTGCCTTCCTTTTCCTTGATTCCTCAATGTGTTGACCAGCAAAACAGTACAGTCATTTAGCATGCCACCTTTAAAAGAATGGGGCTAGTTGTGAGTGACTGGAGTGGACTGGGCCGTTGCATCAAGGCCCCATGTCAGTAACTAGTTTAGAGGCATTTTTCTTACCCCCAGCTCCGACTTAGCAGCATGTTCTGTTTCCACTCCTTGAACTGCTGTGGACCTGCCCCCCAACATTCAGGTATGGATTGTCACCCTGTAAGCTCGGGCAAAGTTATGCATATGATGAAAAAAGACTGTTATTAACTCAGGGCAGACTGGGAAGCAGACCACTTATTTGACTTCATTTCATTGCCATTCTTTTATCCATTCTCATATCACCGAGAGCCAATTACATTTTAAAGACAACATTCTTTGAAACTAAATGCAAATTGGTTTTGTCTGGTATGTGCAACTTGTAGATTAAACACTTTGTGTCATTATAACTTAGAGATGAAAGGCAACTAAGATGAAATGCATTGTGCAAAGAGTTATGTTCCCACAATACTGATAAAACCTAGCCAAGCTTATTTCCAGTATGCCAGTGTGTATTGTGAGTGTTTTTCTGCATTAAATAGCAGCTGTAAAACGTTGTTTCCTTTCCGAGGAGTCTAGGAGCCGGTGGTTAAGGAGGAGGAGGATTATGATGAGAAAGGAAGCGGCAGGCAATTAAGGTGATGGAGGTGGGAAAAAAGCAAAAAGGAAGATATTGAGGAAGATGGTTAATGCCATGAGATGGAATCAAGTATATAGCAAGGGATGAGAGAGAAGTGCAGATAAGAGCAAGAGGGGATCCAGAAGAAGACGTGGAATACAGTTAGTTATACCAAGACACAGGGGTGAGTCCTTTATCTAGGTTTACTTAGCATTTTGGTATTTGTAGTTTTGCATTCTCTGCTCTAATTACAAAATTACAACTATCAGAAAGAAAAGGAAACAGGAATGGATGAGGTGCTTGGACCGCACATGAAGTGATTCGAAATAAGAAAGCCATTTGGACGTGGAAGAAGGAGATTATAGAGAAGCAGGAGTAAATGACAGAAAGAGGCAGTAAGAGGAAGTGAGGGGGTAGAGGGGAAGAGGAATGGAGACGATAAGAGGGAAATAAAGGGAGATGTGGAGATATAATAAGAAATAAATACATTGAGGGATTGAAGACGTAAGAACATAGAATGAAGACCAGGGACAGGGTAGGGAAAGGGTACTGAAGGGAAGAAAGAAGGGAGAGGAGGAAGGGATATGCAGGTGTGCCAAAGAGGAAGAAAGGGAGAGAAAGGGCATACAATGCACACGAAGTCGAAGAAGCCCTGCCTCCTACATCCTTTACAAACACACCTAGGTGAGATCCCTAATTCCTTACCCATTGCGCTCCCCTGCTTCACTTGTACCAGTATCCCAATGCCAGTCATGAGTGGCATGGTAAAAGGGAGGCACTGCGTTACCCAGTTGCAGCATATTAAGCACACGCACTGCTGGTCAATACATGACACTGCATAGTGCATTTTTTTTTTGGGCCTTTTTATTTTAAAATTGTTGTAGTAAATGCACCATTTTACTAAGTTTTTAAAAACAATCTAGATGAAGATCTAAAACACAACTTAAGACAGTTGTGCTTTCAAAGTCAGCTGCCACTGTGCCTTCCTATCCTAAATTAAACACTTGTAAGGATATGAAACCAATTCACTTTCAGCCATTGCAGACTGGCGTTTTTGTGGGAGCCATTAAAGTTGCTTGGATCACCCCAGAGACATGTGCTGAGTTACACATTAGAAGGTAGTATCACACTCTTAAATTGTATACTAGGAGTAACTGTCTCTTCCTGACACTAAAAACTGACATATAATTATTCCTTCTAGTGAATGTTACATTCTCACCCACTCTATAGTATCCTTCACTTAGATTTCTTCTAGATTATCGTTTAAACATTTGGAGATAGTGCCTGCTTTCGACTTGTGGACAGATGGTGACTCTTTTGCAATAATGAAATAAACGTATGGAGAATAATACATCATATTTTACTGCATCTCTTTGGTAAGAGTTGAGAACTAAAGATGTTGGAAGAACAGGACATATCCTACATTTAAAAGCCCCCATGATTCCATCCAGCTATTTATCTTTAGCTTGGGTTGGAACATCAGGCTGAATAATTGATATATTATTGCAGTTTTCAATACAAATACTACCCTGGTTTTAGACACACAAAAACCCTCTGATAACCGCAGGTTTGGTACAACAACTCCCCAACTTGAGCTAAGGATTTAGCAGGACTGTAACCTAGTAAATGTTATGTTATGTTATGTTACATGTTCTTATATAGCGCGCGGCTGCCCCAGCAAAGGGGCGTCCCGGCGCTTAATCAGAAGAGAGGAGACATGCGCAGCCGATGAAAAAAGAACATAACATAACCAGCTACTGACAAAAAAGGTGAGTCTTGATAGCCTTTCTAAAAGCCAGGAGGTCATTTAAACCCCGGATCTGCAGTGGTAAGGCGTTCCAGAGTTTTGCAGCCAGATAGCGAAAGGAACGCCCTCCCATCCGGGCTAATTTTACTCGAGGAATCTCGGCCAGGCACTGTCCCACAGATCTAAGAGCTCTACGGGGGGAGTACATCGTCATCAAGGGGCAAAGCATGGGACGTGAATCCATTTTCAGAATTTTAAAAGCAAGACATAAAGTCTTGAAATGGATTCTCTTATCCATAGGAAGCCAGTGTAGCTTTAATAGCGTGTTAGTCACTGATTTGAACCGAGGAAGTCCAGTCAAGGCACGTGCCGCTGCGTTCTGGACGCGTTGTAAACAAACCTTCTCCGTCTGGTCGGCTCCCAGAAACAGAGAGCTTACGTAATCCAATCGTAAAAGGATTGTAGACTCCACAACAAGCTGGCGCGTAGGGGGGTCAAAGAATTTTAGTATTGGCCTCAGGTTCCGCAAAATTCCAAAGCACGTGGCTGCAACTTTCTTTGTATGGGCAACAAAACTTAACGAAGAGTCGAACCAGACTCCTAGGTTTTTAACTTCGTTTTTAGGTTCTGGGGGGTTGCCAAGAGTGTCCGGCCACCATTCCTCACCCCATGCTGCAGCATTTTTGCCAACTACAAATACCTCCGTCTTGTCGGCATTAAGCTGAAGATAATTAGCCGTCATCCATGCTGTTACTGCAGTAAGGCCCTGTTTAAAGTTGTGCGCTTTTGCCCCAGCTTCATCACTCAGCATCACCACCAGCTAAGTGTCGTCCGCGTATGAGACTATGGACAGGTCCCATCGTTTGGTGACCTCCGCTAGTGGCTAAACATACAGATTAAAAAGCGTCGGACTGAGTGCGGAGCCCTGGGGCACGCCTTGCTCGATGCCACATTCTTTAGAAAGAAACGGCGGGATGGAAACCCGAAAAGATCTGCCGGTCAAAAAAGCTTTAAGCCATGCCATGGCTTGTCCCACAACCCCTGCCGTCTCCAATCTGTGTAGCAGAACCTCATGTGACACCGTATCGAAGGCAGCACTGAGATCTAATAAGATCAGTGCTGCGGTCTGTCCGGAATCCAAAATGGCCCAGGGATGTTCCGTCACACTGAGAAGAGCAGTTTCAGTGCTATGCCCAGCACGAAATCCGTGCTGGGAAGCATCCAGGATGTTATGAGAGCAGAGATACTGAGTCAGAATAGTATTGACATAGGACTCTGCCACCTTCGCGGGCCAGGGTAGCAAGGAGATGGGTCTAAAATTCTCCGGCCTGGTGGGGCCCAAGGTAGGTTTTTTGATAATAGGGGACACCCATGCCTGCTTCCATCTGGTGGGTATTATAGATGTAACAAATGAAGAGTTGATCAGAGTTCTAAGTGGGTCAAGGCCCAAGGAGTCAGCCTCTCTGAACTGTTCCGGTTTTAAGGGGTCTGCTGGAGAGCCTGATTTAACTTTCCGGCAGAGTCTAAGAAATTCCTCTTGATCCAGCTCCGGTATGAGCTTAAGTTCGTGTGTGAGTTTGTTCTTAGGAGGAGCGAGGGTGGATGTGGCTGAAAAGGAACTATAGATTTTTACTAATTTTGTCAACAAAAAGGGAAGCCAAATTATCACAGAGTGTATAAGAAATGGTAGCGTTAGTCGCCGCTTTTTTCGTGCTCAACTCCTTGAGAATTTAAAAAATAATCTTGGAGGGATTTTTGCTGCCATTGATCTCACTAGTATAGTATGCAGCACCGGTTCTACAGATCTGTCTATGATACTTTTTTTGAGAGTTGACATATAAGGTTTTCAACTCTGGTACATAAGCCCTCCTCCTTTTACGTTCGGCGATTTTACACTCTTTTTTTAGAGCAGAAAGCTCCTCATTAAACCATGGGCTAGACTCCGGAGCACGGGCTCTAATCCAGTCCGCGGGAATAAGAGTGTCCAGCGCCTGGTTAATCCAATTATAACAATTTTCATAGGCCTGATTAGTGTCTTCGCAATCCATAAGAGGGTGTGCTTTAAGTAAGACATGGAAGTCCTCAAGTCGTAGTTTCCTCCAGGGACGTTTATGCACTTTATGTGCTGGCCTCGGGGTAGAAGTATCCTGACTGTGTAGGGACATAATCACCAACATATGATCAGTCCAAATTATAGGAATGGGTGCTTTTACAGTTTCTTCCTCTAGGTTAGTGAAAATGGGATCAAAAGGTGACCCCCCTTATGTGTCGGACCCTGAACCAATTGGCAGAGTTGGAATGCCGCCAAGTCAGCAAGCAAGCTGCTGATCTTGTTATCAGTACACAGGTCAAAATGAATGTTGAGGTCCCCAAAGATATTAAAATTGGCGGTCCCTACTACCAGGGAACAGACTGTCTCCAGGAAAGATTTCACAAAGCTGCTGTCCGCCCCTGGGGGTCTATAGATCAAAATGCCCGACAACGAGAAATGGGGATTTATCTTAATAGTGTAACGGGCACTTTCCCTTCCCTCAATATTGAGTCTGGTGAACAGAAAGGTGTAGTGCGATTTAATCATGACTGCATTGCCTCCTCCTCTTGTATGTCTATTAAGTAGATGGATAGAATAGCTTGCAGGGGTGGCCAGATTAGATATAGAATTCATATCCTCCTGCATCCATGTCTCCGTAAGGAATAGGATGTCAAGAGAATGATCAATAACCAGATCGTGAATTTCTGAATAGTGCTTGGCCAAGGATCTTACATTCAACTGTGTAATCAGGATTTCTTGTTGGGATTGGGCAGGCATAAATGACAAAGGAGTAATAAGTTTCGGCAAAGCATACCCACACTTACACACAGATTTACCTCGCAGATATTGGGGTGCAGCCCTAATGCAGGGAGAAGTCGAGATGTTCAAGTCATGAAGCTGTGTACTAGAGTACACAAGTCCACTCCCCAATAAATTGCCAGGGTCCCTGGCGAGAGGCGACGTACTGGCGCGGACGGGCGCAGACGGGCTTCTCTTAGTCGCGTCTTCGGTGCGCCCTTCGTGCGCCCACTCTCGCGCCATTTCCGCCAGTTATAGCGCCTGGGTCTGGTTGGAGCAGAGCTACTAGACCGCTAACCCAAGCAAGATGGCGGTTCTACCTGGCACAAACAGGATGTGAGTGACTTTGCAATAATGCTGTCCCCCCGGAGTCTCCCTCCACAACGAACAGTCAACTAACGACTGGCGGTGGACCGAGGTGACTGCAGGGCGCCAAGTACACTCGAGGGGTGAACAATGGGTGTCTTAAAAGTGCAAAATAGATCGAAGCTAATCGTTATTTAAAAAAATGTTATCGCCGCAAATAAAGTATTAAAAAGCTAGCGTAATTAGCTCTGAGGCTGCGCTAAAGGTCGAGGAGCAGAGATCGTACAGCCTGCCCTCTAGTCCTAATCTTCCTCAATCAATTGCGCTCTCGCGCCATTTCCGCCAGTTATAGTGCCTGGGTCTGGTTGGAGCGGAGCTACTAGACCGCTAACCCAAGCAAGATGGCGGTTCTACCTGGCACAAACAGGAAGTGAGTGACTTTGCAATAAGGCTGTCCCCCGGAGTCTCCCTCCACAATGAACAGTCAACTAACAACTAAATACCTCCCATATCATAATTGGAGATGCTGTGTATTGGTAATGATCAGTCCTGTATGAAATTACAGGATTATGTTTATTAGAGGATTCTGCGGCCCCTCCCCCATTGATTAATACACACAAGAAATCCTCCCCATAAGTTAAAAAGGTTTCTTGAAATAAATAATGCCATAGTTCAGAAAATATGAATACACGTAATAAAAACAAACAGAATGGTTAGAATGAAAAATCCAACTAAACAATATACCCAAAAGAACAGTAACATGTGAAATGACATTCACAGAATCAAATCATTGATGGAGTCAATTTCTATAGGAGTTCCTTCCTTCCTTCCTGGCCCCTAACTGTACCTTTTTAGCCTAGATGATCTTTCACACATATGCCTCTTATTCATCGCATGCTGATTTTTATTCTGTCAGTGTGCTTTGCTTAGAGATGGAAGGCATATTATGGCATTTCGTGCTGTGAAAACACATACAATACTTGAAGACCATTTCGTCACTGAAATTCATTTACATTAGGCTTGAATATTATTAAAAAGTATTACGAAAAATCAGACCTCATAGTTTATGATGTAAAATAAAAAAAAGTAGTATACAAAGTCTGTCGCACTTTTGCCTGACACCGTTACACTTTATAAATCATACTATTAATTCATTATATATGAACTTTTAGTGCACTATCAATGCTCTACATTTTAGTATGATTCTTTGCAATGAAATGCAGAAAATAATATGTATTTATAAAATGAAAATTGGCAGACAAATACATGAATAAATGAATGCCGGCGGGTCCACACGGAAAAGCATGAAGCACACAAGAGAATCTTCTGTGAAACATTCAAAGAGACACATGGGCACATTATGATGGCGGACGGAGAGTAGGAGGGACCGTCCGCAGGGGCTGCGGCGGTCCCTCCGTGCAGATTAGGATGTGACCGCCAGGGTGGCGGTCACATCCTCAATCTTTAACATTGCGGCGGGTGCAGCTTCAAGCTGCACCCGCCGCAATGTTAAAAATGCATACATTGCATTTGTATGCAGCAAGCGGCAGGCACCGCGTAGTGCCTGCCAATTACTGCATACAAATGCACGGGGGTACCATAGGTACCCCCATGTGCAACCCCCACCCCCCTCTTCACCCAGGGGGCCCGCAACGGGCCCCCGCAGTGAAGCTCTGTATGCTTTTCCACGGGGGAAAACCTGCAGTGGAAAAGCATTTCTTTTTGGGCATCCTAATATGGCTGACGGTGTCTGAGAGACACCGTCACCATATTAGTGCTTTTCCGCCGCGGTTGTAAGCCAACCGCGGCGGAAAAGCTGCGGACGGAAACCAGGACCCACCAGCCATCCTAATGTGGCGGTGGGTCTTTGGTGGGTCCGCAGCGGTTTTTCTGTATCCTCCGGGCCGGCGGTGGCTTCCGCCGGCCTGGAGGATGCGAAAAAACCGCTATCCTAATCAACCCCATGATTTGTAATGAGATACCTCACAGGAATTCAAGTGCTGCTGGATTTGAGCCAAATTGTAATCGCTATCACTTCAAATTTGGTCTCTCAATTCACAATCAGTCATAAAGGGCGTTTGACCTTTATTGGAGTTATTTGCAATTCTACTTCCAGTGTTTTCTAATGTTATTTAAATAGACTTTCGTACAATAGCAAAACCTAAATTGGTCTGACAGTGCCGCACATGGCACAGAAGCATCATCGCTTGAGAAAATGGGTGGCACAACAAGTACCCTTTAAAGTATATCCTGGCTCACTGCATTTAAAAAAAAATGATTTATTGAAGTTTATAGTGAACAGAAACAATAACGATCACAAGGCTACACGCTCAGCACAGCAGATTCGACAATGCATAGGTTCCAAACAATGTGGAATGCAGCCAGGAAGAGCAGGGGAGGGGGAAAATGGGAGGAAGGGAAAAAACAGCCACTCAGCATGAAATAGAACTTATACAGGCAATAGCACCAATTGCAGCAGCATCATCATTTACATCATGTCAATAAGGCGCCACATGCCACAGCACTTGTAGGTAGGTATAGCTCAGCGCAAGGCAGAAGCACCTGGTTGGAACACAACCTGCTCAGTAAACTGAAAAAGACCTGCAAAAGAAGGGGGAGAGGGGGGGGGGGTGCCGCTCCCCACCGGGTCGCAATCAATCGGAATCCGGGTCAAACGTCCCGAGAAGCAACAGCATCCGTTACGCCAGATGTGTTCTACTCTGCCATCAAAGTATGGCACAAAGGGCGATCAAATGTCCTTAGGGCAGGAGTGTCAGGCATCAGTTCCCAATCCGCGTCCAACTGCTCGTGGCAATAAGTAGCATCCTGAAGCCAACATCCGGGTCACAAGGTGCCTGCCCCAGTCGATGGCCACCCTGTGCTTAGCCAGCAGCAGCCAAATCACTGTAAGTTTCTGCACCCCAGGGGAAACATCTTTTACATAGCCGAGCAGCGTGGTGATGGCTCGAGTGGAAAGCCCATGATCTATGCGTGCTAAATGCAGAAAATCGGCATTGGGCACAGTGCAGCATAATTAGTTATTCAGACCCATACCGTACAATTGCATGGGTGTACTATATACTCTATGCAGATATCTGAAATGAATTAAATGCAGCCTATAGTGTGGTGAAATGGCCCTAGATTGAAAGCAGCAGAACCTCTAATGCTCTTCACTGATGGAGATATACAAAGCAGCAAACCACGTCCGAGCGGCTGTAGGTACGGATCGCCGCAGCTGCATGCATTGCAGCGTAAAATCACGTGACAAGCCTGAGCGAGAACAGGTTAGTAAATATCTCCTACAGCACAGGGACTGTTGGTGCGGCCTCTGGAAAGTATCATTAGGGGCCCACAGGACCACTTTCAATTTGTAGTAAGTCAGGATATTGAGGAGAGAAAACAGGATCATGGAGGGTAGTGAAGGTCCCTTTAGGGTATGCGTTGCCAAGGACATCAGCTGTAGCCAACATAAGCACTGCAAGCTCTCATATCCTCAGCCACAGGTGACAAGGGGTGGCCCATAATTGGCACCGATGGGGCGTGCAAGTGGTCCATGCATGTCCGACAATCCAGCCCATCCCACGCCTAAACCGTGCATGCCACTGTCTCAATCTGAGTCTTTGGCCTCCTAGGAAGAAGAAACTGGGCAACCTGCATTGGGCAATAGGCAACATAATCATGTTCAGGTGCAGATGTGGGTAAAACTGCATTGAGTGCAGCCACTGATAGACAAACTGCGCTTCGCTTATGCACAGTAAAAATAAAGGTCAAAATCTGGAGCACAGAGTCCACTCTGATGAATGGAAAGTGCTAGAACCTCCAAAGCCACTTGGGGTTGTTTGCCCACCTATGCCAATGTTATTTTGTGTGATCTGAGGTGTTTGCAGACACACACCAGCAGGTGTATCTGGAATTTGATAAACGTACTGGAATTTGGCAAGTACCTCCAAGTACCTCCAATTTAAATGAAGGTAACCTCTCAGTAAGCGACAGCCGGAGTCTCGTCCACACCACAACGTGGTCCTCAAGCCATGTCATCAGTCTACCATAATTTGTATGTCAAAATTCATCTAGATCCAGACTGAGCCTGATATCCAGGTACTGGATAAGGTTGTGCACCCACGGCAAGGGTAACTTGGACTCAAAGACGCATGTGACAGCAGTGAGAGGGTGCACTATGTTTTTAGACAAATTGATGGTGATGCCTGCAAGGCCACCAAACCAAGTAAGCTACCAAATAAGGGGATCCAGATTAACCCAGGGCCCCTGAACATACAAGGTAAGGTCATCTGCATACATTAAGACCAAGACCCACCTAGGGGTAAACACAAGCCCATGGTGGGAATTATGCAGCTGCGGGCGGGCCACCAGGGATTCAGTTGCAAATGCAAAAAAGATGGATGACAGGGGGCAGGCCTGTTGAGTGCACAGGTAAATCATGAATGTATGGCTAATCACCTCATTGACCCACAATCGGGCGATGGGCTGAGCGTACAGTAGTTTAATCAGCCACCAAGAATGTCTACAATGCGAGGTGCACCAGAAGATGGAAAAGATGAAGCCATTCAAGAAAACTGAATGTCTTAGTGCTTCCTTAGAATACCGCAACAGCACTAGGACTGGGGTCAATTGTTTGAAGGAGGGTAAATAAGGTTTGCAGGTTGTCTGTGGTTGGGTACAAAGCCAGATTGATTGGGCCACACAATGGTCAGCAGTAGATGGAGATGACGTGAGGTGATCAATTTTGGCAACTTTTTGTTGTCTACATTACATTACATATCGCGAAATACATCCGTATTTCGCGATAATTAACCATGTGTCATGTACATGTCTCATGTACACAACCTTGTAAATAAGGTTCGCGATAATTAACCATGTCTCATGTACACATCGCCAGCGTTAATGTGTCAATTCAGAAGGCACCTGTCACAATTGATGGGAGCTTTCCTCTCCCTCCCCGGTAATCGGCGCATGGCCGGGTGAGTCTTTCAAACCTGGCCCTTTGCGCACGTCCTCAGTGATTTTTCCCGCGGCCCCCGGTATTTAATTATCCCCGGGCATGGTCGCGTGCACTTCATTAGTTGCTGAGACACTGAACGATGAGGATCCCCCGCCGTCCCCAGGTATTTAACCCTGCAACCCGCAGCGTAAATGTAATCTTTTTACAGCCGGCTGCAATTTCTGCACTAGTTCGACTAAGGGCTAGATGTAGGTAAATCTAAATTACTGATTCATAAATACCGAATTTTACCGATTCGGTATTTATGATTCGGTAACTCAGATGTAGATAAAAAATCGGTAATTTTTACCAATTCGGTAAGAATCGGTATTTACCGATTCGGTAAATACCGAATCAGTAATTGCTATTGAATCCTACGGGCCTTGAAGCCAATAGGATTTAATAGCAAATACCGATTCGGTATTTACCGAATCGGTAAAAATACCGAATTGCAAAGGGGGACATGGTGTCACTTTGACACCCTGTTGCACCCCTGTAACTGGCTTGTGCTCCATGTGGCACACAGACATGCCCTTAGGGCATGTCTGTGTGCCACATGGCACAGGTGTACATGCACAGATGTGCATGTACACAAGAATTCGTAATTTACCATGCAATTGTATTGCATGGTAAATAACGAATCCTAAAGGCCATGTTGCAATGTAAAAAGTGCTACCTACATAGGAAAATACAGATTCGGTAATTTTACCGATAGGTAAATTTACCGAATTGGTAAAATTTACAGATTCTGTAATTTTACAGAATCGGTAATTTTACCAAGTTGGTAAAATTACCGATTCGGTAAAATTACTGAATCTGTATGTTTTTCAAAGCCCTACATACCAATGCCCAAATACCGGTCGGAAACGGCCGAAAATCGGTATTTTCGGCGGGTTTCCGACCGGTATTTGGACACCTACATCTGGCCCTTAGTTCTCACAAATTTATTTACAGACAGCTGATCACCTTTACCATGATTTAAACACGGATGATAACTGCACCTTTTTCATGCTCCTGCCCAGGCTTCATTTCTGAACAATACAGAGGTATGTCCTTTCAGAATAGCACTGTAACCGACGTAAATGGTACCCTTGATGCTGATTAAATACTTAAGGCACTATCCCCCCCTTTTCCTCCCCAGTGGGATACAATCTCCTTGTTTGGCCACTCCAGTTCCCCAATATGAAGTTAATCGTTGAACACAATATGGCTTGATGAATACACCTTGTGGCTCCTCACCACACGCGGAGGGTAAGCCTTATCTTTTAACGACGCGCACTGCACCTTGATGCGATTTTTTGACATACAGCAACAGACCTGACCAAAGCCTTTCTTCCCAATAGGCGATTTAGCCACCTCCGTTCAGGTTTCCCCCCACCACTCCAGTTCTGAAGAAGATCCGCACGGCCGAGGCTGTGAATTTCCCTTGCGTCGGATCAAAATGTCCACACCCTTGGATAGGCCTAGACTCAAAATGTCTATAAATATATTATATGTAGCTAGGCTGCTTATGACGGTGAATGGCAACCGCTCATATTGTTTGTCAAATAATACGCATTTCTTGTTTCTTTCCCCTATGCCACTGAATTCCTTTCCTTCTTATACTGAGCACTCCTAATCCTATTAGCACGTTCCCCATTGGAGCAACCTTTACCTAAGCCAGTACTTCTTGAATATTACTTGTATCTTGAATATGATTTGAGTCACCACCAGAAAATAAGTACATTAAATTACTTGGTGAACATATTCCAGGTCTGTTTTGTCTGTTTATCCTTATGCATAACTGAGTCTTAGACTTTTGATTTAGGTTCTTAAAACTTATGAATTATATTAACTATGTTATTTGATCAAATCCTTTTGTAAATAAGGTTCTAGGACCACTGTCTTTTGTATCACGTAGTGCCCAGGTCCAGGACTAACTTTGGGTAAACCCCATTTTTTGAAATGGCTCTTCAAAGAGTGGGGCAAGAGCAGACTCAACTGCGCCACTTCACCAAGGTTCCATATGCAAGCTGGGCACCTGCCCAGCAGAGTTCAGCAAAGACAGCTTTCAACAGTGTACCTTCAATGTGCACCCAGGAGGAACCAGTCAGTGAGCTGCCCATTTAAGATTCTGCCACCAGAGTCAGCCTCACCCCAGGAGCCACAGTCCGGGGGGTGGTGGGGGTCATGAGCAAGCCTGGGGCAATTAACCAGGGCAGGATGCTAAAGCCCGATCTGCCACTGCAGTTGTTTGGTGCAGGGAGTATCAGGGCACGGGAAAAAGCAGCAGACTTTCTCATTCAAGTCGCTGAGAGTACAATGAAGTGTACACAGCCCATGCCTCACGTCTCAGGCTGCCCTGGGGTCTGCAACATGGTCCACTGCTCCCTTCCGATCAAGCCGCACAGGGGGCCAGAATCCATGCCCCAGGCAGCAGTGGCGATCTTCATGAGCCCACAAGTTGTGGCAATGCAAGCGGGTGCAGCTGGTGAGAGCACTGGGTGGGAGTCAACGGTGCGAGGAAGGCATGCCACACCAGTGACATGTCCTCAAAATAGGTCTCAGTGCCCCTCTCCCAAAGCTCAGGGCTTAAATTGGGCAGTTCATCATGAGGAGGACAGGAGGTTCCCAATGCGGTAGAGCACACCCTTCTTATGTGGTGGCCAGCTTGCGACCGGGCTCTCTGCATTACACATAGTGCCAATATCGGCCCACTCACCAGCCCACTCGCAGCAACATGCATGTCGCAGAAATAAGCAGACAAGACAACTTTTTGTTGGGGAAAAGTAGCTGCAGGTTTATTAGCATATACACATGCCAACAAGGTGGGTTATCTTACAGACGATCCAAAGGCAAGCTGCCCCTCGCGGCCTACCACCTGATGGGCCAATTTGCAACGTGGCCTTAGCCAATCGTTGCATAACGGTTGTGGTGAGGATATAGCCCTTCCCATTTCCGGTGAACCATTGGTCCACCCTCTTGCTCACGCCCCCCCCCTACGAGGGGCGGAATGTTCAAGCGACCCCCGGTTGTACAGGTTTCCAACCGCCCGTAGGATAGCCGGGCGCCGTTGCACCCCCAGAGTCCACCGCACAGACTTCCTGGGGATATTAGGCCTCAGCATCCTATTATGCTCCTGAAGAGAGTACTCTCGGGTACCTTTCCGCCTCTGGATTGCCCTGTAACTCCGCCTGCAACACAAAAGAGAAAAGATTAGAAGACATTTCCCCCCCACCCTGAAAGCGCCGGGTAAGCGGTAGAGAGGGAAACGGCGTCAGGGTGAGGGGACAGCGGACAAAGAGGCCGCTCAGTGGGCAGGGGAGGAATAAATACTCTCCCCCGCCCACACCAGGCCGGAAGTGACACGCGGGACCCTCCGGGGTCTCAAAGCGCTGGGCTGCCCCGTGTGCCATCTTGTGGCACTATGGGTGCCGCCCTCTTACTTGTGTCCCCTGCGGGGACGTGCCGGTCGACCTGCCTAGTGCCAATATCGGCCTACTCACCAGCCCGCTTTTTAATAACATAACATAACAATCGTTGCTTAGCGGTTGTGGTGAAGAGATAGCCCCTCCCATTTCCGGTGAACCGTTGGTCCACCCTCTTGCTCACGCCCCCCCTACGAGGGGCGCAGCGTTCAAGCGACCCCCGGTTGTACAGGTTTCCAACCGCCCGTAGGATAGCGGGGTGCCGCTGCACCCCCAGGGTCCACCGCACAGACTTCCTGGGGATATTAGGCTTCAGCATCCTATTGTGCTCCTGAAGAGGGTACTCCTGGGTACCTTTCTGCCTCTGGATTGCCCTGTAACTCCGCCACAGCCCTGGGTGTGGCGACCGTCGCAGCCAGAGCCCCCCACCAAGGGAGGCATACTTCCTACTATTTCTAGCGTGTTATTTCTAGGGCCTCACCCCTAATCAACCAGAATCGGTGCAAGATAAATCGGGCAGGAGTGTCAAAATATCCTCCCAAAGCCCCTTGCGCTTGGCGTAAGGTCTCCCAAGTCTAATGACGCCCTGTCTCCTCTGCTCCTTGAATTACACACAGCGGAGGACTTCCTGCGTATTGGCTCCAGCGCCTCCCCTGACTAGCGCCTTGCCTACAGAGATGGAGACATGTCTGACCACTGAAATTTACCTGTCCCCCACTGGTGGCAAAACCCACCGAAAGTTCATTGTGGTCGCTCTTATCAGGTGCCATAAAATACTGCAATGACCAGCGCAATCCATAGTAAAAGGACCTTGGTGCACACACAAGGTGTCACGGTCAGTATTGGGGGATTGAGAGTATAGAGTCCTGATCATGATACACTGCAAAACTTTGCAATGTGTCAACCTACGCTGCTTGCTGAACAAGCGCCTGGTCACAGAAGCCTGGACCCTGCTAACCACTTGAGACCCTTATATATACACCGGAGTGGTGTCGATTAAAGATAGTGTGTCACAAGGTTCCCAATTGGTGGATAAGGAGTATCCGCTGGAACCCGTCTGTGAAAGTGAAAATACAGTGACACGCACCTCAGTCCAGAATACCCTTGCCTGATCCTCAAGGCACCTAGAGCCCGCTGCCCCCTGCAACGCAGGTGAGGAAAACTGGCCCAGAACCCCCAGACTGAGAATCGAACACTAACACCACCACAGGCTCTAGCTGGGGATTGGCTACCCCTGACCTGGCAAGGCCTGTCGGAGGCCAACCCACTCCCTTTAGTTGACTACCTAGCCCTGGGGAAGGTGACCTACAGTGAAACCTGAAGGGGGGTCAATGACTGAAAACATGCCTGATAAGAGAGCAGTGAGATGCCCGGCAAGCCTACTTCCATCAAAATGTGCAAAACTAAGCTCTCCCCCCATGCTCCTCTCAATATAATGCACCCCAACCAAACAAGACAGTTGGTCGCATGTGCCAAAACCTGTCTAAAGGGCAGGACTTGAAGACTGTCTAGGATGATCTAGCAGAACAATCTCTTAGTGCATGCCTGCTAACCTTAACCTAATATATAGGCTGGACCGCCCACTGCCTAGGCGCGAACTTCTCTGACATGGGAGAAGGCCAGTAAGACATGGACAACGCCTTTCTAACAAAGAGTGTAGTGTCTACTCGTGATATCATGTGAGTTATTCATCCTCCTTACACTGGCACTCGTCTGTATGACCTGGTGGAGCCACTAGGAGAACAGTTACTAGACCACTAGTACTTTCTGGTGAGGGAAAACTGCAAAGCGAGACCTAGCTTAGTACCAGAAAAACCCGAACTAAATTCTGTCCTGGCGAAAGCTTACCAGAGGACTTAGCCAGTTGACATCCAATACGTGCCAACCCAAGATTGTATACTGTTAGGACTGTCACAAGTAGCCTGTACACATCCGGGCACTGCCCGTGAATTCGCTAACACAATCGCCAACATGGCCAAACGCACCCACCCTTTGTCCAGACAACTAAAGAAGAAAAGAGTCTTAAAGGGTCAGCTAGACCCGGGGCGGAGCCAGCTGGCATGTCCCGGAGGGGACATGCTGGAGGAAGTACGAGAGACAAAACAGGAACCCAAACTGTACAAATGGATCCCGCTTTCCCCTAGTGGCCCTGGACCTGGGGAAATTAGACTGGTGATGAACTTACATTAAAAAAGTAATTAGTGGGCCAAACTTGGCGCCCAACAGGAACCCTAAACTTTGACACGCTGCCCCTGCCCACCTGGGCGGGCTCTCTCCCCTGCAGAGTGTAACCCAAGTGTCATGACACTAGCACAACCGTACCGCATAGGATTGCTTCTCCCCTACAAGCATTCTGAACCCGGTTGCCGCCTTGCCCCCAAGAGCGCATAACCCGGGGCAGCGAGTGGGCCCTAGGACTGGAGACTGCCCTAGCAGTCCTTGAATCCGTACACACCCGTCCTTATCAGAGGCCTGTGTACATTAGACTGGTGATGAACTTACATTAAAAAAGTAATTAGTGGGCCAAACTTGGCGCCCAACAGGAACCCTAAACTTTGACACGCTGCCCCTGCCCACCTGGGCGGGCTCTCTCCCCTGCAGAGTGTAACCCAAGTGTCATGACACTAGCACAACCGTACCGCATAGGATTGCTTCTCCCCTACAAGCATTCTGAACCCGGTTGCCGCCTTGCCCCCAAGAGCGCATAACCCGGGGCAGCGAGTGGGCCCTAGGACTGGAGACTGCCCTAGCAGTCCTTGAATCCGTACACACCCGTCCTTATCAGAGGCCTGTGTACTTGGTCCGGTTGTCCTGAATATGGCAGGATGTTACACTTCAGGCTTGGACGTGTGGCCCAGAGCCCACGCCCTGGCCCCAGTGTGTTCTTCCCCTGCATCCGCTCGAAGCCTAGACAGACCAGCCTGCCCTGCGTTGTAACAACTATATGGAACGAAACTGGCATTACTGGAAGAGAGCACAGGTCGATGAAAACAGCCCCAGACAGCCTATACCGGTCAACAATTTGCTACCTCGAATCCCCGAATCTGAGCCTTACATGCGCCCCAGTTGCCGTACAGAGGGACCCATTCCAATATTGCACAAGGGATGCAATATGTGCCCAGGCAGACCAATAGTATACCGACAACGCAAGTTGGCAATACCTGACAATACCATGAACAAGTTGGAACGCACCCGTGCGTTTCTGGAAGCGAGAACAGATCCTACTTCTACTGCCAGCCCCTCTGCTGGCGTAGTCCATGCTTCATCGTAGCATCAGATCAAAGGAGCAACCACTTTGCTTTCTTGCGTTGCCCAGCTAGAGCTAGCCGCCCCCCCCATGGCTGCCAACATATAACTGCCATGTGTGCCAAGTCATCCTTTCGGTACACTAAGAGTGTAATAAACAGCCTATGAATGACACTTTCGTGTTAGCATTAACCAAGAAGAAGAGGGAGACCCCCAATCACTGAATAAAATGCACTAACTGGACGGCAAGTTCCAATCTCTTCTAACACAAATACACTAGGTGTACATGGACACGTAAGCACTCCTAAGAGCTCTAACAAGAGGATGCAAAATTGTTGCCTGCCAGTACATGTGCTTGAGAAAATTAGGCACTTTTATACATGTAACTAATCTTAGTACATGTCAAAGGGAACAAGCCCCCAAAGTACTATAGTGCGCTATGCTATATCCCGCCATAGTAGAGAGGCTCGGAGAGAGGCTCCCTGGTGCAGCCTGGATCACTGGTGGCCCCTGGAAGTGCTAACCCTTCCGCAGAGAGTGACACGGGCATGCCTGAATCTAGGAGGTACTGGTGTACGTGTGTAATATGCGCTTAAAGAGAATACCATGCCCTTACATACACATGCATGATAATTGCTTGCTGTAAACCGCAAGGAGCATGCAAAAGAAGCTGCTCCTTAGCAGAGTTGCGGAGGACATGCAAACTAGCATAATGAAATGCGCAGTCAGGTAACGACCAGTGCACTTTGGTGTTTGAGATAAATATGGACCTCTTAACTCGTCCCCTTACCATTAAACCCAGAACTCCTCATCCGAGGCCTACAAACTGACCTCAACCAAATCCAATAAAACTCTCTAATAAATGAAGGGGGACCATCCAGAATAGCAAGATATAATCCCCTTGACTATGGAGGTGTCTAGCCAGTGTGTCCTAGTGTTTGAGTGTCTGCCAGATATGCAGTACTGTCCTTCTGCCTGCGTGTGGTACTCTATAAAACACGCACACGTCACTGACACTTGTAACATGTGATTGCTACCTCTTAACAGACTTTGCTTCCGGTGTATGCACCAGTGCCACCATTGCCTACGGGATCTATGTACATGTTTGACTGCCTGCCATGCCTTCCAGCAAATAGCCTCTACTTGTACATTGTACGCTTTTGCACTTGCATTCATGTCACTATTCTTATTGCAAAGCACCCATGCTGCTTCATGTGTGGCAAAAACAGATAAAGCCATGGACATCTTAACACCTCACCAGGATGCTCCATTTCGTAGGCAGGAGACAAAGTTCACTATATACTTTAGTAATACTCGGTGTTAATGGTCTCTACTTAGGATAATTTCAATGTTACACGTAAGGCATCCACCTGCGTGCTATCTCTGCAGAGATGTCCACAATATTAGAACCCCAGAGCTAACATCCAAAGACATAATTGGTGATACATGCTAGCGGATACTGAAAGTAGTGTACCCCAGAGCGCATTCTAATCTGGGGAAATGTAGGACAGCGTGAAGTAAACGCACACCTTCACAGAATGCCGATAAAACCGCCGCGTCCGGTCAGCCTTACCCCCGCAAAGGTAACACTCCCTCATTGATAGGAAGACCAACATTGTCCTCCCAACCCCTTGTGTATGAAAGGCACCGTAGCTGAAAAACTGGCCTCAAGGGGGGGGGGCAATAATTCCTTCACCTAACGAGCCCACATCCAGTTCCTGAGACCTTGGGCTGAAAGCCTCATCGAATCAAGCTCTTGGGCCACCTCCAAACCCACGTCCACGGGCACGGTCTAAAATGCGGCATGGCTGTAGGGACTACCACGGACAGCCCGGCTGCTCGAGAAAGATCACTGTTTCACGCCGCAGCCCCCCAATACAGCAGACTGCCGAGAAACCCAGTACCTACCGCGAAATCAAGCCACTCGGCTCCCCATCGGCAAAGCCAGCCGGTATGACGAACAGCTTTGTACCACAGAAAAAAGAGTAAACCGATGGATTACCACGATTCTAAGCGTGTTGGGGGTGCATAATTAGATCAACAGCATCTGCTGAACCCAAGATAAAACCGAGAACCTCCCGATCTCCATCTACCGCTCTTTGAAGGAGCTACCTCGGGCCTCTAATTGCATCCCAAAATAGAAAATGAGGGCACGGGCACGACCCGAAACTCTTGGCGCGCGACACCGCAATCCAAGAGGCCCCCCCCCGGATACAAGCTGCCAAAGATAGATGCGGCTAAACAAAGATAAGTCCACAAACCGTGTGCGGTGAAAATAGCCCCACCACAAAGGGACCACAACCTACACAGCTGTGCTGAGCACCATTTCCTCAATGAGCTCTTACGCATGCGCTTGCCCATGCAGGGACACTCTGCCGAGAATGCAGCGGCAGCGCTCAGAAACTACAAACCTCTCATAAGAGGTCACCAGCAGTTGGGATACATGCTATATACTAACGAGCGCAATGAACCATGTCCCTAAAATAACTGAACCCGCTATCATTAAAACAGATGTGGACATAGAGACCCTTCCTGACAAGAAAATGGCCGCACACGGCCGCCATTATCCACCACGTGAGCTGGACACTGAAAAACCTGCTGACCCAAAAAATGGCCGCCCACAGCCGCCATTACCCACGTGCGCCGGACCGTGACACCCAACTGCCCATGTAATAGGCCGCCCACGGACGCCCTTATTCCCGTGCGCTAACATATAGAAAACAAACTTCACAAGCCTAAACGCCAGCACCATCCCCGAGCTCGGGCCACACCGTGGGCTGCACCGTGCTCGCACTTACCACGCCGAGAGCTAGCCCGGGGACAAGCGTGCCCCCTGCCACCGCCACCCTGGGGGGTTTTAACCGACCAAGATGGCTGTGCTTTCCCCCTTTATGGATATTTGGGAGGAGAGGGTACACCGCCAGGCGTAGGGGGGTGCGCACGATGACAGGGGTGACAATATAGACAGAGTACCGGCTCCTCAATAAGCTCAAGCCACCAAACAGCTCCCAAGTAAAACCCATAGAAGCACGAGCTCGACAAACTGTTTACGGTGCTCTAAAAAATAATGATGATGTCCTTGAAATGATGGGTGCTGACTACAATTATGTCTTTGTTTGTATTTGGGCAGTTGTCCAATAGGAAGTAAAGAGGGATGTACTATCGAGCAAATAGTAATAACAGGTGCAGGCTTTTGCCTCAACCTCTTTTTTCTATGTTCACTTTTCATCAATCAATAGCCCGAAATAGAAAAAAAAGCCACAAAAAAACAAACATGGAAAAGAAAAGAAACTCCCAAAGCAAAACGCACCACAAAATGAAGAATAGAAAATTTTAAAAAGGAAAACTTAACGGTCGCAAATGAAAAAAGAAGCCTCAAAATAAAACAAATAAACTTAGGCTATCGAAGAGAACTGGCCCTATGCGACATCCTTCAACAAACCCAAATTCAAACGGATGTAATGTTGGAGAGATCTCCTTGAATCAGAGCTGCCTTTTTATACTATTATTCTCATGGAAACGTTCAAGTATTAACTTGATCCGACTCCGCAAATTTCTCTGTGCTAACTTCTGTTCAGTTTGTTTTGCTCTGTTGCACATGGCGGTAAGCTTAAGTTACTCCTCAAGAAACTGTGAATGGAAGTTTACACAATCCATTAGGCTGAGTACGGCAGCTTGGTGTCACTGTATTTCAATGGCTGCGTATTAGTGACAACTTAAGTCATTTTAACAAGGTGAAATTCTAGCATTATTGACATCATGAAAATGAAAATAAATCAAACCCTCTATATGCAGTAAACTGAATTGATTTTATGATTCCTGGACGGAGTAGAACCTGTGCTACAAGGAGCAGAGCAACAAATATTCAATGCAGCGAATATGTTTACTCTGGATTTTAATGAATAAATATGTGATAATTTAAGAGTGTTCAAAGCCTACCTGAAGACACGAATAATGTGACTTACAAACTATCTGGCTTACTTGGCTGCATTGCCAATTTTCACATGAACAAACTCACACGAGGTATCATCAAATATTACAATTTCCAACTATGGCAATTTATTATGCAGCTCAGTCATTAATAACCTTGCGCGCCATAATCTCAAAGTCATATTAATTAGTTTCTTATCCTCTTCTGAAATGGAAGGGCCATTCTACTTTTCTGACTTCACAAGCTCAGCCATAAACTATTACCCAACCTTCTGGCTTTGCCAGAGTTCAAGGACCAGATAAATAAAGAATTTGACTGTTGCAATTTAATGACATTACTAGTTACTTAGGGCAGTGCTTGGTGCTAACACGCTTTACCAATCTATTACGAATGCCGGTTTCTATCGGTGGCCATTTATGACAAGTATTTTTGTGCATATTTCTTATGTGGCAGTTTGTTGTCGTGGAGATGTGTTCTGTTGTTTTTGTGCTTCTATGTACTTGTGCTGAATTGCAATGCAATGTGATGTTGTGTAGTGGTTTTGTTGTTTTGCTGCATTGTGTTCTGGTGGCTTTCTTGGGTTGTGCCTTGCAATGTTACTGTATTTTCTTCTGATGTTTACTTTATTAACGTATTAACAATACTGTCGAATATTCCAGACAAAAGCAGCACATGCGATTAAGATTATAAGGACAAATAACTTTATTGTCCATAGTGGTAAAACAACAATGCTCCTTCTGTTTTCTGTTATACTAGTTACCCTTCAAAACATATTGGCAAGATGATATCCTTGGATTTTTGATGTACATATTAGAACCTAAGTCAAAACCTATTTATGTAAGGAGCTGTATTGAACATTTAGTGGAACATCATAGTCATATTATTTGTGCAAATGACAAATGTTTAGGAATTACGGATCCAAACAAACACAAGGAGATGATGAACGGAGCGCTGAAACTTTTCAGACACTCACCCCAAGGCCACTACTAGATCTGTGTTGAGTCCATCATCGTTCTTAACCTCACTTCACCACCCCAGTTCAGACCCAGCCATATACAAATCAGTCTTCACCCTGCTCCTCATGAGAACAGTCCAGCCTAAACTGCCAAGCCAGGTCCTCCCTGGACCAGAAACAAGCATCCTGGGACTGGTTTCATGGCAACACCCCTCAACAGCCAGGCTAGCTTCAATCCAGTGACAAAGTGAGAAAGGGACCCACGCCTGGGTAAACTGCCAACTAAGAGCAAACAAAGCTAACACAAGGAGATGACACAAACAAGTATCCTGGACCTGGGGTAGCAAAGTGAGAAAAAGAATGAAGATGGATTTAACCTTGATCTAATAGTGATGTGGGGTGAGTGTCTGAAAAGTTTCAGCGCTACATCCATCATCCTATTGTGTTTGCTTTGCTTGCCCTAAGTTGGCTGGGTAACTCACAATAAAATACACAATACAATTAATAAATAACCATAACCATTAAAAAACACACTGGTTACAATTCTAAACATATTCACTGAATTCCTAAGCTATAACACATGAAAAGCGATAGCAAATCTTCTCTATCACCTATTTTCAGACACCCAGTGGTAAACTACAAAGAAGGCCTTGAAGTGAAAACAATAATTTTGTGTCATAAAGAAATATACATTATTTTGAGGCATAAAGAAGGAAATAAGAAATTGGTAAAGAGCAGAATGTATACCCAAAGTTGTCTCCACTCTCATTATATCGAACTATCATAGATTAGTTTGGTACAAAGACAAAGTAAATTTACCTCATCATATGTACTAGGTACTTGAGCCACAGGCTTGTTCTGACTTTTTCACCACAAACCTGGTGTAATACAGTGCATGCTAAATGAGAGAAAAGATTATTTCAATTACTTGGATGGAATCATCCTAAAGCAGCATGTTTTTGATTCGAAAATTTTGTCTTAGTAGTGAATGATTGTTCTTTTACCTTTAAAAGGGAGGTTCGAAAGAAAATTGTTGAAAACATTCTTTGTGATGAATATTGTAGGCCGGAAAGGAGCCACTTGAGAGTCTATGTGGAATAAACACATCAAAATGCTTGAGCTGTGGCCGAACATAGCAGTAAAGATAAATTAAAAGAGAGCTCTCAGATTCTTTGTCAACAATTCTGAGAGCTCTCTTTTAATAGTATTTAACATATTCAGCCTAATGCATTTGTATGCATGGGAACTGATCTTACGATTCAAGTAAAGACAGTCAATTTGGCGGTTTACCCTTTTGAGATCTTTAATAAGATGGCCGCCGAAGTAGACAGAGTTTTACTGTGTTCTGCCACTTATTGCGTCACCTTCCACTGTGTGAGAATCCCTTCCGGCACATGAGGAATACATCCACCTTTAGTGACGCAAATTTGCAATGATTTAAAGCTTAAAAAGCAGAGGTTATTTGCTATCGATATCTCCGTCTTAATAGATGGCGTCCAGGACCACAGGTGTCTCTTCCTTTTAGTCAGCCTCATGATGGAGAGAGACAGACCCCCTGATTTCAATAGGACTTAATTTATCAGACGGTAAGTTCAGATCAGTTAGCGAGCGCAATGTGTTTGGTTAGAGCAAGTGAACGCTTTTGAGAGATAAAGTTTCAAAATACTTTAACACAGAACGGACAGTGGTTAATGTGCTGTTTGTTCATTTTCATCCTTAGGTCTTGATACATTTCCCTCACAGACTCCGATATTATCAGAAAGTGGGTGAGATTATTTAAATTACGTTTCTGTCTAATCATCTGAATAGTGCATAATTAGGCCATTCTAGTCTACTCACAATTGTTGCTAAAACTTTATACAAAATAAAGGTAAATAGCATCTGAATCTATTTTGCCCACAGTACATACTTTGCACGGTGTTGTCGTGAATACAAGGATAGGCCGCCGATCATCGACATTGCGATCTTGACACAGCAGGTACTCTATATTTATTACAAATTTTATAAAGTTAGATTATTATCATACATGAAGAGCACAATATCTAGACCCCCATAGTGAAACCAAGATATATGCAGTTTCTAACAGATACTTATCTAAGCCTGTATATAATGATTGTTACATATACATCTAAAAGTAACGATAATGGCTAAACAACGGATGTTATTTCCAATTGAACCTTTGTGTTCTTATTATCATTTTGGTAGTCCTAACCTATCCATCAGATAGTATGTTTGAAGATCCTAATTTAACAGATGCCTTACAATCCCCCCCCTTTTTTTTGCATCTGTTCTTCCATCCCAGAGTAATGCACACGCTAACACAGATTAGGGTTAGATATCATCTACAGCTCTAGAAGGTTAGCACAATATGACAAGAACATCTATGTTTGGTATTTCAAGGTTGAGCATCTACTCATATATCTGTATTACTACGTTCAGCCACAGCTCAAGCATTTCGATGTGTTTATTCCACTCTCAAGTGGCTCCTTTCCGGCCTACAATATTCATCACAAAGAATGTATTCAACAATTTTCTTTCCAACCTCCCTTTTAGAGGTAAAAGAACAATCATTCACAACTAAGGAAACATTTTTTAATCAAAAACATGTTGCTTTAGGATGATTCCATCCAAGTAATTGAAATATTCTTTTCTCTCATTTAGCATGTAGTGTATTACACCAGTTTTGTGGTGAAAAAGTCAGAACAAGCCTGTGGCTCAAGTACCTAGTTCATATGATGAGGTAAAATTACTTTGTTTTAGTACCAAATTATTCTATGATACTTCGATATAATGAGAGTGGAGACAACTTTGGGTATACATTCTGCTCTTTATCAATTTCTTATTTCCTTCTTTGTGCCTCAAAGTCGTTTATATTTCTTTATGACACAAAATGATTTTTTCCACTTTAAGGCCTTCTTTATAGTTTACCACTGGGTGTCTGAAAATAGGTGATAGAGAATATTTTCTATCGCTTTTCATGTGGTATAGCTTAGGAATTTCGTGTATATCTTTAAAATTGTAACCAGTGTGTTTTTAATGGTTATGGTAATTTATTAATTGTATTGTGATTGACCCTTTCTGGGCTTGACAATGTAAATAGGACATTAGCGCAGCATTGATTTATGTTTTTGTTTATATGCACCCTGTTTAGGTTTTCATAGTCAATGTACATGGCTTCCTGATGAAGGCTTACAGCCAAAATGCATGTAGAAATTAAAATCTCCAGAGCCATGCCAAGAAATGAATATCCATTTCATATCATGAAATACGATTGCGTACATAATTTGTTGATTCTAGGGACAAATATCTATGGTTGATACTGTGACAAGAAACATATTTATAGTACAGTGTCAAGATTTATATAATGGAAAATACGATTATAAAAGCATTAACATTATGTATTTCCTGATTGCAGAGAGTATTATCCTCTCAGCATGTTCTTTTTAAACTGTATAGAAATTGAATACACTCTATAATTAATACAAAAGATAAATAACAATATATTTTTCTATATTAAACTTGACAGGTTGTATTTGTCTCCATAATATATTGTGTATGCGCTTCAGTACCAGAATTACAATTTTGCTTTCCTAAAATTGTTCTTACAATTGATCTATATACCCTGATTTAGGAAATTGTGTCGGGGCACTCCTACCTTTACAATCACAGATCTAGGTTGAATCCATCATTGTTCATAAGCTCACTTTGCCACCTTAGTTCATACCCAGCTATATGCAAATCAGTCTTGACCCTGTGCCTCATGGGAACAGTCCAGCCAGAACTTCCAGGGTCATCCCCAAACTCTTTGTCCTCCACTTTTGCTGAAATTATTTTTGCTGAGTTTACGGCTATGCATACATTAGGATGCTAACCTTGTGCTTTCTCGATAAATCATGGCAACAGTGGCTTATACCCCACTGACAGATTTCATGTACTTGTAAATCCATAGTAAAGTGTCACTACATGTGTCCAGGGCCGGTAAATTAAATGCTACTAGTGGGCCTGCAGCACTGGTTGTGCCACCTACTTAGGTAGCCCTTTAAACATTATGCTAAATCATTGTGAAACGGCTGCCCTTTTATAGCACCTATAGTGGGCAGAACGTCCACCAGTATCCCACCAAATGTGGGCAGGACCACATGATGTGGAAGGGGGTCCCATCCCTCTGCATCCTCTCCAACTGTCCTTAGAATTGCTTTTATCAATGACATTGAGATGCCCTGCTGTGTAGTGCCATCTGCATAATATCTAATAAAGCACTTCCCACCCCTTCCTGCAGCACTTTAGAGCCACCAGATTATAGCACCATGGTAGTTTCGTTCCTCTTGAATATTAGAAATAAAGCTCTCTTTCAGCATGTGGCCGACGTGGACGAGGACAAGTCAGGCAATTCGGGACATGTGGAAACAAATAGATTTTTTACCAAGTTGATATGAGTACTCTTAGAATTGTTATTTCTATTTTCAGTACATTAACCACTTTTGGGTTGGTCAGCTTATATCCCAAAGTCCCTAAAAGAGTGCTTGGACTTTAAACACTGACTCTGATGGA
This sequence comes from Lissotriton helveticus, assembly GCF_964261635.1. Classification (NCBI taxonomy): domain Eukaryota; kingdom Metazoa; phylum Chordata; class Amphibia; order Caudata; family Salamandridae; genus Lissotriton; species Lissotriton helveticus. Next base: position 1,228,338,983 of record NC_136057.1, on the reverse strand, counting down.
GCTGCTCATCAACAGATTACAGCTGTACCTATTAGACTTCCTCTTCTGTAATAGGTTGTGGGATCATATTTCCGGCGCTGTCTGCCCCGTCTTAGCCTACCATCCACTCCAAAATGGCCAAAAGGGAGTCCAGCAGTTGATCTTAGTTATTTACTTATTATTTCAACAGCAAAAGGATAGCAGCCAAAATTCTTTCCAGACATTTTAATGACTCACATTCCTAGACATAAGACCCTGCTAAATTGTGTGTATTGTAGATATAAATCTTGATATGGTGTATCTGATAATTTCAGTGCTATAGAGATTTCCTCACTGGATGTGTATTATGTCCTGTACTTTGGCAGTCTGGAATGTGTGGATGGTTGCTAGGTGGCAGCATGGATTGGACATTGGAAGTTGGTCTGGACTTGAAGATGGATGGGGTCTCTAAAGCTGTAACACCTGAATAAACCTTTGTTATCCTCGTCCACGACTATCTACTGTCTTCCTTGGAGATTTATTGTTTTTGACACACTGGATAGTCAGTGAGAACATAGCATATGTCAATTCCACTTTTATGTGCAGTGCTGTGACTGTAATACACTTGTCATACAGTAAACTGAACATATACTAATTTCTGACAGAGGATGAAGATGGCAAGCAGGACAAACATATTAACCATATGTGTAGCATTGGGTGCAGAGCTCTCTGTAATCTTATTATCTTTTTTTTGTAATACGCAATATCACCCAAGAGGGCATCCTGCTGCCAACGTAAGAGAATTCTCTGTTGATCCATTGAGTAACCTGGTTGAAGAGGCAAGTGCCCAGAATGCCCTAATTGTAGAGACAGCAAATATGTGTAGAGGCAGGCCATTCCACCCTTTTGGAACCAATTCAGAGAAGTCTATTCTCCTTCTTTTGGTGCAGCTTATGCTGAGAAAAGTTATCTGGAAGGTTTCTGAAATCTGAAGTGGTATTGAGGTATGCTGGACCAATGCTGTGTCAGGCTTTGGATGTGTGTTTCAGGAGTTGGAAAAGAGCTGTGGATAAGGAATCAGTGAAGCTGTTTGAGGTGCACGAAGAGGCTGTCTGCTGTGCTCTGCATGATTTAGATTCATTTTTTCAGTTGACTGAGGGAGAAATTCAGTATCGGGATGAGTTCAGCGCCAATGGCTTTGAATTTGTAGGTGACGATTAAGTGATGGCATGTGTATCTGGACTACCTTGACTATCAGTCTTCTCCCTATGTAATATTGCTGTGAAAGCACACCTAGCATAATCTTTTCAAAGCCCCAACTTATCCTGAATACTTGTCAAGTGAAGCCATACTAAAACCTTCTGCCACTAGCTAGTTGAAGCTGAATAAAATGTGCGTTTCCATGCTCCTTCAGCACACTTACTGTATGAAATCCAAAGAAAACTCAATTAGTAACTTATATTATAACCAATGTTAATAAAAAAAGGGTACAGGACCCAATATCTTTATGTAGGCATGGACAGAGTTCACAGGGTGGTGCTACGCAGAACTCTGCAAAGTGCCCCAAAAGCGACGCCACACTATGCATTGTTCTGCGAGTGGGATGAGTTACTCGCTGCACCTGTTTGCATGCCATATATGCTTTCTTCAATGCGAAGTGCATTCTCGCACCGTAAATCTCGCTCAAGCTGCACCACACAGTTTGCCTGAGTTTATGATGCTGGGCCAATTTTTTCAATCTTTCTTTAATCTCTTTATTCTTCCCACTATCTAACTTATGTAACTCTAATTTGTATTTATTATATTAGTGTGTGACTTTGTGTTTGTGTATTTTAAGTTTTAAAAACAATGTGGGTGTTTTTGTGACTTTTGTACTTTTTTCATTTTTCGCTTTACTTCCTCAATATTTTTTCTTCCTGCCTTCCTTTTCATGTTTCTATCTCCACCCCAACACAGCATCATGGAACTGCAGGGAAGTTGCAATGCCAGGGCCCCCCGACTCACCCGCACCACAAGGCAAAAACCTTGCAGTCAGTGATGCCGTGAAGGTATGCAGCCCTGCGCCATTTTTTCAGAGGTGGAGGTGGCTACTCTAGTTTCTTCTGTACAGCGCCACCTCTCCTCAACCCTTGCAGAAGGCAGCAGTTTGGCAGTGGGTATGGACTCCGGGAGCATCAGCAGCACTGGGTGAGGGTGTCCCGGAGTGTGCACCGCACCTCTGGGGTCTGGCACACCCAACAACAGCTGATACACTGGTGGGCCGACATCCTGGACAAGGTACAGGACCTGCTCTACCTGCTGGGCGTGGAGGTTGTGGGGCTAGGTGAGTAATAATTATATCTTTGTGGTATAGTCTACTATTTTCTTCCCAAATGGGAAGCATGCTGCTCACACTAGGAGGTAAGTTAAGTTTATCTTACAAATATTATGTGATCATCATCTAGCCAGGTGCTCGGGGCTGCATAATCCTACTTGTTGGCCCTCACTTGGGCTGATTGTTTAAGAAGTCAAGCAGAGAGTCCTCTGTTCTGTCATTAATACAGTGGTAGTTATAAATATTAGGGAGTTAGTGTTCTCTTACTTCTCTGTGCCTTTCTTTTTTGTTGCTCGTACAGTCCCAAGAAATCTCCCAGTGATGTGTAGTATACATGCATCTATGCATTGAAAAAAATGCAGACTGAGTTGGACTGTCAAAGGGGGTGGAGAGATTAGGAATGAGATAAGAAGCAAAGATCATTCATTCCAATTTATTGGCAGTTTCAAAATGTAATTTAGGAAGTTTTGAATAGCGTTAGGTTTATCAAATTAGGAATAGGTCCACAATGCTGGTAGTATAGGCAATCAGATTTAGAAAAGTTCAATGTTACTACGTTTGCCTCTCCCTCTCAAAATATTTTTGGGGAGAATATTAACTGTACCACTAATATTTTTTTATTTTATTTATTTATTTATTACATCAGCAACTGGGAGAAAAAAGAGGGCTAGGTTGGAACCACAGAGGCGGGTGAGGGAGCCCAAGGTACATCCACAATTTTTGTGGCTGTGGCCTATGGCTCTGCTGGTACCAGTAAGTCCTCCTGTTAATATTATTTCCATAACTTTTACTGCTCCATATTTATAATTATTTTGCCTTTTTCTTTTTACTGTGCCTGTCTCCTAATTCTTTTGTCCAAATCCTCTTCATTCTATCTGTTTCTTAAATTCTTCTTATTCCTGCATTATCCTACTTACTTACTTTCTATATTTCAAGTTGTTGTACTTCACTTCAAACTGCCTATACCAGTCTGTTTGTAGCTTCGTTTCTTCTGCTTTGTCAGTAAGCTTTCCCTCTTTCCATATATATCTTGTGCATTGGTAATGTAAGACTCAGAGAAACCATTTTAGGTCAGGTACTCTTCTGTAAAGATTGCAAGCCCAAGTAATGTATTCTACGCATGTTTGTTGAGAAGGCTTTCTTTTTCTTGCTCATGCTCAAACAGTAAAACAAGAGGGTGTCCATGGTCATGGTGGAACCCCCAATGTTGTGTATGTTTTATTATCATAGTATACCAGCAGTTGATGATAGTGCAGACTGCCTGAAAGTATGAGGACGGCCCCATTGCATTTGTCAACCAAGACACTGTGATCTACATTGACCAATTATTCCACCCCTTCATTGCTGTTACATGACTCAGATTCATCAAAGCTCTGCCTCTCCATTACAAAACATTTTTTGTTGGCTTGAATGCCTGTCTTTTCAAACTTTGCCAACCAACAAAATGCCTAACGTGATAATCTGATATAAGATACTGTAACCGAACTTTAGAAATGTATTGTGGTTGTATTTGCTAAAAAAAAGAAAATGATAATAGGAGTGAGCGAATCTGGCATCTAAAATGTGTCGAGCCAAAGAAGTTAACATGGCCCCTGCAGCCAAAGGTGGAGTCCCAGCGGCAGCAGGGATGGGTGGTGGTAAACCACATTGTTTGCTTATTGACAATAAGTAATATACCCACTGCAAGGGCATTGACTCGGGAACACCTCACTTTAGCAGATACTGCAGGAGTTGAGTAGTTAATGGTCTCTTTTATCTGCAACTCACCAAACAAAGGTTCATAATGAACTTTAAGAAAGATGGGTTGATGGAAAAGAGAAAAAAGGATGGAAGGATAAAGGATGGACAAAGGCCTTCTGTCTGGCAGTATTGTGGTTGATGTCTCTTCTGTTGTGCAACTTTAAAAAATAAGCAAGAAGAATCAGTGAAGCGTGGCATTGTTGCAACCTGAATTAGTAGTACACAGAGTATCATTTAGTATGGCTACTTAAGTTATAAATAATTAACAACAATACAGTGCATCCATTCAAAGGTAATGCGACTCAAATGTAATATCACACTAACATAAAGGTTCATTTACAATCATGAAGGATAAGAAAGAGCAACAAGAAACAAATGTAACTGTTTGCTTTATGTGCATCAAGTTGGGATTTGACACTCAGGTGGGTGCAGATGACAGTGGGATATTCCTGAACAACTTCAGGAAGGCCCTCAAGACCTGGCTCTTCGGAATATGTGAGAGAATTGCAAAAATAACACAAAATCTTTTTTTAAAAGTACATTTTAAAAAAGTTAACTTTTTAAAAATTGATTAAAAATAGCACAAGAAAAAAATATTGAAAAAAATATAAAACTACATTTAAAAAATGTGAAACAAATTATTATAAAATTCAAAAAAAATATATATAATTGCTGATGTACTGGGGGCTATCATGAGAAAGCCATGGACATTTGGGAGGCTAGCGGTGGTGCTGGTGAAAAAAGCAAAAAAAGTATATAATAATAATAATAATAATATAAAACACTGTTCATACAGTACAGTTAGTATGAGCATTGAGCTAATAGGCCTCAAGCATATTATTAAACTGATTTCAGGGAAAAGTTAAAAAAAATAGTACAAACAAAAAAGCTTAACCCTAAACATACAAATGGCTTTGAAAACTGGAAAAAAGAATTGTTACACAAAATTGCAAAATGGTAAAACAACAAGCAAGGAGGCATGGGCACAACAAGGAACACCTGCAAGCCTATGGCCACAGCACACTGGCTGGCTAAAAAAAAATCGCCACATGGTTAAACAACAACAACCAGCAAGGATGCATGGCCACAACAAAGAACACATACAGGCCTATGGCAAAAGTACACTCGCTGGCTACACAAAATGGCTGCACGTGTCATGGTCAAACAACAACAACCAGCCACAACAAAGAATAGATGCATGCCCATGGCAAACTCACACTGGCTGGCTACGCCAAATGGCTGCATGCAACATGGTCAAACAGCATCAACCAGCAAGGAGGCATGTCCACAAGAAAGAATACATGCAGGTCTTTGGCAAACTCACACTGGCTGGCTACACCAAATGGCTGCCAGCCACATGGTCAAATAACAACCTGTAGGGAGGCATGGCCACAACAAAGAACAAATGCAAGCCTATGAATAGAGCATACTGGCTGCCTAAACAGATTGTCCGCCAACTACATGGTCAAAAAATAACAACCAGCAATAAAGCATGGCCACAACAAAAAAACAAATGCAGGCCTATGGCAAAAGCATACTGGCTGTCTAAACTAATTGGCTGCCAGCCACATAGTCAAACAACAACAACCAGCACGGAGGCATTGCCACAATAAAGAACACAATCAGGCCTATGGCAAAAGTACACAGTTTACCTACACAAAATGGCCGTAAGCCACATGGTCAAACAACAACAACCAGCAATAAGGTATAGCCACAACAAAGAACACAAGCAAGCCTATGGGGAAACCATACTGGCTGCCTACACAAAATGGTCATCAGTCACAATGTCAAATAACAACCAGTAAGGAGGCATGGCAACAACAAAGAACACATGTAGGTTTATGGCAAAAGTGCAATGGCTACCTACACAATATGGCTGCCAGCCACATAAGCAAACAACAACAACCAGCAAGGAGGCATGGCCACAACAATGAAAACGTGCAGGCCTATGGCAAAAAAAGACACCGGCTACCTATAGAAAATAGCTACCATCCAGATTGTCAAAGAACAAGCAGGAGGCATGGAAAAAAAAGACTATACAAAATGGCCCCGGGCCACATGGCATAGGGAACAAAAACAAATGGTGGCTTATGGCAAACGCACTGGCCAGACAAACAAGGCATGGTAAAACAGGGGAAAATAGTGTTCATTCAGCAATAATCGAAAACTAAAATAACTGGGCTAAACATTTTTACAACACACATCCTCCAAAGGCATCAAATATATTACCCATCTATGAACTGTTTTCAGAAACATAAATGGGAAATACTCCAAAAAACACATTTTGTAATTTAATCCAATGCCACCAATAGCCTAAATGATGTTGCAATTCAACAGACATTAACATTTTTTTCATGCTCCGACAACTAGTACTGGGCCTACTGGCTGGAATGCCCATTGCCAGACTGGGCCACATAGTGAATTAAATGAATATTGCAAATGTATTAAAACATGGAGACAATATACTTAACTCTGCAACCTTTTTAGTTTATAAAAGAATAACAATTACATGTAAAAAAAACAGACAAACAGAGTGATACTTCTAGTTACAAACCCAAATGAGAAGTGACCAGGAGGTGGGCAAAGCACTGGCAGGAAACTGCTGTACAAGAACAGGAAGTTAGAGTCTCTGGGGCACTTCCTCCTTGTTGAATAAAAAATCAAATAAAAATGAGCTCCTAACACAAAAAAACAACACAAACGGTCCATTTGTGAAGATTTTGTAACTCCTAATTGTCTTTTTGGGGAGATGTAGCTACTTCTTGAGGAGAGGATCCTCCCAAAGTTGCAGCTGCTGTCAATCCCACTCGCCTACATCACAAAAGAAATGCCGGAATTCACTGGTGGAGCCTAAAGTTGCATTAGCAGGCACAAAATCTTGAGGGAGCTCTCGGGTGGCTAGCAAATCTCATGGGCATTCGCAAGTCTCATCATGCTCCCCGTACATGTGAAATGACGTGATGAGTGCAGCAACAGGAAAAAGATTCCGCTGCATTGCGAGTACGGAGTTTACTGGTAACTCTGCATTCTCCGTGGAACTTGGAGTTGCCGAATTAATCTAACTCCATGAGCGTTGCAGAGTTTTACCCGCAGGCCTACTTGTATGAATTCTTTTTCACGTCTTTAGTATAAGGACTACATATATTACATTATGTATACAAATTTGTGCAGACAAACAGTGCTCAGACAGTGAACAATTATAATACAACAACACAGAACAAGACACTGAACGGATCCCAAGGTAGCATAGGATTTTATATCAAATAAACATAAGCAGAGACCCTGTCTGTTCATATATGGTATCTCCTTGTGAATCACAACATGTTTTGAAAGCAACTTAGGGAGCTGATAACGATGTTTTGACCTGTAGTTAGTCTTCGGGTCTCACCAGGAAAAAAGTCATCTGACTAAATTTCCCTAGAAACCGTGGAATGATGGGACCTTCAACAAGGTATTCTGTAAGTAATACATGCAGTAGAATCATATACAACCTTGCAAACTGTTCACTGTATTTTTTTCTATGTTGTTGTACAAATTTTTGTTCATTATCTGAGCACTACATGGTCTGCACTAACTTTGATACATACTGAAATGTATTTTGTCCTGATACAAAAAATGTGGAAATCAGCATCATGCAAGAAACTCTCTCCTGTATCCTTCCTCGCGAACATTGATTAGGATGCATGTTACTAATTGAGTTTGCACACTTTCAAAGCAAGTAGAAATGTTGGTGAATGAGTCCCACTGGATAGTTGTTTGACTAATTATATTTACTCTGGTTCTCATGGACAATCAGGGTTGCCTTGGTCGTATAGATAAGTTCCCTAAAATGTACTTTAAAATCTAAGCAAGACTTTACAATTTTGCCATACGTGGCATATGTTCTGTTCAGCATTATGTGCACTGTGGGGACAACAAATTGCAATTGTCATTCACTGAAAATAATGCCTACCAAGCTCTGACAGCAGACGAAGGTGTTGAGCAGTCCATAAGCAAGTCCATATTTAAGTAGTGAATCATGGAATGTAGGTATCCATCCACAGCCATTGAAAGCTTTATCTTACGGCTGCTCCACCTCAGTCAATGTCTCAATACATCTCTTTTGCATGGTACAACATAAAGCAAGTAAGAAAGAACAGGTCTGGTTGAGATGGTCACTGGGGACAGTAAACATGACCCTCTTGCCTCTCTCCTTGCCTAGAGAAGACACTACAACAATAACATGGTTACATCTTTTTAGCTGTGTTAGGAATGCAATCAGCAAACTGTCAATCCTGTAGTTTTGCCATGTACTCCAGAGCATCTGCAGTGGGGGCTGTTGCTTCTCTAGCAGTAAGACTTTGAATCAAAGTCAACTTAAAGTCAAGGAAAGTCAAAGAATAATATGATTCTGCCTGTGGTGGTCTGAAGCTAAACAACATATATGTTGCCATCTAGATCTGGTGGGTAAATAGTTTCTTATACCAAATGCAAGATTTACAACACGGATTGTATGGCTGAAGCACCTCGTCATTCTTATCCACTACTCCTATGTGCTTGTTGTAATCAGATATACAGGTGGACTTGTGAACTTTGGCCATCTGACCCCAAACTGTGATGTGCTCTCATCATGAATTGTAGTGTGCATGTACATATCATGCCTATCAGAGAACTTGACTACAAGCAGTCAGTTGAAACTCAAAGCAGTGCTCTGAGATTTCTGGTGCTTCTCACAAACAAGCTATTGCAGGAATCCCTTGTGGCGACAAACAACTGTATTGCATGCCACAGTGTCAGCTTTGAACAGCTCACTGAACAGCTCTACTTCCGTATGGAAATTGCCCTCATTAAGGTTATAACCTTTGTGAAGGAGTTGATGAACAAACTCTCTTATAATCTTAACTGTGACTCTTAGAATGGGATGGCAGCCTACAGGGTTTAGAGTGCAGTACTGTAAACACTCTCAAGCTGTACACATAGCTAGTAGACCTCTCAAACAGCATGTACAATTTAATGTCATAGCAAGCTCTTTTGCTCGCAATGTACTGCCTAAACAGCAACCACCGTTTGCACAGGATCAAGGACTCATCAATGGCTATAATCTTTCCCGGAGTATAAAGCACTGGAAACCTTGCTGACAAATGTTCCCTGACAGGCCAAATTTTGAGCAACTTGTCATGGTCTGGAATGTCCCAGGGCAATGCAGCTGAATTATAAATGAAATGCAGCATACACTGCAGTAGCAAAAAACGATCGCTGCTGATGTTCGATGCGAAGATGGGAGTTACCTAAACCATCTGAGTCGACCTGTAGGACTGCATAGGTGGTTTGTGCATAGACCCCATTTTGAGCGTAGCGCTCAAAAATATCTTCAACACCCCACATTAAGTGGGAGTTCACTGGTGTCACTAGAATGATGTCCTAGAGTGCCTCCATGCCCCGTAAAAATTTTCTAAATGAAATTTGTTTGCTTGACAATTTGCTCTAGGAACTCAACATCAAAAAAGAGATGGACTTGATCAATGAACAAAAAATTGGCTGGATCCACTTTACATCCAGCTTCGCCAGTAAAAGGTGGAATTTGGGGCAACATTAAATTGAGGGGCTCAAAGAGAGCATTTTGCCTGTGCTTGCTGCCACATGTGCCTGCTCTCTGGGTTGGTCTAACCTTCTACTGTCACCCTGCTTCCACAGACTGTGCCTACGTATTGACAGCACGATTGCCATTATCATGTCCCTCAGATTCATTGGAAGATGAGTCATGGGCTGAAGCTCCACTGACTGAAAAATCACTTCCCGATTCTGCCTCATTTTCCTCTCCCTCAGATGCTGTCTCAGAGCTATCCTCCATTACCCAATTTAGGGCCTGGGAAGGAGTCATCCACTGAGACGCCATCTCTGCTACTGGCTAAAACCATCCTTCTAAAACACTGTCACTACATGGAAGGCAGAAGCATTGTTTTAAATCAGTCAGTGGGCGTATGTGTGTGTGAGATGTGTGCAACAGTAAATAAACACAAATGTACTCACCGAGTAACCTAAATATGCACACCAGTTTGAATTCACCTTGCCACATACCCAATACCACAACATACTTTTATTATGGCTTACGAAAAACATTATTGTTGGGGGAACTGCTGGGCCATTACCAGCATAACTGTAATTTACTGGAACCATAAATCTATTGTCAAAAAGTACACATTCAAGCAGTGGCTCCTGCAACTTTGTGCGCAGGCATGCTCCTTGTAAAAACTCAGAGTACTATAACTATGGTTACTATGCAATTATGTAGAGGAAGAGCACCAGATTATGCAACAGGATTGATTAAATTATGCATCAAGAAATGCCACATTATGCGACACAATGTTGCAGGTTTTTGACAGTAGTACTTTTTTTGTGATTGAACTACATAATACTGCCTGGGCAAAGATTTTACCTCAATAGCAACAGCATACCATCCAAATACATAAGAAAGCAAGTGAGTGAAGACCACTTAACATTTGTGCTGGGCCTTCTACTGCGTGCAAATATGTTGCTATGTTTGTATGCACGTTTGACCCATTTGAGCTGCAAACATTTCTTTCAAATAAATCTGCAGATACTACAGAGATGACTGATTATGTGGCTTTTTTTTAATAATAAATGTGCACATTTCCCCTGGGAGCGCAATAGCTCCCCCAAGGGAAAACACACACTTTTAAACAAATGCTACATAATCCATAACTTTTGCATGATCTGCAAATTTCCATATAAAAAAAAAAGGGGCAGATTTATAAGCCCCCTGAGCCACTTTTGCGTCACTTTTAACATTGGAAAAGTGACGCAAAAGTGGTGCAAGGGACTTGTAAATATGCCCCAAAATGTTCAAAGAGCAAATGGGACCCCAGACTCATTTTTTTATTAGCAAATGTGTGGTTTCCCATGAGGGCTGCGATCACCCACTTTCCCTTGAAAAAACACACATTTTCTTAAAAAAAAAAAAGAAATTAGATATTTTTTTCATTTTTCTTTTCCCCAGGAGTAAAAACAATTATTTTTAAAATAAAGATGTGCCCCCACCAGGCTGGTCCTAGTGGTTTTCTTTGCAGTGGACATTATCACGCCATAATTCACAGCCAGGAAAACATGCCAGGAAGGCATCATTGGAAAGGAGAGACACCTCCCTTTCCAGTGATGCCTTCCTGCAACCTGGGGAGGCATTGCGGCTCCCCAAAACCACACTGGATGGCGGAGCAAAAACTCACTTCTTGTCTTCTCTGCCGTAGGTGAGATGCTGTAATGTCAACAAGCCTCATGGGGGAGCAGCGTCACAGATGGGTTGGAGGGGGGAAGCGACTGACATGGTAGTGATTCCACGACGACCCAGCCATTTTGTTTACCAATGGAAACCTCTAGAATGAGCACCAGAGATTCACTTGAATAACTCCCCAGTGACCGTCAATGGCAGGTACACTCACTGGGGAGGGTGTGCTGGTGTCGCCCATTGGACTACACCCACAGTAAAGGGGTGTTAGAGTTGGCATTCTTGGCATTGTTCCCCAGACCTTTTGCATCTACCTCCTGTATTATTGATGCTATGCTGGATTTTGTTTTTGCTAGCTTAGATGCTTTAGGCACTTTGTTAGTGCTAATCCATGTCAAAGGGCAAGTGCTCCCTAGGTAAAGTCTTATTATATTTGGATATCCATTATTGGCCTATTTCATTTACTGGTAAGTCCCTGGTAAAGAATACTAAATGTGCCAGGGCCTGTAAATCAAATGCTACTAGTGGGCCTGCAGCACTGATTGTGCCACCCTCATGAGTAGTCCCATAAAGGTATAGCAGACCTTCCACTGAAGTGTCTGTGGGCAGTTTTAAACCTCCATGTCGACCTGGCAAGTGCATCCACTTGCAGGACCCACCGTCTCTTTTTTTTTTACATGTAAGGCACACTTCAGGTAGGCCCAAGGTACCCCCATAGACAGGGTCTAGTGTATTTAAAAGTTAGGATGTGCTAGTGTGTTTTACATATCCTGATAGTGAAATACTGCCTATTTACTTTTTCACTATTAAAAGGCTATCTGTCCCATAGGCTAACATGGGAGTTAGTTTACAACATCTTACACATGTAACTTTCCAGTGGGACTAGATAATGAAGTGAAGTTTAGGCTCTATGAACCCAGAAGCTACCAGGGGGGTTGAGGTATCCTACCTTTCCAAGGTGACTCATAGTTGAGCTGAATAGACCTGGCTGCATTTAGAGGGGTGGGAGGAATTTCCCTTGCACCTGAATAGGCAGTGTCTCCTTTGCAAAATGCTTTCTCCATCTCATGTGGTCATGCTACACCAAAGAGGACATCATTGGTTTGGACTGGGCTTAGAGGCCCTTGCCACAAAAAGAACAAAGACAAAATGGGGTATGAGTATTATATCACTTCTGGACTCAAATCAACCACTGCCAAAGAGAAAAGCTGAAGAGCTGAAAGGAGGAGTACTGCCCCTTTGCTGTGTGTTCTTTGCTTGGTTGGCCTGCAGTTGTTGCTTCTGCCAAGCAGAGGACAAAGACTGCAACTTTGCTGAGAACATGCTTGAAGAAGAATCTCCAAGGGCTTGTGCGTTCTGGCCTCCTGTTATGAAGTCTCAGGGACACAATTACTCCAACTGCAACCCACTGACCAGCACCTGGACTTCTGAATAGACTTCTGCATTCAAACAGGTGCCAATTTCAGTCCCTGGGCCCAGAGAATTGTGTGGTTGGTGCTGCAAAGCAAGTAAAACAACTCCAAAACCATCAGCCATGCCACCAGTGACACCACAACCTGCACATAGGCCGGCAGCACTGCTTGTGAAGTGCATGATGCACCACCCCATCTGCACCGCAGCTCTGATGCCCATGAATGCTTGCTGACGCCTGCAGTTATTGGCCTTCACATTGGCCTTCACAACACCAGTGCTCACATCGATACTGTCACCACCAGCACCTGTATCTCAGAACTGATGCCTCAGAGCCGACATTGCCAACTTCCCCTATCCTGGACTCGACACATCACATCCTCATGGACTCAATGCCTCACCCCCCCCCCTTGGCAAACAGGGAACCGGCCTCGACATCAGCACCGACGCCTCACCTCCACAATGTTGTGCATCATCCAAATACTTTGTTTTCAAAGGTACTGTTGTTTGGGGGTCCATGTGAGTCCGTGCCCAACGCAGCGCACCTCGCGGTCGGCACCATACTTTGGATTTATGCCTGTCACGATAGTCGTAATAGCCCCTGGTGGAGCAATTCTGTTTCTACAAGTTCTATTTTTGCAATAACTGTTCTAAAGGCATATATTGATACATGTATGTTGGATTTTTCTTGTTTTGGTCTTGTTTAGATAAAGATTCCCATTTTTTCTAAACTAGTATGGTGTCCATTTGTGGTGTTTTCCCTGTGTTACTGTGTGTTTTGAGTACACATACTTTACACATTACCCGTTGGAATAAGCCTGTATGCTTGTGCCAGCTACCAAGGGGGTGAGCAGGGGTTAACTAAAGTGTGTATCCCCCTTACCCTGACTAGAAGCAAGGGTCCCTACTTGGACAAAGGTGTATACCTCTCCCAACTAGAGACCCCGCTTTTTAACAAGGGTTTTAAATGAAAAGTAAAGAAAACTGTTTACCAACAGACACCTGCATAGGCACACTGATAATGTGTGAATGCACTATGAAGTAAATGCCATTACACACTGTCATGGGAGATTGTACTCTGACTTTGAAATTCCTCTGGAAAGACACAAGATGAGTTACTCAGTGAATTAGAGATTTTACAAAACTACGGACCTTATTCCACATCATAGTTAAAAAATATATTTGTTAGTGATTTTTAAGATTTGTTTGAATATCCTTTGCCTGGACTTCTAAACTATGTGCTGACACATAGTTTCCTTTTTGAGCTTTATGTTGAATAACAGTTTTTAAGGAATTAATGTAATTCCTTGATTGATAAAGTAGAGCAAACACCTGGAATGTGATGTATGAAAATAATAGGAATACATTTTATAGACAGATACACACAAGTATAAAATCTCAAACCCCAATACAAACATTTCAGGTTAGGGATAGTTTAAAATCTATGTAAGTAGCGAACCGGCCTAGGCTAAATCATGGACGTTCTGAAAAAGATATGTGTTGGTTCTACAGAAATACATAGGTCACAGTGCACATTAGTTTAAGGAAACACACATACAATGTTGTATGGTCAACCTAGCTATTTGTAAATACACAAATAGTTTATATATCTTTGCATACTCAAACTTGACAGGACCTCAATAAATAGAACAGATATCACAGAAAAGGCCACCGCATTTCTATCTGTTAAGCTAGCACAATGAGAGGTCAACAGTAGAAACAACTTTTTGTACTGTCACGGAGCACTGTAAATCATTGTGGATTCTGCCTTAGTGGAAGAATATATTAAGGTCTGAAAGGCTGGGTTGGGCCCATTGACGTAAAACAAGAGATCATGACTTGCTATGCAGAAAACCCACATTTTTTTTATATTATCTCACCTTTATTCTGTGAACTAACCCACAAGAGGGGGCTTCTACTAAACATGGACGTGTAAAAAATTACGTGTTTTGGCAGTATTGTATCTTCCCAGCCTACTGTTTGCATCATTAGGAATTTCTAACCTGTGTCTATTTGTAGATTTTGCAGAATTCATACTACTGCTTGTAAACCAGAATATTGAACTTCAGACTTTGGTCTATTTTTGAGACTGGCTAATTTGCTCAATTGATTAAAACAATATTACTGTGTAAAGTTGTTTTCTCTTACGTTAATAATAGATTTTATTCCAACAAATTGGAAGTCAGGTACCCAAGGTGCAATGAGTTTGGGGGTTCCTAGAAAAGGTCAGGAAATGGATTGCATGGAACTCTAGGAATAATCACATCGCCTTTCCTTTCTTTGGAAATATTTACTGTATAAACCCCATGCTGAAACTTAAGGACCCCACCGACCTGCTACAAAGAGGGAATTAATAAGTAAGAGTAGGAGCTGTACTAATTAGGGAAGATTGGTATGAAACTACCGTTTAGCTCTCAGTAGTTCTAACACTCGCCACACCACCACTGAAGGCAACCCTCCAGAGACACAGCTATGCTAAGGGTCTCCAGGCTAAGCAGAGGACCTCTCTCTCTCTCTCTCTCTCTCTCTCTCTCTCTCTCTCTCTCTCTCCTCCAATAACACTTCTATTTCCTCTGGAAACTTGTCTGTCTGTAGTGTAGGACTGTACTAAGGCTGCAGCAGTCTTTGTGAGGAGTTGGCAGCCATCTTCTTTGACTGCATCTGGTGCCTGAAGGACCGCATACCCAAACAGATTATTGTTTAATCGTCACATACAGTTCTTCTTGACTGCTTATGGTTTTTCTTCTTCTTACATGTTGTCACTCATAAGGTCTCTCCTGTTAACACTCAGAACTCTCATTATTATGTTCTTCAAGATATTTAAATTGAAGGAAAAGAAGCAGCACATGCCTTTCAATTGGGAATTTCAAATCATTCATCCCAACATAGGACGTAGTAGCTGAAAAGTGAAAATCTTTCTTGCTGAGTCTACATCTACCACAGAGCCGCAGCCGCCATCGCACCCGAACTACAATGCACCACCAACACCACCTTCAAAACAGGCACCTTCACAGATGTCTGGAAGTGCGCAGAAGTCAGACTCCTGCTCAAAAAGCCCACAGCTGACTCCACCGACCTCAAGAACTATCGGCCCATCTCATTCCTCCCCTCTGTAGCCAAAGGTGCAGAGAAAACAGTCAGAAGGACACTCAGACCATTCATTGAAGAGAAAGCCGTCCTCAACCCATCCCAATTTGGATTCCAAAGCAACTACAGCACAGAAACTGCCCTACTTGCTGCCACAGACAACATCCGCAACCTCCTGGACCAAGGCCACTCCACAGCCCTCATCCTACTCGACCTATCAGTGGCCATCGACACCTTCTCCCACCGCACACTAGTCACCAGACTACACGACGCAGGCATACAAGGAACAGCCCTGGACTGGATCCTCTCATTCCTCACCTGAAGACGTCAAAGGATCAGACTCCCACCCTTTCTCTCCGACCCCATGAAAATCACCTGCAGAGCCTCACAGGGTTCATCACTGAGCCCCACCCTCTTCAACATCTACATGGCCCCCCTTGTAGCCATTATCCAACAACATGGCCTCAACATCGTATCCTACGCCGACGATACCCAGCTCATCCTCTCCCTCACCAAAGACCCCACCACTGGCAAACTCAACTTCAAGAAAGGAATGCAAGACATAGCAGTCTGGATGATCAACAGCTGCCTGAAACTCAACGGGAGAAGACAGAAGTCCTCGTCCTCGGTACCACCCCTTCTGCAGGGGAAAGCACCTGGTGGACGACTTCCCTTGGAAGCTCACCGACCCCCTCACATCATGCAAAGAACCTCTGCATCATAACCGACTCATCACTCACCAAGAACCGACAGATGAACGCCGTCACCACCAGCTGCTTCAACACCCTCTGCATCCTCCACAAGACCTTCAAGTGGATCCCCCCTAAGTCAAGGAAGACAGTCACCTACGCATTCATCACCAGCAGACCGGACTATGGAAACGCACTCTACGACGGCATCAACAAAATCCCTACTCCGCAAACTCCAGACAATACAGAACACCGCCGCCAGACTCATCCTCGGCATCCCCCAACACGAACATATCAGCCAACACCTACGAAGTCTCCACTAACTCATTGTGGAGAAAAGAGTCACTTCCAAAATCCTCACTAATGCCTACAAATGCCTACACAACAATGGACCCAAACACCTCAACGACATAATTAACTTCCACGTACCCAAAAGAGTAGCGCGCTTACAATTCCCTTATTGATTGAGTGGCTTTATATGGACACGTGTTTACACCATTTCTTTTGGCTGCAGTTGCTGACTGGCCGGCAAAATATTTGTTCCTTACTAAGCAAAATCTAGACAAAAAGCCTTAAATGAACCCTCTGGAAGTTTTGCTAAAACTATTTTAATACATTAGACGGCATACATTTTTTACATTCCACCACCCTTTATTTGGCTTCCATGTGCCATATCCTGCTTATAATATGCTGATGAACGCTACCGCCAGTAGGGGGCACAATAGGTCACTGCTCATGTGGTCTATGTCTAGAAATAATTCCGCCTACAGGACACCCACCCAATAATAAATTAAGGATAGCACTTCTTACCCATTGGCTATTCGTTTGGATAGCTTCCACCTGTGGTGCTTTTGTTTACAGGAACACTGCGTTGTCTATTGTCTTGAATTACCAAAATGTGTACAGCACAAATCCAAAGGCCATGTGAAATAATGTAAGCAAAGGAAAAGCGAGCCACTCCCTGGTTTTGTAATAGAAAACAGAAATAGTCTGCAATCATGTCCTTTGGCCCCGGTGCCACGGCACCTGCTGCACAACTGCTATCTGCGCCCCTGCACAGTGCACACCACTGCCTCGTAGCTTTCTTGGAGATTCAGGTGTCTGTTTTGTGAAAAACAAACTTTAGCCATTTTTTTCTTGCCAGTTTTTTCTTTCCCTTACCTTAACGAGGTAGGGAAACTCGATGAATGCATTCCATGACCACAATAAAATATAGGACCTTTGGAGGGGTTAGGCTACAGGTTACTATGGGCCATTTTTTATTTAACTACCATTGACGTAGTGTAAAATCTTAATATAAACACCAGCCCTTACTCCATTCTGTGAACTTAACAAACTCACATGTGTGTTACATGCCGATAACTTTCTTTTTTTGGGTTCGAGTCAAAACCTATGATCAGGACACTGGAATTCTTAAATGTTTCTTATAGAGGCATTATGGCACATAATTTGCCTTTGCTTGCCCCGTAATTTTGGCTAACCTTCTGCATAATTTGGTTCCCACTTGCCACTTAATTCCTGTGACCCTTTCCCTTAGCTGGCTCTGGCATCGAGTACTATTACCCAGCTCTCAGGTTCATGAAGGCAGTGGCAGGAAGAGAATACAAATTAGCTTTATTCTTTCATTGTGAGGAATGCCATGCTCCCAAATCGGCACAACCAGGAGATTGCAGTTTGTGTGGTAATAATATTGCACCGACTATTTATTTTTACTGTCCCATATTTTGTCAACGCATTTGGCCCAAAGAAACTACAGTTCAACTTTTGAGGTTTGGAGCTGGGGTGGCACTATCTACTCACTAATTCCACACTGCGGAACTCGCAGTGACGCAGTATTAACTCAACTGAGGGAAAACCAAAGTTCATTGTTGGCAATACCTCATGCTGTATTACATCGTCGTTGTTAATCCTGCACACAGAATGGCAACCTTGGAGGCCTGCTTTCTTTCTGTAGTTTATACACTTTACCCTTCCTGCCTGTAAACAGCAGATTTAAGACAGTAGTGGGTGGTAGAAGGGGTCAGCCTGTTATGTTATTGAAGACCAAGAGAGGCGCTACCTTACCTCCACTCCTCCTTACCACTGTCGTTACTTTCCCTACCACCGTCGTTACTTTCCCTACCCCTGTCGTGTTGGTGACTGGATACCCTTGGCCTGAGCAGTGCCGTGCATTTAAGAGCTCGGCGGATGCTGATGTTCCAAGATAGATGACTCCTATTAGATATCTGCTCGTGCAAGCTTAGGCATGACATCAAGTACTGGTGTCTCATAATATAATGTTAAGTTCCCTTGGTCACGTGATGAACATGCTCCTTAAATTCTTATTCAAAAGTGCAATTTCAGCTCCACTCGAGTCAAATGCCAGGCATATATCTGCGCAAAGGTTGACCATAACTCAAATTATTGTGACTAAAACCCCGAATAGCAACTTATTGATTTCTGCTCCTTGAAAAGGTCATTGCTTCTTGCATTTGATATTTAAGATTGGTATTATAAACGGCAAAGCTATTTCTTAATTATTAACGATGATGTCGGTTCTGCCATTTTGGGAGGAAATGTTCTCTTCAAAGGAAATGCTCCAAACCTTCAGTGCGTGGCGTACGGTTGATGCTAAGAAGGTGTCACCGCTTACGTATTATTTTGATGTCTGTGTTTTACTTTTCATAACATGCCCAAGGGCCTGAACAAGAGGAGATGTTCTCGTGAGTAATGACTAAGCCCTTGCCGTTGTTGTTTTTCAGCAGGACATGTTTGTACGAGACTTGTTTGTCATATTGAAGAACGTGCCACTAGATTTTGATATGAGCGCAGAGCTCACTACACTTAACGTGACGTCCCTGCGATGCCAGGCTTCTGATCTGAGATTTACGGAATTTATCAACAGACAGGATGAGCAAACCTGCCTGCGTCGTGATTACAATTGTCCAAGAGTAGAAAGAATGAGAGCGACATCAAAGAACCATGGTAAAAGAAGTTTATGAATAAAACATGATGAACAAAAGAACTTTAGTTTTAGAAAAACACCTTTTTAAGTCGTTTGACATTTTTAATATTGAGAACATCAAACAGCAATGCCAAGTAACGTTACCTCATAAAATGCTGCTTGTGTTACATAATAATACAAATAATATGTGTTTGTGTATAGCGATGCATACTTCAGGTTTTTCCATCTCCAAGAGCTGTTTATAAAAGTTGTGAATTGTAAAACTACTCTAGTGACCTGGGGGTCAATTACAATGTTGTTCAGAAACTGTTTCGGACGAATCGGTCTCGGAATCGTTTCCGAACAAATCAGGTCCTGTGAGTCCGAACAACCGATTATGATGCTTCCAACTTTGGGGCCGATTATGATGGCGGACGGACCTGAGTCCGTCCGCCACCATAGAGCAGGAGGGAACCTTCGCATTGCCTGTGAAGTTCCCTCCTGTGCAATTAGGATGTGACCGCCACCCTGGCGGTCACATCCTCTATTTTTACCATTGCGGCGGGTGTGGCTTCAAGCTGCATCCGCCGCAATGGTAAAAATGCACACATTGCATTTGTATGCAGAAAGCGGCAGGCACCCTGCGGTGCCTGCCAATTTCTGCATACAAATGCAGGGGGGTACCATAGGTACCCCCCACCCCCCTTCACCTAGGGGGCCCGGAACGGGCCCCCGCAGTGAAGTTACACATGCTTTTCCACGGCGGAAAACCCGCCGCAGAAAAGCAGTTTTGAAAGCCCTTCCTAATATGGCGGACGTGGTCTGAGAGACACCGCCACCATATTAGAGCTTTTCCGTCGCGGTTGTAAGCCAACCGCGGCGGTAAAGCTGCGGACGGAAACCAGGACCCACCAGCCAACCTAATGTGGCGGTGGGTCTTTGGTGGGTCCGCTGCGGTTTTTCCGCATCCTCCGGGCCGGCGGTGGCTTCCGCCGGCCCGGAGGATGCAGAAAAACCGCAATCATAATAGGCGCCATTGTTCGGTCGGACTCGCATTGACTTCAATGGGAGCCTGTGTTATGAACTTGAACACAGGCTTCCATTGAAAAAAGGTGGGGGGGTTGGAAAACCTTGCACCCTGCGGTGGGCACCCCATGGTGCCTGCCATATTAAGCAGGGTTGGGAAGAGGGGTCCCTTGGGTACCTCCATGGGCCCCAGTGGGACGCCTCAGGGTGAAGGGAGGACCACAACAGGCCCCCAAAGACAGATTTCGACAGCCGGTTTGTGTTGGGCAGACCGTATTCGAACCGCTGTCCGAATCGGTCATCATAATCGACCATAGAGCAGTATGATTCGGCTCTGAAAGACTCTGGCTATCTGAATGCCTCTCCGAACCGATTCGGAATGCGCAAACGGTTTCCGGGCATCTTAATCGTTTGTTTGGAAATGTGTACGATTTGTTCGGAAAGAAGGTTTCCGAATGGGATTCTGCAATACCGAATCTGATTCAGTGCCTTTCTCAACGACATCGTAATCGCCCCCCTAATGTTGGACCTGACATCAAAGACGTTGCTTTCCTCCAACTTTTTGCCTTTAATCCTCCTGTTTGCTCACTCTGTTTTTGTTGGCATTAGAACTGCTAACCAGTGCTAAAGTGCTTGCACTCTCTCCCTAAAATAGGGTCTCTCTCCCTAAAACATTGTAGCATTGGCTTCCACTCAATCGGCTCATTTAATTTGTTTATAGGTCCCTAATAAAGTGATACTAAATATACTCAGGACCAGTAAAATATATGATACTAGTGGGCGGGGAGCACTGATTGTGTCCACCCACTTAAGTAGCCTTTTAAACATGTCTCAACCCTGCCATGGCACCCTGTTTGTGCAGATGTAAACAGCCATTTTGATCTGACAAAGTAAACTTTTTGCCAGACCAAAACCTTCCATTTGTAGGTTGAGCCTCGACAGTGCTTGTGCTGTCTGCAAGACCAGGTGTATCTCTTCAGTGGGCTTCTGTTACACCCACCAATTCCCATTGGTTCTTTCTGGTGGATTTTAATAAACAATGCTTTTCCTTGGAAAAACCCTAAGAGCGCCTTTTTTTTGTTGCTGTTTTATATAGCAGTAACTAGATCGGAAGGTATCAGAGCGCATTATGCAAGCACTAGTTGCATTACACACAGAAACATTCGTTTTAGGCATGTGCAGATTGAGTGATTTGCTGAGAATCACAGGATGTTTGAGCCTCCAGCCAGGCTCAAACCAAATGACCCAGCTTCAAAGTCTGACGCTCTAGCCATTCTGTGATGTTGCTGAACAGCCAAGTGCATGAAGATTCTTGTTGAAGTGTGCTTCTGTTCTGACGGGTGAGGGTGCCATACAGGGGACACCAAATGTCTGGGGCCAAAGGACCTGAAAGAGCGGAGCGACGATTCCCTGCTGCAAGAAGGCTACATCGGGTTCAGCATAGGGGCGGGATCTATGTGGATTAATACAAAGGACCCCCTAGTATTGTTTGATTTGCAGATTCATTGGAAGCACAGTTTATGTTACTGGCGGTTTCGGTCTGAGCCATTTCTTTGCTTGAAACAAATGCTGCCTTTTGCCCGGGAATAGATGACTTCCACACTGATGTATTAGGTAACTTTAGTGCTGATAGACATCATTTTGAGGCTTGTAATTAAACCCCACTCCAGAGTGCCCCGGGGACGTTTTCCTATGGCTGAATGAGATGTTGGTAAAACAAGTTGCATTGTCTGCCTCTGAGTGACACCTCTCACATGGTAAAGATGGGAATTTTACATTCCAGGCTCCTATATACAGGTGGCATTAGATTAGAAAGACTACAGACTTAACATGCCCTTCTTTAAGGATCGAGGTATTGCACTTTTGTTTGTTTATCCCATGAGTACCTTAATGCTTGTTTAACTTTGTAGAAACTTCCGCCAGGAGAGAAAGCGCCTCCTATAGAAATGTGAGCACCTTGTAAACCAGAAGCACGTTATGACATGGAAATGCTGTACTAAATGGGCAGCTAGGATCTAAAAGCACAAGATATATATTAAATGGAACACAGAGATGGTCGAAATGTTAATCATTTGTGTTGGTTTTGTATTTCCACTGAAAATGTTTTTTTTATCGCTTCCATGTTTGTGATTACGAAAATGTAATTTGGGTTTGCAGCTGCTTCGTTCATTTTAAATCAGCACAGTTCATATACACATTATGCTCATATTACACAGCAATTTGTGATCTCTCCAGATACCACAATCCAAGCACATGTAAAACAGACTGTGTCTGAAATGAAATAGAATAGTGTGATTCAGAGGATGACACAAATGCATGACATGTTTGAGTTATACATAGCAACATTTTGCTTTTCACATCTAATTGTTTGCTTTCTGTTTCTTCTGTTCTCCCCCGAACAGCCTTTCTGCTAACTGCTTTTCCGGTCTCATCTGTAATTCCTCATTCTAAGTTTTGTGGACAGTGCTGCTAGATTCTTCTCTGGTCCTGTCAGTACTTCTTCATTCTAAGTCCTCTACACAGTACTGCCTCCTGCTTTTCTGATCCGAGTGGTAATTCCTCATTGTAAGTCCTCTAGATAGTGCTGCTAGCTGCTTCTCTGGCTCTGTTGGTAATTCCTCATTCTAAGTCATTTACACAGTGCTGCTACCTGCTTCTCTGGTCCCAGTTGTAATTCCTCATTCTAAGTCCTCTAGGCAGTGCTCAGCTGTGTCTTTGTTCGTACATCCACCATACTCTAAACCACAACACATAGGTAAAAGACATTGCCATTTACAACAAAAATAGCTCTAACTCTAAAACAAACTGTGAGACCTATTGGATTGAAAATGCTTGTTTATACAGATAAGCCACCCCTAGGGTATGCTTTACACAGCCCATAGGGCATGGTCGCAGTGTATTTAAAATGTTGGACATATACTTGTAACTTTTATTTGCCCTAGTAATAAAAAAATAAAAGGCCTATATCTCGTATAGGATAATATTGGGTTGCCTTATTGCATTTAATAAGTGATAACTTTTGTTGGAAAATGTCCCTCTCTGAAGGGTCACCGCAGACTTTTTGCCTTTCTCCTCCTCACTTTCCAACCTTATTTTTGTTGGCTTTAGGACTTTGGGAACCTTACCACTTAAGACGATTGCTATAGTGGATGTGATCTCCTCTCTAAACATGGTATAAATGGCTTATACCTGATTGCCATATTTGATATGCTTGTATGTCCCTTGTAATGTGGTATAACACAAACCCAGGACCTGGTAGTGACATGCTGCTAGTAGGCCTGCAACACTGACTGTGCCACCCACATAAGTAGCCTCTCAAAACTGTTTCAGGCCTGTTGTTGCAGGGCCTGTGTGTGCAGTTAATTGCCACTGCGACTAGGCATATAAAACTTCTTGCAAATCTTGAAGTTCCTCTTTTATTACACATAAGCCACCCCTAAGGTAGGACCTAGGTAGCTCTAAGCGCAGGGAGCGGTGTAAATAAAAGGTAGGCCCCACACTGTGATGTTTTGTTTGTTCTGGTAGTGGCAAACAGCCTATTTCATTTTTCAGTACTGTGATGCCTACTCATCTCATAGATTAGCATTGGGAATTCGAAATAGACTTTTAAGCTGTAATTCCTGATCAGAGAAGAATCACTTTTTCATGTTTCATATGTTTGAAATGGTGATGGCAAATCCTCCTTACTTGCTAAGTTGGTTTTGACATTACTATTTTAGAAATGCCACTTTTAGAATGTGGACATTTTGATGCACTTTATAATTCTGTGTCCTTTGTAGCCTGTCCCCAATACACGTCTGGGCTGAGTGACAGCTACACTTTGTGCATTCCTTTTAGAGAGCCACATATCAGAAAGGAAGGACGAACTTTTGGAGATGCACCTGTGCGCCAGAGAGAGGTACTGAGACCTGAGAGGCTGTAGCAGCCTTCTTAGCCACCCCAGAATGAATTTCGTTTTTGATCTCTACTGATGAAGGATACTATCCAGAAACACATGTGTCTAGAGATTTACAGCACTAACCTGCACCAACTTTGGTGAACAACTACAGCTAAAAATCAAGTAAGCCATCACTGTGAACTGCATTTACCACAATGTTAAGGGGCGAACTGTGCTGGGAGTTGAGGCAGTGTGCTCCCATCCCTCTTCTGTTTGAAAAGGCTCCCTAGAGCCACTGAGCTGACGAGCTTTTGGAGATGCACCTGTGCGCCAGAGAGAGGTACTGAGACATGAGAGACTGTGGCAGCCTTCTCAGCCACCCCAGAGTGAATTTCGTTTTTGATCTCTACTGATGAAGGTTAAAATCCAGAAACACGTGTGTCCAGAGATTTACAGCACTAACCTGCATCAACTTTGGTGAACAACTACAGCTAAATATCAAGTAAGCCATCACTGCGAACTGCATTTACCACAATGCTAAGGGGCGAACTGTGCTGGGAGGTGAGGCAGTGTGCTCCCATCCCCCTTCATATCTGAATACCTGTCTACATACATCTGCATTCTGATTACCTTCCCTGGGCAGGATGGAAGGGAGGGGCGAACACTTCACTTGAAAAGGCAGTGCCATGTCTCCACACAAAGGACTGATTATCCCCTGCAGATAGCCTGGCAGGCAGGACTGGGTTGAAAGGGATACTTGTGCACTTCAGAGAGCTGCTTTGATGTCACCCTACATCAAAGGCACGTTTGGATCTAAGTACTGGGGCTCTGACCCTTACAATCATATGAAATGAAATGAAAAGGACATTTATAGAGCGCATGGCTAATCGGAGGCCTCCCAGCGCCAGGCGGAACTACTCAAGAAGCGGATAGAACGGGAAGAGGTTACGGGAAGAGGAGGGTTTTCAGCTGTTTTCTGAAGATGATATGACTGGGTTGGTTTCAGAGTTGCAGAGGGAGGGCATTCTACAGTCTTCCTGCGTTCAGGGAGAACAGTCTACCGCCACTCCTGGCTCGGGTGATTCTTGAGTTGGCGATGAGACGGAGTCCATTCGAGCGCAGTGTCCTCCTGGCCTTGTATGGGTGGATTATGGCTGAGAGTAGGGGCGGCCCTTTGCCCTGGAGAGATTTGTGGATAATACAGAGTGCTTTAAAGCTTATTCTCTTTTTCACGGGGAGCCAGTGAAGGAGGTACAGGGCAGGTTTGGCCGAAGAGATTTTGTGTGTACCAGTGAGCAGTCTGGCTGCGTAGTTCTGGATGATCTGTAGTCGGTTGATGACCGAGGTGGGTGCACCCAGGTAAAGCGCATTGCAATAGTTGTCAAAGCCCAGCTCACCTGAGTTTCTGTTCAGTTCTGATGGAGGTTGAAGACAGTCGGACCCCACCCTGAAACTGCTTGTTCCAGCACACTAGTTTTAAACAGTGCACTAAGAACCAGAAGCTCAAGGGAAGGGGGGGGAGTGGATAAAATAAAACAAGAGAGACAAAACCGTTCTTGCGTTTCCACTGTAGAAGTGCTGCTAAAATCTGCGGCCCCCTCTGACTTCTGTAGAAACTGGTGCCTAATGAAACATAAACAAAGAACAGATAAGTGCAACCTATCCCTAAAAGAGTTCCTGACTAACCCTTAATCTATTTAGAAATTCTCTTCTAAAAGTACCTCTTGGATCCTGGTCTTTACCTTCCAGGTTTGGAATGTGTTACTGTTCTGGGATGTGCTTTCTATTACAGTAAAACTTCTGTAAAATCAAACGAATATCATTATCAGAATTACCAACATCTAACATTCACCTTAATATAACCAAAGCCTATATTCTTAATAGCAAACTCACTTTTCACACATTTACAGGCTTCTTATAAAACAAATACTGTACTTTTATATCAAAATACAGCAGGTAATTTGTGCAAGTCCTTGATTTGCTGTTTGCCTTGCTGTCAATGGTTTCTTCTGTTCGATTCTTAAAAAAGCTCCATGTAAAACAATGTTTATTTCACAAAGTTCCACAAAGTAGTCTGGTAACAAAGGGGTTTGAACAACAAAGTTCGTGGGAGATATCTTGTTCCAAATTGTCTTTACATGAATCCAGAAATCGCCGACAAAGTTCTTTCAGGTAATAAAAAGTTTTGCACTTACTTGTTGCTGAAAAGGGATACTGATGAGTCTAACCTTGTCCTCTTTCTCTTTTGCAGGTCGATTGCAGTGGACAGAAGAGGGGCTGTGGCAAGAAGGAGCCGGAAACCGGAAGAAGGAAGAGGCAGCAGCCACGCCCGTTGAAGCCAATGGAGGTCTGGAGAGAGCAGGAGTGCCATCGCCGAAGGATCTGTTCTCAGGTAAGTGGGAGGTTGACGAGCACAAGCACTGGGTGAGGCTCAGGGGATGCCTTTTATAGACAGGGCTGGGTGTGGTTCGAAGAACTGGGTGTGGTTCGAAGAACTGGGTGTGGTTCTCACAAGCAGGTGTGCAGAGCTTCAGTTATTATGCTAATGAGTTGAAGTAGCACATGGCCTAGGGAGGAGTGCTCTAAATAAGCCTTGGTAAAAGCAAGGTCCAATGTGCAAACAAGACAGCAATGTCCAAACTTGTGAATACATTGAGCAACATACACAGAAATCTTACAGAGGGGCTGTGATAACAAGAAAGGCTTTCAATAGTATGTTTAAAGAGAGCTATTACAGAAACCACTAGTGCAATGAGAGGGGACATGCTCTTTGCTGTGCACAAACCCTAACAGTCACCCCCCTCAAAGGCCCTCCTACTGGACGGGGTTTCCCTGGATTTTTTAGATAAAACTGTCTAATCAACCGTGGGGCATGTACATATGACGCTGGTTCCCATGAATTCTCAGTTTCGTCATGTCCTTTCCATTATACTAATTAAAACAGACGTCCATGTATTATTTTTCCGTCTTTTATGCTTTTCACTTCATATTCTAGATTTCCCTTAATTGGTATGGGTGGAGGTGGTGGTTCAGGTCGGGTATTTGGGTTGTACGGCTTAAGCAAGGACACATGGAATGTAGCATGTACTGGGTATTCTTTTGGTAAGTCCAATTTTACTGTTACCGGGTTTACTATGGCAGTTATACTAAAGGGTCCAATGAAACGTGGTTACAGCTTTCGGTATCCCGCTATATTTAGGTTCTTTGTAGAGAGCCATACTTTGTCACCGATTTTGTACATTGGGCCTCGGATCTGTGTTTGTGTGCCTGTCTTTTCATGCTTTCTTTGTACTTTAATAAATGTTTCCTGGCCTTGTCTTGTATGTCACCTAATCTCGTTAGTCTCTCTGTTACTGTAGGCAACAGGGAATCTTCTAATAAAATCGGTATAGCTCTGGGATGATACCCCTGCATGAAATAGAATGGTGAGCAAAGTAGAGCTGCATGCTCAGTATTATTATAAACAAACTCCGCTACAGGGAGAGCTTCCAACCATTCACTAGAATAATCAGCCAATAAACAACGTAGCGTTTGAAGTAAGGTTTGGTTCAGTCGTTCAGTTTGTCCATCTGTTTCTGGATGAAAAGCAGTAGATAATGCCACATTTATTTTCAGTTTTTCGCACAATTTTTTCCAAAATCTAGAGTTGAACTGGCTACCTCGGTCTGACACCACTTTACTTGGCAAACCATGTAAACGCACAATTTCTCTTATGAAAATATCGGCAAATTTTGCCGCAGTTGGCAATTTCCGTAATGGTACAAAATGTGCCATTTTAGACAAAAAATCCACTATCACTAACACTGTTGTGAAGGATTTTACTGGTGGTAAACCTACAATAAAGTCTACACTCACAGTGTGCCAAGGTTGTTTGGGTGATGGCATTGGTATTAACAAACCATCAGGGGCCTTATGAGAAGATTTATGTCTTTCACAAACTGGACAGTTAGTGACAAATTGCTTAATGTCCTTACTCATATTATCCCACCAAAAGTGTTTTTGCACATTTTCCAGGGTTTTTACCCAGCCAGGATGACCTGCCAATGGTAAGGCGTGATGCCAAATTATCACCTGTGTTTGTAATTCTGTGGTGGGCACTAACAGCATGTTGTCGTGATACAATAAACCTCGTTGTATTGAGTTATGGGAATCCTTTAACCAATCTTGAGGTGCTATTTGCATGTGTGCATTATATAGATCTGTGATGAAATCCTTCTGTTGTACTGGTGCCAAAAGTTTTTGGGCAGGAATAATGGGTTCTCCTATTTTGTCTTGTTTCATGTCTGAGGTATGTCTGTATCTAGATAAGACATCAGATTGAATTTGTTGTGCACCTGGTCTATAGGTTATAACGAAGTCAAATGTACTAAAAAAATTTAACCAACGCATCTGATGTGGAGTTAATGCTTTTAGTGATCCAAAAAACTGTAGGTTCTTATGGTCAGAAAAGATGGTAGCAGGGTACTTGGCTCCCATTAAATGGTGCCTCCATTCAGAAAAGGGTACTTTGATAGCTAATAGTTCTCTTTCAGCCACAGTGTAATTTTATTCAGCTGGTAATAACTTTTTGGAATTGAAGGCTATAGGATGTAACTGGCCATCTACTGCATCTCGTTGAGAGAGAACTACTCCTAAAGCTACTTGTGAAGCATCCGCTTCAACAAAAAATGGCAAGTCAGGATCAGGATGTTTCAGAATTGGGGCTGAAGTGAACTTTTGTTTCAGAAGTTGAAAGGCGTGTGCCGCCTCATCAGACCAAAGAAATCGTTGCCCTTTCTGCAACAAGGTGGTTATTGGGGCTGCAATGTCTGCAAAATGAGAAATAAACCTCCTATAAAAATTGGCGAAACACAGAAATTTCTGAACATACTTCACAGATGATGGTTCTGGCCAATCAGTTATAGCACTAATTTTCTTTTCATCCATAATTATTCCTTGAGGTGACAGGCAGTATCCTAAAAAGTCCACTTTGCTGACATTAAAAGTACATTTTTCTAGTTTAGAAAAGAGATGATTTTCTTTTAACTTTGATAATACTGCACAAACATGTTGGGTATGTTCTTCCGGGTTCTTAGAGTAAATGAGGATGTTATCTATGTATACTATGACACAAACTTCCATGAATGTGTGTAGTACCTCATTTATAAAGAATTGAAAGGCCCCAGGGGCATTACACAACCCAAAGGGCGTTACTGTGTACTCAAATAGACCAGCCTTTGTCTTGAAAGCTGTCTTCCACTCATCCCCCTCTTTCACTCGAACCAGGTGGTAAGCTCCCTGCAGATCTAGTTTAGTGTATACAGTACAATGCCTTAATTGATCCAACAACACAGGTATTAGAGGAAGAGGATATTTATATTTTTATTGTAGCCTTATTTAGTCCTCTATAGTCGGTACACGCGCGCAGAGATTTATCCGCCTTCGGGATAAAAAAAGTGGAGATGACACCGGAGATGTGGAATGTCGGATGAACCCAGACTGTAGAAGGTCGTCTAGGTAGGTTCTTAAATATTTGGTCCTTCGTCAGTCAAAGCATATACTCTGTTATTAGGTAAAATGGCCCCTGGGATAAGATCTATACGGCAGTCATATGACCGATTTCGGGGCAACACACTAGCCTTCAATGGATCGAAAACATCTTTAAAATCAGAATATTCAGGAGGGAGACTTGGTTCGTCTTGTGTAACACTAGCACAGTGTGTTACTGTGCTCTGTTCTGTACCTGCTTCTTGATAGCAATTGGTTCTACAGAAAGAGGAATCCAAAGTAACTGTTCTGTTCACCCAATCAATTTTTGGGTTATGAGTTGTTAACCAGGGTACCCTGAGAATCAAGCCAAAATTAGGGGTATCTATCGGATCAAAGCTAATCATCTCTGTGCGCCCGTTTTGACAGACCATGACAAGGGGACTTGTTTGTTTTGTGATTAATCCAGAGGTCAATTCTGACCCATCCACTGCACATACTGCTTCTGGACAAGGCTTTAGGCAAATAGGAAGACCTAATGTGTTAGCTAACTTATTATGCAGAAAATTTTCTGTTGCTCCTGAATCCAGTAGGACAGGGAGAGAATGTCTAACTTGGGTAGTAACAATTAAAAAGATCTGAATTATGAAATGTCTCGGTATGTGCGGTACGATGAAGGCTGCAGAATTAGAGGTTTGATTAGGATGTTTTCTCGAACAAGTAACCTCCCTCCTTGTCGAGCTTAATCGTTTCCCGACTCAGTTGAGGAGATAGAGGAAACAGTACCCTTTCGTGAAGTTTTAGGTTTTACTGGACATTCTCTGGCAAAATGTCCTGCCTTGCCACAATAGAAACATAATTGAAGTTTTCTCCTTCTTTCCTTTTCCTCTGACGTGAGTGGACCTCTGAGTGTTCCTATTTGCATAGGCTCAGGTTCAGGGAGTTTATTATCTGTGTCTTTCTTCTCATGTCTAATAAAAGTTAACCGCGATTTCAGTTTGGATTTATCTCCCTTTCTTACTCCTAGTCTGTGTTCCAATTTTACGACTAAATCTACAAAGTCAGAATAGTCTTCTGGCAAATCAACGATATGAGCAAGCGCGTCTTTTAACTCGTCTCTCAAACCTTTATAAAAAAGGGAGACACGCTTTTCTTCTGGCCAACGTGTCTCGTGAGTAAACGATTAAAACTAGTGAGATAGGTCAATAAATCCTTGTTACCTTGTTTAAGATTTAAAAGCTCATTATCACTTGCCTGCATAAAAGTGTGTTTTGCAAAAAGGCTGGTCATAGTACGTTTAAATTGATTCCAATTATGGAGGATGGGATCATCTCTATCCATGAAAGGAATTGACCAATTGGCTGCTGTACCGCCCAAATAAGACAAGACGAATGCCACTTTCGTAGCATCAGTAGGGAACTGTTGTGGTTTACAAACGAAGTGTAATTGACATTGATTGATAACAACATGGAATTTGTTACTATCTCCATAAAATCGTTCAGGTGCTGCTAAAGGCACAGCATTAGGAACATTAACAGTAACCTCAACTGGGGGAGGGAAAGTTGTATGTTTTGCTCGCGTCCCTGTCTCTGAGGAGGTTTTAAACAACGGCTTAAAAGCTGTGTTCCACTGGGATTCCCTAGGTTTATACCTGCTTAAATCCTGTTTTAAAAAGGTGTTTTCCAACTTTCATTTCTCTATTTCCTCCTGCATATGTTGCAAGATGCTAGACACTGATTCATTATGGGCCAAGTCCTCGTTTAGGGCCTGCGCGATATCCGTGGCGCCAATGCCCTCTGTTTCTTCTCCGGCATTCATCGTCCAACAGAACTGAATATTTTAAAGGCTTGTGCTTCTGTCAAAGCCCAGCTCACCTGAGTTTCTGTTCAGTTCTGATGGAGGTTGAAGACAGTCCGACCCCACCCTAAAACTGCTTGTTCCAGCACACTATTTTTAACCAGTGCACTAAGAACTAGAAGCTCAAGGGAAGGGGGAAGTGGATAAAATAAAAAGGAGAGACGACACCGATCTTGCGTTTCCACTGTAGAACTGCTGCTAAAATCTGCGGCCCTCTCTGACTTCTGTAGAAACTGGTGCCAAATGAAACATAAACAAAGAACAGATAAGTGCAACCTATCCCTAAAATAGTTCCTGACTAACCCTTAATCTATTTAGAAATTCTCTTCTCAAAGTACCTCTTGGATCCTGGTCTTTAGCTTCCAGGTTTGGAATGTGTTACTGTTCTGGGATGTGCTTTCTATTACAGTAAAACTACTGTAAAATCAAACGAATATCATTATCAGAATTATCAACATCTATCATTCACCTTAATATAACTAAAGCCTAAATTCTTAATAGCAAACTCACTTTTCACACATTTCCAGACTTCTTATAAAACAAGTACTGTACTTTTACATCAAAATACAGCAGGTAATTTGTGCAAGTCCTTGATTTGCTGTTTGCCTTGCTGTCAATGGTTTCTTCTGTTCAATTCTTAAAAAAGTTCCATGTAAAGCAATGTTTATTTCACAAATTTCCACAAAGTAGTCTTGTAACAAAGGGGTTTGAACAACAAAGTTCGTGGGAGATATCTTGTTCTAAATTATCTTTACATGAATCCAGAAATCGCCGAGAAAGTTCTTTCAGGTAATAAAAAGTTTTGCACTTACTTGTTGCTGAAAAGGGATACTGATGAGTCTAACCTTGTCCTCTTCTTTTTTTCAGGTCGATTGCAGTGGACAGAAGAGGGGCTGAGGCAAGAAGGAGCGGGAAGAAGGAAGAGCCAGCAGCTGCGCCCGTTGAAGCCAATGAAGGTCTGGAGAGAGCAGGAGTGCCAGCGCCGAAGGATCTGTTCTCAGGTAAGTGGGAGGTAGATGAGCACAAGCACTGGGTGAGGCTCAGGGGCTGCCTTTGATAGACAGGGCTGGGTGTGGTTCGAAGAGCTGGGTGTGGTTCGAAGAACTGGGTGTGGTTCTCACAAGCAGGTGTGCAGAGCTTCAGTTATTATGCTAATGAGTTGAAGTAGCACATGGCCTAGGGAGGAGTGCTCTAAATAAGCCTTGGTAAAAGCAAGGTCCAATGTGCAAACAAGACAGCAATGTCCAAACTTGTGAATACATTGAGCAACATACACAGAAGTCTTACGGAGGGGCTGCAATAACAAGAAAGGCTTTCAATAGTATGTTTAAAGAGAGCTATTACAGAAACCACTAGTGCAATGAGAGAGGACATGCTCTTTGCTGTGCACAAACCCTAACAGTCACCCCCCTCAAAGGCCCTCCTACTGGACGGGGTTTCACTGGATTTTTTAGATAAAACTGTCCAATCAACCATGGGGCATGTACATAGGACGCTGGTTTCCATGAATTCTCAGTTTCGTCATGTCCTTTCCATTCTACTAAATAAAACAGACGTCCATGAATTATTTTTGCTTCTTTTATGCTTTTCACTTCATATTCTAGATTTCCCTTAATTGGTATGGGTGGAGGTGGTGGTTCGGGGCGGGTATTTGGGTTGTACGGCTTAAGCAAGGACACATGGAATGTAGCATGTACTGGGTATTCTTTTGGTAAGTCCAATTTTACTGTTACCGGGTTTACTATGGCAGTTATAATAAAGGGTCCAATGAAACGTGGTTACAGCTTTCGGGATCCCTCTATATTTAGGTTCTTTGTAGAGAGCCATACTTTGTCACCGAATTTGTACATTGGGGCCTCAGATCTGTGTTTGTGTGCCTGTCTTTTCATACTTTCTTTGTACTTTAATAAATGTTTCCTGGCCTTGTCTTGTATGCCACCTAATCTCGTTAGTCTATCTGTTACTGTAGGCAACAGGGAATCTTCTAATAAAATGGGTATAGCTCTGGGATGATACCCCTGCATGAAATAGAATGGTGAGCAAAGTAGAGCTGCATGCTCAGTATTATTATAAACAAACTCCGCTACAGGGAGAGCTTCCAACCATTCACTAGAATAATCAGCCAATAAACAACGTAGCGTTTGAAGTAATGTTTGGTTCAGTCGTTCAGTTTGTCCATCTGTTTCTGGATGGAAAGCAGTAGATAATGCCACATCTATTTTCAGTTTTTCGCATAATTTTTTCCAAAATTTAGAGATGAACTGGCTACCTCGGTCTGACACCACTTTACTTGGCAAACCATGAAAACGCACAATTTCTCTTATGAAAATATCGGCAAATTCTGTCGCTGTTGACAATTTCCGTAATGGTACAAAATGTGACATTTTAGACAAAAAATCCACTATCACCAACACTGTTGTGAAGGATTTTACTGGTGGTAAACCTACAATAAAGTCTACACTCACAGTGTGCCAAGGTTGTTTGGGTGATGGCATTGGTATTAACAAACCGTCAGGGGCCTTATGAGAAGATTTATGTCTTGCACAAACTGGACAGGTAGTGACAAATTGCTTAATGTCCTTACTCATATTATCCCACCAAAAGTGTTTTTGCAAATTTTCCAGGGTTTTTACCCAGCCAGGATGACCTGCCAATTGTGAGGCGTGATGCCAAATTATCACCTGTGTCTGTAATTCTGTGGTGGGCACTAACAGCATGTTGTCGTGATACAATAAACCTCGTTGTATTGAGTTATGGGAATCCTTTAACCAATCTTGAGGTGCTATTTGCATGTGTGCATTATATAGATCTGTGATGAAATCCTTCTGTTGTACTGGTGCCAAAAGTTTTTGGGGAGGAATAATGGGTTCTCCTATTTTGTCTTGTTTCATGTCTGAGGTATGTCCGTATCTAGATAACACATCAGATTGAATTTGTTGTGCACCTGGTCTATAGGTTATAACAAAGTCAAATGTAATAAAAAAATTTAACCAGCGCATCTGACGTGGAGTTAATGCTTTTAGTGATCCAAAAAACTGTAGGTTCTTATGGTCAGAAAAGATGGTAACAGGGTACTTTGCTCCCATTAAATGGTGCCTCCATTCAGAAAAGGCTACTTTGAAAGCTGATAGTTCTCTTTCAGACACAGTGTAATTTTGTTCAGCTGGTAATTACTTTTTGGAATAGAAGGCTATAGGATGTAATTGGCCATCTACTGCATCTCGTTGAGAGAGAACGCCTCCTAAAGCTACTTGTGAAGCATCCACTTTAACAAAAAATGGCAAGTCAGGATCAGGATGTTTCAGAATTGGGGCTGAAGTGAACTTTTGTTTCAGAAGTTGAAAGGCGTGTGCCACCTCATCAGACCAAAGAAATCGTTGCCCTTTCTGCAACAAGGTGGTTATTGGGGCTGCAATGTCTGCAAAATGAGAAATAAACCTACTATAAAAATTGGCGAAACCCAGAACTTTCTGAACATCCTTCACAAATGATGGTTCTGGCCAATCAGTTATAGCACTAATTTTCTTTTCATCCATAATTATTCCTTGAGGTGACAGGCAGTATCCTAAAAAGTCCACTTTGCTGACATTAAAAGTACATTTTTCTAGTTTAGCAAAGAGATGATTTTCTTTTAACTTTGATAATACTGCACAAACATGTTGGGTATGTTCTTCCGGGTTCTTAGAGTAAATGAGGATGTCATCTATGTATACTATGACACAAACTTCCAGGAATTTGTGTAGGACCTCATTTATAAAGAATTGAAAGGCCACAGGGGCATTACACAACCCAAAGGGCATTACTGTGTACTCAAATAGACCAAACTTTGTCTTGAAAGCTGTCTTCCACTCATCCCCCTCTTTTAATCGAACCAGGTGGTAAGCTCCCCGCAGATCTAGTTTAGTGTATACAGTACAATGTCTTAATTGATTCAACAACACAGGTATTAGAGGAAGAGGATATTTATTTTTTATTGTAGCCTTATTTAGTCCTATATAGTCGATACACGCGCGCAGAGATTTATCCGGCTTCGGGATAAAAAAAAGTGGAGATGACACCGGATATGTGGAATGTCGGATGAACCCAGACTGTAGTAGGTCGTCTAGGTAGGTTCTTAAATATTTGGTCTCTTCGTCAGTCAAAGCATATACTCTGTTATTAGGTAAAGGGGCCCCTGGGAAAAGATCTATAAGGCAGTCATATGACCGATGTGGGGGCAACACACTAGCCTTCACTGGATCAAAAACGTCTTTAAAGTCAGAATATTCAGGAGGGAGACTTGGTTCGTCTTGTGTAACACTAGCACAGTGTATTACTGTGCTCTGTTCTTTACCTGATTCTTGATAGCAATTGGTTCTACAGAAAGAGGAATCCAAAGTAGCTGTTCTGTTCACCCAATCAATTTTTGGGTTATGAGTTGTTAATCAGGGTACCCCGAGAATCAAGCCGAAATTAGGGGTATCTATCAGATCAAAGCTAATCATCTCTGTGTGCCTGTTTTGACAGACCATGACAAGGGGACTTGTTTGTTTTGTGATTAATCCAGGGGTCAATTCTGACCCATCCACTGCACATACTGCTTCTGGACAAGGCTTTAGGCAAATAGGAAGACCTAATGTGTTAGCTAACTTATTATCCACAAAATTTCCTGTTGCTCCTTGTTAGACCTGTCTGACCTTTTGCGTAGTCCCTCCAATTTATTATTTATTTTGTCCCCTTTTTGCCCCTCATGCCTTTATTTATTTTTGTGTCCACTAGATTTTTCAAGGTGTTGGTCTAGGGTATAGGTGCTCTTTCGCCCTCATAATTTTTCACCTCAGGCCTAGAGGCCTTTCCTGACAGGAATTTCCTGGGAGTCACAAAATGGTGGCTACCAACTTTCATAACTGACATACCTGGAACCTGTCCCATAGGATAGAATAGGGTATTCCAGAACCTTCTGGTCCCTTCTGGACCTCTGAGGGTCAGCCTATAAAAGGCGGAATGCTGGACAGCCATTTTGTCTTGCTAGTGAGGAACAGCTAGAGTGAAGGCTGAGGTCTGGAAGGAGTAGGGTCCTGAAGGGTGGACTGCTCTACAAGGGTTGCCCTCTGTCTGGGTTCACCAATCCCCCATTCCTGTTGTCCTAGCCGAGTTAGTTTCGTCCTGCTGACCCTGGACAGTTAGGTGAAGGGGTTAATGCCAGTGGACTGTGGAACTGCGAAGGTCCCTGTTGTGAGAACGGAACTGAGTGCCCCCCTATCACCAGCCCCTGTCCAGTACAGAGAGATAGTAGGTCCCTGATAAGGATAGAGAACTGGGAGCTTAGACGTGAGGAGATTCATCTCTATTACCCATCTCCTTGGGGGTTAAAGTAGGTTACTGCCCTTGTGACCCTGAGGTCCCTTACCGGTCGTGCAGCCGGCGAATCACCTTTTCCACTCGTGAGTCAGAGGAAGGAGAGGGGTGTCGGATTCCTAGTGGCAGCGCCGATTCAGCCGTGATCAGGACCCCTGGGGCACCGGCCGCGTTGGTGAGGTGGCGCCACTGACCTGAGGAAAAGGGGACTGGCTGTGCGGAAGTCGGGCACCTTTGCGCATGCCCTAGGCGGATTCAGTTCTCCCTGTCAGGAGGGGCCTAGGAGCGAGCAGGCCCGCGGGAGAGCCACTACCAGCGGTAGGCGGCCGGGGCAGACTCTGGTCTTGGTCCGCTAGTCTCCCGCACATGCGCGGTAGTACCGCTGCGGGGGATACGTCGCGGATCGGCTGACGGGAGATCCCCAAGGAAGCGGGCGGGAAGCGAGCACTGGCGCTTCTCCGCTTGTGACACCCCTTTCTCTGCCTAAGCTCCAACGAGAAGGAGCGGACTTGAGCAGGGGAGGAGGGGCGAAGGACCGCATCGAGTGCCGGGGAAGATTGGTTCCTTCCACCCCTGCCAGACAGAAACACAGGCCCACGGGGGGCCCAACACAAATGAAGTAAGGAGGTTTTGAGGGGAACGTTGGAAGCCATAGAGTCTCCTTCCAAGGAACAAAGACTTCCAGTTGGCCAAACAAGGATTGGGCTGGTACTGGGGAATGCCATCAAGCTTCTTGTAAGAAACTACTGAGACATAATTTTCAATGCAGGATGTTCCCCCTCTGTGATTAG
Organism: Lissotriton helveticus; assembly: GCF_964261635.1. Taxonomy (NCBI): domain Eukaryota; kingdom Metazoa; phylum Chordata; class Amphibia; order Caudata; family Salamandridae; genus Lissotriton; species Lissotriton helveticus. Next base: position 1,228,301,286 of record NC_136057.1, on the reverse strand, counting down.
ACTACTTTATACCAATCCCTCTCCCTTACGTTTGTTAGATCTGGTGAGGAGCTTTTATAGGGCAACTAAAGTGAGTAAGGCTCACCAATTCTTCTGGATGTTAGTGGTGGAGAGGGAGTAAATGTGCAAACCTTTTCTAGGGAAGTGCAGACACTGCTTCTTGTGAACTACTGTAATGTGATGCAATGTTATTAAGCCAAGTAGTGTGATTGTTTTGGCAATTCTGAGGAATTTACTAAACTCATGACTAAATGTAATGTGCTGTTAAGTTGAAAAACTGCTTAATGACATGATTTGGCAACTTTGAAAATCATAATAGTTTCATGGATAAATGTAATAGACTGAACTGTGATTTCTGAAGACAAGAGAGCAAAGAGTATTTTTATAAACAAGCTCGTATTTTTCCAAACATTGGTGTAGCGTCATTTTTGAGTGATATTGCATTGGATTACTGCTGGGTGGTTTGCAACCTTTACACATGTGCCTCTTTTGATTTTTGCCTCACTCTAGGCCAGGCTACCCTAGGTGACCTGACATCATTAGGTTCCAACAAGTTGGTGTCTAGCGGTGGGATCTTGACTGTGGTTGCAACTACTCTGTAGTAATTGAGTGTACTCCACTAGCCTATACCAGGAGTTTTCTCCTAGCGGCCCTCCTAATTTTTATTTTGTTTTTTTTTCCAAATTTGTTCCTGGTGGTGGGGTGGAGGTAGCTTCAGGTTGCCCTTGCAACTCAAATTTCCTTGTGTGTGTAACTTTGTATTGCCTTTTGCAAAATGGAATTTGCACTGGAAAAACTGGACACTTATTCTGTGGCCCAACTGAAAGATTTCTGCCAACAAATGGGGGTATTTTTTAAGCATGGTGCCAGGAAGGGGGAACTCCAGACCAGTCTAAGGGCTTGGGTGGAAGCACACAAAGAAGGGAAGGAGGAGAATGAAGGGACAGACCGGGACACGGTTGTGGAGATAGATGGGTTATTCCACTCGGAGGGGGAAAACCTACTCCCAGGACCAGTGTCCTACTCCAGGAGGGGCAGTAGTGACTCCGGGGGAAGCTTGACCGAAGCAGAGCTCACTGACAGGAGGGAAATGAGAAAATTAAAATGGGAGTTGGCTAAGCTGGAGCAGGAGAAGGAAGAGCGGAGGATGGCTCATGAGTTCAGGTTGAAAGAGTTAGAACTCCAGACCCTGCAACGGGGGTCCTCTCCTGTGATGAATGGTGGCAGCGAATCCAAAGAAACAGCCAGGGAGTCCAGACCCTATTTGCCTAAAGACCTCATTGCTAGCTATAGTCAGGGGGATGACATAGCCAAATGGTTGGCTGCCTATGGGGTCTCCCTAAGAGCCCATGGGGTGCAGGAGAAGCACTGGGGGGTGGTTTGTATAAGTACATGCCTCCTACTGGTCGGCACACCTTGCTGGCCCTGGAACCAGAGGAGCAAACCAACTACCCCACCATGAAGCTAGCATTGGTAAGGAAGTTTGGGCTTACCCCAGAAAGGTATCGCCAGAAGTTCAGGGGGAGCCACAAGTTAAGCACCCAGAACTGGGTGGACTTCCTTGATTATGCAAGAAAGGCATTAGAGGGATGGGTAAAGGGCAGTGAGGTGAAGGATTATGAGAGGTTGTATGATCTATTTTTGAAAGAGCACCTCCTCGAGAAATGCTTTCCTGAGCTGCGCCAACACCTGGTGGACAGCAAGCTGACCAATCCCCGGAAGCTTGCAGAGGAGGCGGACATCTGGGCAAGTACCCGGGTGTCCTCAAAGGGGACTGGAGGGGATTCCCAAAAGGCCGGACAGGGCGCCCCTCAGAAGAAGGAGGGGGGAGATAAAAAGAGGGAGTTCTCTAAAGGTCCCCAAAACAATTTCCAGGGAAAGGGAACAGGTTTCACCCCTAAGGCAAACCCGCCCAGGAACCCTAATCCTGGCCAAAGCCAGCAGCCAAGGGTTCTCCACTGCTTTGAGTGTGGTGGTGTTGGACATTATAAGGGAGATGTCAGATGCCCAAAGAGACCACCCCCTCCCACCGGAGGAAAACCACCGAGAGTAGCTAGTGTAGCGCTCGGGGAGGAGTTGCCCTTAGATAAGGGGGGTGAGTGGGCGGGTGTCACCTTAGTGTCCCTGGGAGAACGGGAGATGGTTCCTAAGATCCAGGTGCCCCCAAATACTGTTAAGTATGGGCAATGGATCACCATCAATGGCCAGAGAGGGGAGGCTCTGAGAGATACAGGAGCCAGTATGACTATGGTGAGAAGTCAACTGGTGTCTCCAGAGCAGGTGGTTCCCAATGTACTCCACCCCGCCGCGATGGCTGACGGCAGAATGGGCCACTATCCCGTGGCTGAGGTTCCCTTTGAGTGGGAAGGGGTTGCAGGTTCACTTCGAGTTGCCGTAAGCCCTGCCGTGCCAGTTGATTGTCTGCTGGGGAATGATATGGAGCACAACGCTTGGAGAGAGGTGGAATACCGGACGCACTCTGCGATGCTGGGTACACCTGACTGGGCCTGTGTGAGCACAAGGTCTGCGACTGCCCGGAGAGGGAGTTCGCCTGGGTTGGAGCCTGGAACAATGGCCCAACCCGCTGCCAAAAAGGGACAGACCCGAAGACAGGAAGAGCCTGCTTCGGCGTCCACACCCCATGTGACAGATCGGCCACCTGCGGTGGTGGACCAGGAGTCCGTGGAGGGGGAAGTAGTCTCTCTAGAGGACCTACCCATCCCTGCTGAGTGGCATGTGGAGGGAGGGCCTACCAGAGAGGAATTCTGTAAGGGGCAGAGGGAGTGCCCTACCCTTGAGGGACTGAGGCGACAGGCTGAAGCCCAGGCAGCAGGTGATGTTACGGGACACTACCATATTTACTGGGAGGGTGGACTCCTCTACAGTGAACCCAAGGTACCCTTACCTGGTTCATCAAGGGCCTTGGTAGTCCCGCAACAATACCGAGCCTTTCTGCTGGAATTGGCTCATGCTATACCCTTGGCAGGACAAGACCTTTGCTCAGCTTGTCCTCCACTTTTACTGGCCTCAGATGAAAGTGGCGTCCAACACCTACTGTCGGACATGTGTATCCTGCCAGGCCAGTGGGAAAACAGGGGTGAAGCTGAAAGCTCCCCTGGAACCACTTCCAGTCGTTAGCACCCCCTTTGAAAGGGTGGGCATCGACATTGTAGGGCCATTGGATCCACCGACAACAGCTGGTCACAGGTTTATCCTGGTTCTGGTGGATCATGCCACACGGTACCCAGAGGCAATCCATCTGAGGACTGTCACTGTACCTGTGGTGGCTAGGGCCCTAATGGGGATCTTTACCCGAGTGGGTTTCCCCAAAGAAGTTGTGTCTGACAGGGGGACCAACTTTATGTCAGCTTACATGCGGGCAATGTGGAAGGAGTGTGGAGTGACTTACCGGTTCACCACTCCTTATCACCCCCAGTCAAATGGACTGGTCGAGAGGTTCAACAAGACCTTGAAGGGCATGATCAGAAGTCTGCCTGAAAGCCTGCGGAGGAAATGGGACGTCCTTCTACCCTGTTTGCTATTCTCCTACAGGGAAGTGCCACAGAAGGGAGTGGGCTTCAGCCCCTTTGAACTTCTGTATGGGCACCCTGTACACGGTCCTCTCAGCCTGGTGAAGGATGGTTGGGAAAAGTCTCCCAGGAAACCTCCCCAGGATGTGGTGAGCTACATGCTGGCCTTCAGGAGCCAAATGGGCAAGTTGTGGAAGCAAGCTTCTGACAACTTGGAGGCCAGCCAAGCAGTCATGAAAGAGTGGTATGACCACAATGCTCACCAGGTGGAACTGGAGCCTGGCCAGAAAGTGTGGGTGATGGAGCCTGGAGAGCTTAGTGCCCTCCAGGATCGCTGGACAGGCCCATTTGAAGTGTTGGAAAAGAAGGGTAAGGCCACATACCTGGTGGACCTTAAGACCCCTCGACAGCCCCTACGGGTGCTGCATGCCAACCGGCTCAAACCCCACCATGAGAGGCCCGAGGTCATCTTAATGATGGTGACTGACGGGGGAGAGGAAGCGGAAAGCGAACCTCTCCCGGACTTGTTCTAGTCACAGGAAAAGGATGGATCAGTGGAGGGAGTGATTCTCTCTCCCACTCTAACTCCTGAACAGCGGGAGGACTGCCGCCAGATACTGGAGCAGTACTCTACGTTGTTCTCCCTTGTCCCGGGAAGGACTCACCTGTGTACCCATGATGTGGACACAGGGGACAGCCCACCAGTGAAGTCAAAGACCTACCGGCTGTCCGACAAGGTGAAGGCTAGCATCCATGGAGAGGTTGCCAAGATGCTAGAGCTAGGAGTTATAGAACCTTCCAACAGCCCTTGGTCCAGTCCGGTGGTGCTAGTGCCAAAAGCCGCTCCACCGGGCACCACGCCAGAACTGAGGTTCTCTGTGGATTACCGGGGACTGAACTCAGTTACAAAAACTGATGCCCATCCGATCCCTAGGGCGGATGAGTTAATTGACCGGCTAGGAGCTGCCCAATACCTAAGTACCTTTGACCTCACTTCAGGGTACTGGCAGATCTCCTTGACAGATGGAGCAAAGGAAAGGTCAGCCTTCTCCACGCCTGAGGGACACTTCCAATTTTGCATGATGCCCTTTGGGCTAAAAAATGCCCCTGCCACTTTTCAGCGGCTGGTGAATCAGGTCCTCTCCGGAATGGAGGCTTTCTCCGCTGCTTACCTGGATGACATTGCTGTCTTCAGTAGCAGTTGGGAGGACCATTTGCAACATTTGCAAGCAGTTCTCCAGGCCCTGAAACAGGCTGGATTGACAATCAAGGCCAGCAAATGCCAGATTGGGCAGGGGTCGGTTGTGTACCTTGGACACTTGGTGGGTAGGGGGACAGTGCAGCCCTTGCAGGCAAAGATTGAGGCAATCATGGCCTGGGAACCCCCCAAGACACAGACTGAGGTCCGAGCTTTCCTGGGCCTCACAGGCTACTACCGTCGCTTTGTGAAGGGGTATGGCACTATTGTAGCGCCCCTCACAGAGCTCACCTCAAAGAAACAACCTCGACGGGTAGTTTGGACGAAAGCTTGTCAGCAAGCGTTTGAAAAACTGAAGCAGGCAATGTGTGCAGCACCGGTCCTGAGGGCCCCAGACTTCTCCAAGGAGTTCATTGTCCAGACAGATGCATCAGAACATGGCATTGGGGCAGTGTTATCGCAACTGAATGAAGAGGGCCTGGATCAGCCTGTAGTCTTCCTATCCAGGAGACTGCTTCCCCGGGAACAGAAGTGGAGTGCAATTGAGAGGGAAGCTTTCGTGGTGGTGTGGGCACTGAAGAAGCTGCGGCCATACTTGTTTGGCTCGCACTTCCTGGTTCAGACTGACCACCGACCCCTTCGTTGGCTGATGCAGATGAAGGGGGAGAATCCCAAGTTGCTGAGATGGTCCATCTCCCTACAGGGAATGGACTTCCGGGTGGAACACCGACCTGGAGTGGACCACGCCAATGCAGACGGTCTCTCTAGGTATTTCCGCCTTAGTGATGAGGACTCCCAAGGGGTTGGGTAGCTCTCCCCACTTTCAGCTGGGGGGGACGCGTGTTAGACCTGTCTGACCTTTTGCGTAGTCCCTCCAATTTATTATTTATTTTGTCCCCTTTTTGCCCCTCATGCCTTTATTTATTTTTGTGTCCACTAGATTTTTCAAGGTGTTGGTCTAGGGGATAGGTGCTCTTTCGCCCTCATAATTTTTCACCTCAGGCCTAGAGGCCTTTCCTGACAGGAATTTCCTGGGAGTCACAAAATGGTGGCTACCAACTGTCATAACTGACATACCTGGAACCTGTCCCATAGGATAGAATAGGGTATTCCAGAACCTTCTGGTCCCTTCTGGACCTTTGAGGGTCAGCCTATAAAAGGCGGAATGCTGGACAGCCATTTTGTCTTGCTAGTGAGGAACAGCTAGAGTGAAGGCTGAGGTCTGGAAGGGGTAGGGTCCTGAAGGGTGGACTGCTCTACAAGGGTTGCCCTCTGTCTGGGTTCACCAACCCCCCATTCCTGTTGTCCTAGCTGAGTTAGTTTCGTCCTGCTGACCCTGGACAGTTAGGTGAAGGGGTTAATGCCAGTGGACTGTGGAACTGCGAAGGTCCCTGCTGTGAGAACGGAACTGAGTGCCCCCCTATCACCAGCCCCTGTCCAGTACAGAGAGATAGTAGGTTCCTGATAAGGATAGAGAACTGGGAGCTTATACGTGAGGAGATTCATCTCTATTACCCATCTCCTTGGGGGTTAAAGTAGGTTACTGCCCTTGTGACCCTGAGGTCCCTTACCGGTCGTGCAGCCGGCGAATCACCTTTTCCACTCGTGAGTCAGAGGAAGGAGAGGGGTGTCGGATTCCTAGTGGCAGCGCCGATTCAGCCGTGATCAGGACCCCTGGGGCACCGGCCGCGTTGGTGAGGCGGCGCCACTGACCTGAGGAAAAGGGGACTGGCTGTGCGGAAGTCGGGCGCCTTTGCGCATGCCCTAGGCGGATTCAGTTCTCCCTGTCAGGAGGGGCCTAGGAGCGAGCAGGCCCGCGGGAGAGCCACTACCAGCGATAGGCGGCCGCGGCAGACTCCGGTCTTGGTCCGCTAGTCTCCCGCACATGCGCGGTAGTACCGCTGCGGGGGATACGTCGTGGATCGGCTGACGGGAGATCCCCAAGGAAGCGGGCGGGAAGCGAGCACTGGCGCTTCTCCGCTTGTGAAACCCCTTTCTCTGCCTAAGCTCCAACGAGAAGGAGCGGACTTGAGCAGGGGAGGAGGGGCGAAGGATCGCATCGAGTGCCGGGGAAGATTGGTTCCTTCCACCCCTGCCAGACAGAAACACAGGCCCACGGGGGGCCCAACACAAATGAAGTAAGGAGGTTTTGAGGGGAACGTTGGAAGCCATAGAGTCTCCTTCCAAGGAACAAAGACTTCCAGTTGGCCAAACAAGGATTGGGCTGGTACTGGGGAATGCCATCAAGCTTCTTGTAAGAAACTACTGAGACATAATTTTCAATGCAGGATGTTCCCCCTCTGTGATTAGACTACTTTATACCAATCCCTCCCCCTTACTTTTCTTAGATCTATTGAGGAGCTTTTATAGGGCAACTAAAGTGAGTAAGGCTCACCAATTCTTCTGGATGTTAGTGGTGGAGAGGGAGTAAATGTGCAAACCTTTTCTAGGGAAGTGCAGACACTGCTTCTTGTGAACTACTGTAATGTGATGCAATGTTAGAAAGCCAAGTAGTGTGATTGTTTTGGCAATTCTGAGGAATTTACTAAACTCATGACTAAATGTAATGTGCTGTTAAGTTGAAAAACTGCTTAATGACATGATTTGGCAACTTTGAAAATCATAATAGTTTCATGGATAAATGTAATAGACTGAACTGTGATTTCTGAAGACAAGAGAGCACAGAATATTTTTATAAACAAGCTCGTATTTTTCCAAACATTGGTGTAGCGTCATTTTTTAGTGATATTGCATTGGATTACTGCTGGGTGGTTTGCAACCTTTACACATGTGCCTCTTTTGATTTTTGCCTCACCCTAGGCCAGGCTACCCTAGGTGACCTGACATCATTAGGTTCCAACACTCCTGAATCCAGTAGGACAGGGAGAGAATGTCTAACTTGGGTAGTAACAATTAAAAAGATCTGAATTATGAAATGTCTAGGTATGTGCGGTACCATGAAGGCTGCAGAATTAGAGGTTTGATTAGGATGTTTTCTCGAACAAGTAACCTCCCCCCTTGTCGAGCTTAATCGTTTCCCGACTCAGTTGAGGAGATAGAGGAAACAGTACCCTTTCATGAAGTTTTAGGTTTTACCGGACATTCTCTGGCAAAATGTCCTGCCTTGCCAAAATATAAACATAATTGAAGTTTTCTCCTTCTTTCCTTTTCCTCTGACGTGAGTGGACCTCTGAGTGTTCCTGTTTGCATATGCTCAGGTTCAGGGAGTTTATTATCTGTGTCTTTCTTCTCATGTCTAATTAAAGTTAACCGCCCAAATAAGACAAGACAAATGCCACTTTCGTAGCATCAGTAGGGAACTGTTGTGGTTTACAAACGAAGTGTAATTGACATTGATTGATAAAAACATAAAATTTGTTACTATCTCTATGAAAACATTCAGGTGCTGCTAAAGGCACAGCATTAGGAACATTAACAGTAACCTCAACTGGGGGAGGGAAAGTTGTATGTTTCTGAGGAGGTTTTAAACAAAGGCGTAAAAGCTGTGTTCCACTGGGATTCCCTAGGTTTATACCTGCTTAAATCCTGTTTTAAAAAGGTGTTTTCCAACTTTAATTTCTCTATTTCGTCTTGCATATGTTGCAATATGCCAGACACTGATTCATTATGGGCCAAGTCCTCGTTTAGGGCCTGCGCCATATCCGTGGCGTCAATACCCTCTGTTTCTTCCCCGGCATTCATCGTTCAACAGAACTGAATATTTTAAAGGCTAGTGCTTCTGTCAAAGCCCAGCTCACCTGAGTTTCTGTTCAGTTCTGATGGAGGTTGAAGACAGTCCGACCCCACCCTGAAGCTGCTTGTTCCAGCACACTAGTTTTAAACAGTGCACTAAGAACCAGAAGCTCAAGGGAAGGGGGGAAGTGGATAAAATAAAAAAGAGAGACAACACCGTTCTTGCGTTTCCACTGTAGAAGTGCTACTAAAATCTGCGGCCCTCTCTGACTTCTGTAGAAACTGGTGCCTAATGAAACATAAACAAAGAACAGATAAGTGCAACCTATCCCTAAAAGAGTTCCTGACTAACCCTTAATCTATTTAGAAATTCTCTTCTCAAAGTACCTCTTGGATCCTGGTCTTTAGCTTCCAGGTTTGGAATGTGTTACTGTTCTGGGATGTGCTTTCTATTACAGTAAAACTTCTGTAAAATCAAACGAATATCATTATCAGAATTACCAACATCTATCATTCACCTTAATATAACTAAAGCCTAAATTCTTAATAGCAAACTCACTTTTCACACATTTCCAGACTTCTTATAAAACAAATACTAAACTTTTACATCAAAATACAGCAGGTAATTTGTGCAAGTCCTTGATTTGCTGTTTGCCTTGCTGTCAATGGTTTCTTCTGTTCGATTCTTAAAAAAGTTCCATGTAAAACAATGTTTATTTCACAAAGTTCCGTAAAGTAGTCTTGTAACAAAGGGGTTTGAACAACAAAGTTCGTGGGCGATATCTTGTTCCAAATTGTCTTTACATGAAGTCAGAAATCGCTGAGAAAGTTCTTTCAGGTAATAAAAAGTTTTGCACTTACTTGTTGCTGAAAAGGGATACTGATCAGTCTAACTTTGTCCTCTTTCTCTTTTGCAGGTCGATTGCAGTGGACAGAAGAGGGGCTGAGGCAAGAAGGAGCCGGAAACTGGAAGAAGGAAGAGCCAGCAGCCGCGCCCGTTGAAGCCAATGAAGGTCTGGAGAGAGCAGGAGTGCCAGCGCCGAAGGATCTGTTCTCAGGTAAGTGGGAGGTAGACGAGCACAAGCACTGGGTGAGGCTCAGGGGCTGCCTTTTATAGACAGGGCTGGGTGTGGTTCGAAGAGCTGGGTGTGGTTCGAAGAACTGGGTGTAGTTCTCACAAGCAGGTGTGCAGAGCTTCAGTTATTATGCTAATGAGTTGAAGTAGCACATGGCCTAGGGAGGAGTGCTCTAAATAAGCCTTGGTAAAAGCAAGGTCAAATGTGCAAACAAGACAGCAATGTCCAAACTTGTGCATACATTGAAAAACATACACAGAAGTCTTAATGAGGGGCTACAATAACAAGAAAGGCTTTCAATGGTATGTTTAAAGAGGGCTTTTACAGAAACCTCTAGTGCAATGAGAGGGGACGAGCTCTTTGCTGTGCACAAACCCTAACAATAGTCTAGTCTCGAGACGATGATAGACTGGACCATGATTTTCTTAGCTTGGGGGGGGAGCAGGGGAAGGGCTTTCCTTGCTGTTCTAATGAGGCCGAAGCATGTTGCCACAGTTTTGGTGGCTTGTGCTTGGAAGGTCAGTTTGATGTCTGACCAGATGCCCAGGCTTTTTATTTTGGGCTTAGGGGTGGGGGTTCGGACCCATGCATGATGGGTGCTAAGGGCGATGTTGTCACAATTGCCAAGGGTCATGATCTCGGTCTTTCCACCATTCAATTTCAAGTGGGAGGACCCCATCCAGTTTATGAGGCAGGATTTTAGGGTGGAGGAGTGAGGGGTATATTGATTCAAGGCTACCACCAGCATGGGGTATCGTCAGGGTAGGTGACCATCTGGATACCGTATTGGGCCGTGATAGACGGTAGTGGAACCATGTATCCATTGAAAAAGAGTAGGACTCAGCGACGAGCCCTGTGGGACGCCGCACTGAAGGGGGCGGGGTTGGAGCTCCTTCCATCTTCGATGACCTGGAACGTGCGGCCTTCCAAGAAGGAGCGAATCCAGATCAAGGCGGTGCCGGCAATGCCCACCCTGCCCAGCCGATAAATCAGGACTTGGTGATTCACCGTGTCGAAGGCTGCGCTTAGGTCCAGGAGGATGATGGCCACTGCACCTCCTGCATCTAGAAGTGTCCGGCTTTCCTCCACGACTGCCAACAAGGCGGTCTCTGTGCTCTGACTGGGGCGGAAGCCTGTCTGTGAGGGGTGTAAGCGGCTACTGGTTTCCAGGAATGAAGAGAGAATATGGTTCACATATTTCTTGGCGATTTTTGAAATTCACGGGAGGAGTGAGATCCGGCGGTAGTTGCCCAGGTCAGTTGGATCGAGGTGCGGTATCTTAAGGAGGGTCCTGACCATTGCTCCCTTCCACAAGGGGGGAACTACTCCTGAGACGAGGGAGGCATTGATGGTGTTAGCGATTGAGGGACCGACGGTGGGGCCAACTTTGGCTAGGATGTGAATGGGCACGGGGTCACTGGGTGAACCACTCTTTACTGCGGGCAGGAGTGAGAGTAGCACCTCTAGCGATAAAGGGGGAAACTGTTCCAACAGGCTGTCAGCTGGGGGTGGGGGAGCTATGGGGGGTGACGCAGGCGGAACAATGGGGGAAGAGTTTTTAGAATGTTCTGTATTTTCTTTTCAAAGAACTCGGCCTGGTCTTCGCACCGGGTACCAAGGGGGTCCGCCGGGGTGGGGGGGACTGGGCATTTGAGTAGTCTGTTTATAATGGCGATGGTCTCTTTAGGGGAGTTGGCGGCCTGTTTGATCTTTTCCTCATAGTAGCTTGACTGGGCTTTCCTCATTTCCTCCTTGTATTTACGTATGGTTTCCCTATAAGTACGCTTGCTTTCAGTGGAGAAATCTTTCCTCCATCTCCTTTCTAGGACTTTACAGCTCTGTTTCAGGATGCGTAGTTCGGCTGTGTACCAAGGCGATCTGGTGGCAGCAGGTTTTTTTGTGATCCAAGCTTTGGGAAGGACGGTGTTGAGTGATTCATCTAACCAGGTGCAGATGTTTTGGTACATGGTCAGCGGGCCTGTGGTGGGTTGGGGTATATGTTTTCTCAGTTCCAGGGTCCATTTCTCCCAGGGAAGCTTTGACCAGGGCCGAGTAAGGGACCGAGGTGGGGGGACTGGGAAAAGGGGGGGCTTGTAACTAAGCTCTGCCGGAAGAACAGCTGTGCTGCTTAAATGACTCAACTGGACTGCTGATCTGGAAGTCCCACTTTTCTATGTGTTGCCCTGCTGCCTGACGCTCTCTGACTCTACCGAAGGTGTGCTGGACGTTGCCTTCACTCCAAGTGATCTCCAAGGGCTTGTTGGCTTGCCACATATTGCTTGAGACACAAGGATATCAAAGTCTCTATTCCTGCTCCTGTGTCTTGAACACTGTAAGTGGCCCAGATATTTGCAACACGGATTTCAATGTATCTCCTGTCTGCATGTAGCTGAACTGGTGCATCGACTTGGTTACGAAAGTAAAATCTGTGCATTGTATAGGAACCAGCACTTTGACTCCAGAGAACAATGATATCGGACAGCGCATCACCGACGATGTAGCTTGGTGTGGTTGTCCTATCTCTTAGACTGAGTGGTAGAATCCAGCGCATCGCTCCATTTCCCTGTATTCTGACAGCCATCTGTGGAACTGATGCATCACCTTCACTGCATGGAAAAGATTAACACATCTTGCTGTTTGCAACCAGGAAAGGTATTTTGTTCACCAGAGCCTGCGTGGGTCCTGTAGGGAGCTGGCACTCCATCGCAGTAGGCCCGAACTTTGACTTTGCCCCGGTCCAGCACAACTTAAAGTAACATTTTAGTGCTACTTGCTTCTAAGCACTTTACTGCATTTAGAATATGCATTGGCAGGATTGGCCATCCCTGACTTGTTAAGGGGAAGAGCTGTCACCTACCAACTTTCACACCCTTATTGTGCCCCCAGACGAGCTGGGGCCAGGTGAGGGTGGAAATCTTTAAAAAGTTTGCCTATTTCAAAACGTACACAAAGTTTAAATATTGGACCCTGAGACCCAGCCCTTCAGTACTCATCTGGACCAGTGCAAGACTCAGAAGAATGACTGCTGTACTGCTCTCCTGCAAGAAGGACTGCTACTCTGCAGCACTACTACTCTGCCCCCCTGCTGCCTGAGTGAAAAGGGCTGGCCCTGTATCATGAACCCATGACCTCCAGATTGACTCCTAGGGATAGTTGGCTGACCTACTGATCTGAGCCTCAGGACAGAAGACTCCAACCGTCTTGTACCTGCACCTGAACTCCCCCTGCTGATAGTCCCAATCCCCCAAGTGATGCCTCCCATGTCCTTAACCCTTGGTAGTGGGGATAAAGGTGCTGTGCCAACCCAGCTGTGGTCCCCACCAGAACCAATGGGAAGCAACATGATGCCTTGCAAAGCCTTGCTGCATAGCTGCCAGCCTTATCGGAATTGACGCCAAGCGGCACAAATTCCCTCAAAGCATTGCCACACAGCTGCCAGCTTCAATAGAACCAATGCAGAGCAATGCAAAGCCCCAGGTTTCACTGTACAGCTCACTAGAACCAAAGCAGAAGTACACAAAGACCCACAAAGCCTCACCGCACAGCTGCAAGCTTCATCGGAACCAATACAGAGTAATGCAAAGCCCTGCCAAGTTCACTGGTACTGACACAGCGTTGCAAAGGTTCATTGCACAGCTTCATCAAAACCGAAGCCAGATGTCCCCAAGCCTCGCTAAAGACATGCCACACAGACTGTGCACCAGGGATATAAGGTACTTTGTTCAGCATGCTTACCTTGGTCCTGTTCACAGCCTGCAATCCATCCTGGTTGGCCTGAACTTGTGACTTTGTACCGGTCCAGCGTGACCAGATAAACAGTTGGTGCTTTGTGCTTAAGGCACTATCTTCACCTAAATCTTTAAAATTGCATTTCTGCAGTTCTGCTGTTTGTATCTTTGTCAGTTTGGTCTCAAATATTTTAATAAATGTTACTCCATTTTTCTAAATTGCTGTGGAATTTTTCTAGTGTTTTGTATTCACTTTATTACTGTTTGAAGTGCTGTATGTGTACTTTACACACTGCCTCTAAGTTAAGCCTGATTGCACAGGTAAATGTGGAGTTTGCTTGTGTTTCACCTTGACAAAAACTGTAGTTGCTGCTTGAGTAGGGTTTCAACCCCGTCAACCAGTAATCCAAATTCCTACACCTAGATTAGAAGTCTGATTTGCTCTTGCCTCAGGATTGAATTTGTAACCAGAAATGCATTTATCTCACTGAGCCATCTTGCTAGTTAGGTCATTCATGAAATATAATATTTAAAAGAAAGGTTTCGATGTCCAATGGATTAAACATTTCAGACACAGTCTTTTTGCACACGGAGGCGGCTTGCACAGGAGGCGTTTTACAAGCCCATCAACCCATCAACACACATCTCACCGCACCCGCTTCGCGGGTGCCGCAGCGTTTAGGAGTGCGTGGGGCTTTAACACCAGAAGGACAGGAGCGGTAAGGCGGTTCTGGGCGTGAGGCTCGGCGGGGCTGCGAGCGTGCGGGGACTCCAACAACCAGGAGTCCCTGCGAGACCGTTCACCAGCATCCGGTCCGCTCTCCCTGCTGGCCCGCCCCCCGCCCACCTGGGGATACTAAAAACATCCCTCACCTCCCCTCGTTGGGACACAGTCTTTTTGCACACGGAGGCGGCTTGCACAGGAGGCGTTTTACAAGCCCATCAACCCACATCTCGCCGCACCCGCTTCGCGGGTGCCGCAGCGTTTAGGAGTGCGTGGGGCTTTAACACCAGAAGGACAGGAGCGGTAAGGCGGTTCTGGGCGTGAGGCTCGGCGGGGCTGCGAGCGTGCGGGGACTCCAACAACCAGGAGTCCCTGCGAGACTGTTCACCAGCATCCGGTCCGCTCTCCCTGCTGGCCCGCCCCCCGCCTAACACGCCCCCTATATCAAAGCCTCTGTCTCCCGCAGCGCGGGACGCAGCTCGGGTGAAGACCGGGCAAAGAGCGGGCTGTTTGAGGCCGTTCGAGGTCTGGTCTGGGCCCCTCCCCTAAGCCCCTTGCTTGGCCACTAGCATAGTTCTTACTGCCCTTTTTCTTGTTAATGCTGGTTGCCCTTTTTATTTCTATTTATATATGTGTACACGGGCCAGCCGCAGTAGGGCTGTTAAGGGGGGGCTGAAACAAAACGGTCCCATGGATGATTTCATCACGCGCACAAACATTGCTATAGACAATGAAATCACCAAACTGCAGACTCGAGTCTCCTTAGATCTGGCCGCTGCTAGACGACTGTCGCTGGACTTTGCCAACTCTAAAAAATCATCCCTGGGCCATATAGCATCTGCTATTACCCCGAAGCGTCTGGACAATCTGCACTGCGTTATTACGCAGGCAGATGTTCATCACACTCCGGTTTCGCTGGTCCTACCCTTACCCCTGTGTTCCACATCCTCGTCTGTAAGTCAGCTTCTACCGGTAGCTACTCCAGATGACCAGCCGACTGACAGCCCCTCTACCCCAGATATTTCCAACATTCCTATATGCGATAGTACTAAAGGCATACTACACAAAAGGAAACGTCCCTCAAGGTCTGCTTACTCGCGCAAGAAGACTAAAATTGCTGAGGCACATCAACTTAACGTAGGCAGTATCCATGTGAATAGCGGCATAGGAGGGCATGTTTCTTCGACGCAGGTTTCATGGGGAAAAGTTAGTGAGGGTGTAGCCCCTACACCCACCAATGATAACTGTTTTGTAGTAGAAAATGGGCTACACTCAAAGGACCAGGAAGGGAGGGATGGGGAGTTTATAGGAATAGTTTGGAACACCCTAAAAAATCTTTTATCTCCCCTGGATCTTAGACTAGCTCGCATCGAGAACCATCTCTTAGAGATGGACAAAAGCATCATAGCCTTGGCCACTCTTGGGTTGCAAAGCCTAGAAAATCAAGGTCTCTTGGAAAATACCGCAGCCCCAAAGACCCCAATCCCCTCCCTTCCAGTACCAGTTATGAGTCAAGAGAATAATATAGCCCCACAGACGCTATTCCCTCACCCTCCAGCACCAGTTATATCACAGCCAGTCCCCAAACCTCGCACTAAGGGAATTGTACACACAAACCCTGTTCCCCCGCCTAGGGTGGTAAATCCAAAGCTCCCTATATCCCAAGCTTTTAAACATACTAATGGGGGTGCTTCCCAGAGGCCGAATGCCAGCAAGTATCTCAATCTGTGTCTTTCTAATTCCAAGCCCTCCCTGTCTATGAACCTGTCTACAGAGGAACTTCCTTCTATCAAACGCTGGTTGACCAATGCTTTGGACTCTTGTCTCCCTATGCAAAAGAACAAACGACATATTCTTCATCCACCGGCTCCCTGGTTTACTGACGCTCTCCGCCTAGAAAAATCTAAATGCAAAAAACTGGAGCGCTTATGGCGCTCCAATTATGATGCAGGTCAGAAAGCAGAATATAAGGCCGCTCTCAATATTTACCATACGTCATGTGATAGTGCGAGAGCTTCCTTTGCGAACACTACGCTTCTTACAGCACAGAATAGACCCCAGGCTCTGTTCAAAATCGTGAAGGAGCTGTCAGGGGCTTCTGCTACACCCAAGGCCCCCGTTCTTGACACCCTCCAGTGTGAAGCTTTGGCCAACTTCTTCGTCGAAAAGATCGAGAAGATCTATGATACTTTCGACTCCTCTCCCGGTGTGTCCACTCATGTTGTCTTATCTGTAGATACCCCCCCAGTTGCTACGTCCTTCTGTAGTACCCCCATGCCTTCCAAACTTCTTGCCTGGGATCCCATTTCCCTTCCGCTTTTAAAAAAGTATTTACAGGATATAAAATCTGGGTCTCCGCTCGACCCTATGCCCCCTCAAATCTTGAGTTCTTTGGATCCCTCCCTACTCCTTATTATTTTGAAAGTCTTGAACGCCTCCCTTTCTGAAGCGATCGTGCCCGACGAATGGAAGCACGCTATGGTGGTCCCACTATTAAAAAAGACCAACTTAGACCCTAACAACCCCTCTAACTTCCGCCCCATTTCGTTGCTTTCATGTTTCTCAAAAATTTTGGAGAAACATGTCAACTCTCTGCTTAATCTTCACGTGGAGTCCTCTAACTTTCTTCATGGTTCACAATCCGGGTTCAGGGCTGGCTTCTCGACTGAGACCACTCTCCTTGGTGTGTCGGAATCCATCAGACAGAAAGTGGACAACGGGGAGACGGTGGCACTCATTTTGCTTGACTTGAGTGCCGCATTCGACACCGTCTCCCATTCCATCTTGTTGTCCACCCTGAGAGAGGTGGGTGTCGATGGTGCTGCCCTGGCCTGGATCTCTAACTTTTTATCTAATCGCACGTTTCAAGTCTTTTCCTCTACTTCCATCTCTTCTATCTTTCCCTCTAAGCACGGTGTCCCTCAGGGATCTATTCTTAGTCCTCTCTTTTTCAATTTATATGTGAGACCTCTTGCTTTTTTGGCGGAACAGGCAGGTCTCTCTATTTACTCTTACGCTGATGACACTCAAGTCATCTATTCTCTCTCCACCAATAAACATCTCCCTTTCTCTTCTCTCCAAACTGGACTAAAGCAGATTGCGGCATGGATGTTGGAGCATAAACTAAAACTAAACGGGGAGAAAACAGAACTGCTCCTGTTTGGCTCCGACACCTCGCTCTGGGGCCCACATCATTGGCCACCGGAGATGGGCCCGCCTCCCATTCCAACTTCGTCTGCCCGTAACCTCGGGGTCCTCCTGGACAATCAATTGTCTTTCAGGCAGCATGTCGTGAAAGTCTCTGCCACCTGTACTACCATCATCAGGTGGCTTAGGAAAATCTCATGGATGCTGCCGGCTGACACCTTGAAATCTGTAGTCCAGGCTCTTGTCATCTCACGCCTGGACTACGGCAACATTTTACTTCTAGGTGCCTGTAAGGAGGTCACTAAGAAGTACCAGGTAGTACAAAATATGGCGGTCCGCCTGATTTGCAATCTACCCGCCAGATCCTCAGCCTCTTCCCACCTGCGTAACCTACATTGGCTACGGATTGAGAGCAGGGTTAAATTCAAGGCGTTATGTTTTATACATAAAATCCTGACAGGAAAAGCCCCGCCCTATCTATCTGTTTTGGTGCAGCAATATCTTCCACCTCGTACACTTAGGTCCTCCACCCAGAATAAGCTCAGGATCCCACGCATCAAGAGAGCAAAAATGGGTGGTCGCTCTTTTGCTCTGCTGGCGCCCTCTCTTTGGAACTCTCTACCCCCCTCTTTACGTTCTGAAATGTGCCTCCTTACCTTCCGTAAGGGAATCAAAACCTGGCTTTTTAATTCGTAAGTTCGCTGATCTCTTTCCCTTCTCATCTTTAATATTGTTTCACACCTATAGCGCCGGGAAACCTACGGGTAGCTGCGCGCTCAAGAAATTCAATAATAATAATAATAATAATAACACTACCCATCGCCCCACCCAGGGTCCCTTCATCAAGAGCAATTTTCGAGGGGGCTATATCGATCTCCCCCCAGAGGCCAATGATTACGTAGGGGTACTGACGGGTGTGCCGGAAGTGGGGAATGACTACCACGAAAACCATTGGTCTCTGAAGAACAAAGTCATGCACTGGCTTAATGTGCATAGACCGATTCCAAATGGTCGGACAAGTGGGGTCAAAATGGTGCGAAGAGTTCCCTGGGTGGGTCCATCGCGGAAGTCCAGACCTGGTGACTGTATAGTTGTGACATTTGAGGATCCACACACGGCCCACTTTATCTGTTCATGGTGTACTATTGGCGAAGATTTATCCATTGTACCTTTGCCACTATCTTTCTTTTACCCACCATGCACTACACAGTATAATGGGGGTGATTGGTCCATGGTACACCACCAGTCCGGGAGGGGGTATTCTACTAAAGAGCAAGTTCCATCTAGACGCTGGTTCGGGGTTCCTACGTCGAATATGTACAGCTGTCATGAAGAAGTAGATTGACTCCCTAAGCCTCTTGACTCTCCATTGTTTCCAAAGACCTCCTTATTCCATGGGGACTCTGACTATTCATCCCTGGTAACGAAATCTGACGGGATAAGTTCCGCTCGATTTGCCCAACTAAAGGCACATGCCTCGTTAGTGCAGGAAGCACTGAACACCTTAAACACTCTTAGAGCCCATGCAATTGTGCATGAGCCAGCTGCACTGCTATCGACGTCTATATCATTCCACCAGATGCCCCTGCCTGCTGGAAAACGAACTTCCGTCACCAGGGCTATCACTCATTCCCAGGAAGAGGCTAGAATTGATGTAGCGACGCCAGTGCCTGAGCATGGCTCTAGGTTGGGCTCTGTTACCAATCTTGTTCCCCCTGCTCCTGCCCTATTGCCCAGACAGAGAAATATAGAAATACCCCAGTTGAAGATCCTAAGTTGGAATGTTGCAGGGCTGGCACGTAATGTTGACAACCCAGATTGGATTTCTTTTGTGGATCCCTTTGGGATTTGCCTTCTACAAGAAACATGGTGCTTGGAAGCTCACCACAGGGTAGGGTACACAACCTATTTTGTGCCTGCAACCCAACCCCAGGGCAGCAAAGGTCGCCCGTTGGGTGGTCTTCTTATTTGGGTCAGTATTGCATTAGGTCTATCCATAAGGCACATTAATACACAATCTCCTGATCTCAAGAGACTTTCAATGCAGTACCACGGGGGTGGGAAGATAGAAGTGTTTAACCTCTACTTAAGGGGGGCTAGGGGGGGGAATTCTATGTTATCCTCATCCGGAGTAGAAGAGGCGCTAAGCTCTTGCAACATTGATTCCCTTGTTGTCCTAGCAGGAGATTTTAACTGCTGCTTTGAACCTCTAGCCAGCGAGGACATTTTGGACACTTGGGTAGATGACGCTAGGAGAGGCATTCCTATGCCTTCTCTGGCCCCGATTAAAAAATGGACCTAGAGTGCCATAGATATTAACTCAATTTGTATGGAATACGACCTTAGAGCAACTAACGGTCGATCTAAGTCAGATCCCATGGGAGTGCACACCTATAATAGAGTGGGCCATACTTCTAGAATAGATTATATATTGTTGAATTACAAGCTATGGTCGTATTTCCAAGACATGGAAGTCCTATTGACTGCTGATAGTGACCATAACCCTCTGGCCATCACCCTTACTCCCCCGTGGCTAGACAGGATCCCAAGCACGTCTCTACCTACATGGAAATCATCCCATGAACTTGTTCCCTCGAACTGTGGTAGGCGTTTAAAATGGGCCAAAGTTATTGGAGATGAGGGAAGGATGGCCCAAGCCATGACTATAATGACAAATTGCAAACACATTGCAAACACAACAGTGATGGACAGAATTCCGAGAACGGAAACAAGCATCCGAGGACCGGCCCGGTTTCGAGGTAACACCTCTCATCAGCCCGGCTAGCTTGATTCCAGTGGTGTGGAGTGCCTGGGACTCACGTCTGAGCATCCCCAGTACACTTAGAGCGGTAATTGCAAACACAACAGTGATGGACAGAATGTGGATCAATGTCACACATTCACCCCAGTCCAAAGATCTGGGCCCAAATCCATCGTTTTTCCACTCCACACCACCCTGGGTTAGACAATGGTGATATGCAAATCAGCGCTGACCCTGTGCCCCATGGGAACAGTCCAGTCCGAACTACAAAAGCCATGTCCTTCCCAGAACGGAAACAAGCATCCGAGGACCGGCCCGGTTTCGAGGTAACACCTCTCATCAGCCCGGCTAGCTTGATTCCAGTGGTGTGGAGTGCCTGGGACTCACGTCTGAGCATCCCCAGTACACTTAGAGCGGTAATTGCAAACACAACAGTGATGGACAGAATGTGGATCAATGTCACACATTCACCCCAGTCCAAAGATCTGGGCCCAAATCCATCGTTTTTCCACTCCACACCACCCTGGGTTAGACAATGGCGATATGCAAATCAGCGCTGACCCTGTGCCCCATGGGAACAGTCCAGTCCGAACTACAAAAGCCATGTCCTTCCCAGAACGGAAACAAGCATCCGAGGACCGGCCCGGTTTCGAGGTAACACCTCTCATCAGCCCGGCTAGCTTGATTCCAGTGGTGTGGAGTGCCTGGGACTCACGTCTGAGCATCCCCAGTACACTTAGAGCGGTAATTGCAAAACGATGGATTTGGGCCCAGATCTTTGGACTGGGGTGAATGTGTGACATTGATCCACATTCTGTCCATCACTGTTGTGTTTGCAATTACCGCTCTAAGTGTACTGGGGATGCCCCGACGTGAGTCCCAGGCACTCCACACCACTGGAATCAAGCTAGCCGGGCTGATGAGAGGTGTTACCTCGAAACCGGGCCGGTCCTCGGATGCTTGTTTCCGTTCTGGGAAGGACATGGCTTTTGTAGTTCGGACTGGACTGTTCCCATGGGGCACAGGGTCAGCGCTGATTTGCATATCGCCATTGTCTAACCCAGGGTGGTGTGGAGTGGAAAAACGATGGATTTGGGCCCAGATCTGTGGACTGGGGTGAATCTGTGACATTGATCCACATTCTGTCCATTACTGTTGTGTTTGCAATTACCGCTCTAAGTGTACTGGGGATGCTCAGACGTGAGTCCCAGGCACTCCACACCACTGGAATCAAGCTAGCCGGGCTGATGAGAGGTGTTACCTCGAAACCGGGCCGGTCCTCGGATGCTTGTTTCCGTTCTGGGAAGGACATGGCTTTTGTAGTTCGGACTGGACTGTTCCCATGGGTACAGGGTCAGCGCTGATTTGCATATCGCCATTGTCTAACCCAGGGTGGTGTGGAGTGGAAAAACGATGGATTTGGGCCCAGATCTTTGGACTGGGGTGAATGTGTGACATTGATCCACATTCTGTCCATCACTGTTGTGTTTGCAATTACTGCTCTAAGTGTACTGGGGATGCTCAGACGTCAGTCCCAGGCACTCCACACCACTGGAATCAAGCTAGCCGGGCTGATGAGAGGTGTTACCTCGAAACCGGGCCGGTCCTCGGATGCTTGTTTCCGTTCTGGGAAGGACATGGCTTTTGTAGTTTGGACTGGACTGTTCCCATGGGGCACAGGGTCAGCGCTGATTTGCATATCGCCATTGTCTAACCCAGGGTGGTGTGGAGTGGAAAAACAATGGATTTGGGCCCAGATCTTTGGACTGGGGTGAATGTGTGACATTGATCCACATTCTGTCCATCACTGTTGTGTTTGCAATTACCGCTCTAAGTGTACTGGGGATGCTCAGACGTGAGTCCCAGGCACTCCACACCACTGGAATCAAGCTAGCCGGGCTGATGAGAGGTGTTACCTCGAAACCGGGCCGGTCCTCGGATGCTTGTTTCCGTTCTGGGAAGGACATGGCTTTTGTAGTTCGGACTGGACTGTTACCATGGGGCACAGGGTCAGCGCTGATTTGCATATCGCCATTATCTAACCCAGGGTGGTGTGGAGTGGAAAAACGATGGATTTGGGCCCAGATCTTTGGACTGGGGTGAATGTGTGACATTGATCCACATTCTGTCCATCACTGTTGTGTTTGCAATTACCGCTCTAAGTGTACTGGGGATGCTCAGACGTGAGTCCCAGGCACTCCACACCACTGGAATCAAGCTAGCCGGGCTGATGAGAGGTGTTACCTCGAAACCGGGCCGGTCCTCGGATGCTTGTTTCCGTTCTGGGAAGGACATGGCTTTTGTAGTTTGGACTGGACTGTTCCCATGGGGCACAGGGTCAGCGCTGATTTGCATATCGCCATTGTCTAACCCAGGGTGGTGTGGAGTGGAAAAACGATGGATTTGGGCCCAGATCTTTGGACTGGGGTGAATGTGTGACATTGATCCACATTCTGTCCATCACGGTTGTGTTTGCAATTACCGCTCTAAGTGTACTGGGGATGCTCAGACGTGAGTCCCAGGCACTCCACACCACTGGAATCAAGCTAGCCGGGCTGATGAGAGGTGTTACCTCGAAACCGGGCCGGTCCTCGGATGCTTGTTTCCGTTCTGGGAAGGACATGGCTTTTGTAGTTCGGACTGGACTGTTCCCATGGGGCACAGGGTCAGCGCTGATTTGCATATCGCCATTGTCTAACCCAGGGTGGTGTGGAGTGGAAAAACGATGGATTTGGGCCCAGATCTTTGGACTGGGGTGAATGTGTGACATTGATCCACATTCTGTCCATCACTGTTGTGTTTGCAATTACCGCTCTAAGTGTACTGGGGATGCTCAGACGTGAGTCCCAGGCACTCCACACCACTGGAATCAAGCTAGCCGGGCTGATGAGAGGTGTTACCTCAAAACCGGGCCGATCCTCGGATGCTTGTTTCCGTTCTGGGAAGGACATGGCTTTTGTAGTTTGGACTGGACTGTTCCCATGGGGCACAGGGTCAGCGCTGATTTGCATATCGCCATTGTCTAACCCAGGGTGGTGTGGAGTGGAAAAACGATGGATTTGGGCCCAGATCTTTGGACTGGGGTGAATGTGTGACATTGATCCACATTCTGTCCATCACTGTTGTGTTTGCAATTACCGCTCTAAGTGTACTGGGGATGCTCAGACGTGAGTCCCAGGCACTCCACACCACTGGAATCAAGCTAGCCGGGCTGATGAGAGGTGTTACCTCGAAACCGGGCCGGTCCTCGGATGCTTGTTTCCGTTCTGGGAAGGACATGGCTTTTGTAGTTCGGACTGGACTGTTCCCATGGGGCACAGGGTCAGCGCTGATTTGCATATCGCCATTGTCTAACCCAGGGTGGTGTGGAGTGGAAAAACGATGGATTTGGGCCCAGATCTTTGGACTGGGGTGAATGTGTGACATTGATCCACATTCTGTCCATCACTGTTGTGTTTGCAATTACCGCTCTAAGTGTACTGGGGATTCTCAGACGTGAGTCCCAGGCACTCCACACCACTGGAATCAAGCTAGCCGGGCTGATGAGAGGTGTTACCTCGAAACCGGGCCGGTCCTCGGATGCTTGTTTCCGTTCTGGGAAGGACATGGCTTTTGTAGTTCGGACTGGACTGTTCCCATGGGGCACAGGGTCAGCGCTGATTTGCATATCGCCATTGTCTAACCCAGGGTGGTGTGGAGTGGAAAAACGATGGATTTGGGCCCAGATCTTTGGAATGAGGTGAATGTGTGACATTGATCCACATTCTGTCCATCACTGTTGTGTTTGCAATTACCGCTCTAAGTGTACTGGGGATGCTCAGACGTGAGTCCCAGGCACTCCACACCACTGGAATCAAGCTAGCCGGGCTGATGAGAGGTGTTACCTCGAAACCGGGCCGGTCCTCGGATGCTTGTTTCCGTTCTGGGAAGGACATGGCTTTTGTAGTTCAGACTGGACTGTTCCCATGGGGCACAGGGTCAGCGCTGATTTGCATATCGCCATTGTCTAACCCAGGGTGGTGTGGAGTGGAAAAACGATGGATTTGGGCCCAGATCTTTGGACTGGGGTGAATGTGTGACATTGATCCACATTCTGTCCATCACTGTTGTGTTTGCAATTACCGCTCTAAGTGTACTGGGGATGCTCAGATGTGAGTCCCAGGCACTCCACACCACTGGAATCAAGCTAGCTGGGCTGATGAGAGGTGTTACCTCGAAACCGGGCCGGTCCTCGGATGCTTGTTTCCGTTCTGGGAAGGACATGGCTTTTGTAGTTCGGACTGGACTGTTCCCATGGGGCACAGGGTCAGCACTGATTTGCATATCGCCATTGTCTAACCCAGGGTGGTGTGGAGTGGAAAAACGATGGATTTGGGCCCAGATCTTTGGACTGGGGTGAATGTGTGACATTGATCCACATTCTGTCCATCACTGTTGTGTTTGCAATTACCGCTCTAAGTGTACTGGGGATGCTCAGACGTGAGTCCCAGGCACTCCACACCACTGGAATCAAGCTAGCCGGGCTGATGAGAGGTGTTACCTCGAAACCGGGCCGGTCCTCGGATGCTTGTTTCCGTTCTGGGAAGGACATGGCTTTTGTAGTTCGGACTGGACTGTTCCCATGGGGCACAGGGTCAGCGCTGATTTGCATATCGCCATTGTCTAACCCAGGGTGGTGTGGAGTGGAAAAACAATGGATTTGGGCCCAGATCTTTGGACTGGGGTGAATGTGTGACATTGATCCACATTCTGTCCATCACTGTTGTGTTTGCAATTACCGCTCTAAGTGTACTGGGGATGCTCAGACGTGAGTCCCAGGCACTCCACACCACTGGAATCAAGCTAGCCGGGCTGATGAGAGGTGTTACCTCGAAACCGGGCCGGTCCTCGGATGCTTGTTTCCGTTCTGGGAAGGACATGGCTTTTGTAGTTCGGACTGGACTGTTCCCATGGGGCACAGGGTCAGCGCTGATTTGCATATCACCATTGTCTAACCCAGGGTGGTGTGGAGTGGAAAAACGATGGATTTGGGCCCAGATCTTTGGACTGGGGTGAATGTGTGACATTGATCCACATTCTGTCCATCACTGTTGTGTTTGCAATTACCGCTCTAAGTGTACTGGGGATGCTCAGACGTGAGTCCCAGGCACTCCACACCTCTGGAATCAAGCTAGCCGGGCTGATGAGAGGTGTTACCTCGAAACCGGGCCGGTCCTCGGATGCTTGTTTCCGTTCTGGGAAGGACATGGCTTTTGTAGTTCGGACTGGACTGTTCCCATGGGGCACAGGGTCAGCGCTGATTTGCATATCACCATTGTCTAACCCAGGGTGGTGTGGAGTGGAAAAACGATGGATTTGGGCCCAGATCTTTGGACTGGGGTGAATGTGTGACATTGATCCACATTCTGTCCATCACTGTTGTGTTTGCAATTACCGCTCTAAGTGTACTGGGGATGCTCAGACGTGAGTCCCAGGCACTCCACACCACTGGGATCAAGCTAGCCGGGCTGATGAGAGGTGTTACCTCGAAACTGGGCCGGTCCTCGGATGCTTGTTTCCGTTCTGGGAAGGACATGGCTTTTGTAGTTCGGACTGGACTGTTACCATGGGGCACAGGGTCAGCGCTGATTTGCATATCGCCATTGTCTAACCCAAGGTGGTGTGGAGTGTAAAAACGATGGATTTGGTCCCAGATCTTTGGACTGGGGTGAATGTGTGACATTGATCCACATTCTGTCCATCACTGTTGTGTTTGCAATTACCGCTCTAAGTGTACTGGGGATGCTCAGACGTGAGTCCCAGGCACTCCACACCACTGGAATCAAGCTAGCCGGGCTGATGAGAGGTGTTACCTCGAAACCGGGCCGGTCCTCGGATGCTTGTTTCCGTTCTGGGAAGGACATGGCTTTTGTAGTTCGGACTGGACTGTTCCCATGGGGCACAGGGTCAGCGCTGATTTGCATATCGCCATTGTCTAACCCAGGGTGGTGTGGAGTGGAAAAACGATGGATTTGGGCCCAGATCTTAGGACTGGGGTGAATGTGTGACATTGATCCACATTCTGTCCATCACTGTTGTGTTTGCAATTACCGCTCTAAGTGTACTGGGGATGCTCAGACGTGAGTCCCAGGCACTCCACACCACTGGAATCAAGCTAGCCGGGCTGATGAGAGGTGTTACCTCGAAACCGGGCCGGTCCTCGGATGCTTGTTTCCGTTCTGGGAAGGACATGGCTTTTGTAGTTCGGACTGGACTGTTCCCATGGGGCACAGGGTCAGCGCTGATTTGCATATCGCCATTGTCTAACCCAGGGTGGTGTGGAGTGGAAAAACGATGGATTTGGGCCCAGATCTTTGGACTGGGGTGAATGTGTGACATTGATCCACATTCTGTCCATCACTGTTGTGTTTGCAATTACCGCTCTAAGTGTACTGGGGATTCTCAGACGTGAGTCCCAGGCACTCCACACCACTGGAATCAAGCTAGCCGGGCTGATGAGAGGTGTTACCTCGAAACCGGGCCGGTCCTCGGATGCTTGTTTCCGTTCTGGGAAGGACATGGCTTTTGTAGTTCGGACTGGACTGTTCCCATGGGGCACAGGGTCAGCGCTGATTTGCATATCGCCATTGTCTAACCCAGGGTGGTGTGGAGTGGAAAAACGATGGATTTGGGCCCAGATCTTTGGAATGAGGTGAATGTGTGACATTGATCCACATTCTGTCCATCACTGTTGTGTTTGCAATTACCGCTCTAAGTGTACTGGGGATGCTCAGACGTGAGTCCCAGGCACTCCACACCACTGGAATCAAGCTAGCCGGGCTGATGAGAGGTGTTACCTCGAAACCGGGCCGGTCCTCGGATGCTTGTTTCCGTTCTGGGAAGGACATGGCTTTTGTAGTTCGGACTGGACTGTTCCCATGGGGCACAGGGTCAGCGCTGATTTGCATATCGCCATTGTCTAACCCAGGGTGGTGTGGAGTGGAAAAACGATGGATTTGGGCCCAGATCTTTGGACTGGGGTGAATGTGTGACATTGATCCACATTCTGTCCATCACTGTTGTGTTTGCAATTACCGCTCTAAGTGTACTGGGGATTCTCAGACGTGAGTCCCAGGCACTCCACACCACTGGAATCAAGCTAGCCGGGCTGATGAGAGGTGTTACCTCGAAACCGGGCCGGTCCTCGGATGCTTGTTTCCGTTCTGGGAAGGACATGGCTTTTGTAGTTCGGACTGGACTGTTCCCATGGGGCACAGGGTCAGCACTGATTTGCATATCGCCATTGTCTAACCCAGGGTGGTGTGGAGTGGAAAAACGATGGATTTGGGCCCAGATCTTTGGACTGGGGTGAATGTGTGACATTGATCCACATTCTGTCCATCACTGTTGTGTTTGCAATTACCGCTCTAAGTGTACTGGGGATGCTCAGACGTGAGTCCCAGGCACTCCACACCACTGGAATCAAGCTAGCCGGGCTGATGAGAGGTGTTACCTCGAAACCGGGCCGGTCCTCGGATGCTTGTTTCCGTTCTGGGAAGGACATGGCTTTTGTAGTTCGGACTGGACTGTTCCCATGGGGCACAGGGTCAGCGCTGATTTGCATATCGCCATTGTCTAACCCAGGGTGGTGTGGAGTGGAAAAACGATGGATTTGGGCCCAGATCTTTGGACTGGGGTGAATGTGTGACATTGATCCACATTCTGTCCATCACTGTTGTGTTTGCAATTACCGCTCTAAGTGTACTGGGGATGCTCAGACGTGAGTCCCAGGCACTCCACACCACTGGAATCAAGCTAGCCGGGCTGATGAGAGGTGTTACCTCGAAACCGGGCCGGTCCTCGGATGCTTGTTTCCGTTCTGGGAAGGACATGGCTTTTGTAGTTCGGACTGGACTGTTCCCATGGGGCACAGGGTCAGCGCTGATTTGCATATCGCCATTGTCTAACCCAGGGTGGTGTGGAGTGGAAAAACGATGGATTTGGGCCCAGATCTTTGGACTGGGGTGAATGTGTGACATTGATCCACATTCTGTCCATCACTGTTGTGTTTGCAATTACCGCTCTAAGTGTACTGGGGATTCTCAGACGTGAGTCCCAGGCACTCCACACCACTGGAATCAAGCTAGCCGGGCTGATGAGAGGTGTTACCTCGAAACCGGGCCGGTCCTCGGATGCTTGTTTCCGTTCTGGGAAGGACATGGCTTTTGTAGTTCGGACTGGACTGTTCCCATGGGGCACAGGGTCAGCGCTGATTTGCATATCGCCATTGTCTAACCCAGGGTGGTGTGGAGTGGAAAAACGATGGATTTGGGCCCAGATCTTTGGACTGGGGTGAATGTGTGACATTGATCCACATTCTGTCCATCACTGTTGTGTTTGCAATTACCGCTCTAAGTGTACTGGGGATGCTCAGATGTGAGTCCCAGGCACTCCACACCACTGGAATCAAGCTAGCTGGGCTGATGAGAGGTGTTACCTCGAAACCGGGCCGGTCCTCGGATGCTTGTTTCCGTTCTGGGAAGGACATGGCTTTTGTAGTTCGGACTGGACTGTTCCCATGGGGCACAGGGTCAGCACTGATTTGCATATCGCCATTGTCTAACCCAGGGTGGTGTGGAGTGGAAAAACGATGGATTTGGGCCCAGATCTTTGGACTGGGGTGAATGTGTGACATTGATCCACATTCTGTCCATCACTGTTGTGTTTGCAATTACCGCTCTAAGTGTACTGGGGATGCTCAGACGTGAGTCCCAGGCACTCCACACCACTGGAATCAAGCTAGCCGGGCTGATGAGAGGTGTTACCTCGAAACCGGGCCGGTCCTCGGATGCTTGTTTCCGTTCTGGGAAGGACATGGCTTTTGTAGTTCGGACTGGACTGTTTCCCATGGGGCACAGGGTCAGCGCTGATTTGCATATCGCCATTGTCTAACCCAGGGTGGTGTGGAGTGGAAAAACCAATGGATTTGGGCCCAGATCTTTGGACTGGGGTGAATGTGTGACATTGATCCACATTCTGTCCATCACTGTTGTGTTTGCAATTACCGCTCTAAGTGTACTGGGGATGCTCAGACGTGAGTCCCAGGCACTCCACACCACTGGAATCAAGCTAGCCGGGCTGATGAGAGGTGTTACCTCGAAACCGGGCCGGTCCTCGGATGCTTGTTTCCGTTCTGGGAAGGACATGGCTTTTGTAGTTCGGACTGGACTGTTCCCATGGGGCACAGGGTCAGCGCTGATTTGCATATCACCATTGTCTAACCCAGGGTGGTGTGGAGTGGAAAAACGATGGATTTGGGCCCAGATCTTTGGACTGGGGTGAATGTGTGACATTGATCCACATTCTGTCCATCACTGTTGTGTTTGCAATTACCGCTCTAAGTGTACTGGGGATGCTCAGACGTGAGTCCCAGGCACTCCACACCTCTGGAATCAAGCTAGCCGGGCTGATGAGAGGTGTTACCTCGAAACCGGGCCGGTCCTCGGATGCTTGTTTCCGTTCTGGGAAGGACATGGCTTTTGTAGTTCGGACTGGACTGTTCCCATGGGGCACAGGGTCAGCGCTGATTTGCATATCACCATTGTCTAACCCAGGGTGGTGTGGAGTGGAAAAACGATGGATTTGGGCCCAGATCTTTGGACTGGGGTGAATGTGTGACATTGATCCACATTCTGTCCATCACTGTTGTGTTTGCAATTACCGCTCTAAGTGTACTGGGGATGCTCAGACGTGAGTCCCAGGCACTCCACACCACTGGGATCAAGCTAGCCGGGCTGATGAGAGGTGTTACCTCGAAACTGGGCCGGTCCTCGGATGCTTGTTTCCGTTCTGGGAAGGACATGGCTTTTGTAGTTCGGACTGGACTGTTACCATGGGGCACAGGGTCAGCGCTGATTTGCATATCGCCATTGTCTAACCCAAGGTGGTGTGGAGTGTAAAAAACGATGGATTTGGTCCCAGATCTTTGGACTGGGGTGAATGTGTGACATTGATCCACATTCTGTCCATCACTGTTGTGTTTGCAATTACCGCTCTAAGTGTACTGGGGATGCTCAGACGTGAGTCCCAGGCACTCCACACCACTGGAATCAAGCTAGCCGGGCTGATGAGAGGTGTTACCTCGAAACCGGGCCGGTCCTCGGATGCTTGTTTCCGTTCTGGGAAGGACATGGCTTTTGTAGTTCGGACTGGACTGTTCCCATGGGGCACAGGGTCAGCGCTGATTTGCATATCGCCATTGTCTAACCCAGGGTGGTGTGGAGTGGAAAAACGATGGATTTGGGCCCAGATCTTAGGACTGGGGTGAATGTGTGACATTGATCCACATTCTGTCCATCACTGTTGTGTTTGCAATTACCGCTCTAAGTGTACTGGGGATGCTCAGACGTGAGTCCCAGGCACTCCACACCACTGGAATCAAGCTAGCCGGGCTGATGAGAGGTGTTACCTCGAAACCGGGCCGGTCCTCGGATGCTTGTTTCCGTTCTGGGAAGGACATGGCTTTTGTAGTTCGGACTGGACTGTTCCCATGGGGCACAGGGTCAGCGCTGATTTGCATATCGCCATTGTCTAACCCAGGGTGGTGTGGAGTGGAAAAACGATGGATTTGGGCCCAGATCTTTGGACTGGGGTGAATGTGTGACATTGATCCACATTCTGTCCATCACTGTTGTGTTTGCAATTACCGCTCTAAGTGTACTGGGGATTCTCAGACGTGAGTCCCAGGCACTCCACACCACTGGAATCAAGCTAGCCGGGCTGATGAGAGGTGTTACCTCGAAACCGGGCCGGTCCTCGGATGCTTGTTTCCGTTCTGGGAAGGACATGGCTTTTGTAGTTCGGACTGGACTGTTCCCATGGGGCACAGGGTCAGCGCTGATTTGCATATCGCCATTGTCTAACCCAGGGTGGTGTGGAGTGGAAAAACGATGGATTTGGGCCCAGATCTTTGGAATGAGGTGAATGTGTGACATTGATCCACATTCTGTCCATCACTGTTGTGTTTGCAATTACCGCTCTAAGTGTACTGGGGATGCTCAGACGTGAGTCCCAGGCACTCCACACCACTGGAATCAAGCTAGCCGGGCTGATGAGAGGTGTTACCTCGAAACCGGGCCGGTCCTCGGATGCTTGTTTCCGTTCTGGGAAGGACATGGCTTTTGTAGTTCGGACTGGACTGTTCCCATGGGGCACAGGGTCAGCGCTGATTTGCATATCGCCATTGTCTAACCCAGGGTGGTGTGGAGTGGAAAAACGATGGATTTGGGCCCAGATCTTTGGACTGGGGTGAATGTGTGA
Organism: Lissotriton helveticus; assembly: GCF_964261635.1. Classification (NCBI taxonomy): domain Eukaryota; kingdom Metazoa; phylum Chordata; class Amphibia; order Caudata; family Salamandridae; genus Lissotriton; species Lissotriton helveticus. Next base: position 1,228,270,131 of record NC_136057.1, on the reverse strand, counting down.
CATTGATCCACATTCTGTCCATCACTGTTGTGTTTGCAATTACCGCTCTAAGTGTACTGGGGATTCTCAGACGTGAGTCCCAGGCACTCCACACCACTGGAATCAAGCTAGCCGGGCTGATGAGAGGTGTTACCTCGAAACCGGGCCGGTCCTCGGATGCTTGTTTCCGTTCTGGGAAGGACATGGCTTTTGTAGTTCGGACTGGACTGTTCCCATGGGGCACAGGGTCAGCACTGATTTGCATATCGCCATTGTCTAACCCAGGGTGGTGTGGAGTGGAAAAACGATGGATTTGGGCCCAGATCTTTGGACTGGGGTGAATGTGTGACATTGATCCACATTCTGTCCATCACTGTTGTGTTTGCAATTACCGCTCTAAGTGTACTGGGGATGCTCAGACGTGAGTCCCAGGCACTCCACACCACTGGAATCAAGCTAGCCGGGCTGATGAGAGGTGTTACCTCGAAACCGGGCCGGTCCTCGGATGCTTGTTTCCGTTCTGGGAAGGACATGGCTTTTGTAGTTCGGACTGGACTGTTCCCATGGGGCACAGGGTCAGCGCTGATTTGCATATCGCCATTGTCTAACCCAGGGTGGTGTGGAGTGGAAAAACGATGGATTTGGGCCCAGATCTTTGGACTGGGGTGAATGTGTGACATTGATCCACATTCTGTCCATCACTGTTGTGTTTGCAATTACCGCTCTAAGTGTACTGGGGATGCTCAGACGTGAGTCCCAGGCACTCCACACCACTGGAATCAAGCTAGCCGGGCTGATGAGAGGTGTTACCTCGAAACCGGGCCGGTCCTCGGATGCTTGTTTCCGTTCTGGGAAGGACATGGCTTTTGTAGTTCGGACTGGACTGTTCCCATGGGGCACAGGGTCAGCGCTGATTTGCATATCACCATTGTCTAACCCAGGGTGGTGTGGAGTGGAAAAACGATGGATTTGGGCCCAGATCTTTGGACTGGGGTGAATGTGTGACATTGATCCACATTCTGTCCATCACTGTTGTGTTTGCAATTACCGCTCTAAGTGTACTGGGGATGCTCAGACGTGAGTCCCAGGCACTCCACACCTCTGGAATCAAGCTAGCCGGTCTGATGAGAGGTGTTACCTCGAAACCGGGCCGGTCCTCGGATGCTTGTTTCCGTTCTGGGAAGGACATGGCTTTTGTAGTTCGGACTGGACTGTTCCCATGGGGCACAGGGTCAGCGCTGATTTGCATATTGCCATTGTCTAACCCAGGGTGGTGTGGAGTGGAAAAACGATGGATTTGGGCCCAGATCTTTGGACTGGGGTGAATGTGTGACATTGATCCACATTCTGTCCATCACTGTTGTGTTTGCAATTACCGCTCTAAGTGTACTGGGGATGCTCAGACGTGAGTCCCAGGCACTCCACACCACTGGAATCAAGCTAGCCGGGCTGATGAGAGGTGTTACCTCGAAACCGGGCCGGTCCTCGGATGCTTGTTTCCGTTCTGGGAAGGACATGGCTTTTGTAGTTCGGACTGGACTGTTCCCATGGGGCACAGGGTCAGCGCTGATTTGCATATCACCATTGTCTAACCCAGGGTGGTGTGGAGTGGAAAAACGATGGATTTGGGCCCAGATCTTTGGACTGGGGTGAATGTGTGACATTGATCCACATTCTGTCCATCACTGTTGTGTTTGCAATTACCGCTCTAAGTGTACTGGGGATGCTCAGACGTGAGTCCCAGGCACTCCACACCACTGGAATCAAGCTAGCCGGGCTGATGAGAGGTGTTACCCCGAAACCGGGCCGGTCCTCGGATGCTTGTTTCCGTTCTGGGAAGGACATGTCTTTTGTAGTTCGGACTGGACTGTTCCCATGGGGCACAGGGTCAGCGCTGATTTGCATATCGCCATTGTCTAACCCAGGGTGGTGTGGAGTAGAAAAACGATGGATTTGGGCCCAGATCTTTGGACTGGGGTGAATGTGTGACATTGATCCACATTCTGTCCATCACTGTTGTGTTTGAAATGACTATAATGACAGCTGTGAAGCTCCGTTTAGATAAACCGGAAACTATCAATCACGATGTCCTTACGGTCCTCACAGAAACAGTCTCAGCTCTAAGTGAGCTGTTTATAGTCCCACAGAGCAGGGCAAGGGCCACAAGCAGAATTGTACCCAAGGGAAGAGACAAATGGTACTCCTTTGCATGTCGTGAAGCCAAGGTAGAACTCATTCTAGCTGTGAAACAAAAAGACCCAGCTCGAATTAGACTTACTAGAAAAAGCTATAAAAAAGCTTTAGCCGTGGCAAGGGAAGCACACGAAACAACCTTCTGGAGAGAGCTAATGGATGCGAGTTCTAAAAAGGACACGAAGGGGTTTTGGGACTTGCTTAGAGGTAGGGATAAGCCTGTTGATTCACAACTGACTTGCAATATTACAGGGGACGCTTGGTTTGCCCATTTTTCCAAGCTTTACTCCATCCCTCCAGGCGCACTAGAGACGAATAGGGGTTCCTTGTATATAACTCAGGTTGCTAACCCAACCAATGATTACCCCTTTGCTGCTAAGGAAGTTGATGGGGTAATTAGGTCCCTTGTTGCCAATAAGGCTGCAGGCCCAGATGGCATCCCGGGTGATCTGTTGCGGGTCAATACAGCGGTGTGGAGTAGCCTTATTGCCTCACTTCTAAATGAGGCCGTGTCGGGAGGCTGTCTTCCGGACTCATGGAGAGGCGCGGAGGTCGTCCCGATTTTTAAGAAAGGCTGTCCGGACGACCCTGCTAATTACCGCCCCATCAGCTTGCTAGATTCCACCCAGAAGGTAGCAGGCAAGGTAGTCTTAGGCAGGATCTTACATTGGGTAGAGGGTAATCAGGTCCTGTCTGACTTCCAGGCTGGTTTTAGATCAGGAACTGGTACCATCGAACAGACATTCCGCCTGTTAATGCTTTATTGGAAAGTGGTTGTATTGGGCAAGGGCAGTCTGTATCTCGCATTTATCGATTTACGGACTGCCTTTGACCTGGTCCCACGAGACCAATTGTGGAATGTCCTAGAGGGCTTGGGTATCCCCCCATACTTGTTGGTTTTGCTTACTAAGTTCCATGAGGGCAACTTTGCACAGATCAGGTGGGGAGATCAGGGCCAAAAAACATCTCGTATTCCTGTAGATAGGGGTGTCCGCCAGGATTGTGTGCTAGCCCCCAATCTGTTTTCACTTCATGTGAACGGAGTGGTGGAGCACCTTCTCAATCATCCAGCTGATGCACCCTCCCTGGCAGGCAGGAAAATACCAACCCTCCTATTTGCAGACGATACCCTCCTGATCTCAAAAACTCCGTCAGGCCTGCAAATGTTGCTCTCAAGGTTCAAGGGCTTTTGTGACTCTAGGGGCCTTGCCATCAATGTAAGTAAGACCAAATTCCTGGTTTTAAACCCCCCTAGGAAGACAGTCATCCCTCCAACCCTAGACTCAGTCCCACTTGAAAGGGTAAAGGAATTTGATTATTTAGGCATCCAACTCTGTGATTCCATGAGTTGGAAGGCTCACCACCAAAAAGTCTTTCTGACTCATAAGAGGGTCACAGGGGCTCTGTTAAAAGAACATCGTGCCTCGACTCTTAAACCTATTGGGGCGATACTAGACATCTATAGGGCAAGGGTGGTGAGTGCTGCGCTGTATGGGGCAGAACTGTGGGGTGTTCAGAGAGTTGTTACTCTGTCCCATCTTGAAAATAAATTCCACAAAGATCTTTTGAGACTACCGTACAGCACTCCCACACTCCCACTCTTATTAGATGCAGGCACACGTCCAATATGCGAACAAGCAAGGTTACGTCCCCTCTTATTGTGGGCTCGTATATGGAATGTACCAGAACTGTCGAGCTATGCGGAAGCCCTAAGTGAACTCCTTTCATCCTCTGGCTGGTATAAGGTTGGCTGGCTCAGGGAAGTTAAGCGGCTCCTTTGTGAACTGGGACTTGAAGACGCTTGGGCCAACAGAACAGCTCCACCCAAACAGGTGCTAAAGAAATTATATTGGTCTTGGGTGGCAAATGTGCGAACAAGTAATTCTAAACCTTGCAGATCTGTTGTTGAGTTTTTGTTATTTAAGGAGTTCCCTTTTAGAGAACCCTATTTGGATGTGATCCTTAACCCGGGGGATAGGTCTTTGTATGTTAAATTTAGGGTGGGAGTCTTACCCTTAGGACAGTGGACAGCAAGCTGGAAGCCACCGCTGCAAACTACACCATTCTGCCCTTTTTGCGAAAATAGGGAGGAGTCCATTACCCATTTAATGTTTGAATGCCCAGCCTATGTATCACCTCGGTGCAGATGGCTGAAACCATTATGCAGGAGCCTTGGCACCAGATCGCATCTAGAGGCTCTACGCATCCTAAGATCTGATGCTCGCCCCTTGTTCGCCTGTTGCCTGGCTAAATTTCTGGGTTGGTCATGGCGGATAAGATCCGCGAGGAAACTGCTTCTCCAGTAATATGTCCTGCATTTGTTCCAGCTATCTTAATAATCTTATGGCAAATGAATTGCCACTATGATATTTTTAGCTTTATGTAAGATGGAGGAACTGAAAAATGATATAAAATGTCTAGAGGGATGAATTGTAATTGTATGTACTTTTTTAACTGTTTTATATTGCAATGCTTTTATGATATGACTAATATATCGAAATAAAGCTATTCAAACAAACATTTCAGAGAAATATTCTTTGGAGAATCACAGAGCCCATTTGAAAAATTGTAATTTAAAAAAAGAGAGGTCCACTTACAAATAAGACACTTTGAGAACGCGCTCTACTTCCCACCCTCAAACATTTTCCAGTAGAAATCACATACTAAACATAACTCACATATGTTGAACTATGGTGCAAAGGTTTTACATGGCACTGCGCAGACTGTTTGTGCTCCAGCAAGGGGGATTACAAAATGCATTGATCCTGCTCACAATATTTATAATTGCCACCACCTTTCACAGGCCTGTCACTTGACATGTTCAGTTCAAGCCTAACCTCCCACATGTACTTTGTATTAATGGTCACATGAATTTTTGCGTGATCTTTATGTCCTTGCATGTGCCACAATTCGTCCTGTCTAGTAATTACTCCTGGATGGAGTGGCTTCAGTTAATAATTATCCTTTTTATTTCCCTCCTCTTTCTCCCCCCTTTTCAACATTACAGGTGTTTAATGTATAACTGTACTATTTAGTTCTATCTCAGGCATATGATTATTTGTCCTGATGATGATCCCATATTGATAAAGGTTCGAAACGCCATCTACACGCACTCTGACCCACTAGAATATGAATAATTGTCCTTTTTGGGTGCAGAAGTGAACTGTTTTCTAAATATGTGTCGCTATTTTTGTACGTAATTGTTGTTCACACCTTGCCTTTTGCCTGTATGTTGTATATTTTTGTCCGTTTTCAACACCTGTTTTGGACTTCACCCAGCGGGAGTACATTCCTTAACGTTGCTTTGATCGTTTTTACTTTGGAAATAAATTGAATTGTTTATAGTCATTGGAACTTTCATGGGAAATAATATTTTTCTACGAATATTGTTTTCAAAAATTGAATTATTAGGGACCAATGTTTATATAATTACGCATTACCCTTGGTCCCTAATGATCCTTGGGTTTCCCTTGATTTTGAAATTAGCAAGGGGATGAGAGCAGCAGCAGTTTTTTTTAAATTTTATTTTAAATATGGCTCTGATCTGGTTGTGCAACGAAGTACAGCTACTTTTATTTGCTGGATTGCATTCCACTAAAATTAATCAATCATTCCCTGAGTATCTTGAGTCTGGAAACTTTAGCTGTGGTGGATATGGAAAACCTTAACCACATCCAAAAACTGCACTGTCCACATTCCAAAGTCTTACTTCAATATTAAATACATGTGTATCTGGCCTTTACTTGTGTTTGCACTCTCTGCTCTCCTTTGCACTACAGATCTTGTATCATTTTATATCACTGCTCATGTGTTGCAGGAAAATTGCACATCTGAAAAAGACACATTCTGAAATTGCGGTGCAGAATAGTAATTAATGCAGCAGCGGCTGAGTCCTTTGCTGTGTTTGTAGTACTTCAGTTATTATGAAGTTAAATAGTCACGAAGAGTAATGCCCGGTTACTCACCGGTAATATCCATTACTCCGAGTCCTGGTCTCCCCGTCCCATTCCTTTTATGTGAGCAGCTAGTCTGCTCCACAGAAACCTAGTACCTAGCAGAGCTTTTTGCCCCTCCCCCAGTATGGCGTCACCATCATGTGACAATAAAGGGGGAGGAGCGGCAGAGAAACTTCCTGAGAATACCAAAGACAAAAACCCAGAAACTAAACAATCACCCCAAAACCAAAAAGAGGGAGGGAGGGAAGGGCTCAGGAATGGGACGGGGAGACCAGGACTCAGAGTAATGGATATTACCGGTGAGTAACTGGGCATTACCTCCTTGTCCTGTCTCCCCGTCCCATTCCTTACAAGTGAGCCCATACCCAAGCACACGGTGATTGTAAGAAAAAAATAGACCAAACAGTTTAGAGAAAAAAAACAGGTCCATTTTAATCCACAGAAAACAGTACAGTTCACAAACCATGAACCGCAGAAAGGACACTAGCCCCAAAGGCAGCAGAAGCCGCCAACCCCAACTGAAGACGATAATGTGTAACAAAAGAATGGGGAGAAGCCCACGTGGCAGCATTGCAAATGTCCCTCAAAGAGGCCCCCTTGAACAGGGCCCAGGAGGACGACACGCTCCGAGTCGACCGACCCAGAACAGAAGAAGGCAGAGGACGGTGGGCAGAATCGTAAGCAAAAACCACAGCGCCCCGGACCCAACGAGACAAGGTGGACAAAGAAGGCCGAAGCCCCAGACCAGAGAGGCCATGGGTGACGAACAAGGGATCAACCTAACGGAAACAGCCTTACGCTCCAAGTAGATGCGGAGAGCCCTCAGCACATCCAACGAATGGAGGAGCACCTCCTCAGGGGAGGCAGGAGCCAGAAAAAACAACAGGAGAACAATATCCTCCTGACGGTGAAAAGAAGACACCACCTCAGGAAGAAAGAACGGACTCGGACGGAGAATGACCTTGTCAGCGCAAAAGCGCAAGAAGGGGGGAGAAGCCATCAGCGCCCCAATCACACCAACCCTCCGCCCAGAAGTAACGGCCACCAGGAAAATAACCTTAGCAGAAAGGAACTACAGGGCCACTGAGTCCAAAGGCCCGAAAGGAGGACCCGTCAAAGCCCGCAGAATCAAGGGAAGAACCCAAGGAGGCACAGGAGAACGAGAGACAGGATGCTGAAGCAAGAAACTCCCCAGAAGGCGAGCCACCAACGGGGAGACAGAGGAAACAGAGGAACACCGAAAAGCAAGAATGGCAGCCCATTGCGCCCGCAGGGAAGAAACCGCAAGCCCCAAGACAAAACCATCCTGCAAGAAGTCCAACACCCTCACGGCCTCACAGGAGGCAGAAGAGAGACCCCTCCCAAGACACCAGGAGGAGAAACATCTCAAGCGAGGGGCATACGACTTCAAGGCGGAAGGATGCCCAGAAAGCCGGAGACATTGGGCAACCTCCACTGAGCAACCCAGACCCAGCAAACACAACTCCTCAAGCGTCAAACCCCCAGCCGGAGGCGGCACAGGGAGGCAAACCCGAGAAAAGGAGCCCGCAGGGGAGAGGGAGACAGGGGAAACTTCCAATGAGGGCAAACAGAAAGGGCTAGCAGAAGGGGAAACCAAGACTGCCGAGACCACACCGGAACCACCAGGAGAACCTCCGCCCGAACCAACCGAAACTCCCGGAGGACCCTCGGAATGAAAGCAAACGGAGGGAAGACAAACAGCAGAACCCTCCGCCCACGGAATCGAGAAAGCAACGGTGGCCCATGCCAACCGAGAGGGATCGCTGCAAAACAGAGGAAGAAGGGCGGAATCCTCCAAGGCATAAAAGATCCAGCCAAGGAAGGCGGAACCGGAGGACAAAAAGATCTAACAGAACCAGGGACAGACCCAGGGACACCGAGGAGGGGAACACCCAGCTCAAAGAAGCCGCAGGCCCAATCACCCACCCCGGAAGATAGACCTCCGTCAGAGACAAGAGACACGACTCGGCCCAAAAGCCGAACCTCCGGGGCAGGAGAAATAGAGCATGACACAAGCCCCCAAGGCGATACACAGAAGCATGAACCACCAGAACCATGGTCTGCACCGAGACCGCCCGACCCCAAAGGAGAGGAGCGAACCAAAGAAGAGCAAACCAAACCGCCCCCAACTCCTTCCAAGCCGAGGACTCGAGGGACTCGAAACGGGACCACCGACCCGAGCCTAGGAGGCACCCAGAACGGCACCCCACCCCAAAGCACAGGCATCCGTGGACAACACGACCACAGCCAGAGGAGGAAGGAGGACGAACCCCTGGGAAAAATACAGTGGGGACAACCACCACTGGAGAACCGCCCGAATCCCCGGAGCGACAGGGATCAGAGCCTCGTAGTTCAAGGAGGCAGGACCCCAGCATGACAGGACATGACGCAACAGGGGGTACAGACGTAGCCTGGCCCAAGGAAGGAGAAGCAAAGCAGACGGCAACACCCCGACACCGCAACCAGAGACGGGCTGACACCCGGGAAAGAAAGTCAACCGGCGCCCCCGGGAGAGGAACACCATGCCCAGGTCCAAGAGGAAGAGAGCCCCCAGGAACCACAGGGACAGGGAGGGCACCAGGGAGGACTTCCGGGGGCCGGAGAAGCCAGCCAACCAGAAAGGGAAACACATGCAGACCCCTGAATGAAGAAAATCCACCAGAGGAGCCAAGAGCTCGGTGAAAACACCAAAACATACCACCTGGGGACACACACACAGCAGTGGGAGGACTCTAACCCTGGACCACGAGGGCGGGCATCACCAAAGGCACAAGACGCACCAACGAGCCAAAGCATCTCGGTAGCAGAAACGCACCCATCAGAACCAGGGCTGCCAGGAAGCCACCCGGAAGCACCAGAGGCAGAAAGGACAGCAGAAACACCATACAGAATGGACGACGGAGAACGAAGTGACAGACCCGCTTCAGAACCGAAACAGGACGCCGAACCGAAGAATGCTTCCCGGAGACCAGAAAAAGGACCGAACAGCAGCCCCCACAACAGCCACCTCCTCCAACAGAAGCCGTACACCCGCCAGCAACGCCTTCTGCGCAGAGGAAGACGGGGCGGGAGAGCCAGAACGAAACCCAGAGGGGGAGGAGAGGAAAACACCAACTGGCAACCCTCCGACACAGACCGAACCGCCCAGGCATCCGGAACAGACAACCACCGGGACAGGAAGGACTGGAGGCGACCACAAACAGGCATAGGCAGAAAAGCCAACGGGGAGAGGAGGAAGTGGGGGCAGCAACACCGGCAGGGGCACGGGACCAGGCACCCTCAGGGACCCCCGGCCACGACCCCAGCCTTAAAAAAGGGCCGTGAAGCACCCCGAGCAGGTGGCCCAAAGGCACGGTGCCAGGCAAACCCACGTCCCCAAGAAGGAGGGCATGCAGGAGCCACAAGCACGCGGGACCACAAGCACGTCCACGGGAACCCACAAAGGGCAACCCAAGCAGGACCGAACACAGAGAAGACCCAGCCTACCAGGAACGCAACCAGGCAGGACGCCATGCAGTAACCGAAGCAGCATAAACAGCGCAGTGGCACACAGAGGGACAACAACCAGTGCACCTGCAACACCAGGAGGGCCAAAAGAGAGGAGGCATCCATACCATCCCGCAAAAGAAAAACCAGGGCCCAGACCATGTCAGCAGAACAGGCCCACGCCCGACAAAAAAGTGGGAAGCAGCAGAGGAACGCTACACCCCACCAACAGCCAGCCGAGCCCGGAAGGCAGCAGCAACCCCCACACGTAGAAGCAGGAACAAGGATGCCATGAGGTGCATGCAGAGAGCACCGTCACACTGCCAGCAGAGCAGCAGGCAAACAAGGCGCAGAACAGTACATCGCGAGAGACGACTGTGCACAGAGAGAACCGTGAGAGTCTGCAGGTGAAGAGGCATCCAGCACCACGGCAGGAACGCAAGAGAGGAGGACACAAAGCAGCCACAGAGGACGGGACCCAAGAAAAAGGGACCCGCCCGGAAAGGCATGAAGTCCCAAGGCCCTGTCCCCACACGGGAAACAGGGGGAGGATGCTGAAAAAGCATCCGTCTGCCCAAAAACATCCCCAGGGAGCTGAGCATCCAGCAGGAAACACAGCCGAAAACCCCCGCCCGCTAAGCAGGGCGCATTGGGAACGGCATCGAGAGGAACGGCCGCTAGAGCAGGCCGGCATTGATAGGAACGGCCACTAGAGCAGGCCGAGGAGGCACAAAACCACAAGACGTTGCAAACAGGATCCAAACCTGCGCAGGGAAACCCACACGGATTTCAAGCGCAACGCCTCCACCTTATGTAATAGCAACAAATGAGGCCAAAAAAGGTGGGTCACAGATAGAACCTATACACACTACATGAGAGCTCCACAACTGCTCTCTTCATGTGAAGCATTGTGCTGTATAGCAACTGCCCGTGCATTTTCCAGAATAGAACCCATGAACATGGGTACCAAGCACCACAAGATCACTGAACAGATCACTCCAGTGCCCAAAAGCAAGCAGCAGCCAAAAAAGGACGCACAGCCGGCCGCTAGAGCGGACCGAGCAAGTGACAGGACCCCCACCCCCCATAAAACTACAAGAAGGTGGAGCCACAAAGAGCAGGGAACGAACCTCCGGTAGTCCCACAAGCAATAAAAAGTAAAAAAGGCGGCCGCAAAAGCAGGCCGCCACAATAACAACAAAAAAAGAGATAAACTTACCCCCAAACAGCTCCTGCTAGGACATCAGTAGACTGCGAATGCAGAAAAAAAACCCAGGAAGTTTCTCTGTCGCTCCTCCCCTTTTATTGTCACATGATGGTGACGCCATACTGGGGGAGGGGCAAAAAGCTCTGCTAGGTACTAGTTTTCTGTGGAGCAGACTAGCTGCTCACTTGTAAGGAATGGGACGGGGAGACAGGACGAGGAGGTAATGTTCGGCAGCTATTTAAATGACAGGCCTTGTAACAAGGGATCATATCCCCAGCGCCTAGCCAAGAGCACTTAAGCAGCAACAATTTGAAGTCATATAATTGTGTTGCTGTAGCTCCTGACCAGAATCTGTTACTATCCGTCCTGTTCCTAAAGTCAAACAAGTTTTTTGTGCTCTTTATGGTCTATTGCTGCATGGTGGTTCTTTAGGTCTACATTTCGTAGCTCATCTGTTACCCTGAAGAGGATATGAACAATTTTCACCATGTTGTAGGGCAAAAATCCACGCGATCTTTCTGGGGAAAAGGGCAAAATTAGATTTTTGGGAATTTGAATCCCGTTGTGTGAGGTGCTGAGTTTATTGAAGCTGATCACGAATTGTTTTCGAAGAGGTTATAAAATGGAGAGCTCTCCATTGACAGGTGGCTGAGAAAAAGATTTGGATATCATGTGAACAAAGGAAGTCGAAGAAATAAAAGAACAAGATAATGTCATAAAGGGAGGCAGTATAACTGTGGAAAAGAAGAGTTTCGGGTGTGGAAGGGAGAAATTTAAAATGGTGAGTCGTTAGACACTGTGAGGGCACATTTGAAAATTATATGATGTGCTACGTTTATGTTTATCTCAGGCACCTTGCTGTAAAAAAAACACAGAAGCACGCATGACATTTAATGGATCAAGGTGTATACACACTGTGTATATAAACAAATTAAACACGTAATTAGTTAATTATGGAGGTATCTACATCAAGGTGTGTAGACACAATATATCTGTGTATTAACCAAGTTTGGTACTTGAATAGTCCATTGCTAAAAAGCGATTTAACACGTATCTAGGGGCATATTACCAAGCAATAGCGATAATTATCGCTATTGCTTGGTTAGAGACAAAAATTTACCGCTGAGCTGCGGCGATTTTTATCGCAGATAAACCTTGGTATTACCAAGGTTTATCGCAAATGCGATAAAAATCGGCCGCAATGCATGAATATCGCTGAAAAGTCAGCGATATTCATGCATTACCGAGCTAATGCTCTTAGCCATGTTATCCACCTTCCATTGGATAACATGGCTAAGAACTGCTCAGGGCAGCTGTTAGCTTTTGGAGATATTCGCGCTTAGCGCAAATATCTCCAAAAGTTGGTAATAGGAGATAGCGATGTTAGCGAATGTTTCCAGTCTCTAACATCTTGGCACGCCCACTTTGCCTGTCATTAGTGATAAATATCACTGACATGCAAAGTGGGGCCCAAGATGGTCGCTATCTCCTACTAGCTGTCGCTAACTGGTGTTAGCGACAGCTAGGTAATAGGGAGATAATTTTATCTCCGCTTTCTTGGCTTTTAAAGCCAAAAAAGCGGAGATAAACCCCCTTGATAATATGCCCCCTAGTTCATTATCTATGGAAATATCTACATTCAGCAAAAGACAACGATCTTCAAACACAGCTATAACAAGGTATATACACTCAATACATCGGTGTATATAAAAACGAATATAGCACGTGATTGGTCCATTTTTAATGGGAACACTGAAAAGACTCAGGGAAAGGGTGGTCGCATGAACATATAAATGAGGAAGACAATGCTTACACGAACTGAGGAACCACCATTAAATATATATACTATAACACATCTAAGGATGAAAAGGAGAATAATATTTCAGAAGGAACACTCACAGACCTTTATCACAACTGAAACACCAAGGATAACAAGATATTGTCCTCTGCTCTGCCCCTCCCCAAGTTGTCAGCTGGATGTCAGCATGGCAGAGGACATTCAGGTTCAGAGAGCCAGAACTGAACATATTAATTAATGAGGTTGACAATAAATAGGACCGTTATTTGAATGTGTCATGGCCAGCACATCAATGAGCATATTATACAACTTACATAAACAAGTTCCTTAAAAAGAAATAATTAAAAAAACAATTATAGAGATTATAACTGCGCATCACAATACAAGTAAATATTGATACAAATGCAACATCAATTGCAAATGGTACATCACGATGCAACAGATATGCAATATCCAGCTATTTCTCTGTCTTAGGACATAGCAATTAATATCTTACAGGTGTGACCATCAATTGAGGGTGCTGTGGACAAGATTCCATCATTCGTCTATCAGACTACTCTACTTCACGCACCCTATCTTTGGTTGTCAATACTTCTTGATCTTCAGAGTTGTTCCCATCTAAGCGTATGAGATATGCAGTTAGGGGACCCTATATATCTTTGGGTCTAGAGGTTATAGGCTGAAGGGAGGTGTATACCTCGGATCTGCTGGTACAATGAATCAGGTCTCATGACCACTTTTCTTTACTCAAGACTGTCACCCCGTACCAATGCCATGCCACTCTCCATTTAGCCAGTGCCACATATCTATGGGACCGACTTACTAGTAATTTAACTTAGCAAAGAATGCCATCTCTGGGTTTTGTGTTAGCAGCTGGAGTTGCTGTCCCAACTTGGACTTTCAGTGGAGAAGAACTCCAATCTACACACTGGTTCATCAGTTGGTAGGGAGTTTCAGGCATTTCACTGGAACAACGCTAGGATGAGTGTCTGCATATTGAGTAGTACGTGGAGCTCAAAACATTGTTGCATTCTTGGCTGTACATTAGGCCATGCCTCCCAGAAGAATAAGTACAATTCTGCTGCTCCAGCCCTACAGAACGCAGAGTTCTAAAGTGGAGATGAAGTGAGATTGAGTGACTTAAACAGATCTACTTTTGCACTATAGCAGACCACAAAACAATATGTTGTAAATAAAAGTGGAGCCAGTGAGTGCACAATATTAATATGTCAAACCATAACAGACAGAGAGATACACAGAAGACATTTTTGAACATTAAAATAAAACCAAATTGTGCTTTGCTATCACAGGCGAAAAGAATGGAAAGGAGGAAGAATATGAGAAACACAAGGAGGATACATGGGAGAGTCCTACGATAAGAATATAAAGAAAGTAGGACTACAGTCTCTCAGGGCCCGATTCACAGAACTAACTTAAGACAAAATCCTAAACTTACTACCATTTTGGTATTCACAGAAGGCACTTACTCATTTTGGTATTCACAGAAAGCACTTACTCATTTCGGTGTTCACAGATCTTTAAAATTAGGATCTTTCTCAACTTTACTACTACTAAATTGAGAAAAATCCTAATTTTAAGACTTTCGGTATTCAAAGAAGGCATTTAGGAGTCCTAAAGTTAGGATTCCTAACTTTACTACTACTAAACTGAAAAAAATCCTAATTTTAAGACTTTCGGTATTCACAGAATGCATTTAGGAGTCCTAAAGTTAGGACTCCTAACTTTACTACTATTAAATTGAGAAAAATCATAACTTTAAGACTTTCGGTATTCACAGAAGGCATTTAGGAGTCCTAAAGTTAGGAGTCCTAACTTCTGTGAATACCGAAATGAGTAAGTGTCTTCTGTGAATACCAAAATGAGTAAGTGCCTTTTGTGAATACGAAAATGTTAGTAAGATTAGGATTTTGTCTTAAATTAGTTCTGTGAACCTGGCCCATAATGTTTAATGTCACACTTAAACTCCAGTTTTCACAAATAACATACAATGTATATATAATCTACAGATGACCAGGGCAAGTTCTAAATACATACCATTACTCTTTTATTTGCTACAATTTCCAAGAAAAACAGCCATCCAAGGTGTTTTGTTCCTTGTACCAAAACCTGTTCAGGACTTCAAGATAAATATATAAATTGATTTGATCTATGGAGCTAAATATAAATGCCCAATATAAAACAAACTGTATGAATCCTAAGACAAAAACATTCTTCACCAGCTTTACTGTATCTAACTAGTGCCCATACTTCAAAGTGCAACTATTTTTTCATATTAGGTTAATATCATATAGACATCAACAATGGATGGCATCTTATCTTTCCTTTCTTATGGTTTCAATTTTACTTGTTGTAATACTCAACCGAAGGCCATCCTCAGTGGGTAGTTAGATGGAAGTGGCTTAGTTGGGGTTAGCTGGCTATGGGTGTGTTGGGCGCAGACCTTGGCTGAAGGCCAGGCCATCCGGCCAGCCCCTGCTGCGCATGGCTGTAGGACTTGGCCTTTTTTTGACTAAAGTTCCCTAAACTTTTTGATTTCCCCCTAGACCTTTTTTCTGACATGGTGTTGCCAACTTAAATGCTTTGGACACTTTGCCACTGCTAAACAGTGTCAAAGTGCTATTGCTCCCTGTACAAAGTGTAATGGCAATTGGTTGTCCATGATTGGTATGTTTGCCTTACTTGTAAAGTCCCTAGTAAAGTGCACTATGTGTGCCAGGGCTGGTAATGCAAATGCTACTAGTGAACCTGCAGCACTAATTGTGCCGCCCACACATGTAGCCTTAAAAAGAGAACTCAGGCCTGCCATTGCAGTGCATGTGCACAGTTTGTTAAACTGTCATGTTTTTCTGACAAGTGCACTCACTTGCCAGACCTTACCCTTCCCTTTCTATGCACATTAGACACCACTAAGGTAGGTCCAGGATACCCCCTGGGCAGGGTGCAGTGCATGTGAAAGGTAGGACAGGTACTAAGGTTTGTACCATGTCCTGATAGTGAAATAATCTACATTTTGTTTTTCACTGTTGAAAGGCCATCTTGCCCATAGGATAGAATGGGAAGACTGTGTAATATGTTTTCTAGCCTATCTTTCCAAAGGAAAGGTGAAGTTTAGTATGCCTGAACTCCCAATGTAATAACACATCTTTCTATGAAGGTGATTTTTGCATTGTGTTTGTAAGCCACTCTTTTAGAAGTGGCTGGTTTTTTGTGCTCTAACATTTCTGTGTGTCTCTGCCTGGTTGTGGATTGACTATCTGGATTTGAAAGTGATAGGATCTGGGGAATGTCTTGTCCCACGTGAGGAGGTGGGACAGCAACAGGCTGACCTGCATCTGGAGTGTAGGGGGTGGAGTAGCCCCTACAGGCGAAGAGGCCTGGGTTGCTGCTATAAAACAATTGTACCATCTCCTGCTGAGTGATCGAGAATCCAGACCCCACTAATCAAAGGAAGGATGTGTCACTGGCAGGGAGGCACCCAGAACTGGGTTGGACAGGTGTCAGTTCCCCCTGAACACAAAGAATTCAAAGCCATTGAGGGGAATAACTAGGAGAGCTGAAGCCCCTGAACTTTGGAGAAGGGCTTGATCAAGATTGAACAAGACTGGAGCTACTGCATGGTCAAGAGGAACCGTTGCCAAGGAAGAAACAACTGAAGAGACTGAAGGAAATGACTGACCTTTGCTGTGTTTTCTGGGGCTGGTCTGCAGTTTGCTGTTTTAGCCAAGCAAAGGCTGAAGGGACTTTGCTGTGTGTTGAGTCCCCCTGCTTGAAAGAACGTTGCTGTCCTGTTTCCTGAAGTAACTTATCCCCAAGGGCCCGAGATGAACTGGCTCCCGGTTGCTGAAACTTAGGAACACAAAAGTTTCCAAGAGAGTCTCAGCGACACTGCATGTGTGTGCTTTGTGCAGCCTGAGACCCTCGTAAGCTGTGCTCTGTGACCGTGGGCACCTGGAGTTCAAGCGAAGATCAGCGATGCTGTGTGCGTGTGCTTTTTAGAGCCTGAAACTTTTGTGAGGATTGTCCAGTTATTGTGTGCACCGGAATCCAAGTGAGTCTCAATGACGCTGTGTGCATGTCCTTTGTGCAGCGTGAGAACTTCATGAGGATTGCCTTGTTAACATGCACCCAGAGTTAAAATGAGTCTCAGAGACCCTGCATGCGTGTTCATCGTGCAGCCTGAGACCTTCGTGTGGAGTGCCCGTGATCATGCACCCCAACCTCAAGGGAGTCTGTGCCCTGTGGCAGCCTGAGATCTTCGTAGCAGTAGCGGCCCGAACCGTGTGGGTATGTGTGTGTATATATATATATATATATATATATATATATATATATATATATATATATATATATTCATGAAAAACGGCGTTCCTCAGGAGCATGAGTGCTCGTGAGGAACGTCGTTTTTTCATGAATATTAAACCCGGCTGCTCCGCCGGTTCGCCGGTTCGAGCCACCCCTACGGAAGGCGAAGGGTTGCTAGCAGGAGCGTTTGAATTGCTAAATATATATACATATATTTATATATATATATATATATATATATATATATATATATATATATATATATATATATATATATATATATATATATATATATATATATATATGTTTCCCTGCACATCGATTTTGGACACTCCCTGCGCAGCACTTACCTGAACTATGAATTTTGGGACTTGTGGTTCCTACGAATTACAAGTAGTGAGCAGTGACTACAGGAGGGGGTGTGACGACTAGCAGCCAGTGAAACTGTGGCAGGCTGTTATTTAAATGGGTGAAGGAATCACCAGCAATGTTAATGGCGTCTGAGGAAGGCAGAAGGTCTGCCGAAATGCATTATGCTAGCAAATTCAATAAATGCTTCCACCTTTGCTTGTTGGAGAAGTTTCTGTGGATAAATTGGGCGGCTTCTAGAAATGCGCTACAGGGGCCCCGTTCTGTCAAGTGGCCCGGGCTCTTCTGGTTCCTGCTCCGGCAGTTTCTTCCTTTTCCAAGGTATTGGTAATGCCCGGTGCCCGCCACTCCACACAGAGGAATCCAGGGCAGCTGTAGTACGGTCCGTGACTGCACGGAGGATCGGAAAGCACTGTCTTCTTGACCCCTGCCCGGCTGACTTTCGTTTTGGAGAGGCTGGAACGTTTGGAGACTGGAGGAAGCATTTTTGTGAAAACAGCAACTGGGTATTAATTTTATTTCACCAAACATTTCCCTGCACATCGTCAATTCTATTTTGGACACTCCCTGCACAGCACTTTCCTGAACTATGAATTTTGGGACTTGTGGTTCCTACGAATTACAAGTAGTGAGCAGTGACTACAGGAGGGGGTTTGACGACTCGCAGCCAATGAAACTGTGGCAGGCTGTTATTTAAAGGGGCGAAGGAATCACCAGCAATGTTAATGGCGTCTGAGGAAGGCAGAAGGTCTGCCGAAATTCATTATGCCAGTAAATTCAATAAATGCTTCCACCTGATTCCCCGCTGTGGCCCCTGCTTCTTTGCTTGTTGGAGAAGTTTCTGTGGATATATATATATATATATCAACGCTCCATTGCCAGTCCCTCCAAGTGATCAGCACCCGAATGCATACTAAGGTGGCAAACCTTTATTTCAGGACACAAGCAAGTTCAGTTCGTGGTATCAATCACACAGCCAGCAAGCGATTCGCCTTACGCATTTCAAAAGTCTCTCCTTTCTTCCTCAGAGGCCATCGCTATGATGAATACATTCTCCTGTCTCCATTTATCACTGCCACATCACGCCCCCAGATGGGCCGGTTCATTAGCCATCGGCATTGTGGGTGATGGAGTCCTGGAAAATCCAACCTCAGATGGTGCATTAATTTCTGTGAAGCATTTCAAGCCCGTAGATGGGCCACCGCAAGCTGCGCTTGCCTTCAATTGCTAGTGTGCACTCCACTTTATGGTATTGCCAATGCTCTGCCGTGGTGCCCCCTTTACGGGGTGGTGCAAGCTCGACGGCCATGTCAGAGTGCGTCTCCAACAGGTGGGAACCTTGGAGCTTTGATTTATACGCGGCCTCCCAGCCTCGGGAGATGCACCACCCGGAAATTTGGGGCCATAGAGCTCCGAATCACAGAGTCTCAATGTGGAGGCATCCATGGAGGATTGACAAGCCGGATGTGCGAGTGGAGGCCCATTGGTGGGCTTGAAACATCTCAGACAGCGCCACATAACTGAAGCACACACTATAAGACCCACAAACCAACGCGGACTCATTTGAGTTGGCCATTGGAGGGCTCATATTTTTAAGTGGGAAGTGTGGCCTCTATGCCAAAATGACTGTCGCGCCGCTGAAGAGTGCAATGAGCATGAAACGCATCAGGCGTGAATCGACAGCCATGATGTGAACTGGATCCGCCCGCCGATCCGGCTTTTACCTCTTGAAGGTTGCTGTAGTGGATGTCAGAGTGCGTCTCCAACAGGTGGCAACCTTGGAGCTTTGATATATATATTTATTTCACCGGGAGTATTAACGGATGAATTGAAACAGACCCCTATATGGATAGAACACCTTTCCAATATGGCGCCCATAGAGGCACAAAGGGGTAAAGTCCTATGTTTATGTCAATGTCCACTGATTTCTATATTTCATGGGATGTTTGTAATTGACGAGTGACACACTGACGATGGCTAACGCCGAAACGCGTCTGTGCTTTTCTGTTCCCTAAAAAATTAAAACACTGGACACCTCTTGGTCTGTGAGTGCTGCCTCTTTCTTATGTATCTGAGAAGAGTTACGAGCGCAATATATATATATATATATATATATATTCAAGTCTCACAGGTTGCCCAAAAGCGGAGTGCACTCCCTGTTAGCACTCTCCAATTTAGGGAAGAAGCAAATGCAGTCGGCGCCCGCAGAGCCTGACGCGTTTCGAGTTTACCACCCTTCATCATAGGCATATCTGCATATTGTTAGACTACATGCAAACGACAACCAGTTTCAATAGTCCCTCTTTTATTACTATTACAATCTGGATCACCTGAATATTCCCAAAGTTCCATCTCAGGTGATCAATTCAAAGCGATGTACGCTGGGACTGGAAGTCCATTCATATATTACCCATGTGGGCTGCTTGCAGTTCTCTCAATAAAATACTTCCACATTCACGAAAGCACTTGCATAGCACTTCCCCGTTCAACTTTTGTGCAAACCAGGTCCTTTGTGCCGATTCAAGAACCAGCAGTGGAACCGCTCTGATGTGCAGCGGTGCTCTCCCCGGCCGGGTCGGCCGTAAATATTCAAGTCTCACAGGTTGCCCAAAAGCGGAGTGAACTCCCTGTTAGCACTCTCCAATTTAGGGAAGAAGCAAATGCAGTCGGCGCCCGCAGAGCCTGACGCGTTTCGAGTTTACCACCCTTCATCATAGGCATATCTGCATATTGTTAGACTACATGCAAACGACAACCAGTTTCAATAGTCCCTCTTTTATTACTATTACAATCTGGATCACCTGAATATTCCCAAAGTTCCATCTCAGGTGATCAATTCAAAGCGATGTACGCTGGGACTGGAATATTTATTTATAAATCCATAAACAATATAATAATTAATTTTCAATTACAACAAATGTAGAAACCATCACCTAAATTATAAGTAAAATAAATCAGTATTAAATAATGTACAGAGTTAAGCCCAATCAAATACTTACTACAAATGATTAATTAATCAATAAATAACTATTACTTAATTAAATTCACACCGTATCCCACTACAAACCCAACAACCCTCTATGACACTATCAATTGCTACTAGCCAATAAATAAAAAAAATCGAAATCACTTAAAATTACAAATTATATTTGAAATAATAGTAACAATTATACAAACAATAGTAAGACATACAATTAATAGATGAACTATAACACATTAAAATAATTAAAAAATGATATTTTTAACAAAAAATATTTTTGAAAAACATATTAAGAACAATGATATTCTTAAGAACGATATTACTTACATGAAGAACACAATATTCTTGACAATAATATTCCTGCATTACGATATGTTTGTATCACAATTTTTTCCCCTTACATTTCTGGCTCACGATATTTACATATCGATATACTATCCAAATATTAATTACAATCTATTCCAGGTGGCATACATCGATTTGCAATCTGCTATTGGGTGGTGTAAATCTTCTGCCTAAAATATAGTGCTGAAGCCTGTAAAATAAATATAGTGTAACCTCCTGTCACTTTTATTCAACTTTTTTACACACATTTTATCGCACACATTTTTACAGTTGCTTTGCACTTTAATATTGCTGTGACTTATGTGCTTATATTATTTCTACAATTGTTTTTAGAAAGCTTTTAACACATGCTCTGAATTTGTAGAAGTGTACCTTTTGGGTGTTTTTTCATTACTGCTGTTGTTGTGAATTTCTGAATTTAGGAAATTGGGTGAAACTCCTTCTCAAGCAACAACCACAATCTTCACCAGGGTGAACCACAAAAGTCACTAAATTAATCTGCGCTTAACGGTTTGGTATCCTAGCACAGAAGCATTAAGGCAATATTTTGGGGGACATTAGTATGCCGCCCGCCATACCAGTGGAAAATGGGAGCGCCCGCTAAGGGTGCAGTGGTCTCGCACATCCCATTAGGAGGCGGCTGTCACACTGGCGGGAGCATCCCGCATTTTTCACATTGCAGCGGGCGGTGCTGAAAGCACCGCCCGCAGCAATGCCAAAAATGCATGCTGTGCTTTTCAATGCACAACGTGACAGGCACCACGCGGTGCCTGCCACGTTGTACATTGAAATGCAGGGGGGTACCATAGGAACCCCCCCACCCTCCAGAGGTCCTGGGGGCCCACAATGGGCCCCCGCAAGAAATACCTGCATGCCTTTGCCGCCACGGAAAGGCATATTCCTGCCCACATCTTAATATGGATGGCAGTGTCTAACAGACACCGCTACCATTTTGATCCCTTTTTGCCCGGAAAAGGGGGGACGGTCTTTCCGTCCACCGTGGACCCCCAGCCATGGTTATATGGTGGGGGGTCTGTGCATGAAGGATGGCGGGCAGATCGCCCCCAACGGGAACGATCCGCCCACCATCCTAATGGGGCCCTAAGTATTTATGCAGCACACATACAGTAGTAAAGAAAAAACACTTCACAACAAAAATCCCACACTAATTTCGAAAAACAGAGAACATTTTAAGAAATGATTTGTCACCAAATTGATGAAAATGCAATCAGTAGAATGGGAGATATGCAGTTTCAAAGATTTTAGGTAAGTATAACACCTTAAATCACAAACACCACTCACAATCATCTGGTTGTGCAAGACCGAGGGAAAATCACAATTTACAAAAACTGTGATGCAGCACAAGCTGGAAATAGGTTGGCTTCTCAAAGTCTGGAGCAAAGTATCCAGTATGTGGTGGAGGAAGCTGTGAGGAGCTAGTATAGCGTCGCGGATGTTCGTCATAGTAGCATGCAGATCAGACCATGATTAGTTTATGGTCTTTGCTGTAGCACAAAAATCGTATTGGGCATCATGGACTGTGATTGTTTGAATTTTACGCTGGGAATCAAAGGCAGACTTTTGTCACTGTAGCACAAACCACAGACTTGTGTTGCCAGTCATCACTGGCAGTTGCTGTAGCACAAAGAGTCAGGTTCAAGGCAGTCATTGTGGGAGGCAAGATCTCAATGCAAACACACCTGTTTGTGGTCGCTAAGAGTACAAAACTTCAGGATTCCTCCCTTTCTTCATAAGGAGGAACTCCACTGATGCCAGCAAATTGTTCAGGACCTAGGAAGGCACCTCTAGGGATCAGAACTTCCACGCACCAGCAGAGGCCAGCCGGGTTCAAGCAATGGTATTTTGCTTGCATTAAAAAATTGTATCTAGGTTACTTGTAGTGTGGCCAGATTTCTGACTCCCACAAGTTGGAGTATGAATGTTATTGTTGTTAGATAGGCAAGAAAATGAGGTATTTTTCATCAGTCTTGGAACCCCCTTACATGAAAGTGGAATTAATCCATGAAGTCTATCTTGATGGATGGTCCACACACCTTTTTTGGAACAATTGCATCTGAAGTTAAAGTGGGATGATAAAAGAATGGTCACAAACCTCAGTGTCCCTAATGCATATTTGACAATTAATGAAAAAATTGTCCAGTTATTCACCTTTGCCTGATGTACTGTCTTCTGGGTAGAAGGTTGCTGAAATCACTCTTTCTTGAAATGACTGTAAGGATGGTCAAGACAGGGTGTTGCGCACTGCAGAGAGTAAAAGCTTCAGCGTTGGAGTTGCACATGTTTATGGAGGGTCTAGGTATAAGAGAGTAACATTAACAATTAATATATACATTTTGTTTAGCTTTCTTATGTACATTTTGCATTTATGTGTCCTACCTTATATTTTAAACGTGTGATTAGTGTTTCTCTGAAACTAATATTCTTGTTTCTGTAACTATTTTTAAATAGTATATTTTTTTAATTGACTACCATCTTTTTATTGATTTTCTACATGTGTGATTCTTGTATTTTCTATTACCATTACTGTGCTAACAATAATATACTTGAATTTTAGGACACCTGTTTTTGATTTGTAAATCAGTTGCACAAAAACTTTTAGAAATGTTTGCTAGCCTACATTTAACATGCACCTTGATAAAGACTTTGGGCCAGATGTAGATCTTGGCAGATGGGATACTCCATCCCAAATGTGACATATTTTCTGTCTGCCGTATTACAGGTTCCAATAGATATAATGCACTTGCAATATGGAAGACGGGGTATCCGTCATGTTTGTGATGCAGTATCCCTTCTCCCAAGATCTAAATCAGGCCTTTTGTGAAATGAGTCGTTCATATAAACGTCAACACCAGAGATGGCAATTAAAAAGTTTAATTTCAGATCCAGTTCCTTGCCCAAATTGTAGTTAAACAATGTCACATTTTCTCCTACTAATCCTAAATCATAATCCTTGAAAAACCAAAAGAAAATATCAGTCCCTGGTGCCTGGGTTCCTTACAGAATGAGCCCAACATGCAAAAGGTTTGATTTAAAGAATTATTCCCAGCACCTGAGGCAATTCTTCCCACATTTCCAGCAGTTCCAGTTTGCCCTATTGCAAACAATGTCACAGTGCTCCTCACTCTCAAACCCCACAATGGGGAAAGTGTTCTCCCCTTGTGCACAGCCTGTGTATACAATCCAAGGTCTTATCAAGGTAATGAGCAGTCCCCTCCTTTGTGCTCACTCAAAAGCGGTTCTGGGGGTAGCTTACCTCCCACTGAGTTTGGTGCAAGCCAGAATATGGGGACGAAGGTTGGGGCTGTCCGAATGTCCTCTAACATTTGCTTTTGACAGGGCAGTCCTCTTTGAACTTAACTGATGTGCTGGGCCCACCCCAACTGGTCTTCTTGCCATGGAAAGAAAACACCTTCCCACTCTCAGGTCATTTTCTCTACTCTAGAAGTTTCACAACTCTTTCACAACTAAGTAAGTCAAAGTGAAGACTGAGCAGTTGCTGTAGGGGCTAATACAAATTATGTTCAAGCAGCTTCAGGCAGGGTAAAGGTAACTTCCTAAAAGTTCAATTTCCCATATATTTAATACAAATAAAATTTTTCCAATAGACAGAAAAATGCATCTTTAATGGAATCTGTAGCTGTTTAGTATATAATATTTACTTTGACTTTCCCTATATACTTGTAAAAAACCTGCCCTTTGAACCTAGTCACTGAGGGAACAGGCCACTTCTACTTTTAAGGTGACTTTTTATCCTCAGTGTGGTCTTCCCCCAAACATTTTGCCTTCAATTCTCATTTCATAATTTAGTGACTTTTGTAGTTCACTCAGACAAGGACTGTGGTTACTGCTTGAGTAGGGATGTCTGCCCCCTCAACCAATAATTCAATATATTGTTTCTGACAATGGGGTCTAATTTATTGGGGCAGAGACACATTTCTGTTGAAGTGTGGTGTTATGAACTTGAAGAAGTCACTTTACCACCTACAATCTAGTGTGCTGGTAGAAAGAGTAAATTTTGAGTCATTGCATCAAATGGGTGAGGCAAAATGTATGACTCATTGAAGAAGCTGTCAGCTCCATATTGTGGTTCTACCACACCACTCCTCACTCAGTCACTAAAGTAGCCCCATTTAAATTGTTAAGGGGATGTAAACCAATATCTAACTTATTTCTAGCCTGATTGTACGAGTTCCTATGTAAGAGACTTTTAGAAGACGATGGAGAAATTGCAAATCACAAAAACATGTTAGATTTCCAAGAAAAACAAAAATGGAACATAACACCAGAATGCATTTTAAACTGCAGTAATTTTATGTAGGTGGTGTGGTAAAATGTATGTGGAAAACAATTGGTTTTGTAAAGAAAAGGGACGAAGGTTACAGTGGAAGTGCTCTAATTGAAAAAGCATGTCAGTGTTGTGATGGTTAAAAGAGGGCAATGGTGGAATGCAGGAAACATTGTCAAGGCACATTCAGGTGGGCATATACATTCACAAATATAAAGAAGATTAGGAACTTTGTCTTCATCAGATGGTACATTGCATAGATGGTGTTGTTAGAAATGTCTGCCCTGTAAATTAAAATACAGTTTTTCACCTATAGATATGATGCTATTACCAAGGATTAGATATTGTTAAATTATTTTTTAAGCATCACGGAGTTCTATAAAAGCTACAAAAAGACAATCTCTGCTAAGGTCAGCCATCTTTCACTTATTCAAAAGGAATCAGAAGACTTGGTCAACCGTAATTATTCCCATTCTAAAGCCAGCCAGGAACTGACTAACAATTCCATTATCTGTTATCCAGGATATAAGCTTATCTTATACTTGCCCACAAAATATTTTTTGTTATCTGTCAATTGTTTAATTGGCCGGCAGATGCCGGGTGAAAAGCAGGACCCTTTTTTTAAAAATGGGCACTATTTCTGCAACTTTGCATATATGGGGAATCAGGACAACTGCTGCTATGACATTGGATATAGTCGTAATGTAGGGGCCCAGACAACTGGTTCAGAGACAAAGAAATCAGCTGCTAATTTGTCTACACCAATAGATTTATCTGCCTTTTGGGTGTCTGTGGATTTTTTCTCATCATACAAAACTTTGGAATGCGTTAAAATCATATTTGACAATATTCTTTGAGGAGTGCAGAACAAAGTTATCCAATGGTTCATTATAAACAGCGTCAAAGTGTGCAACCCACTCAACACCCTGGATATGAACTTCTGGTTTCATTGGTTTACTAAGGCCCAATCTGATACTATATGCCAAAACCTAGCCCACTACACTTTAGCTACTTTGTTAGTCTTCCTATATAGTGACTTAATTTTGTCTCTTTCACCAGATTTCATTGCGGACACTAATTCAGATTTCTTTGCACAGCTTTCAGGGTTAAACCATTTGTTCCCTTCTAAAGTACACAATCTCGTCTTACAGCTGTTGACCAAAATAACGTTTAAATTGTTGAACTAGTATGAATGTGCCTGTAATAGAAAATCAGTGTTGTCTAAATTACTACAAAAAATTCAGAGTTTTAACGATGACATCAAACATTGATTTCGTAGTAGCAGGACTATTACTAATGTTCAACCACTTCACATTGCTTCTGTCATTACATATAACTGATGGATCATTTACTAGATTGAATCTATCTGAAAGATCAGGGATTGTTGTACAATTCAGATACAAAACTAATGGATCGTGGTCACTCTTGTGCCTCAGTGTTTCCTTCATATCATTTCGCCCCATAAGCAGGTCAAGAAATATATAGTTGATATTTATCCTTTATACTACTCTTTAAAATGTTGGCACTGCCATGATGTCTGAGAGTGAGCGTCCATTACGTACACAAACAGCGTAGGATAGTGAAATGTCAACTAACTCTAAAACTGCTATTGAAAGGTTGTTTCGAGTAGGCGCTACTTGGTCTGTAGTACCCCAGTTGCCAGTCTCTTCCTTAGCTACCCCCATTCATAACCCAGATGGCTCAAAAGAAGTATTCAAGTCTCTCCCTATAATTACTGCTAAGGTTTCAGCTAACATACTTAGTAGATTTTCCAAAAGCTTTGTGTGCCTCATTTGAGTGTGCAGTATTTCTATTATAAACTTTACCCAAAAAATATTTTTTGGGTCCTTTATGTGAAGCCTTAGGGATAGGAAATCCAAGGAATTTATAGGAATTTGCGAATTTTTGCAAGCCAAAGAAGTTCTTACGCATATGGATAACCCTCCTGGTGGGTGACCTCCACCAGATTTCTCAGGAAGACCTTGAACATTTCTATATCCTAATTTATAGATCTCAGTAGTAGCCTCTGTCTCCTGTAACATATAAACATCTAAAGAACCCATACAAACACCCCAATCATAATCCCTGAGTGTAGATTTAATGCCAGCTACAGTCCAGCCTAGAAAGGAAACATTTCTTCGGGTGTAACATTGGGGATGGATGTTAATGTATCTCTATTATCACAAATAACTGGCTGAAAACATGAAATTACAACAGAGTTTAAAGCGGAATTCCCAAGTGTCGCACTTCAATCAATTACAGGAGTGTTGATTTGTTCAATGTGGGATCACCGTGTTACCTGAGTCACTAGGGAAGGCACCAATTTCAGAGGATAGATTGCAAACAAACCTGGTGACATACACTGATTGCATCTGATCTTGGATCACCATAGTATCCACAAAATGATGGTAATTCTGACTAGAGTATACAGATTGAGTCAAAATGTGACTGCTTCCATGCTTGTAGGTTTAAGCCCCCACAACTTGAGTCACCGGGTCCTTTGGATTGCTTAAGATCTCTTGAGGAAAACACTAAGGGCTTGGTGCTTCACTAAAAACACAGCCTGGGTGTCCTTTCATTGTGGGACAGCTCAGAAGGAGTGAATGTCCGGGCTGAATGTCCCGAGCTCCCTGGATTATGACGGGAAACACGGACCCCAGCGGGTTGAATTCCTCCCCTTGTGTCTGAGGTCAGTGGTGTGGGACGGGCTTGTTGGCTCGTGGGCTGTGCTCTATTCTTCGTTCTGTTCGTCCAGGGATTGCATGGCTGGCTCGTGTCTCGGTAGTCTTGGCAATGCACCCCCATTACTGAGTTTTCTGAGACTGGGTGTGCTGGAAATCTAGACCTCTATGCTTGGACTCTCCCCCCCACACACCGTGGGATGAAGCAGAGCTGACCTCCTGAGCCTGGGCTGGCAGGTCGAGTCTAAAAAACGGCGGCGAGGGCTTTCTGTTACTTGTGCAAGGTTGCACTGGCCCAGGGGATGTGGTTTTCTGCCGCTCATGTTGTTCGTTCTGGTTGGTTTAAGTCAGGGACATTTGCCTCCAGTCCTGCCAGAACGAGAGGTGGATGTTCTGTTGGTTGCAGACGGAAGTAGAGAGGAGTCACACTCTTGGTCCCCGAGGCGCTAGAGTCTCTGATGATCCCCTCCCCCCGCAGCTTCCTCTCTCCTTGCCTGTTTGGGGGAATCTGGGCTGGAGATTCAGCCTACTTTGTGTTCCTATGGATGACTGAGCCCTGATTGACTTCTACCTGCTTGCGGGTCTGTCTGCCTCCTCCTGTTGCTCATACGGCTGGAATTTCAACACACGTGTTCTTTATCACGCCATCTAGCCCTTGACAATGCCCCCATTTTGGCTTTTGATTTATAGGTGTTGCGTAATATGTTTTAATGCCCATTAATGCCTATTATGAATCCTGCTTACTATCTTCACCAATACCTACTTGAAAGTTTTTCAAAACAATACGCTCCCTATCATAGTTTGGCCTCTCTATTCCACCCTTTTCTTCCAAAGCTACTTTGATGCTAGTGCCTTTCCGCTAAAAGTGCTAATTATTTTCTATTGCTAATCTGTTCTACCTCATTTTATGTTGAAACTGTAATGTATAACCTTTAATCTTTGATGCTTTTACCTTTCTGCAAAAAGTGCTAATTATTTTTTATTGCTAATCTGGTCTACCTCATAATATATGTTGAAACTATAATGTGTAACCTTTAAATCTGCACTCGTAATTTATATCCCTCTCTTTACCTTTTTGTTTATTTTTTGTTTATATTGTGAAAGTTTTATATTTTCTATCTTTCTGATGCATTCTGGTCTCCTATTACCTCTTTGATATGTGCAATCTTTAAATCTACAATTGTTAGTTATTTTACTAACTTTATCCTTTTTGTTATAACGTGAATTTTGTATATCCCTATTTATCCTGGTTTATTCTCGCTTCCTCTCTCTATCTGCTCTATCGCCACTCCTCTTGTCTAGTTCCTCTCCTTGTTGATCTCTTCTCCACTCCCACCTCTCTCTCTTAACTGCGTCTTTGCCTACCACCTCTTCCCCTGGAATCTCCCCCTTCTCCCACACCACCACCTCACTGCCCACCACTCCAATCTTCCATCCTGCGCGATTCTTTTCACACTTTATTGAAAATACTACCTCTCTCTGACATCCTACCTGTTCCATTTCCGCAGTCCTACTCCCCTTCCCTACTTTGCGCCACCCCAATCTTCCCCACACTTCTTCCTCACCCCCTCATTTCTAACCCATCTGACACATCATGCCTCCCCTCATTCATACTCCCTTGATGCTAGAATCACCCATCTCCAGACATGCCCTACCTCGTGGTCTATCATTTACCCCTCCTACCGTTCTAAAAATGGTAAGAAAAATGTTAAACACAAACTTCTTATACACCACCAAGAAACACTATTTGTAGACAATTACGGTAGCCTAACCACCACCATAAAAATCAACTACATCTTCTTCACCAAACGCCCTTCTAAAGCATCTTTCTACGAAACCTCCCATTTACAAATTCCTGCAAAATTCCCTATGGTCTGAAACTCTCAACCACTCCTTCCTCTTCCTTTCCTTGTGAAATTGACATCTCTATATTCAAATCAGGAAATATACTTATTCAAGCATCTAAGAAACACCTCAACATTTTTGAACACCACTTCAGATCACTATCCCAAAATCTTATCCCTACACTGATCTCTAACCTCCCAACCTCCCAACTGCAAGATACCTTCATATCCCCACAATCCTCAACCCCCTCGTATCCATTCCCTGACTCCTTAACCTTAACTGAAAGTCCTGATTTCCATACCCTCTCACACCCGAACTTGTTAGATGTTAATTCTATAGTCATTAATGAAAGCCTCACTTCCCATTCTCACCTTTCGACTACCTCGCCAACATCCCCCTCTATAGATTCTCCCACAACTCCCTTAACCTCCCAAACCCACCCACCTCTACCTACTACTCCCCTCGATCCGCGATCTACCCCAACCCCCTCCCCCCTGTAACCTATTAAAAAGCTCCCATTCACACAAAACCTACACCCTCCCCTTTTACCACCTCCACGTACTACCCCAATGGCTCCTCCAATCTCCCCCACTCCTTCTCCTACAATCCCCCCTCCCCAATATCAAACCAACTCTTCCAAATACCGTACTTTCCCCAACCCACAGTTACTCTGGGTACCCAACCCCCCACCCCTCTATTCCGACTCTACCTCCTCACCTTGACTCCCCTCTCCTCCCTCCTCCTGGCATCCCTCCTCTTCCACATTCCAGACCTCCTCTCCCAACCAACAAGGACTCTTCACGTCTCCCTCCTGATCTCCTAGCACACCTCCCTATCACACTTCTTACCCAAACACTCCTCAACATTGAATTGCACCTCTCGACCCTCATATTTGAACTTTCTTCCCTCAGAAATGATGTCTCCTTCCTCACTTCTAATTACCCTCCCAATCGCACTTACTCCTCAGTCCCCTCACAAAATGACCATGCTCCCTATGTCAAGGCATTAATTTCCCCCTCTCTGGCTAGAACAACTGACTGTTATAGCTCACTCAGAACACCCCTCCGCCCGAGCCATCTTCCCCCCAGAGCCATCTTCCCCCCATTGACCTCTCTGACCATCTGACCATAATAAAGTTCTCCCCCGACCCACCTTGACTTCGAAGTCCCCACCACCTCATGCATCTATCCCTGTGATCCTTGGTATTAATAGGATCCTGTCCTCTCCTCCCTCTCCTTCCATACTGACGGACAGTAGTATTAACTAACTCAACCCTCCCCCATCCCCAGCCACCTTCCCCCACGACCTCACTGACCTTAATCAAATCTACCCTCTCTCCACCTCCTCTGCGATCTCCCTACTACCTAACTCATCTGTCCCAGTGATCGTGGGAATTAGTAGGAACCCTTCTTCCCCAGTCTCATCCAGACTCCCTCAACAACTCACTTCTATCCACACCTGCTCCTCCCCAAAATCCAATGACTCTAAACCCCTCAACTCCATGCTGCTTAACTGCCGTTCTGCCTCTTGTCATGCAAAAGAAATCGCTGAAACCATCCTCAGTGAAAGCATTGACATCACCTTTTTGACTGAAACCTGGCTCCACTCCCACTCCTCATCAATCCTTGATATGCTTTCTCCGCCGGGGTACTCCATCCTTAGAAAAGATAGAATTGATAAAATTGGAGGGGGACTTGCTGTAATTTTTAAAGATGAATTCAAACTTTCTCCCATCCATTACCAGGACCAATCCACTTTTGAATACCTTGGTGCTGAACTTACAACTCAGGATTCCCCCTCTATCTGTCTGCATATTATCTACCATCCCCCTGGAAACCCTCTTCCCTTTGCTGAGGAGTTGTCCGATCTCCTTATTCAATCATCGCTCTCCAAATCCAGAAACCTCTTCCTAGGGGATTTTAATATCCACTGGAACAAAATTGACGACCCTGCAGTTAACCTCATCAAGGATTTTCTTGAGATCAGTGATCTAACGCAAATCTGCAAATCTCCAACTCACTCCAAAGGGGCCACCCTAGATGCTATTATCACTAGCAAGGAATTAGCTTCTCTTTCCCGCATCATCCCCATTGACTGGTCAGATCACCACCTCGTCCTCTTCACGATTAACAACTCCATTCCACCCCCTCCCTCTTGCCCACGCAAACAAAAGAAACTAACCCAAAATCTTCACTTGATTCCCCAGGCGTGCTGGAATCCACATTAAAAGCTCGATTACAGGTCTACCCTCTCTCCCAAAGTGCCACAGGTCTAACTGTACATTACAATAACTCTATCCTTTAAGTCCTTCACCAAATTACCCCAGCCAAATTAAAACTCCAAAAAAACTATTCCGTCCAAGACCTGGTTCAATTCTGACCTAAACAAAGAGAGACGAGCTCTCAGGCAGACTTAAAGGATTTGGAGGAATCAACCTTCCTTTTTTTTTATTGAATTTTATCCCATTTTATGCAAGTAGAGCAGAGTAGAAAACAACAAATATTACCTTAGGGAGAATAACATAGTAATATGCCAAATCATAAAAATACATATATGAAGAAATACAAAACAGAAAAAAATAACAAAAACAAACAGTTTCCCTTTGCCTCCAATCCTTAATGTTCATTCCTAAGGCCCTTTTTTTACCTTTAATCCTATATATAGCCATTTCTAAATTAAACATGGATGACAAACGAGCACGCCATGTCTCAAACGACGGAGGAGCAGGACTATTCCAGTCATGGGTAATACAAGCACGTCTTAACGCCATGCAAATGAACAATAAGCTTTTCGTAGCTTCAGGAAGTATATCTGACGTTACCCCTATCAATACCAGCTCCCTCGTTATAGTAACTGTTGATCCCAACAGTACACTCAAAAATTGCTCGATAGAAGAAAATAAGTTAGTCAATTTTTGACACAAAACAAACATATGTAGTGCATCAGCTGCAAATTCTCCACATCTGCTACACGTGGTGCCTACTGCCATCCTCCATTTCGAAATCTTACTAGGCGTATAATAAAGATCATATAAAGCCATATAATGTTGAGAGCGTGATCTTCCTGTGATTAAAATTCTATTTGCTAATCTAATTGACTCCTCTATATCAATTAAATCCTTACCTAATTTTGTTGACCATTTACATTAGTATATCTCTATATCATCCAAACATGAGAAAATAAGGATTTTATAATATTGTCCTATCGATGTTTTCCTAAACATGCTGTCAATAAGAGGAATTCTCCCCAATTGAGATTCCACGTTGGGGCCTAAAGCATTGATATAGCTTCGTATCTGTAAGTACTTGAAGAAATCAGTTCGTGGCAAATTGAATTTATCTTGCAATTCAGGAAAAGAAATAAGACGACCATCACTCATTACATCGCCCATATACCGAATTCCGTTCATACCCCATCTTTTCATTACAAAGTCATAAAAAATTGGGGGGAGAATACCTGGTGCTATAAAAGGCGTATATCTGTAATTTTTTAAATACCTAGCTGCCGCTTAATTAATCTCCATGCCATATAGGCTGCCTTCAATATCTTGAATTTAGTTTTTTTGAAGTAGCCAGGTTCTATCGCTTTAATCAAGCATCCCTGACATTCCTCCCCCAATGGAAATTCGTATATGGACGGGGAGTGACTTGGTAGAATTCGTGCCCTTTCGCCAATCACCAGCGGATTGATAAACTGCAACGCAGATGCCAAATAATAGAACAAGAAGTGTGGTATACCCATTCTCCCCTTTCCTTAGGGAGTACCATCTTTTTATATGTCCGTCTCTGACGCCTATACCCCCATAGGAATCTTGCTGCCATCCTTTCTAGCTGTTTAAATCAGCTACAAGGGAATTCAAGCGGTATAGCACGGAGCATATATAAAAACTTGGGGAGTACCAACATTTTTAAAACATTAGCCTGCCCAAATAAAGATAAATGAAAGTGATCTATTCTATCAAGCGTTAAATTAACTTTTTTCATCATCGGGTTCAAATTTAATTCCGGAATAGTAGATAGTGGTACTGCAATTTTAATGCCTCTAATCTTGTCCTCCTCAGAAAACACATCTTTAACGATAAAGCGTCCTTCCTCCGTTCCCAACTTGATCAGGCCAGAAACCATCCTAGAGAACTTTTTTAACATTGTCAAAAACCAAACTACCTCCGCCCCCCCAAACTTACTAGCTACTGTTGAGAGATGTAAAGAAATTGCTAGCTTCTTCACTGATAAAGTCACAAAGATTGATCAATCCTTCGACCCTACCCCACCTTCTCTTAGCCAACACCTCCTCATTAACATTCCCCCTGTGCCTCCCTCCACTTCCCTCCCCCCTCGGGATCCTTCTCAACCCCCTGTCTCTGTCACCCACTATGAACATTACCCTACCAACCCCCAGCTAAAAAACAACGCATCTTGGAGTGATTTTTGTCCAGTATCAGAAAGGGATGTTCTCAACATCATCACCAAGCTTAAGCCACCCTCACATACCGGAGATCCTCTTCCTACACATTTGGTACAAGAACTAAAACACATCATCGACCCACTATGGACCAATATTATCAACTCTTCCTTTAGCACTGGTATTGTCCAAGCTTCCCTCCAACTAGGCCAAATTACCTCCATCATCAAAAATACAGCGGTTGATCCCAACGACTTAAACAACCTGCGCCCTATCTCCAACCTTCACTTCCTATCCAAAGCCCTCGAAAAATGCTTCCTGATACAGTTGGACAAACACATTCAACCTCTTTGACGTTTTCCAATCAGGTTTTAGAAAGGGATGCAGCACGGAAACAGCAATGCTCAACATTACTGATGACATACATCGTCCCTGGACCAAGGCGAATCCTCCCTCCTCATTCCTCTTGACCTCTCTGCTGCCTTTGATACTGTCAACCATGTCACCTTACTCAACATTCTCAAAGACCGTTTCGGCTTTGACGGTGATGTTCTCAAGTGGTTCGCCTCCTATTTCCAAAAGAGAACCCAACAAATTAAAGTCAGTGGTTGCCTTTCCAAACCTCAACCTGTCTCCCTGGGCGTTCCACAGGGCTCTATCCTTTCTCCAACTCTTTTCAACCTCTTCATGGAACCCCTCACCCTTGTTCTTAAACAAGCAAAAATCAGTTATCACCTCTACGCCGATGACACCCAACTATACTACAATATCAAATCCCACGATGACATCTTACTCCTTAATGATGCCTTGACTAAGATTCAAATATGGTTCCATCAAAATCACCTCAAACTAAACCCCAATAAAACAGAAATCATCCTGTTCTCTCCCAAGAACAATTCGCTCCCTATTCAACACTGGATCACGGACATCAAAGCTCTAAACTGCTCTCTTTCAATCTCCAACTCGGTCAAATCCCTCGGCATTAGCGTTGATCAGAACCTCGATCTGACTCTCCATATAAAAAACTCGCGAAAGGAGCTCTCTTCACACTGCATCACCTTAAAAAAATGAAACCGTTCATTCCAGCAGAGGACTTTAAATCAGTTGTACAATCACTGGTCCTATCTCGAATAGACAATGACAATGCCATGCTCTCTGGCACCCCTAAATTCCACCTAGCCCCTATCAAATCCGTTCTCAACCTTGTTGCCAGGCTCATCTCTGACTGTAAGCGATGCGATCACATCTCCCCTGTTCTCAAAAACCTCAAATGGCTTCCAATCGAAGGCAGATCCACCTACAAGATTGCCTGCATCACTCACAAAGCCCTTCACCAAAATACCCCTTCCTACCTATCCGATAAACTCCAAAATGCTGGCTGTGCCAGAACATTGAGGCGCATTAATGCTCTTGTTCTGATCCCGCCTCCACTAAAAAAGAAAGCAACTCAATCTCGCTCATTCTCTGGTACCGCCCCTTCCATCTGGAACACTCTTACCAATGATCTACGCTGTAACCCATCTTACCCTTGCTTAAAATAAAACCTCAAGCTGCTCCTTCTCAACAAATATTGGGGTCCTTAATTATACTTAATGTCTCTGGCCTTAAATTCCCCCTCCATTCATTACTTACACAGGCTCCCCCTCTACTTATAACTCACCTCTTCCCTCCCTTCCACAATTTTATACCTTAATCGCTCTCCTTTCTCCAACTATTGACCTAGTACACAATTCTTCTCTGTCCTCCTCATTTTGCTACTTGATTTTGAACTTCCTATCTGTAAAACCACTCCTAATGTTCAACTGCCTTACCTTATTTTAGCCATTGTAATTAGTTTGGCCTGTCTTTTTGTTTTAACCTATCCTGTAAAGCGCTCTGATACTCTTGGGTCCAGCCAGCGCTATATAAAACCTTTTAAATAAATAAATCAATAAATAAAAATAAATAGAATTTCTCATCCCACAGGAGGATTAGTCCTAAGTACCAACACAATTGTACTCTCAGATTCTCTTTAGGGCTTCTCTTCAGCCTTCTCTTGAGGTTATATTGATGTCATCCCAGCTTCAAGTAGGTTTTGGATAGTCTTACATCAATCACATCTCAGTATACTGGAGCTAGGGCTGTGTTCTTTTCTTGGCCCATCACCCTTCCTCCCCCTTATATGGGCTGAGGTAATGCTAGTGTGGGACGTGTATTTGTTTTGCTGGATCAGGTGTACAAAGTTAGAATTTTATTGTAAAGTGTGTGCCGTTGATGGGCAGGTGCTCTGATTACTGGTTTATAAGGATAGTTGATCATTTGAAAGTCTTGGGAGTAGGTTGACTCTGTATAGAAAGCAGGTAGTTTTCCACGTTTTCCAGTGTAATTCTGTAAATAAAGTTATGGACACAGAGAATATGTACAATGACATGCAGTTAAGTCGGGGGAGGTTTTGTATGGTACTTAGGGGTAGGGAGGGGTGGGGAGCATGTGTGGAGGTAGGTGTTTGATGATGTAAAGTGATGTTTCAATAGTTTGTGCAGTAATTTGGCAAGAGTTAAGAGTTTGTAATGTTCACCTGCTTCACTAAGGAAGCCTTTACCATTCTATATGTGTTCAGAGTGGTCTGTGCTTTGCCTTCTCATCCAAACCTACAGAAAGGAACAAGTCAAGGTTAATAAAAACTCTATGTGGTCGATTCCGATGTCAGACGGACCGGAGTCTGTACGACATCGGTCAGGAACTGGAACCGAATGACCTCTTCCAGACCTGCAAGTAGGATGTGACTAAACCCTGTTCGGTCACATGCCTATACCTTTCAATGGAAGCATGCATTCCAAATGGAATGCATGCTCTCATTGAAAGAGCATAAGTGCAGTTCATCCTTTCACCCCATGGCAGGCACCCAACGAGGGGCCCTGGTGGGGGCCCCCAAAGACAGTTTCCCACTGCCTTTCTGTGTCCGAAAGGCAGGCACAGAAAGGCAGCGGGAAACTGCCATTATATTCCCTCTGCCGGAAAGAACCAGCCGGATGAGTACTGAAAGGTTTCCGGATGTCAGACGGGCTCTCCAAGCCCATTGGAAGCCATCCGGAAAACCGAGTTGGATTGCATTCCAACCTAGGCCATCGGAATGGCTGGGTTTGAAATTAAACTGAATCGGTGACTCTGATGCAGTTAGGATGGCTCCGACCGAGGGTCGGAGCCATTTCTAACCACATTGGAATCGGCCCCTATGTTGGGGAAGTCCACACTGGTACCAAAATTGCATCAATTGAGTAGGGTAAATAGGACATATCTACAGATTGATGCTAAAAAGTAAATAGTCTGAGGTGACTTTTTGAAAATGGATTTATTGCAATTGTAATTGGGTGCAAAACGTTAATGTAAAATTGCACTGCATTGTTAATGGGTTTATTGGGTCTGGACCCGCCTTGTCAGTCAGTCATTTAGTGCTGAGGCACAAACTATACTCAAAAAGTGCTTCTTTTGGAAAGGTTTTTACTGTGCCCTGGATGATCAACGTGTAATGTTTTTCTGAACAACTTCAGTTCGATTTAGCGATACCTTTTTTCAAGCTTTCTGGTTATATTTTTTTCAGGACAAGTGGGAATATAATAATCTGGTCCATGCATTTCAAAGCAGGTTGCAGCAGTTTTATACAACACATATGCATTATTCATTCATACTACAGCCCAGGTGGAATTGCAGAAAGCAAGACATTCTAATGAGTATCACTCTAAAGAACAAGGAGTCTTTGAAATGTATCAGCACAATAGTACACCTTTTTTTAGTCATGCTCTGTGACTACGGGGTTGCACCAGATCTGAAAGTAACATATGGAAGTAATAGACAGCTTGTAAAACCTATCTATCTGTCTGTCTGTCTATCTGTCTGTCTAACCTATCAACCTGAGCTAGTGAGGAATTTCTAAAAAGCACAGTCAGTGATCATTCTTAGGAATACTAAATCTATATTATTTTATGCTAATCCAACTCACAATGTTAATGATCCTTAATAATTTACGATGTTCTAAGTCACAATGTTTGTTTGTTGTCTACTCTGGTAACTACTTTGTTTCTCTGCTTGTGTGAAAATGAATCTGGAGGGTATAAGTAAGTAGATTTAGGAGCCTTTAGATCTGCATGAATCATATTTTTGTTGAAACAATGGAAATGAAACAAAACAAATGTGTTTAAAAAACCAAGGCCCAGGTTTTGTAAGCACCGTACCCTCTTGGAGAGATGCAAAGAGGAACAAAACAATGCAAAATGATGCACTGCTATTTACTTTTCAATGCAAAATGTGCCCTTTTGTCAGCACAAAAAGCCCTTTGTGCTGCCTTGTTTTGCTTTGTATCAGGAGGGTGTTATGGGGGCTTACTTGGGTGAAATCATCACAGACATCCACAGGTTTTGAGACAAAGACCAATCTATTAAGAGAGCCACAACTGGGTTTGCATCTAAATCTAATGTCTCCATGAAGCAAGCGCTAACTAGGAAAACCTTTTCATTTCTAAAAACAACCTGCATACTGTATTTGTGCTCAAGTGCACGGCACTTACCCAATGCACAGGATACTTCTGAAATGTATCAAGAGAAAGGAGTTTGAACTGGAAGGGTATCCTTCCAATACCAATCCTATGTCAGACAGCGCACACTCACCTCTATACCACAGTGTGAGGCAGGGGTGTAACACAGGCCCCTGCATCCCCCTGCAGTGCGGGGTCCTCCGAGCTGCGGGGGCCCGTTCAGCACGGTACTTAGGCCTGAACTCTCCGTACTAAATCCGGAGCGGGGTCCCCTCCATGTACATTGCAGGGGGGGGCCCTTAAACTTTTGTTATGTCACTGGTGTGAGGTTGTGTACTGTACAAGACAGACCAACTATAGTGTCAATCAGTGCTTAATTTGAGCAGGTGCTTTCAGGTGCTCAGCACCTGCACTTCTTTTACAGGGCCGGGGCTACAATTTCTGAACCTGCAGGTGGTGGTCTCAATATTAACTGTTCAATTCAAAATAAAAAGAATAACATAAATTGCATGGCGACTGGCTGGTAAATGTTCATAGGCAGTCTGGCATATGCCTGTCCAGGCAGGCATGATTGTATATCACCACATTAGTGATGACGTCATCAAGCTGATCACAAATCCAAGAAGTCATCAACAAACTATGGCTTGCATTCTATTCCCCTAATTTGCTGCACCCTGCCACTGCCTGATCCTAAACCTCCCATTGGATAATTGTAGCTGGGGACTGGCTCATGACCGAGTTGAGGCAAGGAAGCTGCAAGAGTGCATTTGGAACTTGGGAGCGAGGGCTCTTGAGGAAGAATAAATGAAAGTAAGAGTGGACTTTCCACTTGTTGCTTAGCCAGAGTAGCATATCCGGCAGCCCTGCATTGCTACTATCCTCAATCTGCTCGATGCGGCTGTGGCCCAACACAACTTTGTGCGCCATGGCGTCACCAGTAGAATCTGTGCGCTGCACCCCAGCATGGTAATTGCTGAGCATGAATGAGTCCAGTAGGCACCACAGCCATACTTACCGGCATTGGCAGCATTAAGGCTGTGGACAGTGCCTGTGCTGTAGCAGGCAGGATCATAGCAAGCTTAGCAGTGGATGCTGATGCCGCCGCCTTCCTGAACCTATTAATTACAGGAAGCACTAGCAGTGACATGACCTGCTGTGCTCATACCACACTGATTAATATATGCAAAAAAGCATTTTCATTTCGTATACATTTTGTTTTTGCACTCGGTGTAGGTAAGAAAGTAAAATACGTCATCTTCCACTTCTTTAGGAATGACAACAGGAAAACGCAGAGTTAATAGCAGGGACATGTACAGGCTGACGACAGGGGTCACAGGCAGCAACAGTGTTAGGGATGAGACAGCAAGAGTAGAGAGGACAAGAAACAACAAGAGTGGAGAGAGATAAAACAGAGCAAAGTAGAAGAAAAGGAGGAGAGAAAATCAGATACAAAGACAAAGCAGCCATGATGTGAAGAAGAGAGCATTAAGAAGGGAGAAGATAGACTGAAAGGATGTGGAGGACAGGACAGAGAAAAAAAAGCAGACAAATGATAAAATGGAGACACATCTAATCACTGCTAGAGAGTGATAGTAAAGAGCCAAGATCGAGGGGAGAGAGAGCAGAGCATGGATAAAAGTGATGAGAAAAAAGGGCAGGGCTAAAATTAATAGAGGGCAAATCAGAAATACAGGGTGTGACAAAGGTGATCGAAAACAATCGGAGAGGTGAGAGGATAAACTCTTAGAGCATATACTTAGGGGACAGACAACAGATCAGGGTTAGAAGATAGAGACTGAGGCAGTGAGAGTGTTGAAAGTGGGGCTCACCAGAGGAAGACGTGAGCGGTGGCCTCCTTTGCAAAATTTTCAGCACCTGCACTTCTTTTTTTTACAAATTAATCACTGGTGTCAATGCAAGGCGTAGTGTCGTGACAGCAGCAGCCCATTGTTAGTAAATATGGCTCTGAATGGTTTAACGTCTTGTGCAACGCAGCACTGTGCAGCGCTATGTTGCATGAAAAATCAATAAATTGTCCCCAGGTCTCTTAAGACAATTAGAACTAACACCTTTGCTTTCAATCATTACAAAAATGCACGGTTTGCCCTTTTTCAAAATGGAAATATGCATTCCTCTGTTTAATTAGGTAATGCTTACATTTGAAGGCCCAATGCAGATAGGTGAAAAAACCATTTTGCCGAATATTCAGAATCTTTCTTAAAGATTCTAATCAAGACTGCATTTGGAGATCAGTTTGTTCCCTGCCTATTACCTCTGTGATGCATTCCTTACTAAAAGAAAACTCTGGACATAAGTTGTTTGATACCAACATACATTCTGAAGAAATATTCACATGCAGTGAACTGGTCATACTTCCTTTATTACGTTATTACTATTACATGACCTAAGTCCGCTCCATACAGATTTCAGACACAGTGGTCCATTTCCTCTCTGTGAGGTCCATTTTATGTTTACATGTAGCTTTTCTATATAATAAGAATGTCAAGATGGCTATCTCTCCTTGACAACCAGGAGAGCTTGTTGATTTTTTCAAAACTCTAAGATATTTATTAAGTTGCTAGTTCTTCATCTTGTGAGTTAGGTTAATACACCTATACTGTTTTCGACTTTTGATTGCTTTTTTTGTTTTAAACATATGCGGGATAAGAAAATGCGTGCTTAAGCAGTAGCGGTTCCTGGAGGAAGTGCTGCAGTCAGTGAGGCGGGGCAGGGGAGGGGTAGGGTGAGGGGTAGTAAACTCTGGAATTGGGCCGAACGAAGTTGAGTAAAGAAATAAATAAAACAAATTACATTGCGCGCGCTTTAACGCCAAATCCGCGATGCAGTGCGCAATGTAATTCGTTGTATTTATTTATTTCTTTACTCAAATCCATTCGGCACAAATCCGGAGTTTACTACCCCCCACCCTGCCGCTCCCCCGCCCCGCCCTCACCGCCCCGCAGCACTCCCTCCAGGAGCTGCTACTGTTTAAGGCATGTAATGTCTTTTCCTGCTCTGTTCTGTCGTACAACTGAAGAGTGAATGCAGAGAGGTGTTGGGATGCTTTGGAAACCTCGTCCCGCTGACTCAAGGTTCGACACCTATATGACGTAGACAGGCAATAGTCTGCTATTGAAGTGCAGTGTGTTATTTCTGACTGTGTTCAGGAATTCATTAAAGAGGAAGTTGCCAAAAGCTTTGAGTTGGAGGTCATTGATAGATCGCATTGGAAACCTATGGGTACCTAATTCCAAGGGAGGAGTGATAATGCTTGTTTAGATATGAAAACATTTTCACTGATTTTAATCACATCATTGTTGTAGGGGCAGTGATATTGTGATATTGCCCTTTCTGCATGCTCATCCCCAGACTTGTTGCATTCCTCCTTCTATTTTTGCTGGATTTGATTTTGTTGGCTTTAGGGTTCTGTGCACTTTACCATTGTTAACCAGTGCTGCTGGGCTTATGCTCTCCTCCAAAAACATGGAAGAACTGGTTTATACCCAATGTGCATATTTAATTTACTTATAAGTCATTTGTAAAGTGCAACACAAATGCCCATGGCCAGTAAATAAAATGCTACTAGTGGGTGTGCAGCATTGATTGTGCCACCCACTTACTTAGCCCTTTAAGCATGGCTCAGGGCTGCCATCGCAGAGTCTCTGCGTAGAGTTTTAAACTGCCATGTGAACCTCACAAGGTAAACCACTTTCCAGGTCCAAACCTGCCTTTTTAATACATAAGTCTAACCTAGGGTAGGCGCTGGTCATCCCAGAGGTCTGGGTGCAATGTATTTAAAAAGCTGGGCATGTACGTTTTATGTTTTAAATGTCCTGGTAGTGAAAAACTCTTAAATTAGTATTTCACTAC
The DNA here is from genome assembly GCF_964261635.1 of Lissotriton helveticus. Classification (NCBI taxonomy): domain Eukaryota; kingdom Metazoa; phylum Chordata; class Amphibia; order Caudata; family Salamandridae; genus Lissotriton; species Lissotriton helveticus. Next base: position 1,228,227,861 of record NC_136057.1, on the reverse strand, counting down.
TGAGGCTTATATCTTCTATAGGATAACATTGGGATTACATTATTATGCATTTGATAAGCACAATGTATAATTGGCTCATGTTTGGTGTCCGTGGAATCCTAATTTGAAATCCTAACTGGACCAAGCCTCACTTCCGCCTAAACAGGCTGTGCCCTGTACCCACACAAAAGGCCTGTAGTTAGTCTCGAGCCATGGCTGGCAGGGCAGGGCATCTGTGCACTTCAAAGGCATGTCTCTAAAGGTTTCTCTCCACTTCAAAGGCACAACTGTAAATAAAAGCACAACCTAAGACACTACCACTTCAGTACACATTTGGACCTGTAGATGTTCTGCCAGGAAGAAGGATTGCTGTGCTACTGAAAGGACCGAAACTCTGCTGAACTGCTACTCTGATGGCCTCCAGATTGCAGCCTCGCAGCTCTTCGAAAAGATGCATCACCAACTGCATTTCACATCCTCGCGCCCGGACTTTGCATCACAAGCCCCATCAGTGGGATCCTTGATAACGATGCAACAGGACTTCAGACCACAGCTTCTCAGCATATTGGAATCGGCTCATCGATTTGACTGCTTTATGCTTCTTCGCCTTGGATCCACCCAACGCTCCACTACCACGAAGTAATGTCCTTTGTACAATGGGCCTAACTGGGTCCCTGCAGCAGGCACGTGCACCATTGTGGTCGGCCTGAATTTGTGACTTTGTCCCCGTCTGGTGTGATCAGATGTCTGGTGTGATCAGAGATCCCTTGTTGGCGCTTGGTGCGTTTTGACGTTATTTTATCTTAAATCTTTAAAACTCAATATCTCTGTTTTCCCTGTTTGGATTTTTATTGTTTTGGTCTTCTATTTATTAAAATATACTCTATTGGTCTAAGCCTGGTGTGCAATTTTTTGTGTGTGCTGTTTTCACTGTTTTGCACAAATACTTTACATATTGCCTTCAAGGTAAGCCAGACTGCTATAGGCCAAGCTACCATAGGGTGAGCACAGGTTAATTTGGGATTTGCCAGTGCCTTACGCCTGACTAGGATTGTGGTTGCTGCTTGACTAGGGCTCACACCCCATATGGTCTGGTACTTACCTATGACCCCTCATACCTAACTTTAAACCCCTGGTTGCAAAGAGAGTCCCCGCCCTGTGTACCCATGCGCCCAGGGATTGGACAACCAGACTAGTGTGATTGAGTTTTTGGATTAGGGGGGAGTGACCCCGCCCCGGCCGTATTTATTTACATGTTACAAAAAATTTTAATGCAAGAAAAAATTCACGCAGAAAGTACAGTTTACATCGATAGATACATGTTGTTGCAAAAGCTAACCTTAACATCTTCTAATACAGAAGGCACTCCTACATTAAATCTAGCAATGCATGATAAGACTTTCTGCGTGTCCCTTCTAGAGCCTGACGGCAAGGTCAACATCTGGCAGGCGTCTCTCCCCTCCCTCGTTTCAGTCCCAGGGTACTACCACTACTACTCCTGGAGCAAGATTGCTCAGGGGGTACAGCTTAGTGGACGGATCTTTCTCCCCCGGGCCCCCCTACGCCCTGGCCTTGAACTCCAAAAAGGGGTGCCGCAGACTTGCTGTGCATGCGCATGCGCATGCGGGGGTGGCCCCAGGCCGACTGGGAAGGATACTCCCCCGGCCCCCGCACCCCGACAGCCTACTTACCGGCTGTCCCTAACCCCGGAGTTACATGGTGCTGACCGCTAAGACCGCAGACTATGTTTACCTGTTGACCTTACCGCCACAGGCCAGCATAGTTGACCGACTATCTGGACCCCCTCCTGCAGCTAGAAAGGTTCTGTGCCATGTCCAAACTTCCCAACCATGCTATAATGTCGTCCATGAATGCCTGATTCCCCTTATGTGACAGGTGCACCCCATCTCGTAGAAAAAACTGCTCCCCTTTATGTATCTGTAAGTTATGGTTTTCAATCTAGCGGTCCTGAATAATTTATCAATTTTTTTGTTAAGACGCTTTACCGCATGATTCAACGCCCTGACTGACCGCCCCCCCCTCCACTGAAACCTCAGTATCATGTGGGACCATGCTATTATGGAGTGAGGACACTGCTTCGCTAACCACCCCACTTTTGTCAGCAATTCTTCTGTCAGTATTCTCCTGCCTATTTTTGCCAGATCATTGCCCCCTAGGTGCAAGATCCAGATCGCCGGTGGTCCCGAGCTTGTGCATAAAGCATGGTTCACCAGTTCCCTGAATTGCCCCACGCACAAGCCTCCCTGCCCAAAAAACGACAGTTTTGCCCCTAACTTGTTTACCCTATGCTGAATGGATCCTGAAAAGAAATTCTTCAATCGGCGAACATACGAGTGGCCTAACACCCAGACCTCCTAGTTCTTCTGGTGCGAAGAGTAAACTTGCGTCACCTCTTTAGTTGCTTCACTGTGAACAGCCGCCGCTTGGAAGGGTGCACACTTCTTCCCTGAGTCACAGGTTGAAGAAGCTAGAAGGAACGGAAGAAACAGGCCTGGTCAGTGCAGTGCCACCAATGGCAAAACAACAAACAATTCACCCTAACCGCTACTGGTATGACAGATTTTAACAAACACTCCCTTCATTTTTGAGTCACAAGAAATCAGGGGTAGGGCAACTGGCTTACAAACGGGGAAGATTTTTGTGACTTCGTACTCTACAGCATGTGCAGCCGCACATATCTTTTATAGCAATCAGAAGTCCATCTGCCAATTCTTTTTACCCGGTCCCTTCCTAAACCCCTCGCCGCTGCTTCTGTGGCTGCCCCTATCCTGAACGAGTGTGTTCCGAAATCTGCAGGATCTAATCCAGCCTCCACTAGTGCCCTGCACATGACTCGTCTGAACTGAAATACTGTGAGGGGCGTGCCATCCCTGTGTATGAACAATGGCCCCCCCAGACATCGCATCCTGTGTGCCATAAACACCTCCAACCTGGTGACCGGGCAGCATGTTGTGTCCCCTGCTTTGTGCAATACTACTGAGTCCCCCCTGCCGTCCTGGTCGGTTTTTGATTTAGCTATGCTGATCATCACCGAGCCATCACCCAGCCGCACGTGTCTGGCCTGTATCCCCCCCGTCCAATCCTGCTTATTTCTAGCGACTAGTTCTCCTACCCTGAAGGCGCCGTAGAATGCTAAGCAGAATGCTGCCTGAAAGAGAATGACCTCACCAGGTGACGTGCACAACTTAGGTAAGGCGAAAACCAGCTTTCTCAGTGTCTCTAGGCTCACGGGCTTCCTGCTATCACGCTGGGCACCCTGCAAACGCTGCCACCCTTTCAAAACCTGTCGTATCACAAAGTGTTTAGTGGGGTCGCCCTTTCCATGCAACTTCTCAAAGCAAGCTATCGCAGCGACACTCCTCCTTGCTGCTGCCACTGTGCGGCCCTGTTCCCACAGAAAAGCGAGATATTCCACTAATGACTCCTACTCTAACCACTTGGTGTCCCACTGTTCCCCTAGAAAAAGACAAAATGAACCAAACGCCCCTTCGTAGGCACTCCTTGTCCTAGGCGCTAAACTTGCTGCCATGAGGTGCGGTACTTTGGGGCACCAAGCTGCCAAAGTTGCTCTGGGAAAGGTGGTGGGTGAAGCGCTGCCTCTGGACTGTGTGCCCTGAAAGACGGCATCTTAAAACAAGACAGTGCATCAGCCGCATGGTTCAAAACACCTGGGACATGTTTAGCTCTAAAGAGCACATTTAACTTCATACACTGCAGTACTATCTCTTTCAACAAGCGCAACAACATCCCACATCGGGCAGACTGGCTGTTTATGCATTCCACAACTCCCATGTTATCAGACCAAAATATGACTGACTGGTTCCTCAAAGCGTCTGCCAAGATCACCAGCGCAACCCAGATTGGGAAGAGCTCAAGAAAAGTTATGTTAGCGGTAAGCCATCTCGGCCAACGTTCAGCAACCCAATTGCGCCCCAGAATGGCTCCAAAACCCTCGCTGCCAGCGGCATCGGTCATTAGACCTATTTCAGAGTTGGACACTGGCGGGCTAGGCCACACCACCCTACCATTGAAATCTCGCAGGAAAACCTTCCATATCTGCATATCTTGTTTGACTTCCTTGGTCAACCTAGTACGATGATGCTTTTCTCTGAGACCAGACATGGCGTGCGAGAGAAAGGACGCGCCATTGGAATGATGCGTAACGCAAAGTTTAACTGGCCCACCACTTGTTGCAACTGATGTAGTGTAACCTTACTTTTGTCCAAGCAACTCTCCAAGGTGCGCCCAAAATCCCTAACTTTTTCACGCGGCAGCCGGGACACCCCCTGCACTGAGTCTAGTTCAATCCCTAGGAATTCAATGGTGGTAGCTGGGCCCACTGTTTTATCAGGAGCCAACGGTACCCCAAATTCATTCATGAGGGCACAAAATTTTTGCAAGGCTGTTTTACACTCGCCAGAGCCCGGCGTCCCTAGAATAAGGAAGTCGTCCAGATAGTGTGGAACCCATTGGTGCCCTTACTTTCTCCTGAAGGTCCATTCAAGGAAGGAACTGAATTTCTTAAAATAGGCGCAGGACACCGAGCAACCCATTGGCATACACTTGTCCACATAGTACTTGCCCTCAAACAGAAAACCCAGGAGGTGGCAGTCCTCTGGGTGGACTGACAATAAGCGAAAAGCTGATTCTATATCCGATTTTGCAAGGAGTGCGCCCTGACCCAAGCTTCTCAGCATATTGACAGCCTAATCAAAGGACGCATATTTGACACTACATAAGGAGTCTGCAATGGAATCATTCACAGAACTGCCCCTTGGCGCGGATAGGTTGTGGATCAGTCTGAATTCCCCTGGTGCCTTTTTTGGCACCACTCCTAGGGGTGAGCACACAAATTCCGGCATCGGGACGCCTTCAAATGGGCCAGCCACCCTCCCCAGGTTCACTTCTTTTTAAATTTTTGCCCTTGCAATGCCCATGTTGGACGTGACGGACACTTGGTTTCTGCAGTGAGTCACCCCACTGTGCCCTTGTGCAGGTATCCTAAAACCTTCCTCAAAACCCTCTCTGATGACCCTCGCAGATTCTGTACAATTGTATTGCTCTAACGAAGGTATCATGGCGTCAATGTTAACAGGGGATCTAGCCTTTTCTAACCCTAATTGGTTAGTCCTGTTTCCTACCACCTTTGTCCCTAGCTTTTTTGTTGCATTTGGACTCTGGATGGGATGCGTTCCCGCAATACCCACACGCGTGTTTGAACCTACAGGTGCCAGGGGCCCTTGTACATGAACGTTTGTTGAAATCGAAGCAAACCCCTTTTTTGCTACCACTTGCTGACTTGGTCGTACCACCCCCCGCATTCCCGGCGGGGCTTGACTTAAGGGGCGGAAAGCGTACTGTGTCTGGGACCGGGCTACGCGCACCCTCTGGTGATTCCACCACCAGATGTTTGAGATGGAGGAACATATCAGTCTGATCCCACCTCAAGGAAGAATCCTGGGCCTTTGCCCTCCTAAAATCCTTGTCGTAGTCCTTCCAGCCATCCCCCTGTTTGCTGCATGTGCAAGGGTGATCCTGTTTTGATAAATTGCCATTTCTGACCCCACCTCTGGGAAGCGCTCTAGCATAACTGACATGTACGTGGAAAACCCTGAATCCAGTTTGTTAAACTCTCTTCCACCCTGTATTTCAATAGGATGTTAGACCACTCTCTGGGGTGAGTCCATTCCTTGTTCTTCCTGGCCTCCTCCCTGTCGGCCTCATCGGTAAGGAGAAAAGACATGTTCACATATTCCCCTCTCCATATCCTCTCCTTCATTTCTTTGGACAGGTGCCGCCCTAGACTCTCCCTTCCTGAGCGCATTTCCCCCACCCCAAGAGGGGCCAAAAGCTGATTAGTACCTGCTGGCGTTGTCACATCGGCCTTCTTTTGCGCCTCTGTCTCCTTTGCGCTGCTGCTTGTCCCCGGCAAACTTTCTTTCTCAGCGCCTGGCACCGCGTCTCGTGCACCTACAGTTGCGACACTGAGTAAAGGACCCGCGGGCACCTGTTGCGTGGTCCCTGCCGGTACCGCCGGCACCTCCACCGTAGGTTTTGCACCCAATTCCGCCAGTAATTTCTTAGCACGCTCAATGACATCCCCCCCTCCGGATGAGGCCCCTGCAGCATGTGACCAGTTGCCACATGTCTCTAACCATGGTAGGACTGCCGCCAAACTGGCTGCCATATCGGGTTGTCCAAGCGTGCCCTGAGCTGCCCCCGCAGTCTGGGGCGGCCCAGTCCCCATCCCATCCCCGCGGGGGGCACAGGCGGCGGAGCCTGTTCCTCAACTGGAGCGGATGGTGCAACTGCTATATTGCGCTCTTGAGACCTTTCCCTGCGCTCCCTACTGTTGTGATTGCGCCGGTTCCGTTTTGGCGGAGGCGGGGAGTAATTCCTTGGGGGGACAATTTGCCACTTTGGCCTTCCCCTCCCAACTTCCGGGCCCTCAACCTTGTCTTGCAATCTACCAACGATCTGACCCATGGCCTGTACCTGTTGGACCAGCGATTCAAGCATGGCCTCAGTATGTGAGCGCTTCAACGGACGGCGTGCCTTAGGGGCCATAGCGAAAGTTCAAAAACGTGCGCCCAACCTAAGTTACCCTTCAGCCACGCTCAGTGCTCGCACAAGGAGACAGTGTCCCCCTTATTACCTTTTGTTGTAGCGACCCAGCCAACCGGTGCAGTCACGCAACTAGAGCCAAGACCTACTGGCTAGCCCAGTAGGCTCAGGCGAGCCGCCCGCTCAAGCCCTCTATGGCTCCCAGAAGCGATGTACTGCCAGTTAGCCGGCGCCACCCCTCCTTCCTCCAGTGACCTCCAACCGCACTGCCGGGTAGTAGAGCTGGGTCCTCCAAAAAAGGATCTTGCGCTGCTCCTGTGAATGAGAGAAGAAAAAACTGGCCTTGCCGCGCTGCCCCTCGATTTCCAGTGACCTTATTGTTATCAAGCACACCCCACTGCAATGGGTAACCAACTTGCGCGCCTGAAACCCAGAGTCTGACCTCCCCCAGAAACCGACCTCCCCCAGCACTTATTTCCAAATTGCTGTTTATAGGGCATGCTCTGCAGCGCAAGAACGTGCACAAAATTGTTGGGCTGAGTGAACAACACACGAGCGTCAATTACCACAAATGCTCTGCCCCTACTTGCACGGCTGCTCCCATTACAATAAATGTACCTCTGGCCACTATGTGCCCTGCTTGATTGCGCTCGCGGCAAAACCTGCTCCGGATCGCACCCGCCGCTCCTTGATGTTGCCACGCTGTACCCCCGGCGATGCTGAGTCCGTCACTGCTCTGCGCCGGCGATCCTCGCCGTCCGTGACCCTGCAGACAAACAAAAAGGGGGAGAACTGCTCCGACGATGCCGGATCCCCAGTGTCTCCTTCCCGCGCTGTTCGGTGTCCGCAGCTCCTCTCCTCGCCGTCCGTGACCACAAGAACCAAAAGGGAGGAAAACCGCTCCGATGGTAAAAATTAAAACGATTATCAGGGACGCTTGGGGCCGAAGGCCCAAGAAAGAGCAGCCGCTCTTGGCGAGGACGCAGCAAGAGGAGAAAAGAGGCTGCCTCGCTGCGGGACTCGACCTTTTAACAGGTGAGAGCCCCGAGCTGGCCGGCGTGATAGGCTCAGGAACCGGAAGCACTTAAGTGCTTCCGGTTCACAGGACGAGGATCTGGCGCCTATTGGCTATCTTGCTTAAGGGGCTTTTTTAATGGCTCCTAGACGAGGTTACCTAGGTTAAAAACCGCCAGTTTAAAATGTGTTAAAGATAAGATTTACTGTTTGTTTTCTTGTTAGACTTAAGGCTATATGTCTATGGCACATAGCACAGAGTTTATACTGTGTGATAAACATGATTTTTCACGTATTTTGTCATTGCATTGCAAAAATTGTTAACTGAGTTAAGAAAAGAAGGGCGTATGTCATTAGGACAAGGGGTGGCTCAGCGCGATAACGCAGCATGAAGTAATGTGCGTATAATAGGGGTTTGAGTCTGAGGCTGTACTTTTTGGGTTAACATGTGTAGATTTATTCAGGGTATATTGCGATGTCTTTCCTATGAGAATTAAGAGATAAATGTGGTCGGACATGTTCAGACAATGAAAAATGTATCAATAGGGGTAAACAGTTTGGCAATCTTGTTGCATCTTTATAATTTACAGTGACCCCCGAAGAAGGGCTGGATGCCCGAAATGCATTGGGTTATGTGACAATAAATACTGCCTGGAATGAATTCACGTTTTCGTCATATTCTTGGTCAAAGTCCTAGTGACACCATGAGAATAGTAGAAACTTGGAAATTAACGTGTACACGAAGTGCGTCTTCTCGTCTGTGGAAGATTTGGAATACTGATGATAAATGTTTTGGATTACTATGGATAAATGTGGAATAAACAGAAATAATGTTCATAAATAGGTACAGCCCAAAGTGGTGTTTTGCTGTGCATTTCTGGGGACTGGAGACAGTCCCACCGCTGATAAGGGGTGAAAGCGTCATCGCTGACGCGTCCCACCCCGTTCTTTACTTCCCGGGGTCTAGGACGACCGCCATAATGGCGGCCCGTTCCATTCTGCTCCTGGCCTGGCCCAGTCAACCAACAATCCAATTTCTAACAGGCATTAAATGATTGAACTATGCCTTTAGTACCTGCATCTGATGGGGGTTCAAATTTACTATTTTTGTGAGTGGAGTCACCAGATTCATATTTGATTAGGTTCTAATGATGTAGTTTGAGCCCTCATTGTTAAGTCGAGGCATAAAGAAAGTTGTTGTTCTGTTTTATAAGGTGTGTTTTGGGGAATGGATGGCTGTTGTGCTTTGTTCTGTAATTGGATGGACATAATGCCCACGCTGAGTAGAGGTGTCAGGCAGCTAACAATGGGTATGCAGCAAACTGTCATTTTTTAAGTTAAGGCGGCTTAGTATTGTTCGCTGGTGCAGCGAATGCCTTACATGGCAGGGGCTAACATAAATTCATGTTTGGAAGATTTTACCGATGAAACATATTTGTAGGTCACTGCAAAGATATTCAGAGGTTATAAGATTGAAATTGCCTCCGGCATTCTAAAAGAGCTTGACGAGTTCGGTTCGTGAGTGAGTTCAACATGTGTAGGCATTTTGTATTTGCTATCACTTAAAGTGTTAGACTTTTTTTTTGCCTCCTGAATTACTTTCACTCTAATATATTTTTGGAAGCCCGTATTTATGGTGAAGAGAGGTCACGCCGAAAATCAGACACTGTGCTTTCCATTGTTTTTTAGTTGTTTTGCAACACGGTCATGATTTCAAACCTGCTTAATTGCAGGCGCTTCATTGTTAATTATGTCGCTGATCGAATTTATTGTTCAGATTGAATTCTGAGAAGTTACTTGAATGTCCTTGTATAGGTGAGTGGCATTCACATAAATATGTTACCGAGAGAACATTTCGTAGTGTTCGTTGCCTTGCACCTCGACGAGCATACCTTTGACAAACAGCCCACAGTTTCGAAGGAAGGTCGGGCACTTGATTCAATGGCAGAGTGCCTTTGATCTAAGACAAGAGTCTACGGTAGTAAGCTCTGAACTGAGAACTTATCAAAAGCTTAAACACACAAAAGGCCATGGAGTAGGCCTAGTCCAAGCTGTGTTATTCAGTGTGGTAAACTGCAAGACCATCATGTACGAATCACAGAGAACTAATTGGAGAAGTGTGGCTCAGGGGTTAGAGGCAGCAGACCCAGAAGCTGAGATCGGCCCTGGACCAGGGTTCAATTCCCCGCCGCGGCGGGGCTTGAGCTAAAAATTCCACGGACTCGATAATTCTCGCCCCGGTGCCTCCTCGACTCACAGGTTCACACTCTGCGACTCTGGGCAAATAGCTTGCTTAATCTCCACAACGGCCCCTCTCGGTGGGATGCCTGACTTTCACCTTGTGGATACCCTGCTATCTCACAGGGGAATACCAGGAAGGGTTCCCTAAGCAAGCGCCGGGACACACTGCGGGTATATAAGCTCAACTACATACTACATAATTGATTTGAGCATGCAGTGAACCAGTGTGTGGGATTGATCAGTGGTCTGCATTTAATGTGACGAAAAGTATGAGATTTAATCTCAAAATGTTAGGTTGAACCAAGTGGAAAAGCCCACGAATAAAAATGTGAAAACAAAGCTGTTTCCTTAATGTGTTAAAAATGAAGATACATGTTTCATAACTTAATTGCCACAAACAGTTGGGCGGAAGAAAGGTAGGGAAGGTGGTGGCGGTTTGTCAAGGTTGACAAATAATGTATTTTTAAAAACTTTTTGGACAGAGATACATAATAGAGGCCATGTTATCTCATTATTACGCTTATGTGTCTGCGTAGCAGTTGAAAGCAGAGGCATGTGATTTTGGGGTCCCTAAACAACATACAATTATAGATGGGTAAAAAAGTAAATTATAGGAAGTTTTTTATCTTTGGGTCTGAGTGACTTCGTAGACAATTTGTGCTTTGCTATCGATGTCTATTTGATGTCCCTTAGAACCCTTTGGTGAAAAACATCCCCTTAATTCACTGTTACCCACCTATACTTCTATATGTTATCATACCCTAGAAATTGCTCGGTACACAAATGTCTCTGTAGCCCACTGTTGTGACTTAGTAGAAGTGAATAACTAGATACAGAGGGGCAGATTTATGTTAACTGGTGCATCCCCAGGGATGCGCCAGTTAATGTGCGCCACAGTGCGCCACAGCTCCGCCACCCATGGTGCGACTCATTTACAATGCGGCGCACCATGGTGAAAGGCAGGGAAGATGCGTGATGCATCTCTCGGCGTACGGGTGGCGCATTGCAGGAGTCATGTCGCAAGTGCGACATGACTCCTGCAATGCACAGGGGCCACCTCTTCAATGCATGGTGCGTCACCCTTACGCCTGCTTCAAGCAGGCGTAAGGAATAGACGCAGAAAGTGACTCAGTGAAATCTTGTAGATTTCACTGAGTCACTTTCCAGGGGCGTTCCTGCGACGCAACGCCCACCCCCCCCTGCGCAGGAACGCCTACATGAAACCTGACGCAGGTTTCATGTGGCGCAGGGCCTTACACCGTGACGCATCTCCATAGATGCGTCACGTTGTAAATGCCTTGTAGGGATGCACCACGTTTACGCCACCTTGCGTGACGCAACAGCGGCGTAAACGTGGCGCAAGGGCCTCATAAATCTGTCCCAGAATCTGGTATTCTTTCTACTGGCACTGTATTAGACCCACGTATAACATGAAGCATTACTGTGACTTTATTGGTTACTTGAATTTATCATGTTTTTGTGAGGAGATTCAATACCACAAAACGTGCTTATTTTGAAAAAAGAGATGTATGAATATAATTAGGTCTTTCAGCAGAAAAGGAGAAGGAGGGCTGTGGCAGACCTTCCACACTGCTCAAAATTCGCAGCGGAAAACAAATTACAGAACTAGGCTTAGCTTATCTTCAGTAGTAGGTTCTGAGCAAAAAGGCAGTATTTTCTCACAAAGAATATAAATGTTTTGGGCCTGATTCACAAACATTTTTTCCATGAACTATATGACTTAACCCTTGAACTTTACAAAGACGTCATGACGATTTTACACCTACTGAACAAAAAAATCTTTGTGAATTGGAGATTTTCTTCATCTCTTCAGAGAAGGGGACCAGTTTTTCAAAAGAAGGAATCATACTGGTCAGAGGTGGGGTATTCTCTGCCTCTTCCTATATTTTTGTTTCAGATACAGGTCAGTGTCTTTCAGATTGTTCTGCACATGATTAAGCATTATCCTAATTTTACAGCAGCAAGTCCTTCATACGCTGGTAAGACAAATGTCTGACACTGTCAGGATGATATGCAGGGCTGGACGGACTGAGGATGCCTCAGCCATCTAGGAATAGGAGAAGAAATCATACTGGTCACATGTTATGGATCATAGACTGGACAGTCTAAAAGTGATGTTCCTTGTAGGAGAGAGCTTTGTTGCTATGTTGCCCTTCTTGAAATGAAGAATGCACAAAAGGGATGGATGGAATACTTGACTTAATCTCTGCCACTGGCAAACGCACAGCCAGCATCCCAGTCCATAGCTATTAGATTCGAAATCTTGATATTACATTTTATAATTCTAAACTTGACTAGTGATTGTGTTCTTAATAACCATTCAGGTTTACACTGGGAACTGAATCCTTATTTGCACATTTTTAAAGAGTGACATAGAATAGATAGCAAATCTCACCCTCACTAACGTTTTGTGGTAATTCTCTGTCTCTTCCCATATTTTTGTTTTAAAAGCAGTTCAGTGTTTCTGATTGTTCTGCAAATGATTGAGGAGTATCATATTTCTACAGCAGCAAGTCGTGCATATGCTTGTAAGAAAAATATCTGACACTGTCCAGTCTCAATGTGTTCAAGCAGGGTTTAACTTGTGTTTGTGGGATAGTCCTGATTTTGGGCAATGCCAGGCTCATAGGGTACAACCAGCTAAGGGGAAAAAACTTGCACACAAAAGAAACTTAAATGACATGATATAGGCAAGCAGGATCTACAAATGCTGTGAACTTGAGAAAAAGGGCGCTAATTTAACTGCAGGCAGTAGTGGTGCAGTTTGGCAAACACTTTAGGCCTAGTGCGCGGATTAGAATAGAATAATTGTGGCGGCAGAAAGACACATGCTCAGGGTATAGCCACAAAAGAAATTCACATTTAATTCACAATAAGAGAAACGTATCCACAAATGTTGAAGAGTTGCATCACAAGAGAAGAGAGTAGAGATTATTTCGGAAATACAAGATATCAGGCACTTGTACGCTATTTAAAGAAGCTGAGAGTGGGGGTTTCTCAGGGGCAGGTGAAATATTGATAGACAATGGGGACTTGGGGGCATATTACCAACAGTTATCGATATTTATCGCTAACTAGGCTTAGCGTTAGTTTTTTCAATGCCGCGCTTCGCCCAATATTATCGGTGAGATAACGTCCTATTACCAACGTTTATCATAAAAGCGATAATATTGCAGGCGTTAACGTGAATATCGCAGGAAAACCAGCGGTGTTCATGCATTAGCATGCAAATGCTGTTAGCCATGTTATCTTCCTCCCATTGGATAACATGGCTTAGAACTGGTATTTGCAGGCATTAGCGTTTGGCGATTTTCGCGCTTAGCGCAAATATTTCCATTGCTTTGCCTTTCTTGGTAATAGGCGATTGCGAGGTTAGCGACTGCTTTCAATCGCTAACCGGTTGGGTACGCCCACTTTGCATGTCATTAGCGATAAATATCGCTGACATGCAAAACGGGCCCCAAACCGCTCGCTATCGCCTACAAGCTGTCGCTAACTGGTGTTAGCGACAGCTTGGTAATAGGGCGATGGAATTATTGTTGCTTAGCGGCCGCTAAAGTGGCGATAATTCAATATCGCCACCCTTGGTAATATGCCCCTAGATTAGCAGCATTGAAGAGGAAAAATTTATCAGGGAAGCTTAACACATACAGCGGAATGGAACAGCAGATTTGCAGAACCAGGGCAGATAAAGTAACCGGACGAGTCACAAAAGCTGAATGTTTTGGTGTTACATGGTCTGGCATTTCCCAGGGGCTTTTTTACACAAAGTCCTTTGGGGGAGTGATGGGTGTGTGTGCCCACTTTGTGCACCCCAGTGAACTTTAGCATTAGAGAAGAGGCCTCAGATGCTTGTGTGCCCTTTTCTGTAATACTTATAGCACATGTAGTGCCTGTGCTTTTTCTAGAGGTCATTCTCTCCCCCATGCAAATGAGGGAATCTCTTTGCCTCTGTGCATGCTTCATATTATGGTTGTGAGTGCAAAGACAAAGAAGCCGTCAGGAAGTGCACTGTTGGTGTGCACAAAAAGGTGTCAAACTGTCAATGCGATCCCTGAGTGCAGCCCTCTGTAGGAGACAAAATTGGTCCTGTGGCCACTCCGGACATCGCCCCGCAGGCAAGTTCAGCCCCTCACTGCTAACACTTGCAGGGGGATCTCTGTTTCCTCACTAAAGGGCAGATGAGTACTGCCTGCAGAGTTAAACACAGAGAGGCTGATTAAAGCAGCCACTCTTCATTTCACTGAATGCGCTGCACCCAGACAGTCCTGAGTTCACAGCTGCCCTGAAGGCAGCACATTCATTGTAATCGGACGCACTGTTCATGTTTACGCCCAGCACATCTGTTTCAAAGGTGTACCTTGGCGCAAATATGAACAGTGCGCTAGATACATAACGTGGCCCCAAAAGTAGATTGTTAATTTCTAAATAAAGTTGCAGCACACACATATAAATATGATGAAAGGCATCGGAGGCTGAGACCATGAATACATAAGTGGAATGAGGGCCACAACCACACTAAAAGCAGCAGAGGTTCACTCGAGATAACTGTTGAACTGTTGTGGTCACATTTAAAAAAACATAGACCAGACAATACAGAACAATAGAATATTGTTGGACTTGGTCCTTTTTGCAGGGTCATCCCTGAACTTTTTGCCTTCCTCCTGGTATTTTTTCTGAACTGGTGTTGGTAGTCTTAGGACTCTGGGCAATTTATCACTGCTGTCCAGTGTAAAGTGATGTGCTCTCTATGGTAAAACATGGTAAGATTGGTACACACCTATTTGGCGTATTTAATTTACCTATCAGTCCCTTGTAAAGTGGTATCTGAGTTACCCAGGGGCAGTAAATTAAATGCTACTCCTGGGCTTGTATCGCTGCTTGCGCCACCCACCAAAGTACCCTTTCAAATCTGTCTCAGGCCTATACTATTGAAGGGGCTGCAAGCGTAGTTTACTGCCGCTGTGACATGGCAAATAAAGTGGGTGCCATGTCTGTGACTCCCCTTTTACTACATACCAGTCACCCCTACAGTAGGCCCTGGCTAGCCCTATGGGCAGGGAGTGGTGTAGGTAAAAGGTAGGACATGTGCCTTAACTGTGTGGCATGTTCTGGTAGTAACAAACAGTAATTTTGGTTTCTCACTACTGTGAGGCTAACCTCTCATAGGAATGCATTGGTGAATCCCTGATATGTGTGTCAGAGATAATTCCTCATATGAAAGGAGTGGTGTGATCAAGTTTGGTATGTTTGGCATAGTGGTAATAAATTCTGCATAATGGTGTTTGCAGATTTATTATCACTATTTTAGAAATGCCACTTTTAGAAGTGGGCTTTTCTGTGTGCTATATGACTTTGTGCCTGCTTGTTGTGTATTACATGTCTGGCTCTGGATGACAGGGGCTTGGGAGGTGCAGTGGCTCCAGAGGGGCTGGGAGAGTCAGCACTAGGCTAAATAGGCCCATCTGCATTTGGAGTAGTGGGAGGAGTAGCACCTAGGCCTGATTAGGACTGTGCCTGCATTCCACAATGCTGGATCTGCCCCCCTGTGGCGTGTCTGGGGCCAGAGCCTACACTAACAATGAGGGTGTTTTGTGCACTGAAAGGTTGTTCCTACGCGCCCCCAGAACTGGTTTGGACCGGACACAGATCCCTGTGCGAGGGGGAGAACAAAGATATAGCTGGTATAAATATTGGGGCTGTGACCCCATGAAAGGTGACTTGCTGGGAGCTGTGTTGCTGAATGACCGCTGGGCACCAAGAGAAACCGCCACAAGGTATTGCCCCTCTGCTGGAGGCCCTGTGAGCTGGCCTGCCTGGGCGCAGCTCTGCATTGTGGGACATGGGGATCCAGCGTTAGGTACATGCTGGAGTTTCAGCCTGCATTAAGAGAACTGAAGGATCTTGTCCCCTGGGAGCGTGCTCTGCGCGAGTAGAACACTGACCAGACTTCAGGTGGTGATTTGAAGAAAACAAGTGATGAGCGCTTTTTCATCATTGCCCTTTGAGCCCTATAAGGGGACTCTTGCATTCCAGCACCCCGGTGAGCGCTTCTGATTTCATCTCCTGAGCCCGAGGAGAGGGGGAGGCAGGAGTAATTGAGACTTAGCTCGGAGAATCATCAGAGTCCGGAAGTCAGGCAGTGAAAGCCTGACTGTGTGTGGGACCTGTTCAGCAAGAGGAAGCCCCGACATGGCACAGAAGGCAGGAAGCCAGGCAGAAGCTAGGTCTGGTTGTGGCCTTGGCCCGCACCGGAAGTTGAGACGCCGCCGTGCCTGAAATCCAGGCGTGCGCCTACCCTGCGCTGGTGAGTGCCAAAGAAGGGACCGGAGCCTCGCTGGCTCCCTGCTGAAGCCCTGCTGCGTCCCGATGGCGTGAAGTAAGAGAAGCCCCGGTGAGTGGGGCTTGCAAGGCACACTGTTTGTTCCTGCCTTGGCCTACAGCAACACCGCCAGATCACAGGTAGCTGCAACAACCTAAGGAAAGCCCCGGTGAGTGGGGCTTACAAGGCACTCTGTTGGTGCCGGTTTTCACAGCTGCGCTGACGGATTGCGAGCAGCTGCAACGTGGGGGCACTCTGAATTGAGAGGAGGCAAGGGTGAGTTGCACCCCACCCCCAAATTGGTTTGTTGCTCTTTTTGGGGCATTGTTTTGACTGTATCGCAGTTAAGGGGCTAGTGGAAGCCCCGTGTTGGATGGACATGCACATTTGGGGACAAGGGCATTACGGGACAGCCCAAGACAAGCCCCCGAGGCAGGCCAGTTGGCCTGGGGATCACCTTGTGTTCTGGTGGGCGTAAGGCCCTAAGGTGATGTGTGCACTGCCTGAGTGTTACTGTGGTGTACTGCTAATTTAGGATGTATACCTAAGATGTGATGCATAATGTGTTTATGCTACATGCAATGTTACCAATAGTTACTGATTGATAATCCCCTGTAAAGTCATACCTTGTGCCAGGTGGCACAGTGTATATATGTGATTGCGGTCTAATATGTGTTATGAACAATACAAAGGCTAATTTGTATGTAACCTTGTGTGTCGCTGCTGTGTGAGTGTGTTGGGCAAACGTTTTACAAGTTGCCTCTGGGATAAGCCTGACTGCTCTGCCAAGCAACCAAGGCGGTGAGCAGGGATTACCTTTGGTGTGTAACTCCCTTGCACTGACTAGAGTGGTGATTTCTGCCTGGCTCAGGCGCTTGCCCTAGCCAACCAGAAATCCTATTTCTAACAAATATAAAAACTGATATAGATACAGTACAGAGTGTATGTGAACAAGGAACCAAATTCAAGCAGAACTGGTGTATATCGCTGAAGTAAAACACTTATATGCAATTCCACTATATATATAACTGGAATTGGCTTGAATGAGTAAATGAATGCGTGTTTTAAAAAATATGTAATATCATGATGCAAGTGTAATATTTCTCTCATATTGTTTGTTCATTTTTTTGTATTTCTCCCTAATGTCTCTGCAGGCAATAGCTCTCTAGTAGTCTTCTGAGCAACAAACAGAAATCAAGTAAATGACACTTTTTCCAGACACAAGGGAGCATATTCACGAACTCCTTGCACAGCTTTTGGGTCTCACTTTGCAACGTAACTGCAGCGCAAACCACCAAATCATATCTATGAGGTCATGCAAAGCCATGTGAATGGCATCATAGATATGAAGTAAGGCAAGGCAGCAGAAATTGCTGCGTTGTTTTACTCTGCACAAGGGAGGCATTGTGGTAGGTGTTTTCACGCAACGGCCATTGAATTAGAAGCATTCCCAGATTCACTTGTGAACCTGAGAATGTGTCAAAATCTTACGCCTCTCAACGTGAGTTGCAACAAGAAGAAATATCTGTTTTTCTCCTAGTTTTTAGGTCGAGTATGGGCAGCGCATGAGCTGCTCTGCGGGGCATGCTGTCTTCAGGTAGGGACTTGAAGCTTCGCCCACTCTCTGTGCATATTTTTTATTGGATTGTGTCACTGTCCACTGTAAACTGCGACTGTTCATTGGTCTATAGGCTTAGTAGTCGCTCCTTAGTACTGCCTTGTTTCATTTTGTAACCTCCCATAGTGACACCCCCTGTTTCTTGTATTGTTACTTGGTAGGCTTTAATTGCAGTGTCCAAGCACTATTTTCTCAAATAGCTTTTTCCTGCCTGCTGTTGCAGGCAGGATACTCTCTCTCCTAACGCTTTTAAAAAAAATTTATACCAAAGGAGCTGGCATTTGCAATGCAATTGGTTTCACATTTGTGAGAGTTTAAGGTATTGGCATTGGAAATGACAATGCCTTGTATTTATCTGTTTTAAAAAGAACACAAATAAAAGGCATTGTCATTTACAACACCAATAGCTCAAACTCGTAAATGCGAGACCTATTGCATTGCAAATGCTTGTTTCCTCTGTCTGTGTGTGCTGAATTATGCAGCACACATACAATGAGGCAAATGCTTGTTACTGTGCAGGAAAGTACCCCTCCTTGCAAAAAATAAAATCCTGCAGGCACCGCAGGTACCCTTGCACTTTGACGCAAGGGTGCCTGCATTGGTGCGAGAATGCCGAATCTGCACCAGTGCAGGGGGAAAGGACAGGAAAGCACAGTTTTAAATAAATACGGTGCATTTCTGCCCTTTCTCCCTGGCACAGGACAGCGCAGCAAGGTGACTTGCTGTGCTGCCCTGCACCACCATTCTTATAAATAGGTCCTTTGTTATGTGAACTTTGCTCTGGGGCCATGAAATTTACCAGAAGCATTTGTACACATGCCCATTATAAATACATTTGCATTGAATTATCAGTGCAAAAATGGAATGTTGTACCAGTCTGCCAGTACAAGTGGTGGTTCATGAGGGGTGCAAAATTGATCTGCTTAAGAACAAAATTAGAAGCCACTGGTAAAATATTTGTTACATGGCCCCTTAATCACATGGCAGATTGTATTTCAGGACATTGCACTGCTTTGTCACCCATTGACAAATTATTTGGCCATTTCTCAGAACTGAAAATGAATGGTGAATTTCTACATGATCAATAGGTTTTGTTTCTTTTCATCCATGCCCCTGTGCTTCAGACCTACCCACATGGATACGGTTTCAAATGCAGGTTGTATTCCGATTACAGCTAACCGCTCCTTCCCATATGCAAATTAAAATTATTTCAGGTAGAATCACAGCTTAATTTCATGAAATTCAAAGTGAAGAGTCCATGCTCAGCCTGAATTTTTTGTTGACGGAATTAGACATTTTTGCTGCGCGCGAGGAGATCTAGAAGTAAACACAATACAGCGAGTTATTTTCTGAGTTGCGCTCCTGGAGGCACGCCTGCCTCCTTCGGATTGCACTCTGTGCACAGTGCCACACTGCACAGTCTCACTGGAACAAAACTGTAGGGAGCTGCTAAAAATGGATCCTTTTTTCCACACAGCTACGAAGATATCTCACACATTCTCCCTTGGTTAAGACCCTACGGGGAGCCGATGGCTCAGATCCTACTACGAAGGTATTAATCATATCAGGGGTCCTGCCACACCTGTCAACTGCTCTGCATAAGTGCAACATTATTCCAAACATCCACACGTAGCGTTTCCCCAAGTGGCAAGCAATGTAAAGAATGCATTTGGAAATTGTATGTCGGTACAGAAATGTGTAATTACTTCTGCTTCAGGACGTATTATATATTTTGTTCTCAAAATACATTTAGGAGAGGCCTACTTATGAATGTGTGTATCGAATGTCCTCTTAGCGTGTGCCAATTAGGACACTTTTCTGCATATAAACCTATGATGCATTTAAAGTCCCTTATCTGTGGGCATGTAGAGTCAATAAACACACGTTAGCACCAGCCAATGACCTGACAAGTCGCATTTGTTAGATAGGAGTATTTTTTTTTTTTATATTCGGTATGTTAGTTCCTCTCATCTTTCACTACAGATTCAGGCTTGCAAGATGGCTCAACATATAAACCCTCACCTCTGTGATCTGTGGGTTTAAATCAGGGTCAGCATCCAACATTCCAAGGTAAGTAACCTAAATGCCTTTAAATATGGTAATAGTAGAAGCTGCTATACACACCCTTTGCACAGAGAAAAGACTGCGGTATGAATTTCTATACAAAAACACGTTCTTTAATTATAATTATTTTAAGAAATAAAGCTCAACATAGTTATCAATGTTATTAACCATAAAGAACCCAACGATATACATTATAAGGATGTTGCAGGTCACCAAGAAGTTCTGTGACCATACAGAGGAGCACAGCAGAAGGCAGTGCTCCTTTATAAGGTCACGGAAGTCCAAGTTCACTTGCGATATTCTTTTTTTTTTTTTTGTACAGCAGTGGATACTTTATTCTTCTTAATAAATGGTCAACTGATAAAACTTCCCACAAACCACTAATGTCCTTACCACGGAGCTCTTTCATTTTAAAGAAATAGGATGTTTGCAAAAATGAATAATAAAATTAGAATATTGAGGCAAAAAAAAGCACACCAAAAAGCAGTTCGATATTTGTTGAAAAAGACATTAGAATTAGTTTAGTATAAGTCAAAAAATGCTGTACCTCATAATGTGGGGAAACACCCAGAGAGATTCTAGCTTTCCTAAAAGTAGTTAAAGCATCGAAAAACAAAAATATGCTGACATAAATATCTCCTTTATCGCTGCATATCTAGAAACAAAACAGAAGCAGAAGGAAAAGTAGTGTGTACCTTTAATTATGCTCTACTACCCATTTTTTCCTCGGCTGCAAAGGAGTAGCTACCAGAGATTTCTTTAATTCCTTCCCACCTTGTTGCTCCTGTAGTGCCCCATCCCTTGAGTTTGCTAAGCTCGATGACAGGGAAATAGCACAGGAACTTGAAAGTAGATATTAAATATGTCATCAAATGGTCCAGTTTGGTCAGTGGGAGAAAGGGGGAGTGGCACTTGTAATTCTGGGGAATAGGTCTGAGGGCAATGCACATCTGGCCATGAATTTAGGCCCAAGCCAAAATGCCTTAATGTCCAACTATTATACCTTAGAAGCATGTCTACATACATTACATTGACAGACAAACTCGAACTACAGAACAATCTCCGGATTTTTCTGCTAACCTTTGTTGCCTCAATTGAAGATCAATTATGTCAACTGAGCATCCGCTTGTTTCCAATAAGACATGGTGGCAAGATCACAGTAGCAGAAGTCAATTTCTCTTCAGTGCTCAATAAACTCAGTACATTGCTTACCATGCTTTATTGGGTGGAGGAGCTCAAACTAGGCCAACCACTCCCAAATTTGAACAGTTACAGCTTTGTTCAAGCAACAACAGTTAATCGTTCCCAAATTCATGCAATTTTGGAGCAAATTTCGAATGATAGAGCTGCAGAAATTAACAATATTCAGGGGAACTTGGCTTCCCTTACCACATCCTGCAAACCTGCCTTATCAAAAAGAAACAAGAAAACACCCAAAAAATGAAATAAGAAAATGATGGCCTTTTTTTAAGTTCTTTATAAAGGTATAAGGCTAAGCCAATAAGGAAAAAAATCCCCTCTTTAGGTACAAAGAGCTCAGGTTCAAGAAAGAAGTGGCCATTTCAAAAGACTGTTACCAGAATGGTGCAATATAAGCCAAGCATCATGGGAAGGTCTGTTCTTTCATTGTCTCATATTATTCTGTACTAGGGAGGGCCCGGTCCCTCCCCACAACACTACACAACAGGGATCAGTCTGCTATGGTAATGGCACTGATCATACCAGAGGTCAGGGTGCTGAGCTTATTATTGGAAGGAGTTAGATGATTACCCCAGTGTGGACATCAAGAGAAGCAATTCCATTCCAAACCTGAGGGACAGGTTTCACTTGTAAATTGAATCCAGATGCTGCAGACTTTACCCGGATCAGTGATGAGTCCAATAATTTGTAAGTAAAAGCAATAATGAAAGTACCCAAACGGATGAGGTGATTTGATGTAAGGCTGCTCAATATGAGTTTGGCAGGAACCCCCAAGTGAAGCCATACAATAATAGCATTTTAGCCAACCCACCGCAGGTCTTATTGCTTGAACAGGTTTGGAACCAACTTTTTTTTTATAAATTTAGAAAGAGCCCCTATGTTCTTTTCCATCAGTAGCCCCCTATTTGTGACCATACTTTGCCAGTTATTTTGACGATCAAACATAATCCCTAGATAATTAAAAGAACTTCACAACTCCCAGCTTGCCCCCTTCAATATAAATGTGTGGCTCTTTCTACTGCTTTGAACTTGCCACTAGGACAAAGGACTTTGAATTGTTAATTTTCATATCCAGCTTGTTCATAAATTTTGTGTATTCCAACATGAGTCGATGCAGCCCATTACTAGTACGAGCTAAAATCACTGCTTTGTCTGCAAATAGTAGTATCTGTATTTGTAGTGAGTTGATGTAAGGAGCATCTGGAGTAGATCCCAGCAGAGCGGATTCAACATCATTGGTGTAGAGTGCAAATAGAAAAGGCACGAGCACGCAACCCTGTCTCACGCCTCTAACAATTTTAAAGTGCCTAGTACACTGGCCTCCCTTTCCATAATGAACACAAGCTGAGGCCCCTGAATACAGATCATGAATAATATTAATAATCTGTAGGTTGATCCCCATTGCCTCCATGATCTGCCACAGCCTAGGCAGTGCCAGGCAGTCAAAGGCTACCAACAGATCCATGAAGGCAAGATACAGATGCCCATTTTTAGCTGCAGTGTATTTTGCAATTATTAGGCTCAGGTTCAGGCACTGGTCAACAGTGCCTTTCCCTTTTCTGAAACCAAACTGACATGGGGTTATTATATTCTTGTCTAGAGCCAATTCCTCAAGTCTATTTAAAAGCAGCCGGCCCATTAATTTTGCAGTGGAGTCTATCAAATATATAGGCCTATGAAGGGGCGTGGCTTGGCTGCCGGGCGGAATGGCTGCCTAACTCAGCAGCTCCGCCGACCAAGTGATAAATCCGGCATTTATCCGTACATCCAACACTGCATTTCGGACCCACGACAATCCTACACACCTTGTAGACCGTCCGGTCTGCTCCCAAGAAGATTTGGAGCCCAAGAGTCCGCAGTCGAGGCTGAAAAGGACGAGCGCTGAATACGGAGGTGCGGCCTGTGAACGAGGACAAGTCGGGGTCTAGATTTCTGCCCAGCCTGCGGGAGAGACGTGCGGAGGCCCAGAGGAGGTGCGGGATCGCTCGGAGCCCACTGGGGACTGCGGCGCGGGCATGAACACCAGCCGGTGAGCAGCTCCACACAAATAGGACCAGACTGGGTGAGTGACATTGCCACTAACACCGGGGACTGTATGCCGAGGAGAAACGTGCAGGGCTGCTGCCGCGTAGTCAAAGCGGGACGCACTGTGCTGCACCAGGCGATGATCGCATGTTGTGAGCGGACTCTGAGAATGGGGAAGAGACACTCCCGACTTGATTCGGGCTACTGCTGCACCAAAAAGTCACACCATTGGGGGCTCAGAAGCTATAACGAGTGCCATTGTGGCAGGTATACTACAGGTGCAGTGCATGACCCAGAACCGCCATTTTGGGAAGAGCCAACTCGCTCCGCCCGCCCGCTGCCCGTCTTCTGACTCCTGGGGTGGTTCGAGGCAAGAATGGGTGCACTCCTGAACCCCACTAGCGGTGCTCAGCCGGTGCTGGTTGCGCCAATTGAAAGGGAGACATAAAGACGTAAGGTACACTGCGCCCCAGACTCAGTCATTGGCCCCGCGTCCCATGCTACAGGAGGGTGGAGCGAGCTTGCACAGGCCGTGGCCTGGACTGATCTCCGTTACTATACACGAGGCTGCGGCATTAGAAGCCACTCATGGGCTGCGCACAGGACTGTATCGTGAAAGTGGCGACTATAGCCCGACGATAAGTGAGTGGTGGTGTGTGTGCCTGCCCCGTGGGCATTGTGGGAGTCTCAATCACGAGTGTGCTGGCAGAGAACCATTTTAGCAGCTGCAACGCGCCACCTGCGCGCATGGTGCAGATCCAGACAGACCTGGAAAGGCGATAGTTGAAGTCACCAGACGGAGCATACCTTGTTAATTGCCCTACGAGGTGTGTGACTACAAACTGAGAAACCATGGGAAAGCCTGACACGAGGCAACCGAAAATTACTTTTGATAAAACGAAGCAGAAAGCGACTAACCAGGATCAATCTGAACCAGATGCAGGGGGAGAAGGCGCACGGCAATTTCTAGCTGAAGACATTCGACACATGTTTCAGGACTTAAAAAAGGAGCCTGCAAGCCATCGATACCAAAATGGACACCCTGGCCGCCCGGATGGATGGCATCACGAGACGCATGGATAAGCAGGAAGGTAGGGTGAGCCTGTTGGAAACACGTGTAACTGAAACAGAAGAAGGCCAGACGGAGATAGAAAAGAAAATAAGAGGCATGGATAAAGTCCTGGAAATAATCCAGCAAAAGAATGAGGATTTGGAAGCGAGATCGCGCCGGAATAATATACGCGTCACGGGCGTGGCGGAATCCACGGATATATCAAACATGGAGCGCTATATAGAGACCATGATGAAAGACCATTTTGATGATGGTTTGTCCCCCATGTTCCTAGTAGAAAGTGCGCATAGAACACTAGGGCCTAGACCTAAACCAGGAGCCCCACCAAGGCCGATATTGGCCCGGATCTTAAACTACTGAGACAGGGATGCGATACTGCGAATGGTGAGGGACAAAGGCAAGATTCAATATAAAGGAAATAACATAGAAATGTATCCAGACTTTACTCTGCAGGTGCAGGCAGCCCGCAGAGAATTCATACCTGCAAAAAAAGGTATTCCAACAAACAGGCACGAAATACGCGTTAATTTACCCGGCGAAGCTGAGAGTACAAGGTCCAGGAAAGCCAACATTCTTTGTTGATGCGAAAGCGGCACTCCAATATGCTAAGCAACTGGCCAAAGTACAGAAACAAAGGCCTACTCCGGAAGAACAGGAGCTACCGGACAGGCTAAGTGACATTGAATTATGTATATAAGCTTTGTATTCACTAGCTAGACCTGACAAATAGGGATGCGACACTGCAGAAATGTGGGGCGTAGTTCCGCAGTGGAGTGGGAGCTAGCTATGTCCACTAATACATTGTACTGACGAGATCAGTTAGGTCCTGGAGAAGCAGTGATCGCAGTTGCGCTTGGTCACCCTGTCACAAGTACAGGGTAAGGAGGTGGTCACCTCGCGTACCCTCTGGGATGATTCCCGTAGTTCTTGCACCCACTGAGTTGATCCCCTGTGATTGTTATTCTATTTCAAGTTGGGATTCAGCGGGGGGAGGGGTGGAGATACACAACCTGGTTGGGGGGTTGGTGTGGGTGGGGGGAGGACGGGGAGACAGTTTTTATTATTTGCATTATCGTTAAGTACTGAGTAACCATGCACGTTAACAAGATGGAACTTTGAGAAGGATTGTTTTAAAATGTATTTTATAGGTCTGATGTCTGCAGAGTACGGGCCCCTTGGGATGAAATTCACTATGACCACACTACAATTGCAGTTTTGGCGGAAGTCGCCTGCTAATGTTTTTTCTTAGCCTGTGTGATGGCAGGGAACACTGACGCACATACTATACACACATTGAGATGTCTCACGTGAGGGGCCTCAATGACCGTCGAAAAATCCGACTTACACACTCGTACTTAACAAGACACGGAATTCATATCTGTTTCTTACAGGAAACACACCTGCTGGGTACTGACACTACCACTCTCAGGAACAGGCGGTGGGAGATGATTGCTGCTGCTGGGTTCTCTAGCTACTCAGAGGGGTGGTGATAATGTTGAGAAAGGGTCTACACTGGCGCACACATAACACAATTATAGACAAGGACGGTAGATACATAATATTAATAGGAGCGCTCTACAATACACCTGTCGCCCTAGTAAACATATATGGCCTGAACACTGACAGCCCCGACTTTTTCCACACGGTATGGCACGAGCTTCAAAAACTAGGCCCCGTATCAAATATGTGGGGGGGAGACTTTAATGTTCCTCTTTCTGCGGAGCTTGACAGACAGGGGGCCTCGCGCGCACATCACCCTAACGCAGCTGAACTCCTACATGAGATAATTGATGATCCGCTTCTGACAGATTCATGAAGAGCCACACATCAGACGTGCAGGGAGGGAACTTGCATGACACATCACAGGAACGCCTGGTCGCGATTAAACTACTGGCTGCTTACAAGAGATTTGCACGCTTGGGTGACTGAGGCCTCGTACCTCACCCGCACTCTGTCGGACCACGCCCCTGCGCAGATTAATATTAGAATACCCCCGGCATACACCCAGCCTTTTACATAGAGGTTCCCGTCTGGGGCCCTGCGGGATCAGGTCTTCCGTGAGGGCCTTAGAGCCAAGATTGAGGATTACTTCATGCTAAACGAAGGCTCGGTGGATTCACCCGGGCTGCTATGGGAGGCCTTCAAGGCTGTTACGAGGGGGGACTGCATAGCCTTAAAGACTGGGTTATTACGAGATATCCGAAACACTTTACAGAGACTGGAGCAAGAGATTCAGGACCTTGAGAGGCAGCAGGTAGGTAGGCCATCACACGACACGCTTGCACATATAAGGTTCAAACTCACTGAATATCAGACGGAGAGGGAGATAGCGTATTTACATAAACACGCGCAAGCGAGGAGATATGGCGAGAGTGACAGACCTGGCAGGACTCTTGCTAACCTGCTCTGAACGCCTAGGAGCAACTCTTATATAGCCGAGATACAAACGCCTGACGGTACGGTACTGCGCACGCCTCCTGAAATACAAGAGGAGTTTACCGGGTATTACTCTGAGCTCTACACCTCTAAAGTGTCCCCATCACAGGCTGATTTGACTAACTACTTGGACGAAATATGCCTTGCCCTGGTTTAATGGCGGCGCGCGACAGTACATGGAGCAGCCGTTCGCAGTAGAGGATATAAAACAAGTTATCAGTGCCATGCCGGACGATAAGGCTCCGAGGACAGATGGCCTGACGGCAGCCTTTTATAAGGAATATGCTGACATATTAGCTCCCTGGCTGCATCGTATGTACCAAGAGGCACTGGAGATCGGTAAGCTACCGCCCACTGTCCGAGAAGCTGACAATAATCACGATCTTGAAGCCAGATAAGGACCCTGCTAAGACGGACTCGTACCGTCCACTGTCCCTTATAAACCTCGATGCAAAGATCTATGCTAAATTGCTCGCTGATAGATTAACACCTATGGTACCACAAATTGCTCTGACAGATCAGTCGGGCTTTGTTTCAGGCAGATCTACTGCGCACAACTTGAGAACCTTTTTTGGGATACTCCATTATTTGGCTCCACATGTGCAGGCGACAGCAGCCCTGTTGGATGCCACGAAGGCATTTGACTCCCTGGAATGGGACTTCCTGTTTACCTTGCTGCGCCGTCTGGGTTTCAGCCCTCTATTCCTACAGCAAATTCAAATATTATATACTGAGCCCTCTGCCAGAGTCCGAGTAAATGGACGTACATCCGAGCCCATCACCATAACCAGAGGCACCAGACAGGGGTGGCCATTGTCCCCCCTACTTTTTTCCATTGCAACAGAACCTCTGGCGACAAAACTCAGGCAGCAACATACCCACAGAAGCATAGGGTTCACTATGTGCGGTATCCTCATCTCGCTGTACACAGACGATGTTACTGTTTATCTAAATAACCCTCGAGAAAACTTTGATACGATAATGCGAGAGTTCATTAGATACGGCGGCCTAACAGGCATACAGATTAACTGGGCCAAATCGACAATGTTACCATTGACTGACGACACGGCCCGATTGCTTCCGAATTTCCTATAACCTGGGCAACTGAAGAGGTGTGATATCTGGGCATTCAATTGAGCCGCACGCTACAAGAGCTGTGGACACTGAACTATGGTAGAGCGATGGAGTGGATAGAGAGCAAAGTGATACGGTGGAAGAACCTTCCGTTATCTCTGACGGGGCGCATAGCCATCGCTAAGATGATAATCCTCCCCAAGTTGCTATACCTTTTTGCGAATTTGCCCATACCATTGAACTCACATTTCTTCAAGCGTCTATGCACCGTGGTGCTGGTCCTGATATGGGCGGACAAACAGCCACGAGTTTCCTGGCAGGTGCTGACTCTGCCCTTCGCACAGGGCGGCTTGGGAGCCCCGGATTTCGAATTATATGCATATAGTGCACAGGCTCAGTTCCTGCATTATTGGCAGCACCCTGTGCCCTACCAGCCGCATGTAGCGATTGAGATTGACAGAGTTTCTCCTCTCCCCCTGAACACGGCGATTTTTCAGCCATATAAGCACCCACGCGAAGATGTAGACACCATTGAAAGTATAAGATGGGCTTGGGGTAGGATAGCGAAGAGGGCGCATATCAAAGCACTGTATGCCCCATTAATGCCCTTGAAAGGGAACCAATTACTCAAACCTCTGGTAGATGAGGCAATAGCGAGAAGAGCGCAGACACACAACCTACACACAGGGGGAGACCTGTACCCGGCAGGAGAATTTTTAACGCTACAAGCTATGTGTGGCTCGGAGGCCCCCACGGCATCCGATACCTTGCTCTACTACCAGATAAGGGATGCCTGCAGGGCCACTTATGGTGACTTCCCCAACGAACCACCTATGCTGCCAGCGTTAGAGAATGTACTAGCTAATGCTTCGCCCCGCAAGCTTGTTACCCGCATATATAGTATAACACAAAAAGAAAACCCACTCACTGGAATCAAGTCGCAAGAAGCCTGGATTGAGGAGGCTGCTATAGACATCACTGAGGAACAATGGAGCTACTGTTGTACCCAGCTGGAGTATTTGTCACCGAACTACAGGCTCCGGCTCATTCACTTTAATTATCTGCACCGTTTATACCGCAAACCCACTCAGATGCATCGCATGGGGCTGTGTGAAGATGACAAGTGTTGGAGATGCAATGTACACACTGCCAACTTCACACACATGGCTTGGGGCTGTCCCGTGGTGTCACAATATTGGGAGGATATATTTAAACACATTGAGCATATAATAGGTACCACCATTGAGAAGTCGATTAGACTGGTGCTGCTGGGATATGTGAGAGATATACCAGTGCAGAGACGTAGGCTAGCTGCAATGCTGCTGCTGATGGCTAAGAGACAGGTAGCGATCCACTGGCGGAAGAGACAGCCGCCTGCAGTAGCGGCCTGGATAAAGGCAGGTGTATATTGCAAAGACCAGCTTGAGGGATATTGGGAGCAGATGCCGGGTGGCTCTAGGCCTGCAGATATACGGTCCCCATTTGCAGATTGGCTCAGACTGGGAGGAGCAGACCTCCAATCGGAATAGCTCCTACTCTGCGGATCATTGACACTTCCACCCACATAGCAGAGGGTAACTGCGAGAGAACAAAGCGCTATCACACATCGACATCAAGCAGGACCTTTAGGGAAAGGAGAGGTTCTGTCTGCGGACACCTGCTAACTGTAAACTAATGGGGCTGATTTTTATGATTTCAATGCTGACGATCCTGATATCCCGTACTGAAATATGCTAACTGAAAGATGCATCTTGCGAAACTGCTCGACATTGACTTACATGCTGCCTGCCTCTGAGGTTGTTGGCTAAACAGCTGTGTTATTAGAAAAATATCTGACTGCTGCCGGCCTCTGGGTTGTAGGCATTGAGCTGTGTTCTCTCTGGTGACTCAATAAAGGTTTTGGAAAAAAAAAAAGAAAAATTGACCTATCGCCCTTTTTATAGATAGGGATGATTACAGTCATCTTCCACGATGGAGGAGCACTTATTTGGGTACTTTTATTAAATAGTAAAAAAGAAAGGTTTCCCTTTCAGGTCCTTTAGGAGAAAGACCAATCATGCAACACTTATCCACTCACATAAAGCATGCTTCATCAATCAAAAGTAATAATAATAATAAAGCACTTACAAAGAAAATTACAGTTATATTCAAATATATCACAAAGTTTATTTACCATTAAAAAACCATCATCCCTCATGCACAAATTAATAAAAAATTGTATACATAAAACTTTTTGTAAAAAGGCACAACAATTTAGAGAAATTTATCATAAAAAGACAGGAGACATTCAGACAATTGACTTTGTCTTGATAATGCTAATTCAGATACACTTGGTACAACAGGGGGCAAGAGTTTAAATTCCCTATCACCATAGCACTGTTGACCCTTCCGAATTTAACAAAGAATAAAGCGTCAACGCGTTTCAGTGGTATTGGATCGATAAGACCACCTTCTTCAGGACAATTTTAGTATCTAATCTCCTTTTGATTGGTGTCACCTAGTTCAAAGTAAAACAAAATATTAATTTACCCTTCAGTAATACAAACAAATCTAAAAAACTTTTCACATAGTTCATAGAATTTGTCAAACAACTACAGAGTAATCTAATCTAGTCCATTCTACAGTATACATTCACTATGCTGTAAATCTAGCATGCTCCTCACTACAAACATAGTTAAAACATAATCAGAAGTAGTTCCCTACAAATCCAGATCTTTTTATTATAACAATTCGATCTTTATAACTCCTAGTTGTCCATTAATCTTTGTAAGTGCTCCATTCTTAAACAAATTGCAAACAACAAACTCATTCATCCTTCCAACCTAATAGCTTCAAATTTCATAAATCATGAGACTCACCCGTGCAATCGCACATGTGTGAAACTCCTCCTCGATTTAATTTAAAAAGGTAGGGTGCTGCGCTGTCAAATTTAAAAATCTGTAAAATATAGCAGAATCATTATTAGACCTCCTGATATGATAGTGTGAGCGGTCTTAAAAGTGACAAATTCACTCTAGCGAATAATGTGTAGTGGGCATTACGTTATCTTAGTGAAAGATTTATTCTTTAGGTCGTTCCCCTTGTGCAATCAATGGAGCCACCAAAAGGTCAACCCTATCAATAAAAGCACAGGTACACAAAATTGTAAAACTAAGGCTCACTCACTGTTATGCAAATTTGAGCCACTTGGACTATAGGACTCAATTTGCTCAATTATGTAGTTACCTTCTTATTTATAACACAGTGGTTATATTGTCCACCGGAAGGGATGTTTCTGTCCCCAATGTTCTCAAAGAATTCACCTTTATAAAGAAAAATATAGGAACCACTTTTATATTAATTTCGTGTACCTAAATTTTAAAACAACACAAATAAATCAGTAAGCGTTAAAAGACTGTTATCGTCAAAAGGGCAGACACTGTCTCACCTTATTAAAATCACATGGGCCTTGTAGCGGTATAATACCAATTCTTAGGTCAGGGTATGATATAGTTGTGGCTGTGTCCATCGAAATAAATTTATTTGGAGAGATCAAAAGAAATAAATCATTAATCTCTGTACAGGTCTCTCAATTAATCAACATGCCTAATATCAAACCTCACTATTGTACTTGTTATATTTGGTTCCCATACAAGTCCACCCAAGGTACTCGTAACTGGCCGCATTGTCCCATTGAGTCTATAGAAAATGCCCCGTTCCGCATTAGTAGTTTTTATATGCGGCGTGGACACTCTATAGCTTGTATCTTGGGCTTGGTATATGTCTAATACGCTACTGTCTCAACCCGGTAGTGGTGGCATACTAGACTAACTCCCCATTGACCTCTGATTGCTCACCTTTAAACTCCAACAACCGGCTTTCCCTGGTACCGACTTCCTGCTTACTCTGGTGGCGACTCGATCAAAGAGAGCGCGCCCGCCCAGAAAGTCTCCTTTTAACTATTTCGGGATTGACATCCTATGCGTAAGCACGCGTCCTCCTTTCTATTGAAAGCTTGCGAAAACCCTTTATTGTTCCACATGGGTTTACATTGACAGAGCTCTAACATAATCGGCCCCTATATATTCTGGTTGTCCTAAATGTACGATCGCCATTAATATGGATATAATAATGCTAACAGTTAAAAGAGAATATTTGTTAAAAGAAAAGGGAATATTAATTTTAAACAAAGGGGGGGCTACGAAAACCACAATACTGATGTTATCAAGTCATTTCTTTCTTTATGCATGTGCCAATGAAAAACACAATATTTTAAATCAACCCATGATGAAAATTTGATAATAACCTATTTCCTACAGATCGATCATGAGACGATGTTAGATGTCATAAATGTAATACAATATATACGCGAATGTTGGTATCTTATTATACTCTCATCTAGCGAGTCGCTTTATATGTGTGGTCCTGCACCATGGTACTGGGATTCTATGTGGCATCATTATCAAAAAACGATGCCCCTCAAGGAAAAAACCTTATTCCTATATTCCCAATTCTCACTACATGTATTAAAAGATTACTACTTTCTTTAAGAATCTAATATTTTGATTTGCCAAAAATAAAAATGAATATAAAAAATGTTTGAGTGTGACCAACGCACATGGATTAAAATCATTCTCATGATACCGTTAACATTTGTTAAAAGTGGGGCCCAGAGATCTTGATTATCCAAAAACAAATCAATTGGGACACCATCAGGTCCTGGTGCCTTCGCATGTTTACACTGATTTAAAGCATACTTTATTTCTTCCAGTGTAAACCTGACATTACCTCCTGCACCAACTAAATGTATACAAAATATATGAGTAAGGTTACCATCCAGAAAAAGCTTGTATATGTGGTAAACCCAATCCAATGGGCCTATTGAAGCGCCAAGCAAATGTCAAGTCAAGAACCTGCTTTTCCAGATAGAGGCTGTAAAATTGTGTCTTCCAGAATCATTTTACAAACTTTGTATGGTACGAATTCCGTATTCAAATCGTACCCTGCCCTGATTACATTGAATAAGTAACAAGATCCCTAGAACTGCTTCATTATCTAGCACTGTTTATGCTTTTCGGTCTTACCTTCCCTTAATCTTTTACTAACCTCACTCTGACTGCACGCAACACAACTTTTCTTCCCCAACTCATCACTTCTCCTCTGCAGCCGTTCCTACCATTTCACCTTTTTTTTTGGTTGATTTATTTGTTTAACATCAGTACTGTTGAACTGCCAACAGCAAATAAAGAAGTGCACGCAGTCTAGTAGAGATAAGAAATGAGTGGAGGAAAATAGTGTTTTCAGATGCACTGTGACCAAATATATCTCCAAAATACCAGCTGCTGGGGGTCCTGAATGAGCTGCAAGACGGTTGTATGACGTTACAACGCATACTTTTATAACGCATACCTTTACAACGCATTTTTCACAACGCAACATCAATTACAACGCATTCCATTACAACGCATGCGATTACAACAAATTTTTAAAAACTACCTTTACAACGCATTCCATTTCAACGCATACTACCTCTACAACGCAAACCATTACAACGCATACCATTACATTGCATGTATGGTAAGTATTGGATAGTGTAGGGGTAAAAATTACTATTCTAACTCCAGGGGGTGCAACAGTAGGGTAACTGTGGGATAGTGTAGGGGTAAAATGTACTATTCTAACTCCAGGGGGTGCAACAGTAGGGTAAGTGTTGGAGAGTGTAGGGGTAAAATTTACTATTCTAACTCCAGGGGGTGCAACAGTAGGGTAAGTGTTGAATAGTGTAAGGGTACTATGCGCTGTAATGGTATGCGTTATAATGGTATGCGTTGTAATGACTGCGTTGTAATGACATGAGTTGTAATTGTATGCGTTGTAGTGTCATGCGTGGTAATGGTTGCATTGTAATGGCATGCGTTGTAAGGGATGTTGCGTTGTAATGAATGCATTGTAATGGTAGTGCATTGTAAAAGTTGCGTTGTAAAGGTTGTTTTGCCTGCTAGACTCTGTTCTGAATCTCTGATCAGCTCAACAAAATCTTCCGAAATGTTTTGAAGGTACCGCCAGGGTCCTCCTCACATATTTGTTTGAGATAGGAAGAACCCTTCAGTGTAATTTAGAGTTTGGCAGACAGATAAATCAGCTTAAGACGCCTGTGAGATCCCCAGTCCACTCGAATCCTTTTCAGATGAACAGACCTTAAGTATTCAGTTGTTGGTGCCTTAGTTGCCCATTATGCCACCCATCCGATTTCGGGTGGATGAATATAGGAAATTGAGTCATTAATTGGGGGGGGGGGAGGGGCACTCAAATAATATATCCAAAATATGTCAGAGTGAACCACAAAAAGTCACCATATTAACCTGTGCTTAACCCTCTGTTAGCTTGACAGAAAAGCAGTCGGTCTTAACTTAGAGGCAATGTGTTAAGTATTTATTAATGTAAGAAATTGGGTTATTGGTTGAAGGGGATGGAAGCCCCAGTCAGGCAACAATCACAATCCTTACAATTATGCTTTGTTTTTTTTCCTGTACATCACTACCTGGAAAATTCTGGCGAGGGGTACAGGAAAAACCAACAATGGCTGCACAATCTAGGATAACTCCCAGAATGTGGGGGTCATTATCTTTTTATTTTCCAGAAACAAAATCCCACTGTGGGAGTTTGTTTCCAGCAGTACATACAACCCCAAACTAGCCCCAGTGGTTGTATTTAATGGGCATGTCAATCTTTCTGATTTTGATAATGGCATTAGAATCTTTTCGATTTTAATTTAGGCTGACCTATATAAAACAGCTAAAACTGGCAAAGGTATTATACACACCAACGTTCATAAAATGGCTCAGTGACTAAATTCAAGCTGTTGACATCTATGTATCATTGGATTCATTCACAAAGGTTTTTTCGATCATATACATACATTTACAGCTAAAGATATCCCCATATGCTCCTGACAAGAATTCAGAAAAGGTTACCTAGAAGATGCTAATGGAATTTCTGGTATGGGCTTTTCAGCATTGAGAGCTGAGTAATATGCTGTAGTAAATCCCTCTCAAGTGATGGGAAGAGGACAGTCCAATGCATGGCTTGTCTTGGCCGTTTGGGAATGTCCACAACTATGTATTTTTTAACTATTGTCAAACTCTCATCCTACATTTTATCCCAGGAAGGGCTACTCAGCTTTCAACGTTTGCGAGATCAGTTACTTGAGTACCATTATATTGGGGAAATAGTGACACTGGTTAGAAATAGAACAAGTATGGAATGACGTGCTACATACACAACTGGAAATTATGATTATACTGAAGATCTAAATAATATAGTTCGGTTCCATTATGGCACTATCAATAATAACAGCCTACCATCACATCATCCTTTGTAAGCAAACTTACACTTGACCGCCAAGGCACAGAATAACGTCAAACCTCATACAGTCATTTCTACACATTTTTACGTGCTCTTTTTCTGCCCACTCTAATTGTGACATAGCATTTCTATTACAATATTTGTATTTTGTTGTTTATTAATTGCAAAAGAAGAGATAAAAGAAAGTTTGTGACCTATAATCTAAAGCTCTCTTTATGTAAATGTAGCATGTGTGCCGTTTGCATCAAATGTTAATTTGATTTTTACCTGTATTAAATGTGCGGATATATGCACCAATAAATTGACAAAACATGTATGTATTTCTCTGCAGGGTAAAAGGATTATAAAAATTGAGCATACTGACCCCTCTCCCTATTCAGCAGTGAAATACACACTGAAACTGTACAGCGCAACCCTATGTTTATTACATATGTCAGGTTGTGTGAAATCGTAAAACTGTGCAATATGTATAACAAGGCACTGCCCGAACTATATAATTTACTTATTTTTCAACACCAACACCAGAATAAAATTCTAACACTGACAAAGAGCTATACAATAGCTATGCTTGACAATCAAAATGCATTTGTTCCAAGCTCATTTCTTGCAGAATAAAGAGGGGGGGAACAGAACCAGTTATCTGGTAGGGCAGCCAGATTGAATAAGACCTTAAACTGAGTCAAAAAAGAGACATTACACAGAACAACTCTGAGCTCTCCCTCATTTCCGGGATGGGTACTTAATACTGAGTAGGCAATATTGTTATACCTTAATATTGTAACCAAAATTTGGAGGTCAGAAATATTAACATGTACTGATTTTCTATACCAAGCTCCACATATATGTACCATGACAATTTATAAATCTTCAAGGGACTTAGATGTGGAGTTAAGAGCAGTGAATCTATACTTGCCTATGTGTACTTACCCTTCAATATTTTTGTGTTCGATATTTTGCTAATGATATTAATGTGTAACAATATTCCCTATTCAATAATCCACATTACAGCTGTCATTACTCAAGTCAGTACCTAGGAAAATCATTGACTGCATGCACAGACTAAAGAAAACAGGCAACTAAAATGTGTCCCAATATCCGACGTAAAGTCAGACTGAATGACGTTATGATTTTTTATTTTTTTTGCTGGGGTTAACAAAAACCGTTGCAGATGAAATCTATATGAAAGTTCTAAAAACAAGTATATGTGAGCAAGAAAAATAATGAAAACCTACATATGCACCAACGTATACAGTTTATACCTTTAATAAACATTCCAATAAAACTGACATTTTCACAAAAAAAAGAGGGGCATGTTACCAACGATTAGCAATATTTATCGCTAACGAGGCTTTGCAACGAATTTTTTAACGCTAAGCATCGCCGGAAATTACCGCAGAGATAACTTGCTATTAGCAAGGTTTATCTCAGAAGTGATCAAAATCCTTGCGCTAACTGCCAAATGAGAGATTATCGCTGGAAAACCAACGATAATCTCTTGAAGTTTGGCGTTAGCTTGATAATAGGGGCTCACAAACTTAGCCATGATATCCACCTTCCATAGGATATCATGGCTAAGTCAGGAAAATACCAGGTGTAAAAAAAGCAGCGCTAACCGTGGTTAGCACTGCTTTTTTTTATCGCTAACAGGGTTAGCGGAATCCTTGATAAT
Organism: Lissotriton helveticus; assembly: GCF_964261635.1. Lineage (NCBI taxonomy): Eukaryota > Metazoa > Chordata > Amphibia > Caudata > Salamandridae > Lissotriton > Lissotriton helveticus. The sequence goes on along the minus strand of NC_136057.1, from coordinate 1,228,191,197 downwards.
AGGAGAAATGTCGCTTAACAACATTTCTCCTATTATTTTTCTCTGGAACGCCCCCTTTGCATCTCATTAGAGATGCAAGGGGAAGCGTAGAGAAAAAGGGTGCTAACATGTGAATTTGCGTGTTAGCACCCTGTTGCTGATAGGGAGATAATTTTATCTCCACTTTCTTGGGTTTTAAAGCCAAAAAAGCGGAGATAAATCCCTTGATAATATGCCCCAGAGTTTTAAAAAATAGCTGCCAGTAAAAATCAGTGTGAACTATATATAAAAATTCAACTATATATGGACCTCATTTATCCATGCGTGCATTACTGAATACCTTCATACAGTCTGGCACATATTCCAAATGCTTTTTCAAATTATATAGGCTAATACCTCCTTCGTCCGCTTATACTTTTCAATACAATAGCATATAGGAAGAACATGCTCAATACATTTAACGAAAAAACATCATAGTTGTGGGTACAAGCCATTTAAACACTAAATCAAAGCTAACCTACAAGATCTTATCTGTGATGTGTTAAAGGGCTTAAGCAAAAAGTGTCTTTGTGCGTCAATCAACTTTGTGTTAACACACAGAATGTATATTACAGATTCTTGTTTATAGCCACATATGCCACAGATTTGTGTTGACCAGCACCGCTTCCAACGAGGGAACATTTCTTTGAGAGTAAGTCACCCATCCTTTAACCTCGTGAACTTTAACTTAATTTAATATGAACGGGAAGTATTCACTTTGTGTAGATACACAGAATGTATATTACAGATTCTTGCTTATAGCCACATAAGCAACAGATTTGTGTTGACCAACAATGCTTCCAACGAGGGAAAATGTCTTTGAGGGTAAGTCACCCATCCTAAACCTCATGAACTTTAACTTTATTTAATATGAATAAGAAGTATTTAAATATAACTGTGGATTTGGACAACACAAAACGTATATTCAGCCATGAGCGAGCTTTCTTGGTAAACTGCAGAGGCCCAAAAAGAAGTATGCCCTAAAGTTCACAGAGTAGATGATAAATAATCTACCCACAGATTAGTTTTTATTATCACTTCGAGTTTCACCACGCAAGAGAGAGGCCAAGGAAGGACGCACCAGGAGGCTTTCATTTTTATTTTAAACTTCAGCAAGCGCCAGAACCCTTTCTTACTGAGCCACATTCCAATCGCATCTGTGCTGGAGAGGTGTTGGGCTGTCGTCTGAATGGACATCTGTTAATGTTTGCTTGAAGTGTCTCCAGTAACTTGTGCCGCTGCATTATTTCTGATCCATAACTAAGAGGTGGTAAGAATGTAGCTTCATTTGTCTTGACAATTGGGAGCAATGTTGGTCCCCTCAGCTTAGTCTGGAACGATTAAAATGCAGATGAAAGCAAATTTGCTCTTTGTTTTATAGCTTGAAAATATAACAAAAACTTGAGTCGCTGATCTGAAGTAACTCCTAGATAAAGTTACGTTTTGGGTATTACCAATTTTTCATCAAAGTGCCAGGCAAAGTTTTTATTCCTCTGCTGGTTACCAAAAATCAGGACTTATTTTTTCTTGATGGTAATTTCGAACGTGTTACCACTGGTATGTGCCGCAAGACTGGTTATTAATTGTTGTAGTCCAATAGGTGTCTTACTAAGTAGGACTACTCATCAAACTATTGAAGACTAGCCAGAGGAATTCGGGCCAACTGCGGTGCATCAGAGTTTACTAGGCATCTTAAACAACTATTCACTGGTACTTGGTTGACACAAGGTAAATATTTAGGGGCAGATTTATGTTGGTAATGCGCCATGTTTGCGTCACGCAACTGCGGCGTAAACGTGGCGCATCCCTGCGACCAATTTACAACGTGACGCATCTAGGCAGATGCGTCACGTTGTAAAGCCCTGCGCCACTTGTGGACGTTCCGGCGCAGGGTGGGCGTTCCGGCGCAGGTGCGCCTCGCAAAAGTGGCTGAGTGAAATCTATAAGATTTCACTCAGTCACTTTCAGGCCAATGCTGCGTCAAAACCCTGCGCCTGCTTGAAGCAGGCGTAGGTCTTGACGCAGCATTGGACAGATAGGGCACCCCCGAGCCTTACTGGTGCTGCATCACGCTTGCGACGCAACTCCAGCAATGCGCCACCTTTACGGCACAGATGCGTCACGCATCTGTGCCGTTTTTGCCCCATTGTGCGCCGCATTGTAAATGTGGCGCACCATGAGTGGCGGAGCAGCGGCGCAAAATAACTAGCGCATCCCTGGGGATGCGCCAGTTATCATAAATCTGCCCCTCAATGTTCTCTAAAGAGAGAACAAGGCTTGTAGGGGAAGAGGTTAGCTATTACTCCGAAAAATGAAATTGACATTCTAGGAAGTGTAATTACTACCCTGCATGCAACAAGGGCATAGTTGGTCAGGAAACAACCCCATTCGTTCCACAATTAAGGACAAAGTACTATGGGGTTTCAAATAGTGAAAAAGGGGGGAAACCTCCGACTGAGCGCAGAGAAGCACTATATCAGGTTAAGGAAATTAGCCTGCAGATCAGGATCTTTGGACTTGCTTTTCACTTATGTTCTCGTAGAGTAAGGGCTATGATTAAAGAATTCCAGCCACGAGACTCAATCTAATTTATTGAGTAATGGGTAAAGGTAAAATCATAAAAAAGATGAAAATTACATTGTGTAGTATTGTGGAATGCCTTCCAAATTCACACAGAAACCTAATATTTTCAGAAATACCAATGAAGGGAGTGAGGATACCTGCTGGAACTCCCCTTCCATATGAATTCGGGGTCATGGTTGATGAGTCACACAAATAAACCTGACCTTTAAGCACAAAGTTGGACCCCTGCATTATTTAGTTTACTGATGATATGCCAGAGGAGTCATCATTTCTGTAAAATAGAAAAGTTCGACTGAGTTCTCACTAGACCTATCCCCGGTATTGATGGCTGAAACCACAAGGAAGGTCGTAAAAAATAGGAGTGAATTCCGGGTCAACACAGTTTGATTGAGGTTCTGTCTGATTTAAATATTTTCATAACTACGTAAAGGACCCCTTTGTGTGAGTGTTCTCTCAAACGCTAGGGGCCTGATTCACAAAAGTAATCTGAGACAAAATCCTAACTATCCTAAATATTTCTTGGACCTCGTAGTTAAGATGAAATCAGGCTCACCTAAGGAGGACTGTCCCATTTACGTCTCAAAAGCAATCTATCGGTCCTTCCCTGATATCTTTCTCAAATTTCTGAACCACTCCCTGTCTCTTGGCATTGTACCACTTGCTTTTAAAGAAGCAGTGGTCCATTCCACTTAAAAAAAAAAAACAAGGCATAGATCCCAACAAATTGGAGAACTACAGATCCATTTATTTTCCTTCTCCCATTCGCGGCGAAAGTGTTGGAGACCCATGTGGCCACTTGCCTTAGCTCTTTTCTGGAAACACTAAATTCTTGGACAACCATCAGGCAAGTTTCTGTCCTGCACATTCCACCAAAGCAGTGATTCTATCAGTACTGGATGACCTCAAGGGAAAGGCCAACATGGATCACACTCAGGCCCTGATCCTCCTTGACCTGTCTGCGGCATTTGACACCGTGAACCACAAATTTCTGTTGGAGCGTATTGCCGCAGTGGGTCTCCGGGGATCTGCACAAGCCCGGTTCGGCTCATTTTTGGAGGCCCTTAAACAGTCAGTGTGGGTATTACCCTTCAAATCTAGAATTGTAGACCTGAACTGTGGTATTCCTCAGGGCTCCACCCTTTCGCCAATTCTGTTTAATATCTATTTACGCCCACTGATCTCAGGTCTACGTCAGATGGGTGAAACAATCTTCAATTACGCAGGCGACATGCAGCTTATTTTCACCCTTGACAACTCTACAGAATCTAAGGACTTTGTCAAGAGGTATATGCTGTATGTCAAAACGTGGATGAATGACAATCAACTAAAGTTAAATTCAGAAAAAAACAAGATCATTGTTCCCCACAGTAAGCCTGACTACTGGACTCCCTCCTATTGGCCCCCTGATCTAGCTCTTGGTCTTCATATTGATGCTGACCTCTCCATGAGCACCCAAATTGGCTCAGTGACATCGGCATGCTTTGTCCAATTGCGCAAGATCATATGTTGTTTTAGTAAGGAGTCACAAAAAGTTGTATTGGGAGGCACCCTTTGTGAAAAAGGGAATGGGTCGATAATCGGCAAATAACAAAGGGATCCCTTTTTCTGGTTTTAATAGCAGCTGGGACTAGATGAATAGTCCCCCTACTGAACCTTATTCTATGGTGATCGTGTCAGAAAAATCCAAATTAGGAGTGTTACCACACAGAATAACAAATTTACAAATCTAACATGATTTAGACAATTTTTGAGTAATTCTATGGCAGACTGTTATGGTACAAACTCGGCAAAAAATGAGGTAAAGATAAGTTTTTCAATTCTTAGTATTTATTATAAAAAGAGATTATTAGTCTACTTATTTGTCATCATATTATTAAAATCAAGTTTTCATACAATTTATTCAAAACATACATTACATATTATTTCAACACACATTTAAAAAAAAAAACATATTTATATAAAACAAGAAAAACTGTCGATGCGGCGTTTCGGTGAAAACGTTGGTCACCTTCTTCAGGACAATGCTTTCTTTTATAAAAAACAATTTTGTGGATATACTCCAAGTTGCAGCTTAAGTTTTAAAAAGGGATCCCTTTGTTATTTGCCGTTTTTAGTAAGGAGGCCATTACCCAAATTGCTATAGTCTTAATCCTTTCCAAAATTGATTATGGGAATGTCCCCTACATTGGACTCCCACAATTCCAGAGACCTCGCTTGCAGATGATTCAAAATCAAGCGGGAAGGATCATCTATCTTAAGGACAGACAATGCCATATCAGCCCTCTGCTTGGAGACCTCCACTGGCTCCCAGTGGAGCAACGAGCCTAGTTCTAAACTGGCTGTATACTTTTCAAAGCTATCCAAAACACCGGCCCAAGATTTATTGTCTCTCTGATCAATAAACACCTACCCAAGCGGACTTTGAGATCTTCGCACCAGAACCTTTTGACGGTGCCCAGAATCCATCGCAAATGCGTCCCTTGATCTGGAATGCTTTCCCTGCTTCCCTCAGGCTTGAGGGAGACTATCTGCAGCTCAGAAAACAGCTGAAGACCTGGCTCTTCACCGTGGCTTACAATTACCTGTCTTGGGCTTAAACCTGTATTCATCTATCACTTCCACAGCGCCAAGAAACCTGTTGGTGTACGTGCGCTATACAGATTCCCATGTAACATAACATAACATAACATACATTGTGAATGAAGTCCCACACTCAACCAGCAGCAGGTTGAATGTACGGCCGTGCACCATTGACTGTCATGTCTCTTCTTGGCATCCCTCCACGATCAAAAGAGGGGTGAGGAGAAACACTTATGAAGTGGCCATCAGTGTACTTTACTGTTCGGGAGCTTGTCTCCCCTTGACACATAGGTGGACCTCTCAGTTTGTTCTAATTATCGGGGCTGCAGGGGAAATATTTTCTTCTATTGGCCGCATGTGGGTTGACTTATTTTGAGACAAGTGTGGTTTGGTATAACGGTCGCTAGGTGGAACTTTAGCCACTTTAGGAGGAGGCCACAGCAGTCTTGACTCATGCAGGCCATGCACTCCTCATAGATGCTGATGCGGGAGTCACTCAGTGCTCGTGTAGGATGGCTCTTCTCACAAATGTAGCTCCTGTTGGGCAGCCGCATTACATCACTGATGTTGTTGCTGGGTGCAGTGCAGCACCACAATGCTAGGGGGTGCTTTACGCACTTGTCGCAGGCAGCTTGCTGGATGCTGCAGGCCCCTGGAGGTGTCAGCACAGGTCTGCAGTATTGACCCTGGCAGTGGGCACTGGCGGGCTGTATAAGGTAAGGCCCACCTGCTGTGAAGACATGTTTTGCTGAATTCTCTGCAGGACCGCATCTCCCCTTTTCACGCCGATGAAACCTGTGGGCTACACAGCAGGTATGGGCTACTACTGGGGAAGTGGGGCCTGTCTCTGCTGCAGGTTACCTCACAAGCTGGCAGGGTGACACTATCAGCTGAGAAGCGCCTCTCCGTTCCTTTTCTGGGACCAGGGCAACACTGGGGTAGAGCTGGTGCCACAGGAGGTACAAGCAAGAAATCCCCCTGGTTCACCAACGAACTCAAGGACTCCAAGAAGAACTGCCGCACCCTCGAGATAGCCTGGCGCCATGATCAGACCTCAGACAACATGACCGCCCTCAAGAACGCCACCCGCAAGCACCACAGCTGATCCGTACCACCAAGAAGACAGCATTCAAAGAACGACTGGACAACAATGCCCATGACAGCAAGGAACTCTTCAGCATCGTCAAAGAGCTCTCCAACCCCAGCGCCGGAAACAACGACTTCACACCCTCGCAAGACCTCTGCGACTCCCTCGCCTTGTTCTTCCACCGCAAGATCGCCGACATACACAACAGCTTCGACGCACCAACAACGCACCCAACCGCCGAACCTTATTTACAACAAGGGGTGGTGATGGACAGAGTCTCTGAATTAAGCAGAGTACTCTCACCCAGTCAAGAGATCAGGGCTAGATCCAACACCGTTTTTTAGCTCATTGCACCATCCCAGTTTCAGAACCTGGCTGTATGCAAATTAGTCTGTCCCTGGCCCAGTGCATCATGGGAACAGGGCAGACCAGACTACAAAAGCCAATTCTTACACTGGGAAGGAAACAAGCTTCCGGGGACCGGTTTCTGGCCTTTCAGCCGTCTTCGGCCCGGCTTGCTTGAATCCTGATGGTGCAATGAGCAAGGGACTCACATCTGAGCATACCCTTCCACGCTTAGGGTGGACAACATTATTTACAACAAGGGGTGGTGATGGACAGAGTCTCTGAATTAAGCAGAGTACTCTCACCCAGTCAAGAGATCAGGGCTAGATCCAACACCGTTTTTTAGCTCATTGCACCATCCCAGTTTCAGAACCTGGCTGTATGCAAATTAGTCTGTCCCTGGCCCAGTGCATCATGGGAACCGCCGAACCAACGCCCCCTACCACCACCCACTGCAACTGGACCCCGATCAACACCGAAGACACCACCCGCATGATGAACACCATCCACTCCGGATCACCTACTGACCGCTGCCCCCACCACGTCTTCAACAAGGCCGACTCCATCATGGCACCCCAACTGCGGGACATCATCAACACCTCCTTCCACACCGCCACCTTCCCGGAGAGCTGGAAGCACGCCAAGCTCAGCGCCCTCCTGAAGAAACCAACAGCGGACCCTACCAACCTCAAGAACTTCCGCCCCATCTCGCTCCTCCCTTTCCTGCCAAAGTCATCGAGAAGACCGTCAAAAGACAGCTCGCCGCCTTCCTCGAGACAAATGGATCCCTCGACCCCTTGAAGTCCGGTATCCGAGCCAACCACAGCACAGAGACCGCCCTGATCCCAGCCACCGATGACATCAGATCCCTGCTCGACAACGGGGGAACTGCAGCCCTCATCCTCCTGGACCTCTCCGCAGCATTCGACACTGTCTGCTACCGCACCCTAGTACAGCGCCTCAGCAACATCAGAATCCAAGGGAAAGCACTAGAGTGGATCATCTCGTTCCTCACCGGAAGAACCCAGCGAGTCCGCCTCCCCCTGTTCAGATCCGAGGCCACCGAAGTCATCTGCAGTGTACCACAAGGGTCATCTCTCAGCCCGATCCTCTTCAACGTCTACATGAGCCCCCTCGCAGCCATCGCACGCCAACACAACCTCAACATCATCTCCTACGCTGACGATACCCAGCTGATCCTCTCCCTCACCAACTACCCCGCCACCACCAGAACCAGCCTACACGAAGGGATGAAAGACGTCGCCGAGTGGATGAAGAACAGCCGCCTGAAACTGAACTCAGACAAAACGGAAGTCCTCATCCTGGGATCTTCGCCCTCCGCCTGGGAGGGACGACTCCTGGTGGCCCCCTGCCCTGGGAACCACCCCCAAGCCAACGGACCACGCACGCAACCTGGGCTTCATCCTGGACTCCTCTCTCTCGATGACCAGACAAGTCAACGCCGTCTCCTCGTCGTGCTTCAACACCCTGCGTATGCTCCGTAAGATCTTCCGTTGGATCCCCACCGAGACCAGGAAGACTGTCACCCAGGCACTCGTCACCAGCCGACTGGACTACGGGAACACCCTCTATGCCGGAACCACAGCCAAACTGCAGAAAAGACTCCAACGCATCCAGAACACCTCCGCACGACTCATCCAGGACATCCCCCGACACAGCCACATCTCCGGCCACCTGAGAGACCTGCACTGGCTCTCCATCAGCAAGAGGATCACTTTTAGGCTCCTCACCCACGCACACAAGGCACTCCACGACCTGGACCCCAAGTATCTCAACGACCACCTGACCTTCTACGCGCCCACCCTCCAGCTACGATCGACCAACCTCACCTTTGCCGCCGTCCCACGCATCCGCAGAGCCACCACCAGAGGAAGATCCTTCTCCTACCTGGCTGCCAAGACCTAGAATTCCCTCCCCATCCACCTTCGGATGACCCAGGACCATCTCTCCTTCAGGAAGCAACTCAGGACCTGGCTGTTCATGCAGTAACGTACCCCTCTCCCCCAGCACCTTGAGACCCTTCCGGGTGAGTAGCGCGCTTTACAAATGATGATGATTGATTGATTGATTGACAAGGGCTCTCTTCCACACGGCTGTGTACATTGTACCTTGCCCACTCGGAGGTACCAAGGCTCCATGACGTCTTCACTGCCTGTCTGGCACCGGGTTCTTTGCAGATGAATGGCAGCTGAGGAGGTGAGGGCTCACTCCATTGTAATTGCTGCTGACACGGGGGTATGCACCTTACCCCCCTTTACTCCTTCTGGCCAATCGTGTGCACGCCCACGTGCAGGGGCATGCTTTATATGCAGCTGGTGCAGGGCGATTTGACCTGTATTTTCCCCTCGGGGCACTATGGAGCAGAAGTCAGCATACACATGGGGTCGCACCCGCTCATTGTCATTGTGGTGTCTTGGGCCCCAGGCCCACATGCTGGATAAATGGCTACACAGACACACCGTATGTGGTACTGGAACTGGCCCAGGGCATGTGCGCCCGGCCCCTTTTATTAGCAGGGTCACCTGAGTGTGATGTCTGTGATGGGAGGGTGTAGAGTGGGGTTACAGTACAAGGCTGAACACTAGAACGTGTCCAGGCGGACACTACAACTCCCACCCTATCTCTGTGTCATCGTTCTGACACTCTATCCCCTGTACCCTGCTCCCCTGTCAAACTCTTCTTCCCACATTATCTCTCTATAACAATATGCTTCTAACTCTGTCTCCCTTTTTCTGTGCCCATGTTTTCTTCAAACATTGTATTCCTGTTCATTCATAAACAGTTCAAGTCTAAGTGTCCTTTTCGCCTATCCACCATATCGGCCTGTCTCTGCTTTGTTTCCATTTCTTCTGTCTAACGTATGCCCCAATCTTCTAAGTTCAAGAAGGAGGGGTACATTTCTACTATGTTCTACCTCCTGGAAAAAACATGTTACATAGTGGAGCATGGTAACAAAAAGTTTAAGCATTTGGTTGTGGCAGACCCCTTTTGTACTCCAGGTGTCAACACCTATATATGCTAACTAGTCTGCAGAGTATTACTACAAACGTGCTTGGTAAAACATTCTGTCTGCAGTCATGAACCTGGACATTTTCTATTTTTATGGTAAATGTGTGAAGGACATGTAGGTCTACGTATATCGTAACTCATGAAGCTCTACTAGTGTAAAAACCTGATCCCTTTAAACCAGACAATCAATTGGTGAAAGACCAGAGAAAACCATGAGTCTTGTAAGAATCTGTCATTCAGCAGGAGGATGAATTCAGAGAAGTATGACCTATGTTGCATGTCGTGGTAAGTTTTTACGGGGTGGTGCCCAGGTAAAAACAACCCAACCAAGGGCGTTTACCAGTACATTTCAAAAGGAGGTTGGGATAGTTAAAGAATTAAATAGACATAGTTTGGGATGTCTGTGGAACAAACAATTATATATACGGTTCACAACATAAATACACTTGCAATAAATCAGTTAGCGAGAATTTAATTTCCAAAATGTTAAAAGCATCCAATTCAATTAGTTTTCAAAGCATTGATATATGTTTCATATTTGTAGTGCTCACGGGTGTAGGAAATTAGAGGATTCAGGGGTAGTGGTAGTGAGTTGGCAAGTGGGGGACAGGGTAAAGGTGTTTGTGACAAGGAATAAAATACAACTATTTACAAATAGACCTTCACAGCCTATGTACGATCAGTACGTTCCTAAATATACATTGCTCAAGGTAACATTTGAATTCAATACATTTCATGTCCATGATCATGTAGATTTGAGAGTAGATTGGTCTACGTTTCTACCCCAGTAGAGAAGAGGGTGAGTGGTTGCCTAACAGCGGGGTCTTCGTCAGGACAGTGGAGCATCTATAAAGGATAAGTGAGGTTCAGTGTCTGCTAATCATCATGGGATGTGGTGTAACGTAATAGTAGGTAGATCAACATAGTACCTACTTGTATGGAAGGAAAGACAGTCACTGTTCAGCCCTAAGAGGGCTCACATCTGGCTCCAAGGTAACTAGAATGAAAAGATAGCTGTATGGCAATGCTGTCCAGCATGTGATGGCCAACTAATGAGTAATCCCATGGGTGGTATACTCACAGTGCAATGGGGAGGGTATCGCCCAATGTAGATGTGGATTAATCCAAAAGAGTACGAGTCTGAACTTCAGGTGGAGAAGGTAGGATTCAGGCTAGCGCAAAGCGCAGCATTCAAGAATGTGTATCAGAAAGTGCACAACATCGCAGTTGCGACAAAATTGCAGTGAGGTCTCAGTTTTTAAGGACCAAGCACAAGAATTGACTGAGAAACTGAGGAATCAGGGTTATCCAGATAGAATTCTCAAGAAGAGCTGCAAGAGAGATCGGAATCAAAACAGAGAAGCACTCCTGGAAGAAAATAAGACAAGAAGCTCAGAAACCACACCTTTCACCTGCGTGACTACCTTCAATGCAGCCTCCAATGCAGTCAGCAAACCCATCAGAAGACATTGGGGAACCCTTGAGAGTAATAACCATCAATGGGAGAAACCCCTCTTTTCCTATAAGAGGGCAAGAAGCCTTAAGGACACACTTGTACATACTCGCCACAGGGCAAAGGACAGAGATCTGGATCAAACGATCCTAAATACGTGGGCCCTACCACCAGTGACAGGACATTTTCCATGCGGATCCTGCATTGTTTGCCATTTAACCTCAACATCCAAACAACTTTTTTTAGAACCTGGAAAACAATGGTTACAAAAGTCACACACAAATTGTAATTCCACTAACGTGGTATACCGAATCACCTGCTCATGCAGGCTTAGGTATGTGGGCATGTTCAAGAAAAATTAAACAGCCAATATGCGAACACCGCAGTAACATCCGTTGTCGCAAAAAAGGCACAAAACTCACAGACCACTTCCTACTTCTGAATCACACTACAAATGATCTAAACTGGACTGTCATTGAACAGTTGAAAACTGGTCCAAATACACAACAGTCGCTGTTTGAGAAGGAGCAGCGGTGGATCTACCGTCTGTCCACACACCGCACAGGACTCAATGATAATATCCCGTGGGGTACTGTTCACAGACGTTGACTCCCAGTTAAACTTTCCTCAACACCCATTCAGTCTTTGTGGTTCTAATATGCTGTTCTTGCTTTTTATAAGGATGGGATTGACCAGTGAATGCCCATTAGCACGCCCCACATTAGGTCGTAATTTTATCAAGCACCTTTACTTTTCCCTACTATTTGGAACTCGGGGTGGTTTCTTTGTACAAACCCAACATCTCTTTTTCTAATGATATATAATCATGACACATTGCCAACAGATGAAATTAAATTAAATGAACAGATAGGGAATCGATTACAACAGACATTTCCCCCATAGATCTATTATGATTTTACAGGGACTACCGATTATAGATAATTCACCTTAATAGGGCATATCAACTAAAGTGTGTCTGATTCTACTCTACAAATCACCCAGAGGTATGTTAATGTGTTTTAACGGCGCACGCTCGAATATAATCAACATCATTATTCAGAGCGTGACCACCTCAGTGTCTTAATAAAGTTTTCTTTTCAAGCCCCACTAAGGCAGCGTTCTAGCTGTCCACATTGACACAGCCAAGCGCTGCTCATCATACGCAGCACCACGGCATCACATGACCACTAACGGGCTTTTCTAGCTGTTACTGCCAATACTCTGCAACATTCGGGCCATGGAGGACACCGTGAGGTTTACAGTGGGAGTGTGCGAGCTTAGAATTAAGTGCATTGGGGGTGGGCAGCTTTACTGACCATATTCCCTATGGGGTAACTCACTACTGACAATCTTTTAGATTCTAACAGCACACGCTTCCCCTCCCTTGGACCCATGATGCAAAACGCATTATGCTTACAAGTAAGCCAACTTTTTCCACGCCGCTGCTTCTTTCTTATATGCACCCCTTTTTTCTGCCAGAGTGCTGATCACACCACTATGCCACAGCAGTTTTAATGTGCACTTTATGTGTATCGCCATATTTTAACTACCGAGCAAATATTAACATTGAACGTTACACAATAGAAATAAGCAAGAACTCTGCTTATAAATGCCTACTCCCACATGGGCTTTTTTAAACGCCGACAAAAACGTGTAAACGAGACCCCTCCAGGGAACTATTATGTATGGAGTGGATGTACTAATTGAACATGTAGTGAACACGTGTGTCTGTGTTTTCTGGCACTATGCGACAGCTAAATAAGTATGCCTCATTTTCACAGCACGGGATGACAATCTTGTTTGATCTGGATGCCTGTTATACAGTTGACCACTGACATGTATTTACAATTGTATGTGTGTCCTGTTGATTTTCTATTACAGGCTCTAGTGGTCTAGGATTTTCCAGGAGGCCACACTGGTAGAACCGTGAGTTTTACCACCGTCATTGTTCCACAGGTCAGGGTGCGCCTTAGGGTGTGCATACCGCCGTGGAACTACTGTAGGTCCTGATGAATGCTTAGCAAATTGCAATTATAAGCTGAAACATGTCGACCAATTCTGTTCACTACTTCATGTAAATCGTATAACTCTGGTTAGCTAATCAGCTAGTCTGCATCCGTTTCACCTGTTTTTAATGGTCACTGGTTTGCCTTAAATAAATTAGTTGATAGGTTAAAACCGGCTACCTTTTAAATTGCACCAATTATCACTTTCACTTCCACCCCCACAAAAAAACCTGCTCCGCTGTTATTCAGGCGTCGTAACACACAAGAGAGGCACTCGGCCTCTCTGGTGGGAACCCAATGATGAAGAATGTCACCAACTAGGTTGGTGATTGAGGGTTCTTTTAAAAAACTATTGTTTGTCCTTTGCATTTGTATTTTCTAGGATCTCCTAGTAATTCCACAGTCACTCTTTTATTGCTTCTAATATATTTCCAGGGGCTTTAAGAGTGCTTCTCTCCCTCTCTCTCTTGTTGTTGGCATGTATGGGAAAGGGAACATTGAATTGAGATGGGTGTTCATGTCTTAATACCAATGATGGAACAATTCTAAGGTGCAAATCGATATAAGTCCAGAGCAGGGCTGGCTTTAGTGCTGGTGAGTCCAGTGAGACAATATTTGTTGGTACCCCCACAATGAATTCCTTCTCCATGTATTTCTCACTAGCATCCACAAATAGTGCCCCACATCTCCTCATAGCCCTTCTCTCATCTTTATTTTTTGTAGCGCTACTCATCCCAATGTAGAATGTCAGAGTGCGTTAAATTACACACACACTATACAGAACCAATAATTCATGCAATCATGTAAATCAGTGTTTAGGAGATGAGGACTAAAAGGTGTAGGGGTTGCACATACTGTAAGCAATGTATGTTAAGAGTGCCTGGCCTGAAGAAACAGAATGTAAAATATAGTGCTAGATCAAAGCATTCTGTGTTATATTTGAGGGATTGTAATCTATGAAAAGTAAATAACAAAAGGATCTCTGTGGTATAGCAGTTCCCCACTGAGCTATCTACATAACATACATAGCTGCAATCTGCATGTTACACATTGTGCTTTGCAGCAGGCATATTACCCTTCCGTGCTTATGATAAGTCATAGTGGTCACTAGGCAAAAATCAGATCTCTCCATCAAGTACATTGATCACCACAGTTATCTTTACATTTTAGCACCTGGAAATTGCTAGCCACACAAAGAACTGCAGTTGGTGCCTTTAACCCTCTAAGATAAATTGAAATGCAATGCCCCCGCAGCTTTGTGCTTGATGCAGCAGCACCAATTGCATTCCCCTAAAGTTTACATTGTTCCAGAGCCTTGCCCAAAAGTGGGGAAATCCTGTTTGCAAGTGCACTCTTTTTGAGTGTTTTGGATCTATAGTAACTCAAGGATATACTCCTGGTAGTCTGTGTCACCAGATATATTTCATTTGGAGGCAAGATTTAAGCAAATGGATGCTTTACTACTAAAACAGCTGCTATAGCATTATATTTTGAAAGGGAAAGAGAGCAAGCCAATGCACTTTTTTTAAGGTAAGGGTTCTTCAACTTTCTTAGGTTGGTGATTAGTGGAGCCGCTGCATGAAGAAAATCTTTTTTGGCAATGATGACTTATGAAGACCAAACTGTAGCACATTGCCTCTGTCAGTGTATGATTTAATGAGGGTCTCAAGAACAAAGGCCCCAACCAAGGAGTAGATTGTGCGTGGTGGTGCACATTGGAACAATGTAGTGTGTTTGTGTGTGTGTGGGTATGCATAACCAATGCTATGGGGACTGGCTTGGTCCTCATAGCGTAGCTCAACCATGTCAGAACCAGACAAATGCTATCTTTTGAGGACTGGTGCATTATGAGGACCGTACCATGTAGTGTATTTAGCTACTTTTGAGCAAGTGTATCAAAAAGGTAAAAGTGCAGTTAGATTTGCTAGGTCTGATTTACAACCTCCCCTACTATCAAAGTGCGTGTGGAGTTGGAATAGCAATTGCACACTTCGTTACCGTCAATGGCCAGTCTTCATAATAATAGGTATCCTTTGTTGTGTGTGTGCGCGTGTGTGCGCGCTTGTGCACATGTGTGCTTTAATATCAATCCATCAACGACAGAGGGGTTCAATGAGAAAATTGAGGGATGTTATGCCACACCTTGCCCACTCTGGTTTGTGTTCTTCACCTCACCTACAATTGGTGTCCGTTTTTCTGGACCAGCACCGTTCAGTGTTGCGTCTACTTTACAAATGCTTCATGCCTGCCAGTCGACTTTCAGGATTGGACTCTGGGGGTCACATGATTTTGAAGACAGGCTCCTATTTTGATACGCTCTCTGTGTGTATTTTTGGGCCATGTCATTTGTTGTTTAGTAGAGTGTATCAGATTCAGGTATTTTACTGTGTGATGCTTGCGCTCCTATCCATGTAACATCCCAATGACCGTGGAGCCAGGCAAGAGAAAAATCGTATGCAGACATATCAGACAGTGACCCCTGGTTGAGCAAAACAATAACACAAAAAAGACTATGGCAGCAGTTTTGTATATGTACTGTCAACATTTCTAATGCAGCCTGGTGTAATCCACATGAAAGCCCACAGATTTTATTTATTTTATGTTTGTTATTTTATGTAGTGCAGACTAGGTCAGGGACATCAGAGAGGTTTAGAGTATATGTAATACAATACAATGAAACATATGATCTTTACAGTTTCAAAGAAAGAAGTAAAGGTTGTTAAAGCAAATGTCAATCGAAAAGTAAAATGTTAGAAATCGCCCTTTTTGCAGTGTCATCCCCAAACATTTTGCCTCCCTCCTCCACTTTTTACTGATTTTGTGTTGACTTTACCATGGCTGACCAGTGTTAAAGTGCACAAGCTCTCTGCTTACAACATGGTAACATTGACTTAGTCATAATTCCCATATTTAGTTTATGTATAAGTCTCTAGTAAAGTGAAGTACATATGCTCCGCAATCGTTTTGGAGGCACCTGCACTCACCTCCCACCAGCCACAGCAGCACCGGGCTCCAGCTTCCTTCCTCCCCCACCCGCCGCCGCAGCCCACAGCCACCAGCGGCCGCAGTGCGGAGGGGGAGAGACACCTGAAAGACTACTCAGCCCAGACGCCCCAGCGGCAGCCGAAGCCGCACCTACCACGGTCCGCGCCAGGAGGCGCTTCAAAAGGGACACAACCCCCGCGTCGCGGGACCGCGCGCGGGACCAAGCCCGGGCTAAGGGCGGGCCTCCTCTACGGCCCTCAGAAGGCCGGATTAGTACGGGACGGGCCACCCCCCTTTTTCTGCCGCATTGAAGGTCTACTATCAGGAAGGTAAAGACCCCCTCTAACCGATTTGTCTCCATATTTGTGGACTTGTTCATATATCGTCGCCCTATATCCCTTTATCATCATGACCTCCAAGGGGGATCATTCAACTAGCGTAGCAGGCATTGGGCAAATGTTCTCCCTGTTAGACGAGTTAAACGTCCTATGTAAAACCAACTATGCTACATTGGAAACTCCCCCTCCGCCCAAAAGTGTTAGTACACTACCAGACAAGGCTACACTCCTAGATCCCCCCACATTATTGAACAAAACCTGCAGCCCGAACACTCAAAGTATTGCACCCCCTCAGGTCCCATCTGTGAAAAGGAAATATAACTGTGTCAATCAAGGTGGAAACGAACCCAAAATCCAAAAATTGTGCCTAAACTCATCCACTGCTAATTCCTTAATGACCCCAGCGATTGTTGAGCACCCAGATGCCATAACACCTCCTCCCCACTTGCACATACTACCCCTTATTGAACAATTTGTTAGCTCCTTGATAGCTCCGTTGTTAGAAAAATTAAACTTGTTAGGGGATAGGCTCTCTGGATTAGAGAAAGCCATCAAGTCAAACCTGCTGGCTGACAAATGTAGTGACACATCCAACCGCCCTAAGTCACCTCCTACTCACCTAGGCTCTAAACCATTTGTGCAGGATAAAAGGCGTGAAATACAACCAACTGGCCCTAGTGCATCAGGGGAAAAAATAGCTAAATACCCCGCTAAAGTCTCCCTTCCCCAGTTGACCGCACCTAGAGTAGTTCACAACAAAGTTAATTCTATTCATTTACCACCGGAAGCGGCCCCATACGTGTGCATCCTTGCGGGTGTACCTGCTCTTCCACTTGGAAAAACTGAGAGACAACATGACTTAGTTAATAAAACCAAATTCTGGCTGTCAAAAAATAGGCCACTGCCTCGTAATTTATACGGAGCAATAAGTGACGGGCAGGTCACGAGGGCGGAGACGGGCGTGCCCACCATCTCGGGCTGCTCTGTGGTTGGCGGGGCTGCTCCTCTGTCCCTCCACCCCCTGCCACGCCCCCCTTTAGTCCCCTTCCCATGTGTCCCTATATTACAACTTCCCCTCACAGACGGAGCAGCGGGCGGGCGCAGCGGGCGCGACGAAGGCGCGCCGAAGTTCCGCCTAAGTTAAGCCCGTCTGCGCCCGTCCGCGGCCGACCGGGGCTAGGGGCGCGTTACTCCGCCCCGCTTATCACCTATACCCCGGCTCAACTTCGTCACCTCCAGGGACCCTGGCCCATCGCAGCTTCCATTTGTTCTCACATTTCCTCTCTTGGTCTATCCCATGAGGTTCCCCTGCACGTCCCCTTTCCTGCGGTTGGCCCTTCTCTCTCACCCCCATGCACCACTCACCCTACAACCTCCAAACCTTTAACAGTTTTCTATCTTAACACTCGGTCCGCTGTTGCTCATACGCACGAACTCTCGGTCCTGCTGGACCTTCATACCCCTGATCTTCTTTTTTTAACGGAGACCTGGTTCGGCGATGACTCCCTCCCCGCCCTATTGGCCACCTTACCGGCTACTTACTATGCCCTTCGGGCAGATCGCCCTTCTGGCAGAGCTGGGGGCGGCGTGGCGGTCATCGCACGCACCGATCTCCCTTTTCAAACTTTGTCATTGCCTAACATTGCAACCACCGAATACCTGGTTGTCCGCACCACCACTACCTCTCCCCCTTTGACCTGTTTTCTTACCTATCGCCCTCCTCAATCTCCCCTACAGTTTCTTTCTGATTTCTTGGAAGTCCTGGCTACCATTACAGTCAATAATTCCTCTATTTTACTCCTTGGTGATTTTAATTTTTGGCCCTCCGACCCAGCTGAATGCTCATCTTCAAAGGAATTTTCTGAAACCCTTCAATCCCTCAATTTCACTTCCTTTGTTCACTCCCCCACCCACATCAAAGGTCATATACTGGACCAGATCTGGTCCCTGAATTGTCCCGTGGAATCCCTTTCTATTTCGCCTTGCACATGGTCCGATCACCATTTGATTTCATTCTCTCTGCCCACTCACCCCCCAGCCAAGCCCTCTCGCCCCAAGAACATCTGGGTCCGAGCTTGGGGCCGAGCCAACCTGGAAGAACTTTCTACCCTTCTTACCACTTCCCTTCCTTCCCTGCAGGGTCTTTCCACCCTTTCCCAGGTCGAGGCTATAGATCAGTGGCTTTTCGCTGGTAGTGATTCTGCTGCCCCGCTTAAATGCATTACCTCCAAGCGCGACAAGGATGCCAATCGGTGGTTCAATGTTGAGCTTAAGGCCACCAAACTCACAGTACGCCGCGCGGAGCGGGCTTGGAGGAGAAGTTATTGCCCCATTCTACGACTGGAGTATACCAACATCCTTACCCAGTATAAAAAAAAATCTTGGAGGCCAAAACCAGCTACTTCTCCTCTAAAATCCTTGCCGCTGCTAACCAGTCTAAGGAGATATTTACGATTGTTCAGAACCTGGCGCTCTCAGACAGAACAACCCTTAAGCCCGCCCCGTCCGAAGAACTCTGCCAATCCCTCAATAACTATTTTATCCACAAAATCATTACCATTAAAGCCAACATCCCGCCCCCTTCTCCCTCCTTTGTTGACCCCCAACGCCCCTCTCCCAAGGGAAAATTCACTATTTTCCCTCCCATATCTAAGGAAGTCTTTACCTCCATAGTACCCTTGGTCAAATCTGGCTCTCCACTTGACCCCTGTCCGGCTCATATCCTTCGTCATATTTTTGTTACCTGCCCAGATCCCCCCCTTCATCTTCTTAACAGCTCCCTGGCCCAAGGTGTAGTACCCAACCCCTTGAAGTCAGCGGTTATTGTGCCAATTCTTAAAAAACCAGGGGCAGACCCCTCTGTCCCTGCCAATTTCCGCCCCATCTCCCTTTTGCCATTCTTGGCAAAGGTGCTCGAGCGCTATGTCACCTGCGCTCTGAGCTCCTTTGTGGAGATGCACGGAGCTCTTGCTCCTCGCCAGGCTGGTTTTCGCCCCGCACACTCTACGGAGTCCGTTGTCATCTCGGTCTTGGACAACCTCAGGGAGGGTATGGATACCAACCAGCGCCAGGCCCTGGTGCTTCTCGACCTCTCAGCCGCCTTTGACACGGTGGATCATATCATCTTACTTTCCCGTGTCGGGGCGGCGGGGATCGGGGGCACTGCTCTGGTTTGGTTATCCTCCTTCCTGAGTGACCGCACCCAGGCCGTTCGCCTGGGTGATTTCACAGCGGACGTCCGGAAAGTTCAGTGCGGGGTCCCCCAGGGTTCCTCCCTTTCCCCCCTCCTGTTTAATCTTTATGTTGCCCCTCTTATTTTCTCTCTTCAACAAATGGAGGTCGCCGTATTTAATTATGCGGATGACCTCCAGCTTGTTTTCAATCTGTCCTCTTCCCCTTCTTCTCTTCTCAATTTCCAAACTATTATGCTTCACATCCGGGACTGGATGAACCACAATCATTTGAAACTCAACCCCGATAAGACCGAGCTGGTGTTGACGGGTGGTTCATCCAGCCCCTGGTCCTCTCTCTTCTGGCCCCCTGCACTGGGCCCCTCTCCCGTACCCACTACCTCTGTTAAAACTCTTGGCATACAACTTAATTCTCAACTCACCCTCCATTCTCAGGTCAGCTCCGTGGTATCTTCTTCTTTCCTCTCACTGCGCACTATTCGCAGGGTGTCCCGTTTTTTTACTTTTTCTGCTCTCAAACTTATCATCTTGGCCATGGTGGTGTCCCGCCTGGATTACGGCAACGCCCTATGTGCAGGTATCCCTGCATATAGTTTACGGCGTTTGCAGCAGATACAAAACCAGGCGGCCCGCCTGGTCTTCAATCTTCCGAAATGTCACCATTCCTCCCCCCTCTTGAAATCTTTACACTGGCTTCCTGTGCGAGCTCGGGTCCAATTCAAACTCGCCTCCATCACCTTCTTGGCTCGACAGGGCTTGGCACCCGCATTTATCTCTTCTGAGATCACCCCCTACGTTCCCACCCGGGAACTACGTTCTTCCTCTCAGTCCCTCCTCACTGTCCCTCGTTATCGGAGAAAGAAGTGGGGAGGTTCGAAATTTGCCACCCTTGCCCCGATTTTGAGGAATTCCCTCCCCCTTGAACTCCGTTCCCTCACCTTGTACCCACAATTTCGCAAACACCTTAAGGCTCACCTATTCACTAAGGCCTTCGATTAAATTCTCATTAGCTTCCCTTGTTTTCTACTCTCGGATCTTATCAGTTGTAGCGCCAAGAAACCGCTGGTGTATGTGCGCTGTATAAGTAATTTTAAACTCAAACTCAATAAGGAGTGTCAGAAGGGTGGGCTGGTTGGGCTCCCTTCCTAAAGATGTTGCTGGGGACTTGGTACTTGTGAGATTTAGAGACAGAAATATTGTCCCTTACTTGAAAACTTGGCCGCCTCAAGAAAGAGACGGCCCAATATCCATATGGGACTTACATGACTTCTATCCCAAAATTCTGTGTTTTCCTCCTCTTCCGAAATCATACCCCATGTGGCAGGATTCAGAAAATGCATCATGAATTTTTGGGAAACACCTGGACATGTAACAATGACTAACCACGAACTCCAATGACTAACCACGAACTCCTCTGATACTTGGAGTGGAAAAGAGTTTTTATGACAGGGACCCTGCCTTACTGTATCTTGGTCTCTTAAAGTGTTTTTACTATAATCTGGATTGTAATTTGTATGTATTATGAACTTTTATGGTTTTGTATCACAAAAACCAAATAAAGTATATTTGAATTTGAATTTGAATCATATGCCCAGGGACTGCAAATTAAATGCTGCTAGTGGGCCTGTAGCACTGATTGTGTCACCCACTTAAGTAGCCCTATAAACATGTCTCAGGCCTGCCTTTGTGAGCCTTTGTTTGCAGTTTTTAACTGACATGTCACCCTGGCAATTTAACCCTCTTGTCAGGATGAAACCTTCCTTTTTAATATATATACATCACCCTTAAGCGAGGTCCTGGACAGCTCAAGAGCCGGGTACAGTGGTTTGGCATTTCCGTGTGTGCAATGAAATTCGTTTTATTTATTAATTTATTTATTTATGTATTTACATTACTTCGGTCGGCCATGAGCTGGAGTTTACTAACCCCGACCCTGCCCCTTCCCCGCCCTGCCCCACTGCCCTGCGGCACTCCCTCCACAAGCCGCTACTGAAACATACCAAGCACTGGTGTGGTTCCTGATTTGTTTTCACCATCCTGCCTCTATCAGACATACATATTGTTGACCTCATGGGGTGAGAGCCAGCACTCTCAGAGGACAGAGACAAAGCCTGCTCCGAGTGGAGGTGCTTCAAACCTCCTCCAGGACATGATGGCCTTCCTGCAAGGAAACTTCAAAGGCAATGACACCTTTAAAATCCGACCCAGGATTCTCTAGGTTGTGGGGGAGGCAAAGCCCCATTTCCTGCTCCACTATTGGTGGGACGAAGTGTGGGGAAATTAGTTAGATGATGAGGAGGGTTCCCACTTAGCCTACATCATCTTGGAATAGTGGAAAACACTCCAATCTGGGCTAGGGTAGTCACTCTTCCTAGAAGAAGTGGTCACTACAGGGGGTAGACACTCTAAAGGCAAGTAGCCCATAGGCTAATACCTGTCTCCCTTTGTAACACCCATAAATTCAGTATTTAGGTTGAATCTGAGACCTGAACATCAGATTTGATGGACAAGAGAAGACCAGGACTAAGAAGATCCCGCTGCTTGAGGACTGAAGCACTGCTGCATAAGAAAAAGGTTTCAAACCCTGCCTTCTGCTCCTAGGACTCTACAATTGCTGCTGCTGTGTAGTCTTGATACCTGGAAAGACTCCAAGAACCGCAGAGCCCCTCCAGCCTTCGAGAAATCACTGAGAAGCTCCTTTGGGGGGAAGGTATCACTCCCCTGATCCCATGAAGTCTGGTTTGTTGACTCACTGCTCCCAAAAGACCTCGACACAGCACCAAAGCTGGTACAAAAGCTCCAGATGGTCAGATCTAGCTCCTCACCAAGTTTGGCGGCACCAGGACCTACAGGAGTCAAGGCGTACCAATTCCTAGGCTACCAGACCCTCAACAGTAAAACCCAAAAAGAATAGTCCACACAGGACCCCTGAAACACTGAAGCAATCACCCATTGAGGCACGTTGAGACACCCGAGACCCACTTCCTGAGTGGCCCAGATGTCCAAGATCACCTCTCCAAGTTGCCTGCACCTGACTGCGAGGACCCGAAGACGCACAATGCCCGGCTTACCTGTTTGCTCTATATCCGGCCCAGACCCGACCAACCAGGACTTTGCGACCTGAGTAGTGCTCAGAGATTTTTTTAATTTACTGACCTGATATGTATTGGAGTAACTGGAGGAAATTCCCATTAAACCATTTTGGAGGGAAGCTGCTGTTCAATTTGATATGTGTGACCCAACTGGACGTTCTCAGACTATGAATAAACATTTATAGTTCCCACATAATCCACTACGGCACATCTCAAAGAGATATTCCATGCAGCTGCTCACCTCATTAAAGGTGCAAAAGATGTGAAATAACTTTATGGGCTCTTCTTGAAATCAGATATGACTTTAAGATGGCCTGCATCTCCCAAAAAGTGCTGCATCTGGGCCTTTCCATCTACCTGAACAATATTCTATAGCATGGGAGACAGGAGAAACAACAGATACATTTCAGCCTCCTACTGGAAATTCCACAATGCAAAAGGCCCAAGAAGCTGAAACAGGTATTCTATTGCCAAACTCCAGGAAAAAGGATTCAGGCCCCAGAGATCCTAAGATCGATGCCTAACCGATTCAATTTCAAAAGGACCGAAGAACTCACTGTTTCCGATTACATACTTTAAATTACAGTCTGAAAAATATGCATATATTGTGAGTGGTTTAGAACATGTTAATGTACATTGTTACCTATTACATGAAAACCGCTCCATTGCTCGTTTAGCTATGTCCGTACTTTATCCACATACTGAGATGTGTGATATTGTGAGCTGCAAATAACCAGCTGTCACCACCGTAATAACAGTGAAGATTTATGAACCATTTCTAAAAAGAGTGACAAATTGAACTAAATAACAAATCTCCTTTCTTGCCATTTATAGTTTTGGCTACAGTATATGCACAACAAAACCCCTTTTCTACACTGACGAGTCCTACCTCCTGCTGAAAATCAAGCAAATACTACACACTTGTGCAGCAAAATTCCAGGCCACATGTTGCCATAAAGTCATTGTGTACTTAAGAGCATTCTCCAGTTCATGTGCACCACAAAGGGAACTTATCTCTCACAATATGACAGGAATCAATCACAGTTCTTTTGAATCGTGCAGTCTATTTCCATGCATCATGTGCTTAATCCCCAAATATAATGCATCAAAATGCTAGAACTTTAGAGAATCACTCGTTATTGCACAGTGCCGGGGTAGAATTGTTATTTGAACTCTATGATTCAGGCCGTTGAGTTTTTCCGGTTCAAGTACCTAGCAGCTCGTAATAAGTCACATACAGCCTGATTCATGTACGGGCCGTTTTGCGTGTCCCTAATAGCGATCAATAGCGACTCGCTATTGAGGAAACGCAAAACGGCATTCATGTACTTTTCTGAGAAAAAATAGCGACTCGCATGCGGGCGCTAAAGCCGTTAGCGACCCACCAAAAACGCAGAATAATCGCTATTTCCGGCTACCTGCGATCGGGATTGCGACTCGCAATCCCGATCGCACGAGATTGCGCTCGCAATCCCGATTGCACGGGATTGCGAGTCGCATTCTCGCGGGATCAGGAAAACGGGAAGACGCATTCCGAGCACCGTGATGACATCACAACCAGGAAGCAGCCAAATCCCACCCCCAAACACCACAGTGACGCTAACAGTCGACTGTCCACGACGGAAAGCTGCCACCAACCCGCCGTTTGCGCATCCCGACCCCGCCGAAATAGCGACCGCTATGGCAGAGGACCCGCAGGCAGGACCCAGCAACAGCGCTGGCCGAAAGCGCAAATTGAAATTTTCGGAACAGGAGCTGGAGAACCTCATAGAGGGTGTGGTGGCCAACCACGACCAGCTGTTTGGTGCAAACTCCCGGAGGGTCCCGGAGCAGGAGAAGAGGAGGATCTGGGTGGGGATTGCGGCAAGTGTGAACTCTGTGGGAGTTGCGGACAGGTCCCTTGAGGAATTAAAAAAGCGGTGGTACGACCTCCGAGGGCGTGCCAAGGAGAGGGTTGCGGAGCGCCTTGGTGAGGCATCAGGCACCGGAGGAGGTGGCCCGACTGTCCCACCCAACACCCCCCTGGAGGACCGGGTAGAGGACACGTTGGAGAGGGAGGCGTGTGTTGGCGTCACCCCTCTGGACTCCTCCCGCCCCACCCAAGACACCCAAGGTAAGTGGCATGCGACTGCGACCCTGTCCCTATGACCGCCCATGACCAAATAGGCTCACTCATTGGCCCTTAGTCATGCCGTGCATCAGGAAATGCCCTGAAGCATTGTGGGAGACGTAGTATGTCCACAATGTAGTACTACCACAATGCGGCCCGAAAGGTTCCAAAGTGCGCAAATACACAGCCACCCAGGGAATGACACCCAGCATGCATGTAACATCTGCACGTCTGTCAGTCACACGCACCTAATGAGTATCCACTTACCCTCACAGGTGCAGGAGATAGCAGCGACAGTGAGAGGCTGCTGATCGATGAGGAGGCCCAGGAGGAGGAATCCCTACCTGCCACCCAGCCACCAGCCCCTGCGCCAGCGCCAACACCAGCAGCCAGGCCACCCACCTTGCCTGCAGCATCCGTCTCAGGCCCACCGGCTGCCAAGGCCAGGCCACCCACCTTGCCTGCTGCATCCGCCTCAGGCCCACCGGCTGCCAAGGCCAGGCCACCCACCACACCTGCCGCATCCGCCTCAGGCCCACCGGCTGCCAAGGCCAGGCCACCCACCACACCTGCCGCATCCGCCTCAGGCCCACCGGCTGCCAAGGCCAGGCCACCCACCACACCTGCCGCATCCGCCTCAGGCCCACCGGCTGCCAAGGCCAGGCCACCCACCACACCTGCCGCACCTGCAACACCAGCTGCTGCAAGACCTGCAGCTCGTCCACCACCATCTGGGCCAGCCACATCGGCTACACAGCGGCCGACCACCAGGAGGGGCAATGGCCACTTCCACGCATGCATGAGTGTGGAGCGGCGCATGCTGCGTTTACACCAGCGCCAGTCGCAGCAGCAGGGAGCCATCCAGCTCCAGCTGCAGAAGATCGGCCGCAATGTTGCGGGAGTGGGCGACAGGGTGGACCGCATGACGGCGGCCATTGACCGCATGACGACGGCTATGGAACACAACACTGCTGCGCTGGTGAAGCACCGAAGTGTTGCTAGCAGGCGCCACCACCAGTTGCTGAGCCGGCTGTCCACCTACAGCCGCTCAAATTATGCCTCGGCAAATGCCACCACCCTGCTTGCGCGCCGCTCCTTAACCCAGCAGCACCAACTCGTCCAGTGCTGCGAAGATATCACCCGGGTGCTGGAGCACTTGACAACCGCGGTCACCGCACTGCACGCACCTGTGATTCCGGCAATTGTGGGGGGTGATGATGCTAGTGAGGGTGCCTCTAGTGTCAGCAGCCACTCTGCCACGCAGGCCCCCCCACCTAGGCGCAGCGCAAGGGCTGCCCCACCTCCAGCTGCCCAGGAAGAGGAAGAGGCTCCCAGGCGCCAGCAACTTGTGCGCCGGAGACGGCAATGACAGTGTGACAGGGACACAGACGCAGGCTGAACTTAAGCCTGCAATGGAGCGTCCCATGCAGTATGCATGAATACTGCTTTTTGTATATAGTTATTACGAACACCCATTTATTTTTTTGTGATTCAAACAAATACATTTATTTTGGTGCACACATACGCCTTGTGTTATCATTACAGTTTGCATGCAATTGTGATATGTGGGGTGGGGGAAGGGGGTGGGCTAGAAATTGTTAGCTGTGATGTGGTTGCGACGTCTGTGGCCTTCAGCTGGGTTCTCCCCGCGTGCATGGTGCGCATGTGCTGGTGGCCGGTCGTCCCCCTCAGATTCACTGCCTGAGATGTCAACTGGTATCCGGCGCTTGGTTGCAATGTTATGAAGCATTGCACAGACAGCCACAATGCGGCAGCACGCTGCAGGACTGTAATACATGGCCCCACCTGTCTTGTGCAGTATACGGAACCTGCTCTTGAGCAGGCCAAATGTCCTTTCAATACAGTTCCTTGTCCGGATGTGCGCAACATTGTAGCGGCGTTGCTGAGGTGTGGCAGGGTGGAGGTAAGGGGTCAGGAGGTATTCCCGTAGGGCGTAGCCACTGTCACCTGAATGAGAGGAGCAGATGTTGATTGCCTGTGCAGCGCAGTTACTTCATAGCAATGTGACATTGTCGACAAAGTGTACTTACCAAGTAGGTGTCCTTCCCCAAACTCTCCCCTGATCAGTCGTGTGTGGAGTCCGCTGTGCCTGAAGATAAAGGAGTCATGGGTACTCCCTGGGTACTGGGCCACAATGTCAGTGATGATGGTCTTGGCATTGCAGACCACCTGTATGTTGAGGGAGTGGTACGACTTCCTGTTGCGGTACATATACTCCGTGCCAGCTGGTGGGCAGATGGCGACGTGGGTACAGTCTATGCAGCCAAGGACATGGGGAAAATGGGCAACATTATAAAATTGTAGTTTTGTGAGGTCCAAATCCTGTTGGCTGGTGGGAAATGTGATGTGCTGGTGGAGCTGGGTGAGCATGGCGTCAACAAAAGTGTGGAGGCAGCGTGACATGGTGGGCTGGGAAATCCCCCCAGCAGCGGCTACTATGCCCTGGAAACTGCCGGATGCCAGGAGGTGCAGGCTGCACAATACCTGCACATGTGTGGGCACAGAATTGTTTCGCCTTGTTGGGTGCTGCATGATGGGGTCGAGTTCTTGTATCAGCCAGGTGATCATTTCCCCATTCAGCCTGTATTTGGCATAAATCTGTTCTCTGGTTTGCCCCAGCAAGGTGACCCGCTGCCGGTAAATCCGTGCCTGCCTCATGCGTCTCCTCCGTGCTGCTCGCTGTAGCCTTCGCCGCCTCACCACCATGTACATCCCAGGCATTGTGGAACGCCTATTGCTGCTGCTGAATGTCCTTATGTGTGATTGGTCAGGCCTGGACCTGTTGGTGATTGGCTAACAGTTTTTCAAAAATTGGTTAATCATGGCTTTTATGGTTACCACCTGCTTAGAGTTGTCCTTAAATTGCGCCGCGCTAATGTGCGATTTAGCGATTTTTCGCTAATGTATTTCTTTCATGAATGCCGATTGAGACAGTATTGCGTTTCGCTATTCAATTCGCAGATTCCGTGGTTGGTCGCTATTTCATTTTCGCTAATGCTCGACTTCCCGGAGTCTGCGACTTTTACAGCGTAATCGCTATTCCGCTCGCTATTATTTTTTAGCGATTTCGCTATTTCGTACATGAATGCCGATTCCATGTTTTGCACCCGCAATTGCGTTTTCGCTGCCATTGCGGGCGCTATTTCGCTTCATGAATCAGGCTGTATGTGCGTGTCCACTAGCAATGAAAAAAAGTATGCATATGTATAATTTCCGCCTACTCACTGCAAATTGAGTTTTAGGTTATATTTTCCTCTCTATGTTCCACATAACTACAAGATTTAAAGAGCAGTAACAAAAAAAAGTAGGTTTAGGATCATCAATTGATAGTGGCTATTTACCCGACCGCTGACTAAATTGTAGAAATTATTTACTATTTGGCCAGCAGCCTTGAGAAACTTCACTTTTTATCCAGCTACTGGTGAAATAGTATAGATTCTGCACTGTTTGGCTAACGGTCATCAAATAACAAGAACACATCTCTAGTTACCTGCCCACTGACTAAATAACCGAGGTTTAGTACTATTGGGCCAGCAGTCAAGCAGACAAAAAAGCTTCACTCATTACACAGCTGCTGGCAAAACAGTGCATGTGCATTTAAGCCAACAGCTATGCAAGTAGCAAATACACATAATTATTTATATGGCTGCTGGTTAAGTAGCAGAAATGTTATGCTATTTGACCAGTAGCTTGGCAAGTAGCAGAGAAATTGTAATATTTACCAGGCAGCTGGTTCAATAGCAAAACATATGTATTGTATTGCAGATGGCCCGACAAATAACATAAATAGAAATTTCATTATTTTCCTCTATGGCTGGCTAATTAGTAGACAGTGTGCACAACTTGGCCAGTAGTGATACAAATATGGGAGGAACTTCACCATTTACCAGCCTGCTATTTAAACAGCTTAAATGTTGTTTTATTACACATTATGCAGATTTCAACTGGTACTTTACTTACACCAGGTATAACAGCAAAGAAGGAGTGAACACAATTGGCATCTATCTCCTTATGAAAACTAGGATCCCGATGTATTATTATTTCATTTGCAAAAAGTCTTCACAAAGTTTGCACATTCGTTTTGTGAATGTAATAGTCTTGTGAAAACCAACATATGTACTGTTTGGTCAGTTCACAAAATACTGAATTGCAGGGGGTTGCAGAACGACCTGCCTAATTAATATTTATTAAGCAAGTGCCAATATGCGTCCCTCTGTGGTTTGCTGTAATCACAGAAATTGCGATCTGCAAACAACAGCATGCCATCATCTCTATGGAAAACAAAGAGGGAGCACACTCCTACCCTCTCAGCCGGATCGCCCCTTTGCATTCTGGTACATGCAGTTCGTATGATTCAGGACAAAGTTTGTAAGTATTTCACCAAGGTTGGTGCAAGTCGGTACTTGGTATAAGGTATCTCTAGACACAAGACACGACTCGTGTTTCTGGATAATATCCTTCATCAGTAGAGATCAGTTTGGGGTGGCTTTGAAGGCTGCCAAAAAACAACAAACAGGCTTTGTTGTCTCTCGGGTGTGCAGGTGCATCACCACTAGCTTGTCAGCTACGGAGGCTCACGGGAGCCCTTTAACAGGAAACAAAGAGGGAGCACACTCCTTTCTTCTCAGCTGGATCGCCCCTTTGCATTCTGGTACATGCAGTTCGTATGATTCAGGACAAAGTTTGTTCGTATTTCACCAAGGTTGGTGCAAGTTGGTACTTGGTATAAGGTATCTCTATACACGAGACACGACTCGTGTTTCTGGATAATATCCTTCATCAGTAGAGATCAGTTTGGGGTGGCTTTGAAGGCTGCCAAACAACACTAACAGGCTTTG